>NW_017728918.1:14388335-14418068 GCF_001723895.1 Crocodylus porosus | reverse complement strand
ATCTATCTATCTATCTATCTATCTATCTATCTAAAGGGCTTAGTCCATCAGTCTGTGTGTCTGTCTGTGTGTCTGTCTGTAATGCACTTGGGGTGGGGTGGCTCCCAGCAGGGTGTGGCTCCAGCCAGTGCTGCATCAAGAATGTCCGTCAGCAATGAAGGGTGGGCATGGCTCCAGTGAATCGAGCCAGCAGGATGCAGAGTGGAGTGAGGGGGTGGCATGAGGCCAGATGTGGAGCGGGAGGTGGCACAGGGCCAGGCACAGGTGGAGGGGTGGCACAGGGCTGGGTACAGAGAGGCGGTAGCAGGGGGCGGTGATGGCGGCTGTGTGCAAGCTTCCTCCCTTCTCCCCCTGCTCCTGGGAGGTGGTGGTACCTCAGGGTGGTGGGCAACAGCGCTCTGTCCCTGCCTGCCCCTCCCCATATCATTCTTGATGGGAAATTCGCTAGTATATATATAAAAATATACTTATTAATATAAATATATATAATGTGTGTATATATATTGCATTGGGAAGAAAGATTCAGGAACCTGTAGGCCTGCATACCTAGATTGTAATAGTTTGTTCCTATGATTTACTAATAGGCACTAAAATATTTTATGTTGTGGTTGTTTTTTCTTAAGAACCTGAGGTAAGTCTCATTTTGAAATGAACTGTAGTCATTTGAATGACAAACAGGTCTTTTATTTCTCAACTTCTGCTACCTAAGGGGAAAAAAAAATCAGGACAACAAAAATATCTTCAGTTTATGTTGTAGGTTTCCTTTACAATCCCAGGAGCTAGAAATCCAAGGCAACATTTTCAACTGTTTGTGCCTAAATTTCTGCACCTTCATTCGTAGCCCTATTAACTTGCCCAAACAAATTTGTTGTGCAATTTTAATTTGAGGAATTGAAAAAGTCTTGTGATGGAATCTGTTCTAAAACATTGCAAACCAGTCTTCAGCCTTCTCTTCTTGAGGCAGGTGGACAGACTGTGCTGGGTCAACTAGCTGGTGAGTCCAATGAAGGTAAGCCAAGTTCTGTCTGATTTAGGATGTTGTTACAAGTTACAATTTGCACATGCTAAATAAGGAGTGTTAGGTGGTATTTTAATTAGCACGTGCTGTGAGGAGTCACACTTTAACAGTTAATACCCTGTCTCATGTGCACAGCTCTAATTTGCTACTAGAGGGCTGGCAGGCAGAGGTGCAACCAGAAGCTGCCAAGTCTGGCCTGTGGCTGCCCAGCTCTGGCTCTCCAGCTGTCCAGAAGCTCTCTGCTCACCCATGCCTCCCCCAGTCCTCTTTTTGGGGCACGCCTCTTACCTGTTGCTGCCTGGTCCTCCTCAGCTTTCTGTAAGGTAGAGAAGTAGAGTTTTGGATAATAAACCACCCCTGGTGGGGAAGGTCTGGAAGAAGTGCATCTTGCAATACTGGAGGACTGCAAATTGCTGGCATTAACCCTGTAAAGCATGCTGGCAACACAAGATGCCTAAGACAAGCTGGAGATCCTTCTTGCCCAAAGAACATAATTTGGAGACACTGATGCTGCTTACAGACATTTTTTTTTTTTTTTAAAAGCACTTTACGGGAAGAAGCAACAAATTACTTCAACCTGGTCCCACAGCATCTGTATAGATCAGGTGCTTTAGGAGGGCTTTTTGGTGCTCTTTGGGGGTTAGTTTTACATCTGAAAACAGACTCAGAGGGCATGTCCCTTGTCTTCTTTTGCCTTAATGCACAGACACTCATGTGTTAAGAGAATTTAAAACATTGAAAAGCGAATGTCTAATAAAACCCATAGCTTTGAGCAACAATAGGTTTTGTTCCTGATTATAGGGTCTTATGACCTGGCTGCATGGATTCTACTCCCATCACAGTCAGTAGGATATGGGGCAGGGTGTTTACCTCTATTTTCAGCAGACTTTGCTCTATCAGAGATGGAAAGTGCCACTCTGGCAGTGTAGAATGGCCTAAAAAATGTTTAATTTGCATTGGTCCTGACATTCACACCAAGTTTAGGGTCATTTTTCCCCCTGCTGGAGCAGTGTAAAGGGCCTAAACACAATGATAACCAGGAACCATTTAAGGTACTTGGGAGGGTGAAAGTCAGAGAAGTCAGCAGGCATCTTCTGTCTGTCAAATGAGTCCCATACCATTTTACCTTCTAATCACCAGTGCAAAAGGCATCTTCTGTGATTACCAGCTGGCCCGGTTAAGTCCCATGAACAATTAACATGTTGTCTACCTGTTTACTATCATGCCTTTCATCCTGTCCCTCTTGAAATGGACCTTACTCACTTAGGGCATTTGTACACATACTAGCACAGCAGTGCCAGATGCTTTTTAAAGCACCCGGCGCTGCAGCACATGCATTTGCGTAAAGGGCAAAATGAGTGTCATGGCTGAGAAAACGGCACACTTTTGAACTACAATGCATCAAAGGTAATTTAGTGCACTGCCACAATTCGCTGCACAATTTGCTGCATTTCACTGCTTATATAACTGCACACAATGCAGCACAGTGCACGCCAGCTCACCTGCAGAACAGGCTTGATTAATTGAGTCTGCTCTGGGGTGTTGGATCTCCAGTATATTGCAGCACGGAAAGGCGTGTGCACAAATGCCCCTAGGGCCAAATTCAACCTCCATTGACATCAATGAATAGGCCCCAGGGTTTAGATTTTTTAGTCATTCAAAATTCTCAGTTGTAGAGTTCTTTGCTACAGACTACTGCTCTTATCATAATGTATTGTGTGAAGCCCTCTTGCTGACTTCAGGGTGCTTGCTAGCTGTCCTTTTATTCTCAAATTCGTGATTGCTTCGTCTGTCAGTGAGAGCAGATGTAAGCAGACATCCCTTCTATTTGGGCTCTCCAGAGTTTAGCTCATAGACTTGTGTTTATATAATATAGGAACTAGGGATGTGAATGGTTAAATGCTTAAACAGTAAGCATATTTATACTGCTAATGCATTACAGTTAATGTTTGGCACCAGTCGCAGTCTGTTGGGGAAAGAAAGCAGCACAGTGCCCCAGGAAGATGGGTAGTCACAGCATGTACCTCCACATTTGCCTCCCTCTCCCTGCAGTGCGCTGCTGTTTTGGAAGGGAGGAAGGGAAGTTGGAAGAGGAGAGGGGGGACTAGTTGCAACACGGAGGTGCTACTTATGTGTTATCGGTTAACCATTAAACCAATATCATTAGAGGAGTTTAAACAGGTAATTATTTTATTGATATGTGCATCCCTAATAGAAACCAATTTAATAACATACATTGGCCTGGTAGTTAATGTTCTCCATGGACTTAGTATATCCTGCACATTCAGGAACTCTAGGAGTTGGTCAGGAAATGTTTATTACTCTCCTATATTTATCATTTTTCTCTTTCTAATGTTGCATATATTTTATTTTCTTCTTTCTACTTAACTCCCATTAAGCACAATTTCTTCCTTGTGTATGTGTTGTTTTTTTCTGATACCAAGAGTGCATTAAGCATTAAGCCACCTTTCTCTTTTCCCAATCCATTTTGTATCTATTAGCTATGAATAATGATTAATTATTCTTATTCAAGATTTACAGTCATATTTCACCTAGCGCAGTTACAGTCCATTGATCTTAGGATCTGCTTTTTATGTACCATTAAAAGTAGAGGTCACAATAAGGACAGAAGCCCAACTCACCTAGACAGCATCCGCATAAAAAGTCAGTCCTTGCTCTAAGGCAGGGGTGGGAAGAGCCCTTGCAGGGTGCCCTATGCTGTCACCACCCTGTGATCCCAGGGTCTCTATGAAGACCAGCCAGGAGCTGTGTGGACAGGGCACATGGCCAGGTGGACGGGATAGGTCCATGGACAGGCGGGAAGCTACATCCAGGAGCAGTGTGGGTAGGGCCAGGATCTTGTGGCTGTGACAGTGTGGGGCTGGGGCCAGGGCAAAGCCCTGATCTTCTCCCTAACTGCCAGAGAGATGAAGGGTCAAAACCCCTCTGTGAGGACCTGAGTCTCCCTGCTACAGGTGTTCTTATCAGTTACCTACTAGGGCCAAAATGTAGGTGGTCTGCCTTCTTTGCTGTCTAGCACCTTGAGTTTATGGGTTTTGCTGGGTAGAATTGTGTGATGTGTATGTGCCTACTTGCCCAACTAAGACACAGCCTACTTGAGCATGTTCAGCAGTACCTTATCATCCATATTGCGTATGGAGTAGATAGCCAACTGTGCATAAGTGCCAAAAATGGCTGGACATCTGCCATTTGTGCACTTAAAATGAAATCAGATTTTGATATAAATTTCGGTTATAAGAATCATCCCAATAGGCTTCAGTTATATGTACTAATGCAACATTGCTTTCATTAGCACCAGTTTTATTTCAACTTATTTACCTGAATTTGTGTACAGATGTTTCATTATATTTATTGCTCTTATTCTCCATCTCAAGTCTTCTTGTGATGGCGGATTTTTATTTCACCTGCTACATGCTGAATATGTAAGAATTTAACGTCCCATTTATGACGCTAATACTTGGCAGGCTTAGTGGACCATCTAATCAGCTGCATAAGACAACATTTACTTGAAGTACTAAGCTTAGGAATGTATATAGCATGAATAAAACAGCTCATTCTTAGCTGAGAACATCATTGACTTTAAAGGCCCCCATACCATTTCCACATCCTGTATCAATTTGATACTTTACACAGAGATATGGCAAGCAGAAATAGAATAACATTTTAGTTAAAGTTATCATATGGATTCATATGGTAAGTTTTTATTCTCTAACTTGAATATTGGTTACAGTGAAAAAAAAAAACTTTACTGCTTGTAAAAAGACCTGAGAATGCAGAGTTCCTTATGTAAATAGTCTGAAATTATATATTAAAAGAATTGATTGGTGTTGGAAGCACTGTTCAAACTAGTTCACTATGGATCACTGAATCCAGATGACTGGTACTTTAATTTTAGGAGGCTGAGCCATAGAACTGTTCACTCCCTTGCACTATTCATTTGCACCAGGGGAAAGAGATTGCAAGGTGGTGGGGAATCAGGTTCATGTTTTTGGAGTTTTTTTTTTAAAAGATTATAAAAAGCAAACCTCAACTTCAAGAGGGTGGTGATGATAGTGTTGGCCCCAGAGAGAGTTCTCTATTTTCCTCAGGCACCTCAAAAGAGTATCTGAGATCATTAAAACTTTCCTGGAGTCCATAGAAAATGTATGTCTCTCTGTCTACGTCCTGCTTTCCTTTCTCTCCATTATTTCCTTTGATTCGTTGACTTTTTCTTCTCAAGAGAGGCACAGTGATCTAATGGACTGCATCCAGGGCTGAAACCATCCACTTCTGAGGTCTAAACCTGTTTCTGCCACTGGAACAAAAGGTGACTTTGGTCTAATGATATAAACTCTTACTTATTCTGCCTATAAAACAAGAGTGAACCTGACCTGCGGTATAGTAAGGGCTTACAGGGTAAAGTTCTCATGGTACTTTAAAAACTGAAAGCATTCTATACATTTCAAAGATTATTATCCTTTGAGGTTTTCCTGCTTGTTAGCTAATACTAATACCCTGGGTGTCCAATACACATGTAGATGGCATTCAGTCTTGCCTAGGGAAAGAACCTTAAAGGCCTGATTCACCTCTCACTTATGCTAACATAAAGCTAATAATTGTCATTTTCACTGGATTTAGTTTTACCCTTTGCCGTAAAAAGTGAGATGTGAATGAAACACAGGCTCAGGGTCTTCATGCCATTTGGTGATAACTATGTAACATAGCCACTGAAACCTTATTCTCTTTGGTGGGTGCACATTAATGTAACTATATTAGGATCCTTGCAACTCCATAGACACTAGATGCATAATTTAATAAATGTAACCCCTTTTTCTGCTTATGAATTATCTGTGAATGGGCCAGGATTTCCAAGGAACTGCTCACTCATCAGAGTAAGAGGATTCATTTGTTAAAATGGAATTGCAGCCTATGAGCTGCTTGCTATAAGTGCTAGGCAGTCTTTGAACCGCAGTTGGTCATATGAGTCACATAATGCTGTCTCTGCTCCTCAAACTAAACTTATAAATAGTACGAGTGCCTGAAGAAATCATTGTGACTTTGATTATATCAGGGAGAGGGCAGATTGGGGAAAGAATGCCTTGGAGAGAAAGAAACAGAAATAAAGAAACAAGAGATAAGGACATGTAAGGGATTCTAAATAAATTTTTCAGGCCACATTTGTGAAGAAAGGGGCATTATTATTGTATTCATCTATGTCTCTGGTTTCCATACTGAAAATGGCTGGGTTCCTTCATGAGAAAAATAAAAAATAACCAGGACAGATTTCCTGCATAATAATTTTCTGTTCTAGCATTTCACTCAGTAACCTTTCTCATTGCAGATGCTGCTGGAGAGCACTACCCTGGCGCTGATTCTCGGATCCTACAACTCTTGTCTCTCTCATACAGTCTCCTACCTTCCTGGGACTACATGGGATGTCCTTGACAAGCCTAACATAGCACACATCTCTCAGTGCTACCTTAGCAGGTGATAGCGGTGGGCATCTGTCGTAGGAATGCGTGTCCTTTTTCAGTGTCTGACCACATTACGGAACTAGAGCTGGCTGAATAGGCTTGTCTCTGACATACTGCCTAGGAAAGGGTTTTTCCTCTGTAGAGTTTCCTCCTTAATTTGTTTTCTAAGGTTTTTGTTCCTCTGTTATACAAACCTTCCTTTCCTGCTTCCTTCCCCTTTTTCAGGGCTCAGAAGCATATCCAATGTATTATCTGGAATGGTTACTCATGCTAGTATTCACACTGCTTTTGCTCTCTGGGAGCATTCTTGCGTGTAAAACTGCAGCCTAATGTCCAAGACCAAATTAATAAAAAGAGTTGCTAATGACAGAGGAAAACAAAATAACAGGTTTCATTTGCAAGAATGTTCACCATCGCAGCTTTTGTTAAATGTATCTATTTCTAACAGTTCATGGAAGATCTCCAAAACTAAAGGTAATATAATGAGGCAGAAGGGCTGAATTTTAGCATCAGCTTCACAAGTAAATCAAAATGGGAAAGACTGTAGCTTAATAGTGTATTTTTATTTTTTTGGTTATGTTTATGTGTGTTTTTTCTAGAACTTAAAGGGCAAGGGGTAGACAGATTATTACCTTTAAGGCTGTTTTAGGAGGCAAGCAGCAAACCTGATTTTTGTCTCTTCATATTAAACTCCTTGCTTCTGACTTTTCTGTAGTCTTTCGATACACCCATAGTCTTCCCTTGCATGCTTTCTTCCTGAATGCCAGTCCTAAAAAAGTAGCTGTCTGAGTTTGTCTGAGTTGAGCATTATATACCAAGAAAACAGAGGCAACTTTCAAAATCACTAATGAGGGAGTATAACACTGGGGCAGTAAATCTAAATCACATATTTAGGCTGGGATCTGACCTTACAGGGGTATAAGAAAAGGCTTATCTTTTCCCCAGTGCCTTGGTCACAGCTGGAAATGAAAGCTTGAAAAATAAACTTTATGGTAGCTACTAATATTACAAATTGTATCACCACAGAATAAATCACAGAAGCCATGAAACACAACATACGGTACCCTGTTTTCAGCCAAATGATTTATTCATGAATGTTCCTAATTCAAATGAATTGTCCATGAATATTCATGAATTATTCCTTTGTAACTGGATATTGTAAGGAAATCCAGGCTAATTACAACAGAGGGTCTCTGCTAACATTAGCATAGTGGCAGTGAGAACATTTTGGAAGTTGGAAATCCTTATTTCAGTCCCAGCTGCAAGTACTTCATGTGTCTGAATGTGTACAGAGGTCAACAAAGCAACTATGTAGGGATGCTTGGATGTAGACTACTGGAACCTATCCAGCATATTAGTAGAATATGCATCATTAAACCATGCATATGACATAACTTATGGAGAGCTAAATAATAGACTTTCATGCAGAGCCAGCCCAACAGACAAGTCAGTCAAGTGGCTCTTGGGGCTATATGTCAATATAGCTACGGGGTCAAGTTCTGCTCCCACTTACGATGGTGCAACTCCACTGACTTCAATTGAGTTCGTTTGGTGTGAATGAAAGTCGACTTTGGCCTTCTATGTAGACTCATAAATCACAAGCTGACTTGATTTCCCCTTCCAGTAACAGCACTGCAGCAGTTACCGAGGCAGCTTACAATGCAATTTCCCATCTGTTTCCAATAAACTGGGGTCCAGCTGGAATGTCATAAATCTGGCAATACATTCTTGCTTGTCTCAAGCTGAAACACCGGCAGTAGAATGACCCCTTTCTCTTTCACTTTCCCCCAAAAATTGAACTCCTGTGTGAAATTATTCCTGAGGGCTTGTAGAGTAGAGACTTCGAGAGGAGCTGCTGGTTTGACTTTGCTGACAAATAGAAGGGCAGTGCTGAGTAAGATATAATATCTGGGCTCTTGTTAATCTGCTGAATGACAAACAGGTGAGTTCCTTGGGGAATTCCGAGGATTGTGTGTCAGAGACATAAGGGACTATTATGATGATCCAGTTTGACCTTCTGCATAAATAGACCTTAAGAACTTTCCCCACTAATTACTAAATCAAGCCAATAGCTTCTGTTTTGTATAGTGAATATACTGTAGAAAGATCATTTAAAGGAACAATGTAATAAAGAATTCATCATGTGACATCACAGTGGTTAATTACTTTCACTCTTAAGAATACTTACTTTCTTTCATCTCTTTTTTTCAGACCATAATTTATTTAAGGAGAAAAAGTGGCAATTTTATCAGGTATATGTTAATAATATCTATAAATTCCCTGTTATTCATGGATGATCTAATGGGATCCATCTTGTTATAACTTTGTCTTTTAGAATAAAACACTCTTTGCTATCTCGAATCTTATCCTCAGGCTGCTACAGATGGACTGTGATTATGTCACCTTTTAATCTTTTCTTGGATAAGTAGATTGAACTTTTTCAGACTTTAATGGAAGGCAAGGTTTTCAGAGCATGGAAAACTTGCCTTCATTCCTGTAGCTTGTTTTGGAGTCTTTCCCAATATTTAAACTTCTTTTTTTGAAGCACGAACACCAGAACTGAGCATAGGATTGCAATAAAATTTTTACTTATGCTATACATAGAGGTAAAGACCACCTTGCTACCCCTACAAAATACATTCCTTGTTTACATAGCTAAAGATCTTATTATCTTTTGCAGCTAACATTGTATTCCGTGCCCAGATCCCATTGTTTATCTACCATGATGCATCAGTCCTCCTCAGCCACTGCTTTCCAGATGTCACCATCCTGTAAGAGTGACCCAGATTTATTCTTCCTAGTTGTATAATATTTTGCAAACAGTAAAAGTGTTTCTTTACAACTACTGTGTTGCACTGTACCAAGTTTTATGTCATTTGCAAACAGCATCACGAGTGAGTTTATATTTTCTTCTCGATATTAATTGTCATGGAATGCAGAACAATATCTTTTTGGGACATCATTGAAACATCCCCAGTCACTAATATTTCTCCTTTTACAGTTATTTGGTTATTAACTAGCTTTTAACTGGTGAAATATGTACAATTTGGCTGTGCTCATAAATGAAAGTAAGGCTATAACTTCTTTGAAACTATGTCCAATGTAAAATAGGCCAAAGTCATTAAAAAAAAAAATCTTTGTCAAGCTCTTGCCTATATCCCAACCTTAAGCAGTCAGATGCAAAAGATGCTGCTGATTTTTCTTCACAAAGTTGAGAAGATTCATAGGCACAAAGTGAAAGTCAGTCTCAATTGCAGAGATGGTGGGGGGTTTAACCACAGCAAAAGTCACAGAGAAAAATGAGAAAAACAAAACTGAATAGATCAGAAAGGAAAGAACAATCAACAAAGGCACAGCAGGGGGGATGTTGAATGGTATGGATAAGAAGGAGGATGCTCTTATTCCAGGCTTACAGCTATGGCAGTTTTGCTCTGTGCTTGATTTACATAGTGTCCCTTCTATAAAATTATATGCCTGAATGCTGCCAAGAACTCTGCTGTTGCTCCATTAAATGTAATTCCCAGGATGCTACGGGGTCCTAGTTTGCATGAGCACTGAAAGACAATTGTCCTGAAAATGTAGATTGCTTGTGTCTCTAAAACCATCAAGAAATAGCTTAACGAAAGTCCAATTAGTGCCCAAGTAGCTGCTTGTCTGTTTTCTCTGGTTGTGTGATTAACATTATTAAAATATATTAGAAGTAATGTATAACTCATAAAGTGGAAAATAATATTACAACATAAATATTGTAAATGAACCTTCCTCAATCCTATATGTATAAACAAAGATGAGGGAATTTATGATTGTATGGCGTGATAAATGAGAATTAGCTTGAGTTTGTGAAATGGTAATTATATATGTTGTAAATGAATAATGAAATAACATTTACCCACCCACATGCATGTGATCTATATTTGATGTGTTGAAATTAGTCATTTCAATGCTTCTTTTTAATTTTTCCACTTACAGATTGTTCATGATGTGAAGATGCATCTGACTGTAAACAGGGGCTGAGATTTTAATTATTTTTTTCCTCCATGAAAGATTTCTAAATAAGCATC
The DNA here is from genome assembly GCF_001723895.1 of Crocodylus porosus. Taxonomy (NCBI): domain Eukaryota; kingdom Metazoa; phylum Chordata; order Crocodylia; family Crocodylidae; genus Crocodylus; species Crocodylus porosus. The sequence continues at coordinate 14,407,515 of NW_017728918.1, read as the reverse complement.
AACTTTGGAGAGCCAATGAAAACATGATTCTACAGGCTTTTACCACATGCCCTATTTTCCAATTGGAAGAATGGATTGCCCAGCTCTGAAACCCCCACCTCTCCAGGCCTTTGAGTCCTGTGCTATGCCTCTGAGTGGAGCACCCAGAATGTGGGGGGAACAATGGAGATACATTGATTCACACCAGCTTTCTATCATTTATTTCATTTTGTTTTTTACATATATTATCTCTTTGAAAGGTTCTCTTTGTTCTCTCTTTTTTTTACCAGCTTCACTGGTTCATAGGTTGTTTCACCAGAAATTGCAAATTTATTCATGTGTAACCTGCGAAGTTTGGGTTCAAAGTTTGAAAAACTCATGTTTTATAAATGGCCTGTTCATGGCTTTTGCTTGGCCTCATATAAAAAGCAGGGGCTGCTTAAAAGTTATATCAGTCTGAACATACTCTAAGGGCACATCTACACGAGATGCATTACACTGAATTAACCTACATTAATGTACATTGCAAGTGTGCATCTACATGTACAAGCCCTTAGTGCACATTAAGTTAGGCTAATCACACCTAAATTTGATGAAATTTAGGTGTGATTAGTTAAAGCTCATTAACACACATGTAGACATGACCTGGCACTAACTTAAGTGCCAGGTCTATCCAGCAACTAGGGGGCTGGCCTAAGCCCAGTCCTGGGGCTCCTGGCAGGCCACCTCTCCCCCACAGGGCTAGGCTGCTCTCTGGAAGTCCCTATTTGCAGCCATGTTGTGCCTTGGGGCACACAACCAGGAGCCTGAGGGAGCCTGTAGCTGCGTCCAGGTGCCCAGCAGGCCGTGTGCGCCCCCCTGGACAGGCCACAGACTGCCTTTGCCTGGCCGGTCCCCATTCAGGGTTCCTGCTTGGCCACACGTGAGTGTTGCAAAGAGCTGCAGCTTGATGCACCCCTTGACCAGCCCTGATATCTCCCCAGGGCTGCCGCCTGTCTCTGGCTCTTTTTGTTGGGGAGGGAGGGGCAAGATGGCTCTGTGTGTTGAGCGGGGAGGGATGAAGGGTGGGGGTGATGGTTGTGAGGGAAGTAAAGCTGTTTCCTTCAACCCTGTGTGTGTCCTGAGAGTGGTACTCAAAATGGGCAAGGGGTAGGGAGTATGTAGGCAGTTGGCTAAGTGGCTTAGAGGGGACTGTTGTAAGAGGTGGAACATCAGGGCTTCCTGCATCTGGTGCCCTGGCCTCCACTAGTAGGTGTATGTTTCACCTGAGTCCTCCTCTGAAGGGACCCACCACTGGTGCTACCACTTCAGGTCATGCTCTCGGTACCACCTCTGCCTGGCATGCTTCTCTGCCCAAGATTCCCAGAATGCCTCTCTCCAGGCCTCATGAACATTGTACAGCATGCACTCTACAACAGTGACCCAGGGGAGGTTTTTCTTGGCCACCTAGAGGTGGGTGGTGAGGCAGCACCAACAAACTTTGAGACAGCCAAAGGCATACTCCACAAGGGAATGGGTTTAGCTAAGGCAATGGTTAAAATGGGCCTGGTGGGGGTCCAGGTGCCCAGTGTAGGGCCTCATGTCCCACAGGAGTAGTGGGTAGCTTGGGTCCCCAATGTGGAGGGGTGGGATGATAACAGTGCCTACTTGAAAGTCTTATATTCCTAGCACAATGCAACCACTTTCCATGAGCGTGCTGAGTCCTGAGTTCCAGAAAATATGCACATCATGTGGGCTGCCCACCCAGCTAGCACTGACATGGGTGTAAATACCTTGTTTGTTGAGGACCACTCGGAGGGCCACTGAAGGAAGCCACTACAGTTATAGTAGGGGTGCCTAAATTGGTTGGGTAGGTGATGGGGATGTGTGTCCCATCCAGGGCCCCATGCACAAGGGGAACCCCAGTGCCCAGAACCCTGTGACCACCACCTAGGGGCCATGGACATGGAGGACCATATCCACCAGCATGTCCTGAAGGGTGCCACACACCTGCAGGATGGCCTCCCCAGTGGTGGCCTTGCCTACCCCAAACAGGTGCCCAACATAGTGCAAGCTGGTGGGAATGGCCAACCTGACCAGCAGCAGGGCCGGGCAGATATTGGTCGGGAAGGCCCAGTGCATCTCAAGTGTTCTGACACCCCAGGTGGGGTCAGAGCTGGTGCAGTAGGTCCTCAAAGGTGCCCTGGGTCATTCTGATGGCATTAACCCACTGCTCGTAGTCCCAGTTGTGCTATATGATGTGGTACCACCAGTCCCAGCTGGCACAGCGGGCCCAGAAGCAGCATGGCTGGACAGACAGGAGGGTGATGGCCCAGCAGTAGTGTCCTGGAACCCCTGGTCATTGTGGCTGGAAGCAGCAGCTGTATGGCAGTGGTGGCCATAGGAGGGTATGGGGTACTCATCTTCCAGGCCATTGGTGTGGGTGAGGGAGACGGGCAGAACAAAGTTGCCATGAGTCAGTTGATGGTGATAGTGGCAAGCCAGCAAAACAGCCATGGCAGCTAGGAGGATCAGGGACCCCTGTTCCTGGGTGCCAGGGCCAGGGACTGGGACAGCCAGACATGACTGAAAAGTGCAGCTGAGGCAGGAGCAGAGCTGACGTGTTGCCCAAGTCCCTGCCATGCTTCTTCTCTCCACACAGGAAGTGTCGGCACAGAAATCACAGAGTTGGTGGTGGGGGGGTGTGTTTTAAGGATGGCTACCAAGTGCTGGCAGCTTGGCCTGGCTTCAATATGGCTGCCAAGTTATGGCAGCCATGTGGCCGGAGGCTGGAGCTCCTCCTGTTGGCCACAGGTGCACATGACAGGACAGAACAGGAGGGACTTGGGGCTAACTTTTATCCCAATTCTCTGCACAACTAGATACCTGCCAAACCTTGCTTAATGCACATTAGCTTAATGCCCATTAAATTTAGTCATGCTTATTTGGACTTGTAGATGTGCCCAAAGTACATGAAGAGTCTCAGCTGAAGGGTTAGTTTGGTCCCCTTATGCTGAATAACTCTGAGTAAAACAGTTCAGGCTCTGACTATTTATTAACAACAAAAATATTTTTAAAGATAACTTAAATATGTAAATTAGAAGCTTCCAATGCACTTTAAACTACCTTTCAGAAGTGTGGTTTTGGACCTATATTGATTGCACATAGTAATCAATTATGTGCAGTTAGTAAAAATTACAATATTCACCTCCAAAGAATTAAGTTACAAAGTAATAGAAATGAGGATTACAACCAAAAGCTAGGGTTTTCCGTTTCTTTTGAGAATTTATTCTGAAATGCACTGAACATTCTCTCCTGCAGAGATCATATTTTGTATTAGTGAGCATGTAAACTATAAACTAATAACATATGATTTATTTTAAACAATTATGTTTTAATAAAGTCCAACCAATTTCATATCCATGATAATGTATCATATTATGTAAATAGTCTAAGTTATCTTATATGATAGCTGAATATTTGATTAACAACATGCAGATAAAGATCTATATTTATCAACAGCAAACAATAGCCTATTCTTATGTTGCCATTCTCAGTCATAATCAGTAAATCATCTGCAAAAAAGGATTTCCCCCCCCAAATAGCTGTGGTTCTGTTTTCACATTAAATATAGATTTAATACATAAGGCTGCAGAGAGATATTAAAAAGATACTGCATGATATTTACAGGCTGGACAATACTCTTTTTACTTGCACAGAGTAGTGATTTCTAAATGAGTAGTTGCATTGAAATCAATGGGATGACTCACAGAGTAAAGCATTACTCTGTGTGAATAAGGGTACAAATTGGACCTTAAATGACCATAAGTGTTCCTCTGCTAGATTATGTCTGTTTAGAAAACCATTAAAGACAATTACTGGGCAATATTTAATTCAGAAGCTCAAGTCTGAAGCCATTGCAAAATGTTTTATTGCATTTCTCATTTCATTAATTTTTCTCTATAATCTATTTACTAGATGGGGATTGTAGAAGCCCATTGCCACATTTTCATTGTTCAAAAAGCTGTTTGACTGCTCAGGCAACATATGGCAAATGTATAAATGGTTATGAATAAATCATGAAATATCAAAATTATTAATAACTGATAAAGCCCTGAAAAAGCCTTTAGCTGAACATTATGAAAGTAAGAGAGAGTAAAAAATGCCTTGGAGAACAGTGTCTTCACTTAAGAAGTTAGCACTCCCACAGTCTGGAGTACTGGGCGTAGCAAGCGACTTTGTGGAGCCAGCTATCGAAAAGGCTTTAGCAGTGGTGACTTGAAGATAATGTCTAGTGGAGTGTAATGATGGAGGAGGTGATGAGAGGAAGATAAAAGATGAGATTGTTTGGGGTATTAGAAATGGAAACATCAAGCTAAGGCTTGCTGCTTTAATGGCATCTCTCACTATATGATCTCAGAGTGCTTATTGTAAGGTCAGAAACAACCATTAGATCAGATGGCTGACTTCTGAATGCCACAGAGTATAGAATTTAATTCAGTTTAACTCAGTTGTTCCTGTACTGAGCACAATAACTTCAGTGCTTTACAAACACTATGGAGAGAATCCTACTTCACTGCTCAGCGTTCTACTTTACCTTCTCTTTTGCTTTATGCAACCACCTGAATTATGCTTATATGCCTCACTTCCACATGCACCTACACGTTTAGTGGAGAAGTTCATGCTCGGACTAAGAAGCAATTCAGTACTATGCAGGAGGCATCTAAGTCTGTTTGCTCATCATTGCAATTCAACTTCGCCAGAATGTGCCATGCCAAGACCTGAAATTGTAATGGACCAAATCCAAAGCTAGCAAGTGGTTGAAACTAGGCTGAGATGGTTAGGGTAGAGCACCGCTTTCACTTAGCTTGGGGCTTGCCACCACCTCTGAGCTGGCCTGGGAAGCCCACTCCCCAGCCAACACCCATCTGGTGGGGATAGATGCTGCCCGGCAGGGACCCTTGGGGGGGCAAGGACTGGGGTTATTTCCCCTCCCTCCCACATACAGTGGAGGGGACAAGAGGGGGCTTATTTTGCTGCTTGGCGGCACTCAGGGCAGGAAGACCCAGTTGCTGTCCACTGGGGAGAGTGAGGGTACAGGGAAGAATACCTCCCCTCCCTGCCCCTTCAGGAGCCATGCTGGTCTGTGGTTGCAGCAGCAAGGAGGGCACACATAAGGTTTGTCTCAGGTCCCTGCATGGGACAAGGAAAAGGGAATGAAACCCCTGTCTGGTCAGGCCCCCGACCCTGCCCATCCCTGCTCTGGCTGGGGAGCAGAGGGGAGGGGCCAGTCATTCTGGGCTAGAGACAGACCTCCACCCACAGACCATGCTGGGATGCTGGGGGACTCTGGTTTAAGTTAAACCAGGAAGGGGTCTGGGACAGTCGGACAGATATTGCATATACCGGTTTGAGCCAAATCAATTAAGTCTAATACTACAATCAGGCAAGTTCATCTCAGACCAGTTTTGGCCATTTTGAAAGTGGCTTATGTACACTGAATGTCTGTTCTCTTATACGTTTAAACTACTTTTGGATCACTTAAACCAGTTTATGTGTAATGTCTGTCCTTAGCCATAGTAAGCTTGTTCATCCAGCAACAGCAAGATTATCAGCTTAGTACATATTCCACTTCCCACTTTCAGAAAACAGAGTAGCCCGTCACTAGAAAGCCTATAACCCTACAGAGTACATTTTAAGTGGAAACGCACAATCCTAGGCATGCTTACTTGCCAAGATCACAATTAATTAGCCAAATTCTGACTGTATGGTGTAAAATGGTTAATATGATTTACCAGTGCTACAGGTGAAGAAAAAGTAGAAAGTTTGTTCAGGTAAATATAATGAACTTGGGATACTTACATGATCTGTACCTAAACTATTTGGATGTATCAGGACATGTCTACACGTCACTGTACAGCAATGTTACTATGGCACAATATGGTGCAATATGGGCAGTTACTGCACTGTGCATGTGGCGCACAATTAGATTTTGCCACTACGTTGCCATAGCAGCACACTATACCAAGGGAGCACGCTGCTATGGTGACTTACCTGCTGATCATGTGTAGATCCACATAGTGTGTCATAGGGTAATGTAGCACACTGCTATGTCACCATATGGGTGACATATAGACACATCCTTAGAGACACAAGATTATGGGACACTATGGGAACAGGTTTTCTTGTGGAAATTCTACCAATTTCTCTCTTTAACTATGTCCAGAATACTGCTAAATACAGAGCATTTCATGTTGTATACAGAGCACCTCCAGACTGGATCGTAGAAGAACAAAATTCATTTAATTTGGGGAAGTGACATTTATAAGCTTCCATGTACTTAAGCTTTGGGGAGAGACATGAACCCACAGGTCAACCCGCTAGTGTTTAATTCCATCCACTTCAATTTATGGTAATTATGGGCACTTTTTTTTTTCTTTTTTTTTGTAAGAGTTGGTGCTTATCACCATAAAACTGTGATTGTCTGACATCACATTTTTAAAACAACCACAGAAGCACTGTACCGCTTCATGGCTACGTCTGCATGAGCTGTTTACCATGGAGACTAATTAGCTCCACAATAAATGTCTCGAATCTGCATGTGTGACCCTATTAGGCTGCAGGAAACCCCACAGCAGGGTAGTATTTGTAAGTACAAGTAGTGCCCTCTTGTGGAGCTTTTTACTCCGCAGCACTGCACATGTAGACACTGACATGGCTGGCTGGGGCACATGGGTGTTTGTGTCGGGGGGTGCTTGCTGGCTAGCCTGGCACTGGAGAACCCCCTGCCCAAGCCGGCCCCTACGCAGCATGTTGAACCAGGTCAGAGCATCCCCAGGCTAGCAGGCTGACCCCTTCAGGCTCCCTGCCAGCTGGAGCTGCTCTAACCTGGCTCTACATGTTGTGGTCTGGGGCGCGCATTCAAATAACACACCCTGGAGCAATAAACTTCAGAGCAATAAGCACCAGAGTTTATTGCTTCTAATTAATTGAATGTGTAGATGTGTCCCATGAGGGTTAAATATATTATGTATTGTTAGATATTCAGATACTATTTGTGGGGTGTATATTGTAGATATTGTATATATACACTGTACTTCTCTGTGTGAAGTAGTATTTAATTCAAGATTCGTAATTTTTTTTTCAGATTAGCTGTAAGTGGCGATTTGCTTATTTTTGAAATATGTCATTGAATATAAGGTGTCTGAGCTTCACTGGAAGACAGTGAAGATGGCCATAAGAATAGATAAGACTTTCAGTACTTACAAAAGACTCTCAAGTCCTGAGCCTGTTAGGACTTTCTTAAGAAGAAAACAAATCCTATCAGATATTTCTTGATTTCAAGGAATATGTACGTACAAACTGTGGCATCACATCAGTGAACAGTTCCTAAATAAAAGATGTGATTTTTGTCACATGCTTAATAGGACAAATAGCATGAAGCTGCTTACAGAGCATGAAAAAGTCCATGTGGGCTTCAACAGAGCGAAACTTATCTAATGCCTTCCTTTACAAACATATAAAGGGACAGATTGCCCTTGGGTAACAAACTCATTCTTCCAATGAGCTGAGGTGGGCATCTGAATGGCATTTGAGGATATTCTCAAATCTTATGGAAAAAAAATAGGTTATTGCATGTCATAGTTCCTGTGATATATAAAGCACAAGGGTTATAATGACACCTACTAAGCAGCATTCAGGCAAAGATGGGCAAAACAGGTTTTGTAAATGAGCCTGGGCTTTGTCAAACTTCACTGATTGGCTTTTTCTTTCTTAAATAAACCAAGGGGTACTTCTGATCTAAATACTATTTTATCTAAATACCCCATATGATAAAATAGAAAGGAATTCAGATCTAGATCCCCCATTTTTCTAGTACCTTCCCTGCAAGATTTCAGTGTTACACTAAGGTTCAACTAAGCAGCTATCATTTTGAATAAATCCCTTCTGAAACTACAGGAAATTCTAAACATTGGAGATGAAAGTGAAAAAAGATGTGTAACCATCCCAAATAATTTGTCATTACAGGAAACTACAGACGAAATGTTGCTCATGTTTCTGATAGCATCACTCATCTGAAAAGCTTCCATATGGGTGACAAATAAGCAGAAATATCCAGAGAGCTAAGAAGCATATCTCTTTGGCTATTAAAGGTGCAACACATTAAATGGAATCAGCCAGAATTTCTGTAGTTTAGCATATCACATTTTCTCCGAATCTAGCAAATTTGCTAGGACCTTGAATATTTTAACACATCTAGAGGATTGTTCATGTTCTGGCTTCATTTATTTTACATTCTCACACTGTATGTTCCATTCAGCTATACCTAACCTCATAGGCATGTTATCACAATGCAGTCATTCATATGTCATATAACTTTCTTTAACATCTCTTCTCACTCATTTTAGTGATTAACTTTTACTGAAATATAATAGGGGATACAATGCTTTGAATTTTGCAAAGTTTCACCCAAGGATCTCAAAGCATTTTACAAACCATTCTTTAGTAGCACAACAGCCTGGACAGTTGATAAAGGTAATTATTTCTATGCTACTGATGCATTAATTTTGACAGGGTGAGGGTTATATAAATTCCCACTATAGGATCAGTTTTCACACTGTTGTGTTTCCAGCACATAATTTGAGAGTGCAAATACAAGATTTAGATATCTACATTAGAAAAGCCCCAGTATGTTAGTGACAGGCACGCAGAGCTGGCCCTAGAGGTGGCAACGTGGGTGACCACCCAGGGCACCATAATCAGGGGTTGCCTCCCCATCCCCCTGCCCACACGTGTGAGCATCCTGCACTCATAGCAGCACTCTTCCCCCCTCCCACCCTGCTCTGCCCTGCCCTGGCCGATCCCCCACCCAGACAGAAGGAGCAGTGCCCAACCCAGCCCATCCCACACTTCCAGCTGCTGCTCAGGAGGAGCTGGGCTGGGCACATGCAAGTGGGGTGGTTTCTGCTTTGGTCCATCCGCCTTGCTCCCAAGCTGCGCGCCTGCCTGGTGCACCATGCTGCTCTGCCTTCCCACAGGATTGCACCCTGCACCCCTGCCTGCCTGCCTCTATCTCTGCCTGAATGGAGGCACCAAAATACAAGGTTGCCCAGGGTGCTATTTTCCCTGAGGCCAGCTCTGCAGGCATGATACAAGAACCCATGTCCTGATTCCCAACTCCACGTGCGCATAATCCTTGCTTCATTTTTGGTTTCTCCACTTATACCAGGTTCATGCTTCTCTGTTACTTTGCTCATTGCACAGAATTACAGAACAGTAAAGAAATGGGACTGGAAGGAACCGCAGGAGATTACCTAGTCCAACTCTGCCCAAGATAGGAAGGGTGCGTCCATATGAGCATGCACATGAGGCGTGCATGACCGCAAGCTGCATGCACCATACATATAGGCATTCACTGTGCTGCTAATTTGCAGCATGGTAGGTATTTTTGACAATGGGAGACCCCAGTGTCGAAAAACTCGGAGCCAGAAGAAGTGGGGTGGCACATGTGGTGACAGTGTGTGCCACCCAAAATGAAAGCCTGGCCAGCCTAAGCCACACTATGGCTGCTGGCCAGGTTCTGTGCAACCAAATCACTGCTGGTAAAGCCCAGGTAAGGCTGTTGGGGCCAGCCCAGGTGCTGTCCCCAGTCTTCCCTACCCCACCTGGAGCATTTTTTCCCTATGCTAACCCCACAGGAAGGGGTATGCACCAGGGCAAAAAGCAGCGCACAATTTTTCCCCTTGGCAACTGCATACCCCTGCTTGTAGGGAAGCAGCCAAAGAGTCTTGTCTAAACCAGCCTAGACAAATGTTCATTTCACTAGTGTTGATAATGTCCAGTGACAGGGATTCCACCATCTCTGTAGATAATCTGTTCACATGCTTAATTACCCTGATATGGTCAATGTGTCCAGACATGCATATTACCAGAATGCATTACCGATACACTGGATTTCTGCTTGGCCCTTATGGGGATGCACAATGCTGAAGAGGATACACAGTCCTTATTGCCAGCTGGGACCATGTAATGGGGAAAAAAAATCCTTCAGCAAAGGAGGCAGCTCTTCTTAAATGAAAAACATTTATTGGGCAGGAGCAGTACAATGGGCAAAATCCTTCTGTCCCAACGCTCAAGCAGTCACTGTCCAAAAGAATAACTCTGGCTGTTCTCTCTCCAACCTCATCTCTTCCTATCTCCTTTTTCAGGACCTTCTATGCACTCTGATTCTCATGTGCCTCCTCTGTCACTGAAGAACAGCAAGAAGTCTTTTTGGGTGGTACATCAATATTTGGAGATGGGTTCATTGTTTGTTTGATGCCTTATTGTCTAATAATCCAGCACTCAGACAGGGTCTTCGTCCAAACACAATTAACCTTTTCTTTTCCTGTGTGCAAGCTAGTTGGGCAAACTGAGGCGTGCAACATTATTATAACACAGGCATATATTTAAACCAGAAATATTACAGAAAACCCTAGTTTGTCACACCTCCCAAACCTGCCTAACAAAGCCTACAGTGGTCAGAGAGGTCTGCAAACTTTATGCTAGGGGGAGCAGTAGAAACGTTCCCTTTCCTTTTTGGAGGAAGCCCAGTGCTTGAAACAGGATTGGAGGTGGAAGGAAAGCAGGACACCCATGACTTTTCTACTGCCTACACAGCAGGACTGGCCTGGTTCAGGAAGTGGGCTGGAGATTATGAAAGGCTAAGGTAACTACATTCCTTCCCATGGTGCACTAGGGTTCTTTCTCTGCCTTGCCTTGCTGGTATAAAACGAGCTGTAGAGCCATAATCTAACCCATAATATTCTGTGCAGTTTTAGAAGAGGAGAATCCAGCTGAAAATGTAAATCTCCTATATCTTTGCATACAGTACTTGGCAACCAAGCTGATTTATCTCATACATATTTATTAATTTAAGAGCTTTTTGTAAGTCATTTGACATTTCATTTAACATACTTGTATTATTAACCCTGAATGCTTATTTGCAATGCTTAAAATTGCTACTAATTGTTATGGGAGAATAACTAAGATTATTTAAAATAGGCAGGAGCAGGGAGGCAGCAGTGGTGTTCTGTTCATTGCCACAAACACAGGATTGGAGCCTGGAAGTCTCCCCTCCCAGTGTGCATTTCTGTCTGATGCAGGGGCGGGGGACACATGAGACAAACACATCAACCTTTCCAGCCACTGCAGTTCTTTTTCCCCAGGAGGCTGTGCTTCAGTATCATCCTACTGGCTATGGGGAACAATAGGTTCACCACCCTGTTCCATGTTTGGCAACAGCCCGTGTTGCCCAGGATAGTCATGACAGGAGTAAGGATCAGTGATGGCAGCAAAATGCCGTGCATCATTGTTCTTGCTATATACCCTTCCCTAAGGGATGGCTAGAAACATGTCCAAGGAGAATGGAGACTTGTACATCCCATCCTAAGACTTTGGCAACTACTGACCTTCTGGACAGCTCCCAGGACAATGCCATCTCCAGACAGGATGTGAACAGACCTCACACAAAGTTTTAACGAGAGCACATGGGACAATACGTTTTGTCCAAGAGGCTTCTGTTCTAAACAGTCCTAGGCTGCACGTAAGTTCATGTCCATGACCCTAATTTCATTCACGCATGGCCTGAAATGCCCTGATCTCATTGAGCATTAAACCTTGAATGTGCCCCCACAACTAGCAGTTGACTTTACTATGGGAGAAGCAGGAGCTACTTCTCCCATAGCAACAATTAGCAGCAATTTTAGGAATTTTAAGCAGGAGACAAGCTTCACGTTCAGAGCAGAGCATGGGTGAAGAGGAGTTGGATCTCCTTACTTTGGAAACATGTCCAAAAGCTGAAGATGGGCATGGCCAGGCAAGATGTTTGCAACCCACGTTTCGTAGATTTCATAGACATTTGGTCTGGAAGGGACCCCAGAGGATCATTGAGTCCAGCCCCCTGCCCCAGGGACAGGAAGTCAGCAGGGATTATAGGATCCCAGCAGGATAAGCATACAAATGTGTCTTGAAGGTGTTAAAAGTGGGTGCTTGAACCACCTCTGGTGGCAGTCTATTCCAAATCTTGGGGGCTCGGACAGTGAAGAAGCTCTTCCTTATGTCTAGCTGAATTGGTCATGGCAGAGTTTGTGACCATTCAACCTTGTCATCCCTTGGGGTGCTCTGGTGAGCAGATGATCCCCCAGATCCTGATGAGCACCCCTGATAAACTTATAGGTGGCCACCAGATCACCCCTGAGCCTGCGCTTTTCCAGGCTGAATAGCCCCATTGCTCTCAACCTCTTATCATAAGCTCTGTTTTCCTGACCTCTGATCATGCGTGTGGCTCTTCTCTAGACTCTCTCAATCTTCTCCACATCCTTTTTGAATTGTGGGGCCCAAAACTGGCTGCAGTACTCCAGCTGCAGCCTCAACAAGGCTGAGTACAAGGGGAGAATGACGTCCTGGGATCTGCTTGAGAAGCATCTACGGATGCAAGCCAGTGTTTTGGTCACTTTAGTAGCTGCAGCATCACATTGCAGGCTCATGTTCATCTTGTGGTCACTGATGACGCCCAAGTCCCTTTCATCTGTAGTGCTAACCAGAGTAGCACTGCCGAGCCTATAAGCATGCTGCAGGTTTTTTCTCCCAAGGTGGAGAACCTGGCATTTTTCGGTGTTGAACACCATCAGGTTCTCATCCGCCCATTTCATGAGTCTGTCCAGATCTGCCTGGATCACCCTCCTGTCCTCAGGTGTGGATGCTTTACCCCAGAGTTTGGTGTCATCGGTGAACTCGGCCAGTCTGTTTCTGACACCGATGTCCACATCATTGATGTAGATGTTAAACAGTATAGGCCCTAGGACAGAGCCTTGTGGAACCCCACTGGTCACAGCGCACCATGATGATTGGCTCCTGTAGACCACCACCCTTTGGGTCTTACTGCAGAGCCAGTTCCCCAGCCAGTGGATCATGGTGACATCAAGGCCACAGTTAGCCAGTTTAGCCAAGAGGTGATCATAGGATACCAAATCAAAGGCTTTTTTAAAGGTGAGGTATACAGCGTCGATCTCTTCCTGCTTGTCCAGGTGATGTCACCTGGTCATAAAAGGAAATGAGATTGGTCAGGCAAGACCTACCCACAACAAACCCATGCAATCTCCCTCACCCGGGCCTCCCTGACCCATAATGGGCAGGGCCATCCCATGGAACTGGTGAAAAACTGATGCAAAGTACCCATTTAATAGGCTGGCTTTTTCCCGGGCTTCAGTTGTCAGTTGCCCCATCTGGTTCAGCAGGGGTCCAGTGTTGCCTTTGCTTTTCCTCTGGCTCCCCACATATCTAAAAAGGGATTTTTATTTTCCTTGATATTTGTAGCTAGCTGGAGTTGCATCGTAGTCTTGGCTTTCCTGATTTGCTCTCAGTCCTCTTCTTCCTCATCTTCTCTATATCTACCTTTTATTCCTAGATCCACTAAAGAAGAAATTCTTGTGGCTTTTTCCCCCTGCAACCTTTGCCATAGGATTTTCAAGGCTGCTCTCTATGTTGCTAGACTTCCTTTGATACATCTTAGTAACTGCCTGCTTATAAAAATGTGGTTTAGGGAGCGGAGGGAAGACAGGTGTTTCCCAGGAAAATCCAGGATGTGGGGCAGAGCAATGTGGAGGCAACAGAAGAGGTAAAGCCTAATGGTGTGCAGGAAGGAGTGTATGAGACTACAAGGGAATTTGCTTTTGTGAATTTAAATATATCAACCAGGTGAACTGCTGAAAACGAGCATAATTTGCGTCAGAATGTTGATACGTTCCTGATGGATTTTCAGTTAGGATTAATAAGACTTTTCATATGTAAAACCCTTCCAATAGGAAATCTTCAACCAGCTGAGTGGGGGGGAGGCGGGGGCGGAGAAACATCTTTGAAAACAGCTTTTTCTCGTAGCGGTGTTACCTGGCACAGACCCTACTTGGTCACATGCTGCATTTGGAGATGGGTGGAGTGGGCTTTCCAGTGATCTTCTAATAATTTTTGTCTCACTGAATGTTTAAAACCCAGGGGCTTGAAAGATTTTCTGTTAAATCCAGCAACCTCAGAAGGTTTCCAGTGTCAGAGATGGAGTGGTTGTTTTATGAGAATTATTCTCCTGTGATGACAGGAGGTCCTTATCAGTTTTTTTTGTGTAGGTTCATATAGTTTCATGGAAACAGTGAAGGTGAAATCAAATAGCTGCTATACTGCAGGAAAAAAAAACAAAAACCCAACTCTGTCATTGTCATCACAGGTAACCTCTATATCGCTTTCAAAAGTCAGATGAAGAAACAGAAATCCATGGTATACAACCTCGGAGACAATATTAGTTTTTCAGCTAAATAACTTCTCCCTTCTTCAAGTACTCTTTTGCCAGGCAAGGCTGTAGTATTTGGCATGTATCGCGCTTTCCCATCATTTATTGGGTGGCCAATACATGGCCCTTGTTTACGCATCGGTATCCTGTGAGAATTTTGAGTGTATCTTCTGCCCAGAAAGTTGGAGACATCATGAACTGGTGCAATATTTTCTTCATGGCCTAGAAGCACAGGGACTCATTTTTCAACTGCCTGTTTCTCTTTTGAAAAAGACTGTGCTAAACAGGGCTGCAGAAAGGGAAATTGCTTTTGACAGTATCATTTTTGCAATATTTTTTTTGTAAAAAAAGAGAAGGTGATTGAAGAGAAGTTTTTTTTATTCACTAAGATGCAACACCCATCTGTTCTTATTTGACAACAGACTCCATACCCAACCAGGGGAGCTAAATGTGATAATGGCAAGCTTATGAGTTTTCTTTTTCCTCTCCCTATTATGCAAATATTGCTGCCATATTTTTGCTAGGTGTCAGGAAATTAAGGAAACTTGTTGCCACCCACTATCTTATTTATTGGATTTGCATAAGAATTGTCCTGACACCATATGAGAAGACACCTGCCATGGCCATCACCAGTGCCATATTATCATCAGGCCATGGTTGAAAAGGTGGAGGCATTATCTTTTGACTGCTTAATACACCTGATTTTTTTTGGTCTCTGGAAGAGCCAGGGTTATTTCTTTTTGTCTAGATCATATTCAAATAAGTTATGGATAGTAAACATGTAATTCTGCAATCTGATTTCTCCCTTGCAAGCTTGCTTCTTTCCCACCCTCTATTTTGGGTGAGATGAAGAGCCATGGTATCCTTTTACCTGGAGTCCCTTGTGTATGTTCAATGCAACTTTTCTAGCAGAGACCACACTGATGCTGTGGGATGCCACAGCAGGATTTCTGGACAAGACTTGGGCTGTCAATTCATTAGCAAGTATCCTAGCTACTCTGCTGTTAGGCTAGAAGGTGGAAGGTTCAAACCAATTAGCCACTTTCTTTTTTGTGTCTAAAGAAGCAGGAATTACCCAGGATTACTCACATGCCTTAGTGATCCTGTTTCACCTAGGCACCTATGTAGCCATACTTCAGCCCTCTGAGCAAAATCATAGGAAGCACAGGCCAGCTGTAGCTATGTGAAATCCAAACTGTGAAGAAACATCAAAAATTAAAGTTACAAAGCTACATAAGTGCCACTCAGGTGCAGGAAGATGAATTAGGATTTGTCCCATGGTGTCCCTTTGATACAGACCTATCTGTTGTGAAGAGGGTGGGGAAAGGGGAGGGCGAATTCTTCACCGTTGTGTCAAGTCACCATTTGTCTCATACCCAAAGATGATTAGCATTGTCAGCATCTTCTTTTTTGGCAATACAGGCTGACCTGTTCTTTGAGCAGGAAACTCCAATCCTATCCAGAAAGAGTAATCACCTTATCATACAAACAAGCACCTTTCTTCCTCACTGTGCCCAAATTACAGCTCTGCCTTGGTTAAATTGCCTCTCTCCATTTCTTCATGAAATAGCATTGCCTGGAAATACTTTCCATGCCATCAACCACTGCCTATTATAGACAGACATGAAGGGAACATCCCCGTGAGAGGGAATGTGCATTTCCCCGGGGACAAACAGCAGTGGCGTGCATTTGTGCTGCTGTTAGTTGTCCTTGGGCATGCCCCTGCATGCATACTCTGGGGTGGTAGATTGCCCAGGTAGGGGAGGAGATACTGGGGGCAACACCAGGCCTGGCCCCAGCAGCCTTGCCTAGAGTCCTGGGGACCGCCCAGGGCGCCAGCGGTGGCGATCCGGGTGTGTGGAGGCAGCACATGGTCTGATTTCAGGCAGCACATGGTGCCACAGACGGGTTTACGGTGCTGCAAACTGCATGTGCACACCCGCGGGGACACATCCGTAGAGATGTTAGCACTGGGAAGGCTTGTGCAACTGCTACAAGGTTGGGTATGAGTTTTGTCGGACACGCTCACCCTCTCCCGTTTTCTCATCACTCCCCAAATTTTTCTTTTCTTTTTTGGAACATCTGTGACTGACTGGGTTTGTCTAAACAAAATTGCATCCCATGACTCACACTGAGCATGCCTTCTTTCAACATGATTTCTCTTCTATTTCTTTGAGCATGTTTCATTAGAATTTTTTTAATAAACATCACAGTAAATCTTATGTGTTTACCATTAAAGCAACACACACGGGTAAGTGACAGGAATACTTCCCCCTCCTTTCCCCTCTCCCACAATACAGATATCACTGCTCTCTGCCTGTGTTAGGCCCCAGGAAATTAAGGCAATTTGTAGCTGCACTTGTTTTCTTGTCAATATTGCTTAAGAAATATGCCAAGGCAACATTTGCCACTGGCAGCTTCTGTACCTTGGGCCCTGATAATGCCAAAATGGGTGAATCTTTGTCTCACTGAGTAATCGTGTCACCTGTACAAGACCGGAGCTTGTCTTGTACCAAACATACCAAGCAGGAATTGCCTTGGCTATATGCTTATTCCCCAGAGTCTTCTCATCATTCCTGAATGAAATGTGCTTGCTAGTAAAGCAACCAGTTCTCTTATTGTTTTAGATCAGGGTCAGTCATGTAGAAAAACAGTAATTTCTGGAGATGCAGACAGAATCAGGGCCCTTCTTTGCTCATAGCCATAAAGATGACCCTGATCTTGGGCACTTGCAATTTTAAAAATGTATAGCTAAAATTGAGAGCCTGGAGAAGAGGAAAAAGCAATCTGGGTGAAGAGCAGCGTGTCTTGTTAATTCAATGTCCCCCTCCCACCAAATAAAAGGAGCGTTGGAGAAGGGAATATAAGCAAAATAGGTTTTACGTATAATTCCGTATATTTCCACTAAGAACACAACTTTTTATGTTTGTATGCTAATATTTTAATTAGCATGCTCTGGCAGTTTTGGCATCATACATATTTAGCATCTCCATGTTTCAAAATGGGGGTGGGAACACTTTAATTACAGCTTGCCAAGCAAGATTTAGTTTAAGTGCCCCCACCACCATTTTGAAGCACAGGGGGCTGAAAACACGAGATGCTGCTGGAGCTTTACTTAGAACAGCTCCTGAAAGCCGCTCTAATTAAAGCGCCCTCCCCTTCACTCCACCCCGGAGCATGTGTAAAGTTCCTCTTAGTCTCTCTCTCTTTTTTTAATTTAATGGAAAAGTGAGAATGTGGTGCTGCAAGACTGAACCTTAAACAGTGACTCTGGCAGGGATCTCAGGAGGTCATCTAGTCCAACCACAGACAGGAGCAGCCCCAACTAGATTATCCCAGCCAAGGCTTTGTCTAGCCAAGTCTTCAAAACCTCCAAAGATGGAGAGTCCAAAGCCTCTCTCCAGGTTGCCTGTTCCAGTGTTTTGCTACCCTATTAGTGAGAAAGTCTGTTCTAATATCTAACCTAAACTTCCCTTTCTGCAAGTTGAGCCCATTGCTCCTTGTTCTGTCATCTGCCACCACTGAGAACAGGCCAGCTCCATCCTCTTGGTAACCCCCCTGCAGGCTGCTATTAAATCCCCCAAGTCTTCTCTTCTCCAGACTAAATGAGCCCAGTTCCCTCAGCCTCTCAGAAGTCATGTGCCCCAGCCCCCTAACTATTTTCATTGCCCTTTGCTGGACTCCACAGGGAGAGGAGGCAAATGGAAAGGGAGAGGACATACCTCTGAGTACAGGGAAAGAAGGAGTTTCTTACCTGACCTGGGGACTTAAAAAAGTCATCAGCAGCTGCTCCCATTCATGACCATGCCATATTTATAATGCTGTGGTCTCCCCATCCCAGTTCAGTATGGTGAAGCTGGGACTAAAGGTGTAGTCACCCCCGCAGCACTGGTCACTGCTCCTTCATCCCCTTTACAAAATCCTAGATCTGCCTATGCTCTGGAAGGGTGTGTGTGTGTTGGGGGGGGGAGGTAAACGTACCGCTATATCCCCTTTTAATCAACCCCAAGCCTGAGCTTGTGAAATAACAGTCATAGCATGTATACATACACCTTGTCAGTGTGTAGAAACCTTAAATGTCTGAAAATGGGTCAACCAAAGCCAATGTAGCAAATTTAGCCTGAAGAATAGGAAAAGGATGAGTGAGTACCTGGAGAGCTGGAGGTCGGAATTCTAGGCCCCTATTACTGAGAAAGATTTCAACCTGAGCGTCCCTGACAGCCAAGGACTCAGACTACTATACCATTCATCTTCTATTGTTTGCTGCCTTTTCTGAGGCTTCTTTTGAGGCTTAGCCATGAATATAGCCATTAGGGAAGAAAAATGAATATAGAGCAGTGTGGAGGGAAGCTTCTGCTTCACTGCGAAGAGGGGCCCAGGCTAGAACTGGGACCTCCTCCCACCTAGGCCAGCAACCTCCCACTGATGCATGCACACTCTCTTTTCCTCCATATGGCCCTCATCTAGGGTTACCATATTTCCAGGTCCAAAAAGAGGACACCTGTTGGGGAGGGGGGAGGAATATAATGGCGGGGGGGGGCAGTGACATGCCAGTGCCCTGTCCCTGCCCATTCTGTTGCCCCTCACTGACAAGTCAGCCCCTGCAGCCCTGCTGCTGCCCCTTACAGTCAAACAGCAGTACCCTGCCCCCCACCCCATTCTGGTGCCCATCGCTCCTGACTCAAAGCCCCCTGGCACTGCCAGTGCCCTGCACATCAAACTGACAGTCACCAGTCCTGTCCCCCATACCCCTCACTCCTGATCTGCAGCCCCCTGGCCCACTCCCAATCCTGGTGGTACCTCTCACTCCTGACCTGCAGCCCCTGCCCCCACCGCGCTGCAGGTGGACTGCACTCTGGACCTGCAGCCTCTGCCCCCGCCCTGCTGGTGCACCTCTCTCCT
>NW_017728918.1:14365320-14388235 GCF_001723895.1 Crocodylus porosus | reverse complement strand
CCTGCAGCCTCTGCCCCCGCCCTGCTGGTGCACCTCTCTCCTAACCTGAAGCCCCCGCCCTGCCCCCCAGCCCTGCTGCCAATCCTCACTCCTGACCCACAGACCCTTGCCCCCCCCAGCCCTGCTGCCCAAGCAGCTCCCACATTGTGCGTGCACTCTCTCTCTCTTTCTTTCTCTCATACACTCTCTCACTCTCTCTCTCTCCTGGCTTGGGGCCATGTGGAGATCACATGACTCCTAACAGCCAATCACCTTACCCACTGTTCCCAGCCACAAGTAGCCCATCTGGGAGAGCAGAAAACCCAGACATTTGCTCCTATTTTAAAACCTGCTGGGATGCAGCACAGGGGGCCAAAAAAAGATGACATGTCTGGGAAAACCCACATCTCCCTCTCATGATGGGTCAGGATCCAACTTTAAAAGGTACCAGGGAAGGCTCTGGGTACAGTTTGACCCATGGCATGGTACTATGATTAGGGTCTACCCAACTCGAAGCGGCTTGGCCAATTCCACAAGAAGATCATGGAGCTGGCTGCGATTTTCATGGGTTTATTGTGATGCTCCCCCCCCCACACACAAATATCTCCAGTTTGTTGATGGGCCCTGGTGGCCCCATCCCCTCCTACTGAATGGTGGAGAGGGGTATTATGGGGCTCCACCCCTCACAGCTGACTGATAGCGAAGGGTGGGGCATAGGACAGGCAGCCCTTTCACCCAATCAGCAGTGAGCCAGCATTTTATTTTTAGTAAGTCTCCCCCCCCCATGGATTTTGCAGAGATCTCTAAAGTTTTCTATTACCACCAAATTGTGATTTGAATAGGTCCGTAGCTATGATGCAAACCTTAGCTCAAACCTAATTTGAGTAAGGTGGGAGGTAGAGCCCAGCTCCTCTGGTTTTCCAAGTGAATGCCCTAATTGCTCAGGTATTTAGGAAATAGATAAGATCAACACTACTTGCAGAAGGGATTTTTGCCCTGCATGTTGGTGAGGCAACCACCCCTTACCCCAGTACTGAACCACTGCACTGACTTAGAGCAAGTTGCTGCAGAGGAGATCTGAGCTCCTTCAGGAGACTGCATCCCTTTGCAAAGACTTCCTCAGATCCAAGTGTCCACTGATGCCCTTTGCATTGAAGCTTTAGCCCACACAGCTGTGAGGGACATTGCATGTCACAAGCTGAAATGCCAATTTAGTGATGAAGGCTTAATGTATTGGGCTGTTGACTTGTCTGCTCACACTGCTACAAAGTGGGGGTAAAACACTACCAGATCAGAGCAGCAGCAATGTACACCTACTTTGCAATGGTCTAAATGGCTCAGGGAAATAATGAATGGAATCTCAAGTTCCTCAGATTTGAGAATTGAACACTAGTGACCTGAATGGGATATATTGGTACTAGACTCAACACTGAGAAGATGATCTCAATTGTACAGCATGTTATAAGATGTGATGTTGGCTGCAAGCTACTTAGATTCTTCTAGCTCCACCATCGAACTGTAATCTCTGCAATGGCATCTCTTTGCATCTTGGAAGAAGTGTTTGTATGTATATCCTTGCCTTTATTTCATTATTATGGTGTCTGAGGGACTGCACTTTTGAGTGATATAAGTAATATAATCTGCTATCCCTAATTGTTTTTCTTCCAGTAAAAATGTGAGAATCTACCACAAACCAAGTTTGCCATTATCTCCTAGTGCCACTGGGTTTATATTAGTCATCCCATCCATTCCAACACCTGACACACCAAGAACTGGCCTTTCTAGCAATGAATTAAATTATTCATAGGAAACCTCTTTTACCTTATCTTGACTGCATCTAAACCAACCAGTCATTCAGCTGAAGCAGCAAAGGACAAAGTGAAAGAAAACAGGGAAACATCAGGGCAAAGTTCTGCCTTAGTGGAAATGCTAATCTGCACCTGAAACAAGGTAGGGAGCCTCTTCAAACACTCTGTGCCCTCAGGCAGACAACTCAACTAGTTGTAATGCTGTTTTGCATTGTAACAACAAAAAAAATGAGATTCAGTGTTCTTTTCCACTCCACTGTTCTCTGTGTTGGTAGACATAGGAAGGGCTATGTAAGCAGTAAAGTCAAGTCTAATTAATGGTGGGTTCATCTTTCTTTGGCAATCAATTTTCCATGGCAATTCACAGTGAAAATTAACCCACACACTTTTCATAGATTTATAAATTGTAAGGCCAGAAGGGACCTTGGAAGATCATCGGGTCCACTCCCTGTACCCAGCAGGAGAGATAATGGGGGGTCAGATGACCCCAGCAAGGTGACCGTCTAGTCTCCTCTTGAAGATTTTCAGGATAGGTGATTGCATCAGTTCTGGAGGGAGCTTTTTCCAAAGTCTGGACAACCTGCATGTGAAGAAGCTTTTCCTAATCTTGAACCTAAATTGGTCTTCCAGGAGTTTGTGGCCATTACTACTAGTTTTCCCCTCGGGTACCCCGGTGAACAGTTGCTCACCAAGCCCTTGATGTACTCCCCTAGTGTAAGGGTAACCTGCTACCAGGTCCCCTCTCAGACTTCTTTTCTTCAGGCTGAAGAGTCCCAGATCTCTCAGCCTTCCTTCACATGCCTTGCTGTGTAGGACTCTGATCATATGGGCGGCTCTTCTTTGGACTCTCTCAAACTTGTCCATGTTCCTGTTAAAGTGTGGTGCCAAGAACTGGACACAGTACTCCAGCTGTGGTTTCACAAGTGCTGAGCAGAGTAGATTTAGGGTAGATTAGAGTAGATTTCTTCACCCCTCTTAATACCTCAAATCTATCTCATCACACATTCTCCTGTATTATAAAATAGAAGTTCATGGTTGAGTCTAACCTGTGTTGATAAATTCTCTACTGAGGATCACATAGTAAAAATAAAAAAAATATAGTCTTACCTTGACCAGGCGTTGACAGAGACTGGGAATTTTAGTACTTGATATACAAGGAAGTTTTCACCTTCCAAATCCTCTCCGTCATGACAACAAAACAGGTCTTCTCTTCTTCAAAAGCAGCTCCCAAGCTGAAACAGCTTTCCTATGTACCCATCTGATGTCACTCATTCATGAAGCCATCACACAATGTACATCAGGGCTGTCCAAATGGTGGCCCACAGGCCACATGCAGCCCATGAGGGGTTAAGTTGCAGGCCTGCCCAGCTATGAATCTCTCTCTTGCTCCATCTACAACAGCAACTGAAGTCTCCACACTCCCCCTCCCTCTCATAACTTATGTTCTGCACTCACTCCATGGGGTGGCATGACACAGCATGGCACAACATGACACATAAAAAGAAACATCAGTGCAACAGTGAAGGGGTGCCTCTGTGGGCACATGCTACAGCAGGGGGTGCCTGTGCAGATGTGTTGCAGTGGTGGGGGAAAGGAAGCATTCATGCAAGGTTGTTGAAATGGTGCGGGGGAACAGGCGTGCCCACATGGAATGTGCTGCAGCAGGGGTCTCAGGCATGAGGTGCAACAGCGTGAGGGAATCCACAGAGCATGCAGCCCAAGACCACATGATCCCCACAGGTGCAGCCTCAGGGGCATGCAGCCCCTATGATTGGTTGGACAGCCTGGGTGTGTATATTACACCCCAACATTCTCTGTTGCTAAAGCCCACGTGTTACACACAGGGGTTGAGTCAGTCACGACCTGGAGAGGAAACTTGCACAGATTATTTTAAATTGCATCTCTCCTGCTGTACGTTTGTTGCATGTGCAAACTGCAATGAAGACAAGTTTATTTAAAATGAGTAAACACCCGACTAAAAATGGTCTTAGCATAGGGACTATTATGTCCGTCTGGCAGATGTTCTGTAATGGCATGATGAGATCTGATGTGCAAGCCAAACACTGGTTCCTCCTGCCATGCTACTCATGCATACAGGAAATGTGATTGTGGGATCAGGGATCGGATCCTAATCATGCCATATTGTCAGTGCAAGGGAGAGGCTGGGATCATAATCATAGGCTCCCCCTGCAATATCAAGTAGCAAGCCAGTCAGCTGATCCATGCTTCCAGCCTCAGGAGTGCATCACAGCCAAGGAGTCCACTGCATCCCTGAAGCTGGGATTGCCAGTCAGCTGACTGGCATTCCCAGCCTCAGGGATGCACCACAACTCATGGTTCCCATATACCCCAAGGCTGGGAGCCCCAATCAGGTGATGCCTGACCACACATCAATTTAAGGCACAAGGGGAACTTATACGTATCAGATGCAACTATGCATGACACTTTAATGTGCATTAGCCTAAGTTAATGCACATTAAGGGCACACATGTACATATGTGTGCCCTTAATGCAAATTAAAAATGACAAATTTAGGCTATTCACACCTAAACATGATACCTGCAGATGCAGATGTCAAATGTAGGTGTGGATAGTTAAAGCGCATTAATGAACATGTAGATACACTAAAGTCCATAAAAGCTGTGTGTCTCAACTTACTTGGGACTAACTTTAGTCCAAAGTCAGTCCACACACAGTGTTAATGTGCTTTAACACCTGCAGATGTAGACCCTGTCTCAGTCCACTTAATGTCCCTTAAATTTAGGCACGCTTAAATGCACGTGTAGACACACCTATCATGTATAATAACTTTGTGGCTTATTTCTTGTTTTATCATGCCATTAATTGCATTAACATATGATTACTATTTAAAACATGATTAAGTGGTTCATCATATATTTAGTGTAACATCTGCCATGGGCCTTAAAAACATTTTCTCCAATTTTTAAATAGTATGAAAGTTGGGGTTTTTTTGTAGCTTTTATGAATATAAAATACCCTGCTATATCTTGGATTCAAAAATAGACCTGGATTTATTAGTTTCACTGGGGTAGTCTTTGTGAATTGGATTGGTTAGGACACATTTATACCTTTGCCTAACCTTTCCATAGCCTAAAGGCAATTGCTTTGGAAATGAGTGTCCAGCAGGCCCACAATGGAAGACTCTATATAACATGTTTGTAACTGAGCCACTCCTCTCAATTTGTAGGTTTCTTTTATTGTAATGTCAAGGCAACCTTCACTCATTTTTATTTTTCAAGAATGACCTACTTACACAGTATAGGTTTCATTCTGTATAGCCCTGCTTTCAGATTTCTATGGGAAACCTGATGTTTCTTTTTATGAGAGCCTTTGACCATGTAGCGCTACTTTGAGATAAATACTTGTGCTGCATTAAGTATACATGACTAATTATTGAGCCACTGTGGTATGATTCACTCATACATTAAGATACCACCCATTTAAAGTGACAAGCCTTGGTTGTCTGCATAGACTGATTGCATTTCTTCATCTCTTTTTCTCTGGCTGGAAAACATTTCCTGTTTCTAGGTGACCCGGAGCTCGCATAGTGAGTGCTGGTTTCACAGTGCAGCTTTCATTTTAATTGCCTTTGTCACAGACTGATTTTAAAAGTTACAGAACATCCTTTGAACACTACACCATATCCAAGCAGTATTCTTTTATTCAGACACGAGGGCTTACTGCAAGACGTAAAGTAAAATATAGCCCAGACTATTGACTTAAATGTGCTTTCAATGGTAATTGCTGTAGGAGTCACTGGTAAGTAGGTCAGGTACAGACACATGCCACAGTGGATAAGCTTTTCAATGAACCTTCCAGTTTGTAATTCCTCCTAGTTTTGTTTTCTTTTTTTCTTTTTTCCTTTTCCTGATTTTGTTATGAGCATTTTACATAGGTAGGTCCTGATTCTCATCTCATACAAATTTTATCTCATACCACTATAGCTACAGTCTTGAGTGGGCTACTTTTTATTTAGATGGGTATGAAAGAGAAGAGTGTCAAACATTTACAGAAGGTTAGTTCACTCTATGTAACCAAGTGGTAGGGCTATGCAAAGCTACAGTCCCTGATTTGATTCAGTGGAGATTGGGCCCAATTTGGTGGCCAAATCTCTGAATCCGAATCGAATCAAAGGACCCTTTAATCTCTCAAAGTGAAATTGGAACCCTCCGAATCGATTTGGAGAGATTTGGAAAGATTCAGCAATTTGGACATAGAGACAGCTTTAAATGTTTTTTCTATATACCCCTAGGTAAGCATGGGGGTGCTCCCCAGTATGCTTAGCAGCAGACCCAGAAGTGGACGAGAAGCACTTCCGGTCCATGTCCAGATTCACCGCCGAGCATGCGCCTCCCCCCGCCCCCGGGGCAATCCTGTGGGATGCTCCATCTGCCCCAGCATTGCAGCAATCACAAGCCAAACCTGCTACCTCAAGGTATGTAGACAACACTTTTAAAGCTGTGTCTATGTCTGAATCACTGATTCTCCAAATCAGCATTGCATCTTCAGATTTAGATTCGACTGAATCGAATCAGGGACAGTGATTCAAATCAATGAATTGAATCACTGTCCCTGATTTGGGCCAAATCAGAATTGAATAGGACCCACTTTGCACACCCCCAGAAAATATTATCCTATTCCAAATGATTTACCATTTTCTATTGTTTTCAACAGGACTTCAGGCCTACCCAGGATGGCCAGCATTTCAAAGCATACAGAATATATAGATCATGATGGCAAACCCAATCAAGTATGGATTTAACATGGCCATAAGAGTTCACATTTTACTTGCTTATCTTTAAAAAAGAAAAGGAGTAGATTTTTATGGAGAAAACCTACTAGAAACAGGCTACCTCCTCCAGATCACATTCACACATGCCTTAGCAATTTGATTTCACAAGAATTTGCTTTCATTAAAGAAGGGTACATAACGTATAATGGATCTTCTTTTTGGACTACTCTTGAATATTTGAGTCGATATAGACCAAATAGAAGATGTTTCAGGAATTCATAGAATGTGTTGGTTTTAGTAAAAAAAAAAAAAAAGAGGAGAATTATAATATTTGAATTCAGATCAAAATAGGAATTGCTCTATCAGTGCAGCTATTCCTGGTTAACTAAAGCATGAAGAATTAAATTTGTTTGTTTTTTTTAATTGAAACTTTCTGTTACAGAGTTGTAACGGTTATATCTGGTTATATGGGTGAATTGTCATCTGGAATGACAGGTAAATACCAAACTTTTGGACAAGGATCTCCCATCACCCATCATCTGTTAACAAATAAATTTTGTTTTATTTGAGTCCCTTTTGTTCACTTTTTCCCAAGTTAAAATGTTGACTACAAAATAATGAATCCAGCTATGAAATAATACAAAAAGGACAAGAGCCAATTAAATAATATAGCCTATTGAGGAGGCTGCACTTGTATAAAAATAAAAAATAGGCGGGGGAATAACTTCAAGAGGTCATCGAGTCCATTTTCCTGCTGCAATGTAGGATTAACTATACCTAAAACATTTCTGACAGATATTTGTCTAACCTGTTTTTAACAACCTCCAGTGATGGAGGTTTTGCAACCTTGCTAGGTAATATATTCCTATGTTTAACTACCTTTACAGTTAGAATTTTTTTTTCTGGAATCTAATGTAAATCACTCTTGTAGCATTTTAAAATCCTACTTTTTGTTCTATACCCAGTAGATTTGGAGATCAGTTTATAACCTTTCTCTATGCAGTATCCTTCTGTATACTTGAAGATGGTTATTATCTCTCCCTTCAACCTTCTGTAGAATAGACAAACCCCATTCTTTTGCATCCAGGCATATACATATAAACAGATAGATGCATATATGCACATACATAAACACCTGACTTTGACACCCATATCTATACTGTTTTTTAAACCTGAGTAAATTCTACCTTGATTTTTCATCCTGCAACACTACATGGCATCATTACAGCTGTGAGAGTGAGTATCGCCAGATTTTGACTCTTTGGCCAAAATCCGACTCCAGCTTTAAACAGGCAAGTATTACTTAAGTGATTCTTATCAGCTATGTAAGTGTTATTTCAGGTCATATATGCAGATTCTAGATGCTACTCCTTCTGCCCAGGGAAGACATCTGACCCTATGTAAATTGGAAAAAAAACACGTGGATTGATACGGCCTCCCACAACATTCTCTCTGGTAAGCTAAGGAAGTATGGTTTAGATGCATAGACTGTATGGCGGGCAGAAAACTAGCTGGAGCATCAGGCTCAGGGAGTAGAAGTCAATGGCTTGATGTCTAGTTGGCAACCAGTATGAAGTGGCATGCCCCCAGGGTTAGTCCTGGGGCTGGTTTTGTTCAATGTCTTCCTCAATGACGTGGAAGATGACATAGAGCACACCCTCAGTAAGTTGGGGCCTAATACGGTGATTATGTAGTTGAACAGTGCCTATACTACTGGACCCTGATCTTTTTAAGACTTATAATAAAGATGATGACAACAGCAATACTCCAATACTTTTCCCCTCATACTTAAGCCTCACAAATATAACAGGTTAAACTATTTTAACAGCTTAAGCACAATGCCTATTTTGTGAGTAGTTTAAATTGGAAAAAAAGCAAATAACTTAGAAGAAAATATAAACAGCATGCATCTTTAAAAAAATTAAAGCATGTCTATTTGAAAAAACATCCAATAACATCATAATCCACTCAGTTACTTTCCCAGGCACATAACAAAAATAAAAGCCAGTTTTGCATTAATGTCCCCATCCTGCCTTTTCGCAGATAGCTAGTGCTATCCCAAATTGATGTATATGCTTGAAAGATTAGTCCTGTTTTTATATGCGTAATGTATCAACATCATTGCACAGCTCCAAGCATAGTTAATTTTTATTTAAAATGAAGAAGCGTAATGAAGACTGTGCGCTGGAAATGTCATAAGGAGCTGTTTGTGTGTATTGCCTACTTTCAATTTCTATGATTTATGTGATGGAAATTAGAAGCGTGCTGTGAAAAGTGAAGCCCAAGACTTGAAACAAATATGAAGCTAAATACTACAAAGGACTTTGCTATCATAGTTGCTCTGGGAAATGTTTTGTTTGTACTGTTATGGAGGTGAAGAGAAATGGTTTTTCCTTATGTTTATGCTTTGATTTACTGTAACTTCTTTAGTTAGCATTCCTTGATCTGACAAACATGTTGAGATTACAATGGAAGTCTAATCATGTTAAGAGTTGAAGTAATCTTACAAATAACCATACCGTACAGACATATTTTGAAGTCTGGAAACTGTTCCTTAAGTGGCCCCAGTTGAAAAAAAGAATCCATAAACAGAAAACTGCAAATTCAAAAGTCCTAAAGAAGTTTATGCCTCTTAAGTCGAGTGGTTTTTTTAATCAAAATGAATGCACTTTTCTTTTACATCTGACACAGGTGTCACTCTAATTTTAAGGTTGCCTAACATTTCCTATTACAAGTCCCTGTTTTCAATTGCTTAGAATTTTGATGAACTTGAATAATTTCACCTGAGATTTTCCATGCTAATGTCTTGTTTAGGCCATACCTTTTTTTAAGTGACAGAAAAAATGGTCCAGAATATGATTAGAAAAAATGGGCAGGTATCATGGAAAAGAAAGAACACAGATTTTTCACTGAGAAACCCCCGTGTCCTCAGATTTTGGAGCAAGTATCTGTAATTTGATGAACTGGGAGCAGCCCTGCTTTCAGGGGTCTGCCTTTTGTTGTAGACATGGAAAACTGCCCAAATCTGGCCCGGTATTAAGGTTTTGGAAAAAAAAAATCACAGTTTACACCTGCTCAGTAGGCAGAGTTTATCATGAGCTTTCCAGCCCATCATTGTTCTTATGTGTGAACTAAGAAGGGAGAGAATTGAGAACTGTGACTGAGGATGTGCCCTGTGTGGGGCTTCACTGCCCAACTTCCAGGTTTGCCATGTATGAAGCAGGAAGTAAAGTCTCAGTTCTGCTTCTCGAGGACACTCGCAGGGTTCTGCAGGAGCAGTATGGACCAAGCCCTAGGTACTTTCAGGTAGCAAAGAGCTTGAGTCTTGCTCAATCTCGTAGCCCAAAGAGATGCTAATGACAGCACCATAATATGGATAAGGATAAAAAGAATTTTTGAATTGGGTGGAAGCTAACGCTAGATCAGTTAGAAACAACGTGTATTTTTTATGCTTTTCATCAGTAAGGCTGATTAGCCATTGGAAGTAGAGGCACAGATTTATCAGGAGGGGTGGAAGATGTCCTTTGGCCTGCCAGGTCTGTGTCTGGTGAGTAGTAGACTCTTCTGGGAGATGTGGGTTCAAACACATCCCGGGATAGTGTTGGCCTAGAACTCTGGTTTCCCACTTGCCGAACATGTGCTTTAGTCATATATCTGTGCATGTCATGTCAAACAGTTGTCTATGGTTTTCCACAATTCCAGGGATTAATGCATAATCATGTGCTCTCTTTGATGGATTTGGATTGCAACACTGCAAAAATGGGTTTAGATGCCTCCGTGGATACATGTAATGCTTCTGAAATTATGCGGTGACTCACATCTAGTTGTGAAAGGGGAATAAGATTGGTTTAGTAACTTATAGGTCTAAAAATTGCATGAATGTCATTTAGATGTTTTAGCGACATAATAGGTTTTGGGCCTTAGGCATCTAAGTATCACTTAAGCATCTAATAGGTGGTATAGAATCAGGCCCTGAGGCTTATATTATGCATCAGGCTAAGCCGAATGATCTAATAGCCTTTATGGTCTTAAAAATCTTTGAAACTATAAATAGTGCTACTTATCCACTATGGCTCATTTTTCCTGTGCACTGAATGAGGCATGAACTCTGTGAAGAAACAGTATGTGGTCATGCAATTCTAGAAAGCACCCAAATGCCTGCACACACAAGAGCTTAATTAAAGTTGCAAAGGCAAACATACCCTAACTCTTTAGTATTGGGCATTTGTTAATATAAATGTTATTCTTATGTAGGATAGTATATAACATATTTGCACAGTTGATATAAAGCTTTGTAGGCCGCCTGAAATCCATAAATCTGTACTGATTTTTATTAGTAAAAGATAGTTGTTACATTGGTAATTTTGAAAGACTTGTTTCACAAATAGGCGAGCTAATTATCTGGCCTTTTAGTCTCTTATTCCAGCAATGCTATTGACTTACAGTGAAGACTTGTAAGGAACAATTTGTCCCACTTACATGGTTACATCTTTATCCCCCTCAGTGGTTTCTTTGGGTGCATCCAGATGAGTGCGGCCGTGCAGTATATGGCGCTGTAAACACACTTACAGTGCCACATACCGCACGGTCTGGTGTTGTCCATACTGCAGGGGCACGCTGCCCGAGCATGCACTGTGCTGTGGTTTTTTCTTCTGTGTTTTTTTTTTCTTTTTTTAATCTCAGATATCCAAAAAAAAAACAAACAAACACAGGGGAAAAAAATAACACTACAGCACATGCTCAGGCAGCATGCACTCCTAAAAAGCAGAGCCGGGCCACCTGGATCCTGCTGAACAGGCTCCATCCAGCAGGATCACTGTGGTTGCAGCCCTGGGAGGCCCCAGGACCCCAGGTAAGGCTGATGGGGCCAGCACAATTCTGAGAAAAAGTATCATTGCCTTGGGACAAGTAGCTGTGGCACAAAGTGCAACATGTTCCTGGGGAACAAACGCCCATGCACATCTGGACACACCCTTTTAGCGCATCTACTCCATGTTCCCCCGCCAACCTGAGACAAGAACCTAATGATTTTGCCATTGTGAGACTGGATTCCCAATACGCTCTCCTATGTATACCAACTACTTAACACCTTATCCACAGTCTGCATGAGGTTCAGACACTTGGGTTTCTTCTGTATAGAAGCCTGCAACTGGCAAAAATGAGCAATATCCTCCTTGAAACAAAGCATTTTTATGTAGGGTAACAGAGTTTATAAATATGAATGATCTACTGTTTATATTCTGTATGTCTGTCTATTTATCCATCATTTCGCCTTATCTAAATTTCATAAATTTCATAGATATTAGGGCTGGAAGGGACCTCAGAAGATTGAGCCCCCTGCCCCAGGGGGAGGAAGTCAGCTGGGGTCACAGGATCCCAGCAAGATAAACGATGAATTGACTCTTATGTCCAGCCTGAAATGGTTTTGGAGGAGTTTGTGACTGTTTGACCTTGTCAACCCTTGGGCCACTCTGGTGAACAGGCGTTCCCCCAGATCCTGATGTAAACCCCTAATATACTTATAGGCAGTCACCAGGTTGCCCCTGAGCCTGCACTTTTCCAGGCTGAAGTCCCATAGCTCTCAGCCTCTCATCATAAGGCCTGTTTTCCTGACCTCTGATCATACACGTGGCTCTCCTCTGCACTCTCTCAAGCTTCTCCACATCCTTTTTGAATTGCGGAGCCCAGAATTGGACGCAGTACTCCAATTCTGTGGCTTTACCAAGGCTGAGTACAGTGGGAGAATGACATCCTAGGATTTGCTTGAGAAGCATCTATGGATACAAGCCAGAGTTTTGCTTGCTTTACCAGCTGCAACATTAGATTGGTGGCTGATATTCATCTTGTGGTCAGTCATGACCCACAAGTCCCTTTCGGCCATGGTGCTAGCAAGCGTAGCACTATAAGCATCCTGTGAATTTTTCTTCCCAAGGTGGAGTACCTTGCAATTTTTGGTGTTGAAAGAAAGCCATCAGGTTTTCATCCGCCCATTTTCTGAGCCTATCGAGGTTGGCCTGGATCACCATTCTATCCTCAGGTGTGGATGCTCTACCCCAAAGTTTGGTGTCATCGGCGAACTTGGCCAGTCTGCTTCTGATACCAACGTCTACATCATTAATGAAGATGTTAAAGAGTGTATGCCCAAGAACAGAGCCTTGGG
Organism: Crocodylus porosus; assembly: GCF_001723895.1. Lineage (NCBI taxonomy): Eukaryota > Metazoa > Chordata > Crocodylia > Crocodylidae > Crocodylus > Crocodylus porosus. Next base: position 14,375,535 of record NW_017728918.1, on the reverse strand, counting down.
GGACCCCACTGGTCATGGAGCACCACGATGATTGACTTCCATCATCTACCATGCTCTGGAGACAACTCCTCAGCCGGTAGACTGTAATGTAGCCAAGGCTGCAGTTGGTCAGTTTTTCTATGAGATGATCATGGGATATCAGATCAAAAGCTTTTTTAAAATCAAGATATATGATGTCAATCTCTTCTCTCTTGCCCAGGTGATATGTCACCTGGTCATAGAAGGAGATGAGATTGATCAGGCAAGACCTACCTGTAACAAACCCATGCTGGCTATCCCTCAGGATGTTGCCATCAGTCTCTTTGATAACTTTTTCCAGGATTTTCCCTGGGATAGAGGTCAGGCTAATGGGACTGTAGTTTCCTGTATCTACTTTCCTCCCTTTCTTGAAGATAGGCACCACATTGGCCTTCTTCCAGTCTTCAGGTACTTCTTCTGAGTGCCACAAGTTCTCAAAGATCTGTATCAGTGGTTGAGCTATGATGCTTGCTAGCTCCTTCAGTACCCTGGGGTATAAACTGTCTGGGCCAGATGACTTGAAGGTGCCCAGCCTCTCAAGGTGTTCCTTCACATGGTCTACACTGATGAAGGGTAACAATCCTCCCTCATCCTGGCCGTCCCATATCATATTGAGCAGGACCATATTGGGGCTGGTGAAAAACCAGTGCATAATGCCCTTTAAGCAGGCTGGCTTTTTCCTGGGTGTCAGTTGTCCCATATGCTTCAGTAGGAGTCCAATGTTACCCTTCTTTTCCTCCGGCTCCCCACATATCTAAAAAAGGACTTTTTCTTGTCATTGATATGTATAGCCAGTTGGAGTAAAATATATGGCTAAGGGTATGGACATGTAGGACCCTATCCACAATTTACCTCATCACTTTAGGCCATGTCTCATAGATTGGATCCCTCTTGTCCAGCCATTCATTTGTGCCAGAAGCCATGCCAGAAACTTGACCTAAGTAACTGGGAGGCAGCCCCTGCACTGAAAAACCCTCATGCCCCAGCCAGCTACTGTGCACAAGAAAACTCTGCATCAGGGTAGGGTGACCACCTTTTCAAAATGGAAATGTGGGACATGATTCCGCCTGCCCCACAGTGGCATGGCTGGTACCTACTGAACTGGGCAGGGGAGGGCACCCGCAGAAGCTGCTGATGGTTGTGGCCCTGTCAGAGGGAGGGAGCACCAGCCCTACTGATGGTATCAGTGTCAGCCATCGGGGTGGCACTGGCCCTGGCAAGGGACACATGCACCCTTGTGCACCCCCTACCAGTTGCCTATGAGGGAGGATGCAGGCTGCCCACTGCAGGCTCCAGACTCCCTACCCATTGCCATCCCTCTGGGAGCCCCATGATACCGTGGAAAGGTGCCCCTTGCCTGCCCAGTAGCAGTGGGGGCACAACTCCACACTACTGCTGCTGCCACCCTCACTGCTGCTTGGCAGGCAGGGGGAGCCTTGTCATGGTGGTGTGGCCAGTTCAGGGCTCCTGGTAGCAGTGGCAGAAGCACCAAGCCTCTCTGTCCTCCTGCACCAGGTCCCATCTGCTGGGCCTTGGTGGCCTGGGGGGGGGGAAGGCAGCAGGGTGGGGAGTCCTAAGCCTGCAGCAGGCATCCCGCATCTTGTTCTGCTCATGTGCATGTGGCCCCCTACCCTCATCCCTGGGAGTACACACAGCACCAGGGAGCCAGCCCACCACCGCCCCTGGACAAGTTGCTTCTGGCTCCGTCTCACTCCCCAGCCAGCCCTGTTGCCACACATTCCCACCCCAATCCTGGGCCCCAGGCACCACCCCAGCTAGGCAGCTCCCCTAGTTCTAGCTCCTGCCTGACTCCCTCCCTCACTGTGGGGGTCTCAATCTGCACCCCCTATACCCCCTCCCCCCCACAGACTTATCTGCAGGGAGCAGCTCTCCATGCTGCCTGGCTGTATTTCTAGCCATGTACATGTGTGTGAATGCACATAAGCATGTGGTACCCCCTGCGCCTTGTTCCCCTCAGTCCCAAGCAGACCTTTGCAGGTTGGCGCTCTGTCACCCTGCAAGAAGAAACCCTCTATTTCCTATGATTTTCCATAGTAAACAGAAAACCTGAATCCCTGCATATGATACTGGGAATCCAGGACAAGTGCTATCAAGAGTCATTTAGCCCAGGAGTGGGACTCAATGTTCCTATTTCAGGACTGTTCCACATAATTAGAGTTAGGTCACCCTAATCTGGGGCGGGGGGTAGTGTTCAGAGAGCTAAAAATAACCTGACCAGGGTGGGGGGAAGGAAGTACAGACATGAGGCTGGGGTGAGCACCTGGGCTTTTTCAGTCATGATTCTGTGCTCCAAATATGTATAGATGTTGATTAGATTAAGCTAATCTTCCTAAGGTAAATTAAGTCCTGCTGGACATTTTTTGCTCAATTAAGTTCCATGAACATCTTCACAGATTAGCACTTAGTCCCAACAAGGTTTGGTCAATCTAAATGTTATATCTCTATATACCGTAAGTGGCAAAAAATTTCCTCTTAAATTACTAGGGCAGAACTGAAGCAATTTGCATGAGGGCTATCTAACTTAGTGTCTGAGGGCTGCATGCCACAGAGGCCATACCAGCAGAGGCCATGGTCCACCTGCCTCCACTTCTCTGGCTGTAAGGTCTCCTGGCTCAATGCAGCACTGCACCTTCCCTGAGTCTGCACTCCTTGGCTGTGGGTGCCCACACTGCACTGCACCATAGGCCCTTCTGGTCTTGCAGCCTGTGCTGTGCCAAGTCACCTTCCCCTGTCCCATCTCCTGGAGAGACAGGAGATGGTAAGCCTGGTGATCCCAGCTACAGAAGCAACTAGAACAATAAGGGGAGTGGCAGCCAGGGGGAGCCCAGGGACCGCAGATAAACGTTTTATGGGCCATATGATGCTCATGGGCCACCAGTTGCACAGTCTGATTTACATTCTCCTTGCCAGTCCACGTCCTTTTGTGTGTGTGAGTCTCTTACTGTGGTTCCCTCGTACTCCAACTAGTTGGAGGCTGCATGTACACTGTGGGGGATGTTGTCACTTTTACTAGTGCACCAACGTTAGGACAACCAGTCCCCTCAGTGTGGGCCAGAGGCATAACTAATATGTTTGGAGCCGAGGATGTCAAGCTGCTGCTGCAATGGTACAAGCACTCTGGGGGCCTCCATTCTAAAGCAGGACCTGCAGCTCCTACTCCACATGGACCACCTTAGTTAAACTGTTGATGTGGTACTACAGCTCTGGTAACAAAGGATTTTTCCCATTGTGAGAGGTACAGTAGCTTCCCCAAATGACAGAAACCTGTGATAAGAGAATAGTTTCCTCTCTGGGGGTTTTGCTGGCATCCCTACCCAGGATTTGGAGCATGATAATTCAAGCCCATAGACAACCTAGGACTTCTTGCAGAACTTTGTATTATAGACAAGTGTTCTCAATGAGAGTGGCATGGGACTGTTAAGACTGTTATCTCTGGCATTGTGTCTTAATGTTCCTTACATACAAGATAGCAGATGTCTATTAGAAAGGACCTCTGCCCTCTTTCTTGAAGTGGGTATTCTCCACTATCCTATATCACATCTCAGATATCTCACAATCTAGAGAGTCAGGAATTTTTTAATAGAAAATGTTTTTTCCTTCAAAACTTTGCTTCTCCAGAAACTATTGGTTCTGACAAACTCCTGATTAAATGCATGTAGTGTTTTGCCAGCAGTCTGCCTGCTTTCCTGCCAACTCACCTGATAGGGTAGCCAGATTCCCCGGGCTTGTTGCGCTAGGGGATCTCAGCCAAAGGGCCTGCTCCACTGCTTAGAACCCCTTCCTTCCTTCCATTGAGCTGGGAATTTAGAAAGTTTAGGATCTCCAGGTCTAGATGGGGCATGGGTCCTGGCTTCCTTGCTAGGAACATCAAAACCCTATCCCTTCCTGATGCTCTCAGTTCTTCGAGGTCAGGGGTGGGCAAATTCTAGCTCAGGGGCCAGATCCAGATGGCAGCCAGGCTCCATTTCCCAGCAACTCTTGCGAGCATGGCTGGGGTTGGTCTCCATGGAGACCTCAGCCACTGTGCTGTGACAGTACAAGGCTGGGGTTGCCATGGAGACCAGCCTTAGTCATGCTGTCAGGATGTGTGGCAGGGCAGGGGCTGCTCTGGAGCCACTGGTATCTTGTGGCAGGGGCAGTTTGGTCCAGGGCCAGGGCAGAGCTCCAATCTGCCACCTGCATGCTATAGGCAGGGGTATGCAGGCAGCAGATTGCAGATTTACCCTAGCTCAGGACCATGCTGTCACCACTGCATGTACCGGGCCAAAGCTGTGATCCACTGCTTGCACATCTGTGCCCAGAGCATGAAGGTGGCATATCACAGCTCTGGCCTGGCCCTGAAGCAAGCTGCCCCTATCGCAAGTTCCCAGCAGCTCCAGAGCAGGCCCTGACCTACCAGTGTGACTGGTGCTGGTCACCAAGGAAACTCTAGCCTTGCACTGTTACAGCACAGTAGCTGGGCTCTCCGTGAAGACCAGCCCCAGCCATGCAGGCAGGGGCTGCTGGAAAATGGAGTCTGGCTGCCAGCTGGATCCACCATTTTACCCACCCATGTTCTAGGTTCTCAGTCACAAAGGAGGGAGCCAGGAATCCTCAGCTCCAAGCTACTAGTTTAGCTGTGCCTTCTGGAATTTCAGGTCCTGGTCCCCATCATCCTTTAGGATCCAGAAACTCCAGGGGCAACAGACAAGCTTTAGAACTTCAGAGCTAAATTTGCAGGCCTAGTTCCTAATTGATTTGATATTTCTATTTATTTTCAAAAAGCTTATTCTGTATTTATTTTCTCTTCTACAGATGTATAAAAATCAACTTTCTTTTTGAAATACAATGATTCTTTTTTCCCCCAAATTTCCAAAATCCTTCAGAGATAAAAAATTCTTTCTTTTGACCTCAGGTCTAGAAGAGGCACACCATGAAAGCGAGCAAGTGAGTTTTAATAATTATTAGGTGCTTCCACACCTGTCACCATAGGTGACTGGTAAGAAGGGTATGGGGGGGGCACGTGCCCCCCAGCAGGGATGTCCCCCACCACCACCACCTCTGGCAGCTTCTACAGGTGCTCGCCAACCTCATCCCCACTGCTGGCACCACCACCGGCTTCTGTGGGCGCCCCCCAGACTCAAGAGGCACCAGTCACCCATGCCTGTCACACGTAGGAATTCAGAAAAAGAGTGATATGTTAATATTACAGGTGTCACCTACCTTGTGACACTAGAGTGAAAGAAGATTTGATCCCATTGGAAACGTTACATCAGCCTACAACAGGTATGGATTGATCCATGCTAACAGGTTTCCCTAGTGTTTCTATTATATTTTATTACTTAAAACAAATAACTGTGGTTCTCTTGCATTGAAAGTGCTGGGCATGTTATGCCCTATCCTACTGATACTGAAAGAGAACTGTAGGGAGGCAGCATGTAATTATCCAAATTGGAGTTTGACTAAGATACTGGTCTGGATTCTTCTTTCCATCTGAAACTCCCATTTCATAATTTTCTTGTGCAAAAATTGTCAAAGCAATAGTCTTTTCTTTAATTAGACCAAGATTAACAGTATGCCTTATATTGTTATAATACTTTATTGATGGTTTATGAACCAATCAATTTTTGCCTAAGAAAAGCTTCCAATTAACCCCCTGGTGATTGGGAGGTGGAATTGCCAGATTAGTGAAAGGGAATTCTACTTCCTATCAACAGGGGTTTAATTGAAAACTTTTGAGAGATAAACTAATTGGTTCAAGAACATCAATAAAATAGCCTAAAATGCAAGTGCCACTGTTAATTTCAATCTACTAAAAAGAAAAAAAAAAAGAGCGGTGTACAAGAAAACTAACAAAATATTGCAACAAAGAGGTTAAAAGAAACTTGGGAAAAGGTTCTGTGAAGCAGAAAAATACAGGCAAACATACCTTTTTTCCATTTAAATCATGAAATGCCAAAAAAGCTAGAGAAATTAGCTTATTTTAGTAACTATTTCACAATCAGATGATTTACTTAGATACAAAAACATAAATCACATTTTAATAATCTCTTTCCCAGTATGAAGTCTGTATATAGTCTGATATGTAGATTTTTAAAATAAATGCATTCTTTGCATAAAGAAAAACTAAATTAAATGGAGACCGGGAAATCTTATAATGCAGCAGGGTAATGAAAGAAGAAGTGCAATTTGAATCTGCTATTGCAAATATGTTATTTTTTCTGATAATGAAAAATGTCCTGTGTGAATGGATGTAGATGTTTGCAATAAACCTGTCTGAACTTGGTGTCTTTAATATTGCTCGGATAGATTTTTTGCATTAAGCATAACAGACTTTGACCTGCAAATTATGAAAGAGATTAAGATATGCATCAGTGGAGAGATTTATGTCTAATGTTGACAAATTATTCATTAAAGTTTTATGTAACAGGCCCAGAGAGAGTATTAAATAAGATTATTGTGGCAGTTCTTATAAGTATATTCATCTTGACTTGGGAGAGGTCACAATAAAGTTTAGGCCTGGTTACTTATGAAGCTTGTTTAATTAGGAAAATTAGAAATACATTATTTCCATTTGGTCTTCTGCACAAATTTATATTTCTTTATTTTTCCTTGTTCTGTATAATGCAGAACCAACACTAAAAGCAGAAATGAATTGCATACTATTTGAGCAAAATGTTTGAAGATTCTCATGTTGTGACCAACAAACCAAAAAACAGACTTGTGCTGGAAATTTTATGTGCAGGGCAAATATTTTTGAATTTGTAGTGTAGTTACCATTAGAAAATGATCAGTCGATTTCCGGGGTGAAAAAAAGTTCTCTTCTTACTATAATGCATAGGAGTTTACACTGTTTTGCTGTATATTCTCTTTCATAACTAGTCTTCATCTTGTCATCAAAAGGTCATTGGTTTAATTTCTACCTGACATTTTAAAGCATTTGAACCAAATTTTAATTACATTGTCAAGTAGATACAGAAGCAAGACTTAGGACCACTATAAATGGAAGAACTGAGTAATTACTAATTCTATTTAAAATTCCTTATTATTATTCTAATAAGTGTATTTCCCACTAAGGGGAGGGAGGGAGAGTGCATGTCAAGCCTGTGTTATTGTCTACTGCCATCTCTTCTGAATCACTATACAGCCTCATGCCATGTCTTCTTGTGTCTTCTCCTCATTCTCTAGTTCCCTACTCTCATGGTCTGAAATATCTCAGACAACCAACAGGCCTTCTGTCTACATGTCTAGGACATCTGAGTCTGCTCTCAATCTATTTTTCTTTAACTGATAACACATTTACTTTATGATGTTTGCTTTTCACATGGTCTCCCTTGCTGAGTGGACAAATCCACCTCAGCATCCTCATTTCTGTCACCCTTACCATAAAGGATAGTTTTTTAAGTTATAAAAATGTAGCTAGACAAAGATGTACAACTAAAAGGTCTTAGATGTTGGAGAAAAACTGTGTCATGCCTTAGCTTTCATTAGCTGAGTGGTTAAGGCATGACTTTCTAAGACCGAGAGAATTTGAACCTGCATCCTCCAACTTCACTGAACACACCACAGTTCATACAGCAGTAAGCACCACTTGTGAAGGTGAAGTACTGCACCTTGCTTGGAAGGTCTAGATGCGGAGCACTGAAGATGCTGCTGACCTTTTGAGGGTAAGGGGCAAGGCCAGAACAAAGGTTTTGCTCCTTTTTCAGTGGCAGAAGCCATCTCACTGAGACATACTGGATGTGTCCACACAAGACACTTTACTATGCAGTAGTGTAGTTTACACTTGCATATGCTTACTGAGCAGAAAACCTTGCTAATCATGAGTAAATTTGCTATCTGCAAATACAAGTAGAAAATTTACTTGTGATTATCTACTGCTCAGTAGTGCTTATGTAAACACCTGACCTCATGGGCGACTTGGGGGCACCTGGTCACTGGCAAGCAGGGATCCTTATCTCCCAGCGCAGACCCCACTGTCTTGGGGGATCTCTCAGTGGTGGCCCCATGACCATGGAGCTGGTGCTAGGAGCTTGGATGTTCCCAGTCTGCAATTGTGAACAGGGGGCTGAAAACTGTCCTGGTCAGGGGCAGGTCCTAGCTCCATGCCCCTATTGGGTCCTCAAGGCACAGGGTTTGGCAAGAGCTGCAAGGGTGGGGTGGCCACAGTCTCCCTTCCCCCCGCCCCCCGCAGCTATTTCTAAGTCCCCTGCCCCTGATTGAGGAACTGGGGTCAGGACCTCCCTGCTGCAGGAGCAGAGGGACATTATCCCCACTCTAGTAGCAGGCAGTCTGTGGGGGCAGAGTACAGTGCCCCAGCTTTGGCTAGGAGATAGCTATCTCCTGGCCTATTGCTCCCTGCCAGACCTTGGGCTAGCACTAGTACAGCCCTGCCTCCAGGCCAGTCACAGAGGCCACCAGCCCAGCCCCACAAAGCCACATGGGATATGGGATCACCCAAAGTTAATCAGCACACAGAACCTGTACAGAGGTTTCCTAAGGCACTCTGCCTTAAAGCACCCCACTCTCATGCATCCTCAGATGAGGGATAAGTTTCTGCACAATTGGCCATTTTAGAAGAGCTCTGCAGCCATGAACATTTTTATGTTCCTATAAAGTGCTTTATAGTTTCATAGTTTCATAGCTGGTAGGGTCGGAAGGGACCTGAGCAGATCATCAATTCTGACCCCCTGCCATGGGCAGAAAAGAATGCTGGGGTCAAACGACCGCAGCTAGGCAATTATCCAGCCTCCTTTTGAAGACCCCCAGGGTAGAAGTGAGCAACACTTCCTCTGGAAGTTGGTTCTAGATCCTAGCCAACCTGACAGTGAAGTAGCGCCTCCTGATGTCTAGCCTGAATCTATTCTCAGTCAACTTACGGCCGTTATTCCTTGTTACTCCCGGTAGTGCTCGGGGGAACAGGAACTCTCCCATTGCTTGCTGGTCCCCCTTGGCAAGTTTACAGATGGCCACCAGATCCCCTCTCAGCCTTCTTTTATGGAGGCGGAACGGGTTCAGGTCCTGTAGCCTCTCTTTATAGGGCCTGCCCTGCTGCCCCCTGATCATGTGAATGGCCCTCTTTTGGACCCTCTCAATGCTGTCCACATCCCTCCTGAAGTGTGGCACCCAGAACTGACACAGTACTCCAACTGAGGCCTCACCAGTGTCACATAGATGGGGAGGAACACCTCCTTGGCCCTGCTTATGATGCATCTGTGGATGCATGACATGCCTTCCTAACCACGTCCTCCCATTGGCGGCCCATGTTCATCTTGAAATTAATAATGACTCCAAGATCCTTTTCTGCCTCTGTGCTGATGAGAAGGGAGTTCCCCAGCATGTAAGTATGCTGCTGGTTCCTCCTCCCCAAATGCAGTACTTTGCACTTGTCAGTATTGAAACCCATTCTTTTCTCATCCACCCACCCCTTTCAGAGGGCTCATCTCATGAGAAATGTAATTTGTGTAAGTGCTTCCTGGTACCCCTACACTGTGAACATGTAAGTATTTTTTCATAAACTGAGAATACACCATAGGCTATGCATTGGCTACAAGCACACCCATTGTGAACATGTAAGTTATAGAAATAGTGCTAAATGCCAAGGAAAGATCCTCCCCAATAGCTGAGTAGTTCACAATCTTAAAGAAAGCAGAAAAAAGTGTTTTTAGGCTCTAGAGAAGGGGGTTGGACCTGCATCTCCCTTGGCTTCTCAGCATAGTGCTCTAAGTACCATACCACAGCTGATGCCTTGGATGAACAAGAGCTAACTCTATGGGGCATGAGGAACCATACCATTGATGTAGGAGCAGTTTACCCATGAGCAGGGATCCCGGTTTTCTCTGACTGAAAAAAAAAATCCCCAGTTTTGGTTTAAAAAAAGTAACCCCAAATCCACATTTTTCTGTGATTTAAACGAAACACCACTACTATATAGATATAGTTTCATCGTTTCTAGGGTCATAAGGGACCTGAGTAGATCATCTAGCCTGACCCCCTGCCATGGCAGGAAAGATTACTGGGGTCAAACAACCCCAGCAAGGTGTTCATCTAGCTGTCTTAAAGAACCCCAGGGTAGGAGCCAGCACCACTTCTCTTGGAAGTTGGTTCCAGATCCTAGCCACCCTGACCATGAAGTAGCACCTCCTGATATCTAGCCTAAATCTACCCTCTGCCAGCTTCTGACCATTATTCCTAGTC
>NW_017728918.1:14334343-14364837 GCF_001723895.1 Crocodylus porosus | reverse complement strand
CTCGTCCAAGTCACTGATGAAGCTGTTGAACAATGAGGGCCTGAGGACTGAGCCCTGTGGGACCCTACTGCCCACATCCCTCCAGGTTGAAAATGACCCATCCACCACCACTCTCTGGGTGTGGCCCTCCAGCCAGTTGGTGACCCATTTGACTGCATGGATCTCGACACCACAGTCCCCCAGTTTCTTAATGAGAACAGAGTGAGAGACAGTGTTGAAGGCCTTCCGAAAGTCCAGGAAGACTATGTCTACTGCTACCCCTGCATCTAATGATTTGGAGACCTGGTCATAAAAGGCCCCAGGTTGGTCTGACAGGACCTGCCACTAATGAACCTGTATTGGTTGCCCCTAAGCATGACCTCCCCTGCTTGCCCCTTGTGGATATGTGCCAGAATAATTTTCTCAAAGAGCTTGCCTAGGATCGAGGTAAGACTAACTGGTCTATAGTTTCCCGGGTCCTCCTTCTTCCCCTGTTTGAAGATGGGAACTACGTTGGCCCTCTTCCAGTCCTCTGGCACCGCACCGGAGCACCACATGTGCTCATAAAGCCATGCCAGGGGTCCCGCAATGACCTCAGCCAATTCCTTTAATACTCTAGGGTGGAGATTGTCTGCACCAGCTGACTTGAATACATCCAGTCCCTCCAGAAGTTCCCTAACTGGTTCCTCACTAACCCTTGGCCTAGGTGCACCTCCCCTGGGGCCTGAGGGGGGTCCAGTGGGGGGCTGACTGTTCTGGTCCCTGCTTAGGAAAATGGAGGCAAAGAAATCGTTAAACACGTTGGCTTTGTCATCTGGTGTGATGACCTAATTTCCTAACATGTCCTGCAGGGGCCCCACATTACCAGAAACCTTCTTTTTACCCCCTATTTATTTAAAGAAGGACTTCTTATTGTCCTTAATCTTGGAAGCTAGTCCCAATTCCATCTCTGCCTTGGCCTTCCTGACTGCCCCCCTACATCTCCGAGCAACTGCAGTATAGTCACCGCTGGTGATGACCCCTCCTTTCCATTGAGTGTATGCCTCCCTTTTAGCTAGGAGATATTCCTGGATGCTTTTGGTGAGCCATGGAGGCTTCTGTGCCCTCCTGGTCCCTTTGATCCCTGTGGGGATTACCTCTCTTTGGGCTTGGAGGATCATCTCCTTAAGGAGTGACCACTCTCCTTGGACACCTGGCTCCTCTCCCTTCTGGGACCTCAGTGCTTCCCTGACCATTCTCCTTAGCTCATTGAAGTCTGCCCTCCTGAAATCTAGGGCTGCTGCCTTGCTGCAGGCTTTTGCCACCTTGCACTAGATGGTGAATTCCAGCAGGCGATGATCACTGTCACCCAGGTGGTCGAGTGTCCGCAGCCCCCTCACCAGGTCATCTCCCGTGGCCAGCAGCAGGTCCAACAAGGCATCTCCCCTGCTGGGGCTGTGCACCTCCTAGGTTAGATGGAGGTCCTGCATTCTGGCTAAGAACCTATGTGAGCGGTCAGTTCTGGCTGACTGGTCTTCCAGCAGATGTCCAGGAAGTTCAGGTCCCCCATGACTACCACATCTGTAGACTTCACTACCTCCGTGAGCTGACCTAAGAATTCCTGGTCGAGCTCTTCCTCTTGGTTGGGAGGCCTGTAGTAGACCCCCACTGTTAAGTCTCTTTCTCCTCGACTGCCTTGTATTCTAACCCAAAGCACTTCAGAGTGCCCTTCCTCTGATTCTTTGACACTATATAGTAGTGTTTCATTTTAATCATGGAAAAATGTGTATTTGGGGTTACTTTTTTTTAACCAAAAATTGCAGATTTTTTTTCAGTCAGAGAAAACTAGGATCCCTGCTCATGAGTAAACTACTCACAAGTAAATGCTTCTGGGCAGGTGCCTACATATGCAGGCAAGTAGGAGTAATTTGCTGCTAATGGCAGTAAACTACTCCCACTTCCTGGTGCCCTGAAATGGACCTCTGCACTGCTGGGGAGCCTGGCCAGGCCTACAATGTAGGGGGCTCTGTTCCCCACCCCAACCCCAGCTCCAGGCATGGCAAACTTTGCTGATGTCAAGACACTCATGGGGGCAAGGGGGAAGGGAGTCCCACTGGCATGTGGTCCCAGCCAAACTCTCCCCAGGACCCTGGCAGGGGTAGCTGGCAGGGATAACACACAGCAGGAATGGCTTTCTCCTTCCTCCCAGCCACTGCTGAGTGTTGCCAGCTGGCGGGAGAAAGGGGGGTGGGGAGAGGAGCAGTCTGGCAACCTCCTGTAAGGCTGCTGGAGTGCTCATGCCTATTGGCCTGCACCAGCGCAGGCAAACTCCAAGCCTCCCACCCAACAGGTAAATGCCTGTTGAGTTCAGTTGTGTTCTAACTCATGGAGCTTTGTGTAAAGCGGCATGAGTTACACAGCCAGAATTGCTACATGTGTATAAGTGTCCAAACCACCACATCTAAAAATTTAGCTTTTCGGGCCCACCTGAAGCCACCATTCTAATACTTAGGTGTTGTAAAATCTTAATTGAAGGTTCTAAAGGGATCAATCAACACATTGCCATTAAGCATATGTGTTCAATTTTGGGGGAACAGTGTACGAAAAACATGCACTCAAACATTCTGGGAATCATTCTCCCCTCTTGTCTCTTGCTTTGCTTTGGTGTAATCATTGGCATTGGAAACTCAAAGCAGGATGCAGAAGGATTGTGAACAGACTTTCTGATATGCCATTCCATAGTTGAATAAGCTGTGAACACATGACTGGGAGTTGCAGTGTAGGTGGAAGCTCAACTCCAATCTCTGTTTCTTAGCAGAGGTTTTGAGGCTGGCTGTGCTTAAGAGAGTAAGCAAAAGGATTTTAGATATGGATAGTCAGTGGTTTGAGGTTAGAAGGGAAGACCTAAAAGTAGCAAGGAGCCAAAATGAAGACATTGATAAGGAACTTTCTTCCTATATCTCCATAACCATAGGCATCTTTTGAAATAGTCACCCATCTCATCAACTATTAACTGAACCCTCCATCTGTTCAGATCTTAAGAGGCTTAAAAGTCATAAACTGTTTATACACAAAAGCCACAAACTCATAGAAGGGCCTGGGAATGATGAACCAAACCTACAGGCAGCAACAGAGTGGGCTGACCTCTGGGAAAAATCAGAACTATTCTCACAGTGAATATACTCACATCAGACCTATTCTCTCATCTATAACAACACTAGATGAGACCCCATTGGGCACAAACTTGACAGAAAAATATAGGTCAAGCCAAACAAGCCAAGAACTAGATACAGATGCTTTGAAACAATACTTCAAAAGATGAACAACTTGGACAACACCCTGTGTAGATGAGGTGTCCAACAATCAACACAGCACTTAATCAAAAGCTGGGATCTTTACAAATGCCCAGATGTGGCAGATGGAATCCACACATGGAGCAATAATACCAGACAGTGCCTCATAGATTTGGAAGTTGATTTCTGACGCCATACAAGAGAGACAGAGACTTCTTTCAATTAAACATTCCCTTGTACTTATAAATATGCCCCCCCAAAGTAACAGCATGATAATTTCATAGCCATGCAATAAAAACATGGAATGTATTTCATTTGAGAAAACTCAGGAGATAATTGACAATTCAGTAAATATGTTCTGGTATCTTCAGTGAAAGTATTATTCCACAAACTTTATGAGCAAATTTATGAGTTAATCCACAATTTATTGGATCAATAGAAGTAGACATATTTAAAAATATTTTTAAACTTATCAAAGCAATACCATTCATCATAGGAATAGCTCGAGGCATTCCCTGATTCTCACTGTATACTTGAAATAGTGAATGTAATAGTTCATTAGAGGTGATAAACTAGTCCACCTATTAGATGCCTTGATAGACTTAGGCACCTAAGCAAGATCTTATTCCTGAAAAATTGCTGAGGGGTGGGGGAGGAGGGAGGGATGGATTCTCCCTGTCCTCCCCCCACCACCCCTCACTTCTCTTCACTGCTAATTGAAACACAAAACTATGATAATGGCACATTACAAAAAGTAGACACATTAATGGTTTTTCAGGGACTAAACAAGAGTAAAGTAGGATCACACTCAAATATCTAATAGGTGAAATAGGATTTGGCCCCTCTGCAGTCATCTTGTTTTAACTTACTGTGGGAGTAGGCATTTAGGGCATTTTTACATGAGCTCCAGGAGTCTCTACTCACACAGTATGTCGAAGCAAGATGGATGTGGTGAAAGAAATCACAAAAAGCTGCCTTTGAAGACCGGCATTACAATACCTGAGAAGTTGGCTAAAATAACCTATGATGGCATTTTCTTATCATGGATAAAATTAACTCTCTTGCTATCTGACAAATATCAGGAACACAAAATCAAAATTCAACAGAATATGTACATGCAAAATTCACTATAAGCAGATTTTCAGCCAAGTACAGAAGCACTGCACTTTCCCCTCATCATTTGTGTCTGAGAGCGGTTGTCAGGACTATCAGCAATATTATTTATGAGCAGCCATCATGAATATTAAGAGCAAATTATGCCATACTAACCTGATCTTCTTCTTTGATGAAGTAATTAGGTAATTTGATGAAGGGTATGCAGTGGACGATAGTATACTTGGACTTTAGCAAGGTTTTTGATAAAGCCATGCATGGCATTTTCTTGAGTAAAGTGGGGAAATGTGGGCTAGATAAAATTACTAGAAAGGTAGATACACACTTAGCTCAATAGCTGCAAGCAAAAGGTAAATATAAATGGTTCAGTGTTTCAAGCGGGGTTTCACAGGAGTCTCGCCAGGATCCAATGTTGTTTAACATGTTCTGGCATGATTTGGATGCCAGAATAAAGAGGTTCCTGATCAAGTCTGTTGATGACACGAAACTCGGAAGGACAGCAAACACTTTGTGCAAGGACACAAGTAACAAGCCGCATGTTTCAAATGTCTTTGAAATGCTTCAAAAGGAAGCGCACAAACATACATGAATGTTCAAACAATACCTGTTGGCATGAAGTGCTATTGATAGGGTTCAATTCTTATGTGGGCACCCTGGCAGGGAACCCGTCGGTCCTTCAGACTCCCACTGTGCCCCAGTCTCGCTGGTCCTCCGTGGCAGGGGAAGGGAGAGAAGGGTGAACAGTCTGGCAAGCAGAATGGCAGCCTGCCAGACTATCCAACCCCTAGGTCCCGTTCTGGTGAATAGAGTAATGCCAGGCCCCAGGGGTGCTGCCAGATGCCTGCTAGAATATTTCAGTCCTGGTCAAGACTCCTGCCTGACCTCTACTACCAAAACCTTGCTTACCATTACCAAAGCCATGCTGTAAAGAGTCAATCTTCTCACAGCATTCAGTTCCATCAAGGGAGGGCAGGACAGAAGAGAGATTCAACACTTGGGAGCTGAATCGCAGCAATGGGGAATTCTCACTGCTGTGACAGACCCCCATGATTTCTCACTTTCTGTCTTCACACCAGACCCCCAGTAATCCCTTCATTCTAGACATGAAGCAATGATTTCAAATTACAGAAAAATAGATTCAGATTACTTCTTCAGGCAAAACTTCCTCATTGTTAGAACAGTACCATAGTGGAGTTGACTCCTAAGGAAGTTATCACATTGATAAGTGCCAGACAGGAATAAATTAGGGACAACATTTCTGCAGAGAAGAGGACATAGATCAATGACTTGAATTTCCAGCAAAGTAAATTTAGATTGGATAGCTGGAAAGACTTCTTCACTGTTAGAACAGCGAGGAGTGGAATAGACCACCAAAGGAAGTTGTGGACTCTGCATCACTGGAGGTGTTCAAGAAGAGATGGGACAGCCACTGGTTTGGGATGATCTAGGGATAGCTATGCCTATGTTCTACCATGGGTATTTCTCATGCTTCTGGGCTTTGCCAGTTGCTCCTGCTCCCTCCTCCCCCCTTTTCTGCAATATGTGTCAGAGTCATTGTCTATTGGCTATAGCCAAGGCTGGAGACTTTGTCTAGGGTGTGCCAGTGCTCCTGCTAAGAGAAAAGCTAGAGGTGTGCCATGTTCCTGGAAAGAGGATCTTGCCCCTCCACTCAGAGCCAGACTGACTGCCATATTTGGGGTCAGGAAGGAATTTTACCCCATGGTAAAACTGGTACAGACTGTAGTCAGATTAGTAAAGACTGTAGCAGTTTTTGCCTTCCCCTGTAGCAGAGGGCATGTCCCTCTTCTCCAGGACCTCTTGAACATATATTGACAACATTTTATAGAAGCAGGAAATTGGTTGCTATTGGTCCCCTGTTTTACCTGTGGCATATTGTGTGTTAGATCTACGTTGTGTCAGGGTTGACAGTAGTCTTATGTATATATGAGTTTAGATTATGGTTGTATGGATGGTCTGGATAGGAATGGTCCTGCCTCAGGCAGGGGCTGAAATTGATGATCTCTGGAGGTCCCTTCCAGCCCTACTTCTAAATTACTCCATGACAGTTGTGTATGAGTTTCTACCAGATCCAATGCAATCCTATGCTTGTATGATTGTATGAACACTCTGTTCAAATAGATTACATATATTTGCTCATCTTCACATACCTCTGATGCAGCACTTAGTATGTATTTATTTGTTAGATGTATATGCTGCCATTCCAAGTAAGGGCTCAGGACAGCTTCCAGTAAGAAGAAAAAATAACTTATAAAAGCAGGTAAGGTATTAAAATATGATATAAACCAAAAACTCCTTAAGCAATAACTCAGCTTATCCTTGCTTGCTAAATGTCTGACAAATAAGGAGGTCTTTCAGTATTTTCAGAAGATGCCCAGGCTCAGGCTCTGGTGGGCCTCAAGAGTGAGGGAGTTCCAAACCTGAGGGTAACTGCCAAGAGTAAACTCCCGTGTAGTCTCACCAGGGAAACTTGGCACATGGATGGTACTTTCAGGAGTTTTCTCTTGTCTGCTCCTAGAAATAGAGATTGAGCGTAAGAGAGAAGGCAGTACATGGGGCCCAGATCATTTAGACATTATTGGTTAAAGCCGGCACCTTGAATTGTGCCCAGTATTGAAATCTAGTGAGGCCTGTGGAGCAATGGAATTGTGCCTCTACCCCATCAGACCTACCACGTGGTATTACTACCACAGCCTTATTCATGAGTATACATCAGACAGCCTTTGTAGTGAGCACCCCCGTCTTTTCATCATAAAATGAGACCGCACTTAGAGTTGGCTTAAAGGTTGCTTTTCTGTCTTGACGCCAGTGAAACAGTAGTATATATGCTCCTTTAGCCTGTTCCCCTTGACTAAGGACCTTGATATAAATATTCTTTTACTTTACATTCCTAACATGCTTTCCCATAGCCATATAACCACAGTTTTGGATACTTGCATGGAGTTTCCCCACTGTGGTGAAACAGACTCCACCTGTGCACCCACCTGTTGGAAGGAAGAGGGAGCAGAAAGCTCACATACCTTTTGACTCCATAGCCTTATGATTAGGGCATTTTTCCAGGGAGCGGGGGAGACCAAGAAACTATTTTCTATCCTTCCCCTTCACAGGATGTTAAAGCTACAACTCCTGTTTCCCAGGGTGTGTGTCTAAATTACTGTGCAGTGGTTACTGCACAAGTAAAAAGGGTTGAACAGTGGATCTTGTTACTTGTCAATTTATGCTGAATATCCTAATCCTAAAACATTAGTTCTAGCCACAGTTACTATTTAGTTCTGTGCCAAAATATTCTTTTGGTTTTTATGACTCTACTAGACAATTGCCCATCAAGAATGATGGGGGATGGGGCCAAGGCCATTCCCCCTCTCTCCCCCATCACTTCGGGCCATAACCCCTCTTCCCCTTCCTGCTCCCCTCCCTCCCCTGTTTCCTGCCTCCTTCCCTCCCTGCCAGCTGTTGTTCGGGGCGGGGGGGGCGGTGCTGGCCTCTGGCTCCAAGGAGCAGACCCACTCCATCACCTCCGTTATGGTGGCTCTCTAGTCCCTGGCATCCCCCTCTCCCTCCAAGGAGCAGGGGAGGGGAGCAAGGCCAGCTCTCTTGGCTTTGCTCTTCTCCCCTCTGGCTCCTTTGTCCCCACTGTGATGGTGGCACTCTACTGTCTGTCCTTGTCTGTGTAGGGCACTCTGATTGACAGCCAAGACAGCCAGTCAGAGTGCAAATAAAGCATTACAGACAGACAGACAGACAGACAGATGTAGGCTTTTATATTATTAGAATACTAACAAACTGCCCATCAAGAATGAAAGAGGGGTGTGGAGCCCCTTGTTCAGCCTCACTCTGCCCCCCGCACTCCAGATCTGGCCCCACTTTCCCACCCCCCCAGCCACTCCAGATCCTGCCCCACTTCACCCCACTTCCCCACCACTCCAGGTCCAGCCCTGCTCCACCCCCCTTCCTCACTGCTCTGGGTCCAGCCCCAATCCACCACCCCACTCCGTATCTGCCTGGCCTGTGTCTGCCTCCCTCCCTCCCTTCCCGCCACCTCCCCCTCCCTGCAGGCTGTTCTGGGGGGCATGTGATCCCCCTTTGCCCTTAGGGAGGGAGGCGGGGCAGCTGGTGCATGTTTCCCACCACCACAATCTTCACTGGTAAGCCCGGGCTGCCCAATCAATCACTGCCTGCCCTGTCGGTGGTATATGTGCAGTCGCCCAAAAGCATTGTAGATAAACAGACAGACAGACAGGCAAAGTCTTTTATTATATTAGGATTATTACCAATGGATAGTAATTTTTTCCCTCCCCAAATAGTTTAGTTAATGGAGTGAGTATGACTGAATCTTTTTTGTAAGGTTTGGGGTTAAATTTCCCAGGTGTGTGAAACCATAATGCAAGAGTTGGCAATTTACAGCCCTTTGGATTTAGCATACAGACATGAGGCTTGGAAGCAACCAGCAGCAGGGGGCGGCTTCTTTGGGCACTCTGCTCATGCTGCTTGGGAGACAAATGGTAGTGGAGGCTGGCTCCTAGCATCAACAGCCAAAAATGGCTGCCTATCCCTGCCATAATGTATTGCTTAAGTTAAACATAATGATAAACCTCCTTGGATCATACAGCCATTATTTTCACAAACAGATAGTGACAGATATTGTTAGGAAATCAGGATGTGGGTGATCTTGTCTAGTGGCTAGATGCCCAAACCACTGGTGCAGTTCCAGTTGGTTTCCCGGGCAGCCAGGAGTACTGACAGGTCAGGCATCAGAATTAAATTCAGGAGCTGTAATCAAAGCAGGCCAGGATCAGAAGATATAGCAAGAGATAGGGTAAGCCCAGATTTAAGCAGGATCTAGGGTCAAACCAGAATCAAAATGCTAAGAACCACACTCAGGGAATGCGGAGGGTCTTACTAGAATTAGAAGCCCGAGTAGGAGCCAGGAGTCAGAGCCTGAAAACCAACAAGAAAGCACACATAGCGTCAGGAACAAGAACTTTCACCTTTGTCCAGACAAGGAGGCAGAAGGTGAGGCCTGCTGTCTGCACCTTCATGGGATGGGATGCCCCGATTGCTTCACTCAGCCCAACTGGAACCAGGGCACTGCTCAGAGCTTGCTGCAGGTGGCATTTGTTCCAGGGATGACTTGCTCTGCATTCTTGTTTGGGACCTGCTGGGCGCAGGCCTCTGGCCTGGCCTCCTTATAGACACAGCCAGGAAAAAAAAAAAGTCTATTCTTAAATATATTTATTTTTAACTATTCTTCCAAATAGTAGATACTATACTCAATCCCGCAGTACTTGGTAGTGCCATTTCCACATAGCTTTATTTCCTACATAGGCAGTAATTTCCAAAAACAAATAGCAAACCACTGTTAATGTGAGAGTAGCAACTACAATTAGATATTCTCAAATGTAAATTTCTTATCAATATTTCAGATGACTATCCCTGGCTATGTTTTTTAAAAAGGTTGTATTTGAAATTCAAATTAAAGATAAGTTAGCTGCCTTCGCCTACAAATCTCTAATACACAATAGCAAATTTAATATATTATTGTCAAATAGAATTACAGAAACACAGGCTACATTGTTTGCATGTTCAGAGGTAAATGTAAAGTAACATATAGTGAAATGTTTATTATTTACCAAGAAATCAAAATTATTCCTCTAAAAGTATATTTCTTTCACCTTATTTTACAGTTTGTCCTTTTCCATTACCAATGCTGTAACAAGGATCTAATCTAACACAGTTGACTATTTTGTGGAAAGCCTTTATTAAAAGCTGCTGCAAAATAACAGCTATTTCCTTGACAGAAAATAGAACAAACCATACCTAATCCAACCAATCTTTCAGCAAAGCTATTAAAAATATCTACCACCACTGAATAAACACCCTCCACCCCCCACTGCTCCTGAAACTACCTACTCAAAATCTTCAAAAAGTGTCTGGATGCTCACCTTGCTGGGGTCATCTGACCCCAGCAGTGTTTCCTGTTTCCTGCTCAAGCACAGGGAGGCTGGACCTGATGATCTTGTGAGGTCCCTTCCAGCCCCTAACATCTATGAATCTACGAACAAAAGTGGAACGGAAAAGTATAGAAATTGATAGATAGGAAAAAATAAGCGTGCGCGTGCCAACACACACACACACACACACACACACACACACACACACACACACACACATATATTAAAAAAATGTAGGTATAACATTGTAACTACTAGTGACGATTGACTTGTCCAATCTGCACCTTAAACTCATGTACATAACTACTACTTTATCTTCCACCTATCTCTTCTGTCTGCTGGGAGAATCATATGGCTCCAGGTGCTAGGCTGACAAGCTAACACCCTACCAGGCCCCCAGGATTTTGATTCACTCTTGCTGATTGAAAGAAACCAACTCAAATTTAATTGAAGAGGTGTTATTAAAATCAGTAAATAAATAAGAAATAAAATTATGAAATCATATCATTATACTAAAATAATAATATTAAAATAATTTTAAAAATTCCAAATCAAGGTAAAACAAATATTTTAGTAGCTACTCTTGAGTGGAATTAAATAATCACAACAGCTAAATCAACACATTAACACAACAAATAAACAATCCTTATAAATAAATTCAAAACAGGAATCTGAGGTGCCTGGCTATTTGATTATAATCTCTAATGGAAGGATTTTACAAAATGCAAATAAATTAGAATTTGGTTTTGGTAGTATTTTAATATTTAATAAACTAAAGTATTACCTAATGTTTGAAGACTCAAACTTAGAGCCAAATACAAAAATTTCCTCTTTTCATTCAGTCCTTGTTTCATCACAAAGGTTTTCTAACCACCTCCCTACCCTACCCCAACAAAGATGTCAGAATATAGGGATTAAGAGAACACTGTGGTAAGTGGAAGTTTAACAGCTCTTGCCTGGTAGTTTACAGATGACAGCTTTATGCTTCTTAAGATTCGCTAGACAATGTGCACATTAATAAGCATCTTTAATGAGCGTCTATTTGGGTCTTCATTTTAAGGTTATTTAAACTTGGAGGACTTTCTTTGCTGGTACCCTCCCCTCGGGGATATGTAAGGTGCACATACACGCAAAAGGTAAGGCTATATTTATGCTGGTGGAATTAAGATTGGTTTTACACACTTATTTAAATTACGACAGGATACACAATGAATGGCCAAACACTTTATTCCAGCATAATAGATTCTAGGCAGCCATGACGGTTCCTTGGAAGTGGGCACAGGGGAGTTGGTAACAGCCTGTTTGCATTGTGCAAACACCTACCGCAGGATAAGCTGAGGATAAGTGGTAACTATATCAGTCTAATGGATGTGTGTGCAACCCCTAGCCATGGGCCAGATGTGGCCCCCAGCACCATGTCATCCAGCCTGTAGGGTGACCCTCTAGTTTGTGGGGATGCCCATGGGCTGTGTCCCGGTGTGCTAAATTAGTATACAGGGCAGCAGAGGGCCCAATTCTGGCATGTGGGACCAGTTGGGGGCAGCACAGCACTCTGACCCAGCATGTAGGGTTGGGTGGGGGGAGCTGCGAGGCTCCAGAGTCCCATCCCAGCATGTGGGATTGGGCAGGGCTGGCATGACCCCCACAGCCTGATTTAGCACATGGGGCCATGCGGCGGTTGCATAGGGCGCTAGAGCCTTATCCTGGCCAGCAGAAATGGTATGCATCCCTGGGCCTAATCCTACAGGGAGGGGGCAGCACAGAGTTCTAGGGCCGAATCCTGGTGCTTGGGGTCCAATCCATCCCACAGACTGAGCTTGCACTAATCTTCTGGTCCATGGGCCACTAATGTATGCTAGAAGATTCCTCATCAGTAGTTCTAAAGCAGACTGGGTTTTGTAGCCTTACTACAAGGAATTATGTCATCTGTCCATTTCTTGTTTCTATCACTGTAAAGGTCAATGACACCTTTAGAAACATGTGTATTCAGGCCCAAAGTTGAACAATTGATGATCAGGTGTCACTTCTGTCTGGCAAACAAGGCAATTCAGTTGTCTTTATATTTAGGAACTGGAAGATAAGTAAAACAACTTCAGTCTGGAAGACACCATTTTAACAGAAGAAGGGTTACTAAATACGTACCAAAATAAAGTCCACATATTATAGACTAAAGATTACATAAAATACATATTACTTCTGCATTGTTTCTCTCACGGCAAGTCATCTATTCAACTAAGCATCAGTACCTAATTGATTGCCTGAGGATTTGAGACCAGCTTTCAGTTATGGCCCAATATAAAGGCAAATGTAAGGGATAAAAGGAATTCCCTTTCCTGTGAAACTCATAGCCATAAGTTATTATTAAGGTCAGGAACTCTATAGATCCAAAAAAGATAAGCAGCTCTATGAATAATGAGAATGCTCAAACAGCACATTAAATAAAAATTCATAAGGCATCTAAACGTTGGTGCAGCAGAATATGAGCTAATTATAAACTAATAAGAAGAACCAAGAAGAACCTTTTTTTTATGGAGAAGTTAATCCATAATTGTTCGCTACAGTTTTTCATGCATTATCCTGTAAAACAAATGGTACTGGGCCCTTTCAGGACAAGATAATAGGAAAGTCAGTTGCTCTGTTCCAAGATTGCACCTCTTGTTGTTTTGCAAATTATGCAGGCCATGGCAAACTTTTTGTTTTGTACTAGCAGGAAAAGTATCTGTAAATATAAAATTTCTTTCTGACATACAATCTAGAAAATCTTCAGGCTCCACTGTACTCCACTCCTCAATCCTTGTTCCTTTTTCTCTCTCTCAAAAGATAAATGTGTTAGCATGTCTATGTATACCACTATACATGAAAAATGGTTGCCTCACTTTGTCTCTCCCACCCTCTTCTGCCTTCACAAAATAAACCAACCATGAATAATATCCACCCAGTTTCTGCTTCTGCCCAGTAATCTCCATACAAGAAATGTCATGCTTCCCCCTGGGTGCACCTACATGAGATGCTTTACTGTGAAGTAGAATAGTTTACTCAGCAGTAAGCATGTGCATTAGGGCTGTGCAAAGCTTCAGTCCTTGATTCAATTTGGCAAAAACTCAACCCAATTTGGTGACCAAATCTCCAAATCCGAATTGAATCAGAGGACCCTTTGATCTCTCTGAATCGAATCAGAACCGTCCAAATTGATTTGGAAAAATTCAGAGATTTGGACATAGAGGCAGCTTTAAGTGTTTTTTCTACGTACTTCTAAGTAGCAGGGGCTTATGAGTGCTGTGATGTAGGGATGAATGGAGTGTCCCACAGAAGCACAGGGGGCTCCCCAGCACACCTGGCAGCAGACCTGAAAGTGGACTAGAAGCACTTCCACTCTACTTTCAGGTCTGATGGGGAGTACATAGGGGGCTCCCTGCACACCCCCCGGCTCAGCAACTGGTGCCTCCTGGGTCTGGGGGGTGCCTGTTACCTCAAGGTATGTAGAAAACACTTTTCAACCTGTATCTATGTCCGAATCACTGAATATCCAAATCAGCATCGAATCTTGAGATTCGGATTCAGCTGAATTGAATCAGGGACAGTGATCTGAATCAACAAATTGAATCACTGTCCCTGATTGGGCTGAATCTGAATCAAATAGGGCCTGCTTTGCACACCCCAAATGTGCATCTACATGTGTACATAGTTACTTCAAATTAAAACTGCAAATGCAAGTATCAGATTTACTTGTGATTAATAACTACACATTAGTGCTACTTTAGACCCCTGACCAGGAGCAAATCTGCTCCTGGTCAGCCAGCTCCCAGGAAACTGCTCCCTGCCCCCAAGAGCTGCCTACCTGCCAGGGCAGGCTCTGCCACCAGAGCTTCGGCGGGGACTACATCCCCATGCCCCAGCAGCAGGGAGCTCCAAGTCTCCCACTCTGAGATCGTGATTGGGGAGTGGGGGCTGGGAGATCCATATCTCCCACCCACAGTTTTGCCATCATGATTGAGGAGCAGCGGGCTGAGAGGTCCTTATAAGAATCTCCCAGCACTGGCCCCATGACCGCAGGGATGGTGCTGGGTGCTCCTTGCTGGGAGGGGCTGGGGATCCTGTTCCCCCTCCCAACCAGGTCCACAATTGCAGGTTGTTCCCCTGAGCAGGGAACAAGCTCTTTAGCCCCTACCATGCAATCATGGGGTGGGGGCTGAGAACTGTTCCAGTCAGGGACATGTCCCAGCCCCATGCCCTAATCCAATGATTAAGGTTCAGGGCTTGGAAAAAGCTGCAAAGTGGGGTGGGTCCCAATTCCTGCTCTGATCCACCATTGGGGAAGCTAGCCCCACCCAACCAGCTCTTTCCATATCCCCTGGCCAGATTAGGAAGCCAGGGATGGGAGTTCTGAGCTCCCGGGGCTGGGGAACATTATCCCCATCTTGGCAGCAGGCAGGCCCGGGAGGGGGAGGAAGGAGGGGGGAGGCAGGAAGGGAGGGAGGGGGAAGGGAGCAATGTTCTAGCCCTGGCCAGGAGACAGCTGTTTTCTGGCCTGGCGCTCCTTGGCGGACCCAGGTCTAGCACCTAGAGGGAGCTTAGAGCTTCCCCTGATGGCAGCAGGGGCCCAAATAGGGCCCCAGGAAGCGAGATCAGCAAATCTGCTCCCATTTCCCTACATGTGTAGATGCCTGCCCAGGAGGGTTTACTTGTGAGTAGTTTACTTGCAAATAAACTGCTCCTGGATCTAATGCATGTGCAGGCACACTCTCCGTCTCCCTTTATATGCCCCAAACTCCACTGGCTTGAGGTTACTATAGTGAAAGAATTGTCTTTACTGGTTTTAAACAGGCAGGGAGTTGCCCAGGTTCTCCACTGTCAAAGTAAAGTCAGAAACCTTTCAAGCAATATGGAATGACCATAGGACCTCAAACAATGTTCCAAGATAGCAACAGATCTTAATAGGTCAATATATTATGTCTAGCCTGTGATCTCAAGGCATGATTGCACCTCATGTCATCATATCCAAGCTATTTTTATTTTATTTATCCTGAATGCCAAGAGCAGTGATGGTTCTAGTACCTGGAACTTCAGCATAAGCTGTAGAAACCCACCAGGGACCCTGGATACTTATACAGGTGGATAGATCTCGATGGAGTTTATACCACAGGGCTTCACTCTGCCAATACTTTCAACCATCACTTATTTTTTTAGGCTCAGGTGTGGTAGAAGGTTGAGGACTGTTATCACTCACTGTCATCTTTGCTTGCAGTGTAGACACAGTGAAAGTCTATTTTAAACTTATTTACTGTTAGAGAATAAATACTGGAGAGATGCATGTACTAATATATCCTAAAGTGCAAGGACATCTAAGGAATGAACTCATATGGTGCATTATGTTCCTCTCTCAGTGACCAGTTGGGATGAAACCAAGCTGATCTGAAGCCTGAGCTAGACAAGCCAAAGGTGATGCTGGTGGGCTGCTTTTGACTCTGCAGTTGCTTTTCATTCTTAAAAGGTGTCACTATCCCTCATCACCTCTTGTACATGAAAAGACAGATGCAATCATTTGATTAAAATTTGGATCCTGTCATAGCCCTCTGTGCCTCTGTTCTCCAGAATACATTACTGTAATCTGTGTCAGAGAGCACACTTAAAGACTGGTCTGCAGCGGGTTGTGTGAGCTACGTGGAACATATTACATCAGTCCTCTGAAGATAACGTTGACCCCCTATTTCTTTCTAAGTACAGTTCAAACTACAGATTTTACTTTGTTAATATCCACATAGCTTATATCCTAGCTACTGGGAAAACTTCCTTTGTGTCCATATGCTACAATGGTGGATGCACTTACATGGAGCAATTTATTGCTTTTCATTCCATTATTTCTAGAAACATCTCAGGCTGGTATATGATACATTTAAGTAAACCAATCCTTATATGCAAGTCACTTTTCCCAGGAGTTGCTCATTGGCTGAGCTGCCTGTTCTTTAAGGCTTGGTGGAATGCTTATCTTTTCTACCAGGTCTTTACCTTAGTGTGGAATGGTCAGAAAAGGAAAGGTTTTTGTATATATGTAATTAAAAGTTGGATTAATATGATCCAATTCCAAAATAACTCCGTAAACAGTGCATATGATGTATATAAATATTCCATATGACCCCATAGGCAGAGACTTTATGTTGGGTATTTCTATGAAAGAGAAGACAGATTAGCTTGGAATTGTTTCTGCAGCCTGGATGTATCTGTTAGGCATGATGGAAAGAAAAACTAGGCCCTCCCCTAGTTCAACACTGAAATTGATTCTTAATTCTCTCCTAGTAGCAAAAAGGGTAATCCTCAGACATTGGAAATAGCACATCTCTCCAAACTATCAGTAAAAGACAAATTTAGCTTTAGTAGAAAAGCTTACTTTGGGGAGAACAAGTAACTAAGGACTATATGTACAAATTTCATAGCATATGGGCTTCTTGCTTTCCTAGTAATTAATATAATATCACAAGTTCATTTATATTTTCTCTTTTTTCCTCTTAAAATGAGCATAAAAGAAGCTGCTAAGGACACAATTTATACTTCCTAGCATTATATATAAAGAATATCTGAAACATCTATGAAATTGGAAACATAAAATACTTTTAAAAAAGTACACTAAATTCCCATAAACAAAAATGTAATAAGAGGTGAGCTATAATTACCTCAAAGTACAACCCCCTCATCCCCAAATATATAACCAAGAAAGTGGTAGGTCCCAGCCCCTATCTGGCTCACACATCCCTTTGTTCTCTGCCAACAAGACACATCAGACTGCCTTTAAAAAGTGACTGTTACCTCCAATGAATTCAGAAACCTATCACCCTTCCCATATTTACCTGATTGGCCCTGAATTAAAATCCTTATCCAGAATACAAGACTGTGCATCTAGGTCTCATCTATTTTCCAAAGTATTTTCTAATGTGACAAATATTCATGAGGTAGGAACTAATGAGATGATAGTCACAGGGAAACTTCTCTATACAGAGAAGCTGAAAAGATTATCACTTTCTAAACTAAGCAAAAATTGAATAAGAAGTATATGGAGTTGATAACAAGTATTCAGACTGATAAAAGTCCCTCTGAGAAATAAAAATGTATCAAAAACATTTTCTTGGAAAAATATATTATTTTGTATCTTTTTTTTTAGATTGCATTCTAAATTTTTAAAACAAAACTATTTTTGTCTTAGAACAGTTTTTGAAATTTTTTTTTCTAAGTTCTGAAATTATGACTTCCACCCTGTTTTTCCATGATACTTTCAATTCTTCAGATCTCCCCAAATTTTAGTAAAATTCTAGAATGGCAAAAGGCAAAATGAAACAGTGATGACTTAAAAAAAATTGGAGTGGTTTCATGGAAAAAAACAAACCAAATGAAAGAAAATGTGGAGGGGCAGGGTATTAAGTAACTTTCCACCAGTTTCTTGCTTTTCATCTTAAGCACTAGTCAGGTTGGACATGGTCCATTTAGTTTCTGGAATGGTTATTGCAAAATTTTTGCATAACAATAATATAACAGGGGACACAGACCCTGTTACTTGGGAGGGGAGGAGAGGAAACTGTGGCAGGGAGCCAGGAGATGCAGTATATTCAGCTGGCCATGTGAGGCCACAGTTGCAGGAGGGCTGGCAGAGCTGGGCCAGTCACATGACCAAAATGGGGTGTGGTTTTCAAGCATATAAACCCAGGGCCTAGGCCAGGGCAGGCAGTCTGGTGCTGCATGCTGAGAGGTGAGGAACTCCTGAAAGAGATGCCTGCAGCAGATGGATGAGCAGGCACCTAAATTATTTCCTGGAGTCACTCAGGAGGAACTAATGGAAGCTGCTAACCTAAGTAAGGCAACAATCCAGGGCTGGGTAGGCTTTTAGTTGGGAACAGTGTCTGGTATTTATGTTTTAACTTAATCTGTATTTGAGAGGACTGTGTGGTGGCCATGGGGAAGGTCTGAAGGCCACAGGGGGTGCCTGGTAGGGCACTTGGCACTGGTAGTTTAGCCAAGGTCAAGGACCAGAAGGCTAAGGGATGGAGAGGCAAGCAATTCAGCTCAGAGTCAAGGACCAGAGGGGTGAGGGTAGAGATGATGAGGGAAGCTCAGCCTGGGATCAGGCACCCTGTGGGCTACAGGCTGGCCCAGAATGAGAGAGACAGAGGCCAGGGCCATAGGCACAGAGAACTGACAGGACTGAGACCCAGAGAGCTGGGCCCAAATTAGTGGGTCAGGGTTGGAGGGCTGCAGCTGGAGGAAAAAGAAGCGAAAACCAAGAGTGTTGAGGCCTCTATAAGGGACAGAACAGTGTACAGAGTAACATCTGAAAGGCATGGGTGTGGTTGTAGGGGAAGGAGGAGGCCATGAGTGTCAAGTAGGACCTAGGAGACTGAGAACTGAAAGAGGTAGAGAGAGCACCCCAGGCTCACCAGCCTATGAAGGCAGCCTCCCCTCATCAAGTTTTTACAACAAGACATGGCAGGTGAGAAATCAAGTATGGACCTTGGAAAGTGCAGGCAAGAGTTAGGTAAGGTTGAGATGACCATTGAGGGGCATCATGGCAACCCCTGACACCTCACCTGTTACAGACGGGTTATTCAATATTCACATTACATTAATAAACTCAGTCTGAGTACCCATATGTTAATCAACTGCTTATGAAAAAGAGAAAGTAAAGAAAGAAAATGTCCTCTACACTGCAGTTCCACAGTAATGGACCTGAGAACTACCCTTGCAATAATGGTGTTAATCACATTGTCATATTTTTGTATAAGCAAAAACCCAGAATGCTCTTATAGGAGGGGAAATACAGGGCTCCATCTTGTCATTGTTCCTGTACCATGGAATTGGGGCAATTCTAGTACTTTTTCATTAATATCCTAGTGGCATTTAATTCTACCTTTTTGATGTGCCCCAGTTCTACAGTTGTATTGCATCCATTTTACCCAAATACAGAATAAAAGTGAAATTGTTTCAACTCATCCTGAATAAAGATGAAAATGATGTATTGTTGGTAAAGGGAAATATTTAGAGGACTGCTGTCAGAAAGTTCATTGAATGCATTGGGGACTACAGTGCTAATGTTTGCGTATATGAATTCAGTATTCATGGATCCTGAATATTCTCTGATATTTGTCTAAAACTGACTATTATCGCAAGGGTTCCTGCCTTATAAAATATTCTCAAAAAGGATATGCACAGGGAATTAAAATGCGATTGTAGGAAATTCAGTTATTTTGAGTGAATGCCCACTTGAGTCACTGACATGGCTATGACAATGGCATTAAGTCATTTTTAGGCAGTGTTATAACAACCTCAGAGGAAACAGGGACATTCATCATCACTTTTCATTAGATCATTTACCTGTTTTAATTCCACTGGCTGAAATGTACACTACATTTCACTAGAACAACCACTGTGTAACAACCAGACAGGCCAACAATTTTAGTCATCCTTTTTGGAAATAATAGCCTGTACTAAAATACATTATGTTTATCTCAAAGGTCATGAACAGGGGTTTGGGTTTGGATTATACTAACATCCTGCTTTTGCCTGTGTTGCTAAACTGAAAGGAACAGTTATATCCAACTTCCACAGAACGATGGTTCTGTTGTTGTCCTAGTGTGGAAAAGGGAGAAGATTGAGAGCCCCTAGGATCAGAAAAAAATGAAGTACACTTGAAGAACACTTGAAGCTAGAAAAGGAATATGAAATGGGAGACTATAATAACCCACACTGGAAACTGGCCAAGACTGAGATTAGCAATACTTCTATGAAGCTCCACTTACTTCTGAGACACTTCAACCTTTAAGACTTATAAGGTTGAGGCAGAGAGATATAAATACATCCATAGCCAATTTCACAGACATATTGAGCTGAACAGATTAAACCCAAATACAAATTAGGGAGTTTCATAAAACAGAGTTGTGTTTTCTTCTCATATTGGTTATATCCTTATATATCATAGAACCATAGAAAATGAGAGTAAGACAAGACCTCAGGAGGTTTTCTAGTCCAACCCCATGATCAAAGAAGGACCATGCCCAACTATATCATCCAAGCCAAGGCTTTGTCTACTCAGGTCTTAAAAACCTCCAAAGATGGAAGGTCTACATGTGTATTTATGCTGGCCTAGATTTACTGCACTGTAAGTGGGAACAGGCCACTGTCTGTATGCGTAGGTGTTAAACCACATTAATATTGTGTGTGGACTGACTTGGGACTAACTTTAGTCCCAAGTCAGTCCACACGCACACAGTGTTATTGTGCATTAAGGCGTCTACATGAGCATAAATTTGATACCTGAATGATGTAGGTATCAAATTTACACTCAAGTTGACATACGTTACTATATTTACTGTACAGTACAAGCATCCACATGTTGACATGTGCCCACACTGCACAGTAATTTTGGTTGCTGCACAGTAAATGCACACGTGCCAACTTGCTCAGTGTTTCCTAATTTCTAACTGGAACATCCCTTGCTGCAGCTTGATACCATTGCTCTTTGTTCTGCCATCTGCCACCACTGAGAACAGTATATCTCTGTCCTCTTTGGAGCCACCCTTGAACTGGTAAAGGCTGCTATTAAATCGCCTCTCAATCTTCTCTTCTCTACACTAAGCCCAGTTCCTATAGCTTCTCCTCATAAGTCATGTGCCCCAGCCTCCTAACCATTTTTACTTCCCTCTGCTGGACTCTTTCCAATTTTTCTACATCCTTTCGGGAGTGGGGAGGCCCAAAACTGGACACAGGACTTGCAGCTGTGACCTCATCAATGCTGAATATAGGGGAATAATCATTTTCCTCGATCTGCTGGCAATGTGCCTACAAATACAGCCCAAAATGCTGTTAGCCATCTTGGCAACAAGGGCACATGGTTGGCTTATATTCAGCTTCTCATCCGCTGTAACCCCTAGATCCTTTTCTACAGAGCTGCTGCTTACCAGTCAATACCCACCCTGTACCGGTGCATGGGATTGTTCCATCCTAAGTGCAGGCCTTATTGAGCCTCATGAGTTTTGTTTTCATCCAATCTTCAAATTTTTTGAGGTCTGTCTGAATCCTAGCCCTACACTGCATGCTGACTATGAAAGCTATGAAAGCTTGGAACAGTGCCTCTTGCACAAAAGATGCGAGACAGTGGCTGGGGCAAGACTGGGTTGCGGTAACAAGCCTGCCACATAGAAAATCCACCTCCACTAATAGCTTGAAAACCATTATGCGTAACAGAAAGTGGGGTGCTTGTGGTACCAAATACCAGACCCATGCCATAAGTTAATAACAATCATGATAACAGTCCTTAACCTTCTACCACACCTGAGCCTGAAAAAATAAGTGATTGTTGAAAGTATTGGCAGACTCGACAAACTTATCACGTGTATGTAACAAGACTCAGAGAGCAAGCCAGAGAGGCAAATGGCCTGGGGAGAAACCTAAAAACTGCGTCTGTGTGTCACTAAAGGAAACAAAAGAACTAAAATATCCACTTCAAAGAAAAGCCTGTAAGAGACAAGGAAAACCAAGGTGCATTGAAAATATTATTGTAAATATATCTTGGTTAACACATTTCCCCTTTGATTAAGACCTATTTCCCAAAGCAAACATACAATAACTGTCTAAAGTTTTACAAACGTTTAAGTAGTTTATTATGCTAAATCAGTCTATGTGCCTGTATCTAACCTACTTCACACCTGTTGTCTGATCCTCACTGCCTTGCATTTGCATTGATTAATAAGGCATTTGTCTCAAAATAGGCAGTCAGTTTCTAAATGTTTAGTATACTAAACCAGTGTATTTAACCTGAAACTCACACCTATGGTCTCTGATTTTCACTATCTCCATAAGCCATTTGATGCAGCTATTTTTTTATCCATTGTTATAATTACTGAAAAATAATATTTTGTGATCCCATTTGATTCCAATATCACTTTGGAAACTTCACAAATAAGATATAATACTAATATGTTAATTCTGTCCTTGCCTGCCTTGTTCAGACTTTGATTAACCAACTATCAAGAAGGAATGCTTTGAAGCTATACAATTAAAACAGTATAAAAAGCAAGACAGAACTGCCAGCAAGGTGTGTGTAGTCCAGGGAAGATCAAGAAGCCATCCTGCCACCCAGTCAGAAGTGAAGGATGGATGCTGTGAGACTGTAGAACTTTTTCCTGCCTGCACTGGGTAAAGACCTCTGTGTAGCTAAGCTAATATAAGGACTGTAACAGCTCTTTTATTGAATATTAAGGAAAAGTCTTTTGTTTTTCTGTAATTTAGTATTTTAGTTTGCTGGTAGTTATTAAAGCAAACCTTTCTCATCAACTGTGTGTTGTGTCAATTCTTAAAGCACTAGGTTTAAAACCCCACTTAAAGTGTAACACTCCCGTGTATCTAATTATAAAAAAAAATTCATCATAGAAAATTAGGGTTGGAAGGGACCTCAGGAGATCATCTAGTCCAACCGTCAGCTTGGTGTCCTCTGCAAATTTGCTGAGGATGCGCTCCATTTCATTTTGCAGGTTGTTGATGAAGATGTTGAACAAAACTAGCTCCAGGCCCAACCTCTGAGGTACTCCACTTGACACCAGCTGCCGGCTGGACATCAAGCCATTGATTACTAACCGCTGAGACCAACAATCCAGCTCGTTTTCTATCCACTTTGCTGTCCATTCATTCAAACCTTAGTTTGCTTGCAAGAATGCTGTAGAAGACCGTATCAAAAGCCAAGGCTGTATCAAAAGTCAAAGCTTCTGATAAGATAAGGCCTCCCCTGTTGCCCCCTCCTGCTTGTACTTCCTTCAGGTCTCCTGCTTCCACACTTATCAGAGCCTTGGTCTCCACCCCCTAGGGAACCTAGTTTAAAGTCCTCCTCACCAGATAGCAAGCCTATCTGTGAAAATGCTCCTCCCTCTCTTTGTCAGGTGGATCCTGTCTCTTCCTAGCAAACCTTGGAACAATACCCCATAGCTGAAGAATCCAGAGCCCTGATGGCAACATGTACAGCCATGCATTGATCTGCAGGATGTGTCCACTCAAGCCTGGGCCCTTTCTCAAGACAGGAGAGTCAAGGAGAACACCACCTGAGCCCTGGTCCCCTTCGTTCTTGCACCCAATGCCCTGTAGCCATTTTTTATCTGTTTGGGGTCAACCATGAGAGAATCATGGATGCAGTATCATGGATGAGCAGCATGGGGTAGTCAGAAAGCCAAATATGTCTTGGTATTCCTTCCATGACATCTTGCATCTGGGTTCTGGACAAACAACAGATCTCCCGAGACAACAGGTCAGCCCGATAGATGAGACCTCTGTCCCTTGCAGAAGGGAGTCTCCAGCCATCATCACCCATCATTTCTTCTTGGTGGCAGGGATTTTAATCCTTCAGGCAACCTTGGGGTTGCCTAGCTCAGCCTCTTTCAGCAACAGAACGTGCTCCATATCTGTTCTCCAGGCAAAGTACTGAAGGTAAACATGAAGATTTCTGTTTGCTGCCAGAAGTCATGAGCTCCCAGTTTTCACCTTCCTGGGAATCCATGTTCCCTTCTCTAGCACTGCCTCTGGTGGTCCTTCCTCCACAGTCCTAGAAGTCTCCTCCAGCAGTGAACTGATGAAGTGCTCATGGTGGAGGATGTTTTAGAGCCTCACCTTCTCCCCCCATAGCTCTCTTGCCTGCCATCTGAAGGCCAACACCAGGAAACACTGTTCACGTGACAGGCAGTCCCCCACCTGGCTGTCACTAGAAGGAGCCTATGAGCTGTAATCTCTACAGCTCCAAAGCGGGACCTGGGTGGAAGCCTCAATGCTGAGCGGTCCTATCTGGACAGATACCTCACAGGTGCCTCTCTCGTCCTGCCCCTCTCTCCAAGCAGACCTTCCCTAGCAATCTCCCCTGTACTTTGTCCTATTCACTGCTCCTTGGTTCCCTTTTCCCTGCTACCCTGCTTCCTCTCACCACGCTTACATCAAGGAAGGTGAGAGAGGGTTTCCAGGAAAATGCCCTAACAAACTCCTCCTCACTCTGGACCCTAGTTAAACAAGAGGCTTAAGTATTGATCTAACTGCTGAGTGTTAGCTACTTACTCTAAATATATGTAAGTTAGTTACTCTTAATTACCAAAAGAGATTACCTTAAAGGTTCCCCTTCAAAGAGGAAGGTGGTAAACTCAACTGCAAACTGCCCTGTTGCTTGCTCCCTGGTCACTCAGGGAGTCTCCTTTTATACTCTCCTGTGCCTGGACTGGCTCTGCCCCCTTGTTAGGGCATTTGTTAGCCACAGGCATAACTCACCTAGCAATCACCCAGCTAGCAGCTCTCCTCACTGCTCAGAGCAAATGCCCAAACACATGGCCCTCCAAAGAAACACTTACCAACCCAAACACACAGACACCTCTGGCTCACTTATCTTCCCAAAGCAGGACTTGGTGCCTAGTGTGTGTGTGCATGCATGGACACACACACACACACACACACACACACACACACATTTCTGATAGATAGGAAGACCACTGAATTCTTGTTTAAGTCTGAAAAAGCAAATGCATTTAGACCCTGAAACTTTATGTAGTTTCAATGAACGAAGAATTTTACAACAGGGGGAGATAATTCTCAAAAACCTCCCCAGGACTCCAAAAACACATTTCTCTTTGCAAAATTGCCCTAGAGACAAACAATCAAGCATCACTTCACACTTCTGGCCTGGTACTCCTAGTGCTTTGAATTTAGCCCACACAGTGAAAATGGCCTTTTGCCTTTTCTGCCTTTCCACAGTTCATCAACTGACTATTATGCCATAATAGTTCCCCCTGCAAGGAAATGTGCTGGGGAATTTGGTACAGTAAAGATGGAACCTCTAGATAGTCATTCAAGCAGCCTTGCTGAAAACCAAGTCTTTTACTTTACTAGCAAATTGCCAAGCATCCCAAGGGAATCAATTTAACAACAGTGATCATCAAGCCTGTTATCTCTACCTTCTCCCTGGAACTTTAAAAAGCTCGCTCCTCTCTTCTTCCAGGAAGCTCTTTAGCTTTTGAGTGCCTGGGCTTAACAAGCTCAGCTCAACATGCCTGTGGAATTAGCTGTCAACGTATTTCTTCATTTGTCTCCTAACCAGCTTCTGCCTTTGCCCTGATTATGGCATTCACGATTAACCATTATCTCTTTACATCAAAAATACATGAGAAGAAAGATGACAAATTAATGGTTTTGTTTTCTAAAATTTTGCCTAAAGACTCAAGATTTTAACCCACATTTCCTCATCTTCCCTTACAAAGTTTATTAAAAAGTTTCTTACACTCTGGATCACTACAGGTATTGGCTTATTCTTCCTTTTTTTCTGAGAAGAAGCCTCTCAATATATAAACACACATACAAAGCTATACACACATACAAGGATATCAGCCTTCTAGGTCGTAAAGGTTGGGCATATAAAACCTAAAATAGCTCACCGATAATTAAGAAACTGAAAACTAAACTAGATCTCACTTCACTAAGGCCACAGCAGGTGGGCCAGCAAGCTAGTCACTTCTATCTTTTTTTCTGGAGTGTGATAAACCCTCTAATCTTTTTGGCCTATGGGGACTATTCCTACCTACTTCAGTCAAAGCAATCTCTCATCTAGCGGCTTTTAACATCACCAAGGTTAGATGGGTTTTCAGTCACGCACTGTATCAAGCGTTTTTATGCATTTGCCTGTCTGGATTTTATGCACTGAAGTATCACCTTGTAGCATTGTCCTTATCCCCTTTTGAAAAAAAAAAACCCACAAGAAACCCTCGGGCATATGAAATTCAGTTGAGTAGCACACATACAATGCACACTGAAGATTGGAGGCAGAAGCTGCCTTATTTTACTAGCAAAATCAACTCAGTAGTACAAAAGTAGCACGCTCCCAGACGTAAGGATAAGAGACCTTCCTCCAGGCTATGGATTATAGCTTATGTATTTGGGTTACATTAGCATTTCACACTGTACAGGCTTGAATCAGCCATAAATTACACCTTTCACTCAGGATGAAGGGTCTGCTGTGACAGAAAGTTTTCCCAGTATAGCATATCCGGACTCCTTTGCCAGCCCCTAAGCTACCACTGCTTCTGAAGTACAAGATGCAGGCCAAAGGTGTGGAAACTTCAGGCAGCTTCTGGCAACTTCAGGCAACTTCTGCTGGGAGATAGATCACAGATCACAAGTTAAATTTAAATCAGTTCCTTTTGCATAAATCAAACCATGAGCCTCCACAAACCACATGTTTTCAAAGTGTTCTGCACATTTTGCTCTGCACTCTTACTACAAGGATCAAGCAAACCTTAACAATTTGGTAGGGCACTGAATCCCTGAAACCAAGGAAAGTGATTGTCTCAGCCCTGGTATATTCTCAGGAGCAGCACTTATCTAGTGTGAGCTTTTTGGTGTTATGTCCTTTCTTGTTCTTCTAGAGGGGAAAAATGTGTGCTATAAAAATTAGAGTAAATCCCTAAAATATAACAAATGTGATTACACTAATCCCCAATTATACAGACTTCACACTGCTAAGATATATCTAGCACACTGGACCAGAATCTCTATGGAATCCATTCACAACTATCTTTTTCCAGACAGTAAAAAGTTCACCACCTCACTTAGTTCATGGTCAGTCTCATCCATGTTATATCATCTCCTGGCAGCTCTTCAGTGCTTCTGCCTAAGTCCCCACTCTTACAAAGAAATGAAAACAGTGATTACTGTCACCATGTAGGGCCCAATGAAGACCATTTGAAAAACAGGAGAGCATCTGAGATTGAATTCTGTACTTCTGGGTCCAGCAATTCAGTCCTCCTGGTACGAGACTAGCTAGGTGCCTTCAAGCATTTAGGTCTCTGCCATGGTGATCTCCATCCAAATATTTGCCGACTACATGAGATCTGGAAGGGGCCTCAGGAAGTTACCTAACCCTTCTTCCTTGCTTTGAAACAGGATCAAAGAGAACCAGACTACCCTTGACAGATGTTTGTCTAATCTGTTCTTAAAAACTTCCAGTGGCAGGGATTTCACACTCGCCCCCTAACCTACTAATTGTATTATAATGTAACCTCATAAATCTGGCAGGCTAGGAACCGAGCACCTGCCAGAAATTTGAAAACACCAGATTTTCGAAACCGGCATGGCGGCCAACCGCAGAGTGGGTGAGGGGCTGAGGGTAGCGGGAGCTGGTCCCGGAGCAGCGGCCACACGTGGAGCAGTGGCATGGGATGGTGAATGGCGGTGGCAGCTGTCACATGCAAGCTTCCCCCTCTGTGTTCAGGAGGGCAGGGGGAGTGGCGGCCGGTCCCGGAGCGGCAGGAGGAAGTGCCAGATTTTTGATAATTCTGGATTTTTTATATCAGATTTATGAGGTTATACTGTACTAGAAAAAGTTTTGTAATATATAACTAAATTTTCCTTGCTGTAGTTTGAGCCTATTACTATGTTCATGAGAACAGCTGATACCTATCCATGGTTAACAACCT
Source organism: Crocodylus porosus (assembly GCF_001723895.1). Lineage (NCBI taxonomy): Eukaryota > Metazoa > Chordata > Crocodylia > Crocodylidae > Crocodylus > Crocodylus porosus. Next base: position 14,337,036 of record NW_017728918.1, on the reverse strand, counting down.
TTTCCATTAGAGATGCTGGGAAATTTTCCAATGAAACAGTGTTTTGTTTTGTTTTGTTTTTTAAATGCCACATTGCTGTGTCAGCATGTCCTGTGAGAAACATCTTGCATTCAGTGAACTTCTGGCAAATCCAAGGCAAGGTTTCAAGGAAATCTGCCTAGATTCCTGACACGTCTGCCCTGGGATAGGCACACTGGAATCCCAAGATACCCAGCCCTGGGATAGAGGCACTTGGCAAGGCTGCACTGGGGCCGGGAACTGTAGAAGCTGCAGGGTCACTGTTTCTGGAGAATGTGTGCCTTGTTGTATATGAATCTTGTCAGGTTAAAGAAATGGCCTCACTTTTAGCATTACAAAGCCTTGCTTTAACCCTACAAGATTGATATACAACAGTAAGGTAGGGTTAAAGCAAGGCTTTGTAATGCTAACAGATTCATATACAACAGCCTGAAGGATTTGTTTGCAATTTTCTAAAATCTGTGGATCATCCACCTCAGGACTAATGCCACTGGAGGCCAGATGCCTATAGGTCAGAGCCTTAGAAGCTCTAGGGTAGGGATAGGTAAGCCCCAGCATGCATGTCATTTAATGGCATGTGGAGACACTTTCCTTGGCATGCCAGGAGGTGTGCTAAGAAATTGTTTAAAGCAATTTGTTTTAAGTTGCTGCTCTGGGTTCTTTGGAGCAGCCATAGGTCCCCGCACCATGGCAGGCACCAGGAGAACACAGGCAGGGACACTGTCTGCATTCTGCTCACCCTGATCCCTGTCCCTGGGCTGCAGCCTTCAGCCTGGCCCCTGGAAGGAGCTGTGGGTGGGCAAGGTCAGGCCGGGGACGGTGCTGCAGACAGCTGCTGTGCTGGAAGCTTCTGGCCAGCTCAGCCCTGAGCACCACTGCAGCACCTGTTCCTGGGACCTGGGGGGAAGTGTGTCCCGCCATGTACCCCCTTCCCCAATTTTGTTTTTCTGGCATTCCAGCAGTCCAATGCATTACAAGGTAGACGTTGTGGGGGTTTTGGCACTGCGGCCAAAAATGTTGCCTACCCCTGCTCTAGGGTCTGAGACTAGAGGCAAATGCATCTGCCCCAGCTCCAGGGAAGCTGAGAAACCCTGCAGCTGATCAATGAATTTGCCCTTTTTCCTATTAGCAGCAACACTACCAAGAACATTAATTTTAGGGAGCAACTGCAGGGCCTGTGGACCTTCTGATATGTCATAAAATTCAAGAAATTTTAGTCCAATTAAAAATATTCAGAAATGAAATTTCTCAACAACAGGAAGCTCTGGGGTTTGGCCAGCTATTTTAAAAACTATTTTCATGCTCAACCCTTCTGTGTTTTCCTGTCTGGGCTGAAAAAAAAATCTTAATGCTTTCAATCTTTCCTCATATGTCATACTTTCAAAACCTCTTGTTATCTTTGTTGTTCTCCTCTAGACTCTCCATAAATTCTCTATACTTTTCCTAAGAAAGATTTGTGCGTGGTGCAGGGAACTTGAGTTTGTATTTCCCTCATCAGAGGCCTCACCAGTGTTGAGTAAGTGGGATAATTACATCCTGTACTTTTCATATGAAAATCCTGCTGTTGTCCTGAATGAATTGTATTCTCTGCAACAAAGAATCATAGAAAAATACGGCTGGAAGGGGCTTTGAGAAATCATGTAGAACAACTCCTACTCAAGCTAAGATCATCCATAGCTAAACCATACCAGCATCATTCATATTTAGTTTGTCATCTACTTTAACCCTAATCCTTTTCTGTATAGTTGATGCCTATGCAATTACTCCCTATTCTATAGCCGTGCAGTTTATTTAGGTGTAATACTTTCCTGTACTGAAATTAATCTTATCGAACTGAGACCAATGTTCCAATTTATCAAGATTATTTTGGATTCTACTCTTGTTCCCCAAAATGACTGCCACCCCTCCCAGCTTGGTGTCATCCAGACTTTTTATAAGTGTATTCTGTTCCACCATTCAAGTCATTAATCGCAACATTAAATGGTACTGGACCTAAGAGAAAACAACACTGTGGGACTCTATATGACACAACCACCCATCAAGCTATTGAGTATGATTTTTTTCAATCAGGTGCATGCTAATCTTGTACTGATTTCAGCTATTTGTAATAACTTGGTTTACTTATGAGTACATGCGGCACTGCAGTAAAAGTCTTAATAAATTCAAGAGGTATCATTTTCTACTGCTTCATCCATATCCAATACACTATTTTCCTCTCACAAAAGGAGATTAGGCTGGTTTGACATAGTTTATTCTTGATAAATCCCTATTGGCTGTCTATTTTGACATTTTTACTCTATAGGACTCCAATTTAAACTGGGGACTACTTATAGCAATGCTCTAGGTTGCCTCCCCTAAAAAAAAATTCTGTGCACCCAGAAATTGAATTCTGTGCAGAATTCAGAAAAAAAATAGATCGCTGTCTTGCATGTCCATATGTAGAATGGAAACTCTTATAAACTGAGATCCACAGGAGCTAACTCACTATTCATGGGTATGTAAACCATCTGATAAGAAGTGCAGCAGAGAGATGCGTGTTTGGAATCATACCTCTTTTCTGGAATCAAGAAGCATTTTTCTTATTCTCTGCAGCCTTGGGTTAGCACTTTCTTTTAATATGAGATTCACAATCCCAACTGCCCATCTGGGCCCGCACTGTTCAACATCTTCATCAG
>NW_017728918.1:14322156-14334001 GCF_001723895.1 Crocodylus porosus | reverse complement strand
AGCTCTCTTTCTTCAGGCTGGGCTGTCCTTGTTGGTGCCACCTGGTTTGGTGGTCCACAGCTTCCCCCGCCCTCATCTTCCCCTCCCCCCGACGAGCCTAGTTTAAAGCCCGCCGGAGGAGATCCGCCAACCTGTAAGAAAACACATGCATGGACCAGATCGAGCCTTCCCACCTCCCATGGAAGGCCCTAGCTACTAGGCTACAATGCCAAGTTGCCTTTTGCTTCTGACTCCTGCATTCATGGATGCCCACAGCACCGAATTCAGGAGGAGATTCATTTCAAAGTGAGACAGTCATAGAACCAAGATTTCCCCATGCTGTAATCAAAAGCCTGCTGGGCAAACGTGGGCAGTAGTACCACAGCTCTGAGCTGAAGTCATTACTATCAAAGTGCATTAATCATATCTTTTAACCACCTAACAGCTGGGGACTCTCTGGGGTTCTACAGTCAGTTTTGTGCACTGTGAATAACCAGTGTGAATTATGCAGGAGCTTAGGCTAGAATAAGGCGTGGCTGTGGCTAGTCTAGGTCAGTTTTGAATGTGCATGTAAGCCTAGATGGTGCCATTTGGGGAGCTGTGAATTGCAAACATTGCATTTATGCATCTAATAAGTTTCATGTGTCAGATCAGATAAAGCATTTTTAGCCACTCTTTGGGACCTAGGCCCCCTCCACATGTTACAGTTATTGCATAATTAACTTGCTTATTGTGCAATTAACTGAGACCAGCTACCCATGCAAAGTACCTATCATGCTATTAAAAGCTCCAGCCAGCTATAATGTGAGACCTTGAAAATGTGTACTAACTTTTTAGCTGGTTGCTATACAGCCTTAATTTTCATGTGTCCCCCTGTGCTTGCTGCTGTCCAGGAGACCCAGGCTGCCTGTGGCCAGGCAGGGTGTCCCCAGTTCCCTGCATATCTTCCCCAACTTGGTGCTGTCCAGGAGGCTCCAGGCCCTGATTCAGCCCTGCAGGGTGTCCCTGGCTCCATGCACAGGTAGGGGGAACTGGGAGGAGGAATCCCTTCCCTTCTCCACAGCTTGGGGAGACCCCAGGGGTCCTAAGGGATAACTCCTTAGTAAAGTCATCTAAGGGCCTTGTTACATAGTCATATTGGGCAGCTCCTGGAGCTCTTAACCTTTGGATGGTCTGCATATTAACACCTTAAAGTGATTTCAAGCACTCATTTTACAGCTCAAAGTTACACCACTCTAGGGCAGGATTATTTCTGATCTGCTTTCCCCAGCTCCTGCTCCATTAAGGTGTGGTCACTTTCTAGAGATCTGCCACACAAATTGAAGTCCTCCAGTATCCCAGGATCTCTCACATCTCCACCTATAGAGCAGGGATAGATGCTTGTCCTGGCTTACCAGCTCTCTAGTGGAAATGCACAGCTACAGCTCCTAGTTCTGCTCATCTAGTACAGTGGTTTTCAACCTGTGATCTATAGACCCCCCAGGGTCAGCAGACTATAAGGAGGACCCACAAAAGATGACTAAGATCAATCAAAAGTATGCGAATGCCCACACTTACAATTCAAGGGGGTCCGGCATTCAAAATTTCCAAAGAAGTCTGCAAATGATAAAAGGCTGAAAACTGCTCCAGTGGCAAAGCACAGCTGTGCGAGCGGGTGTCAGAGAAGGTTTCTAGACTAGGGGTGTGACTGCTTCCAACTCCAAACTAGCACTAACACCAATCAACATTTGTGTGGCTGAAAGACAAGGCCCTAAGTCTTTCAATGGTGCTGCTGACCAGTCAGACCTCCTCCAGCAGGTCAGCAACAGCAGTGCAAGCTGTTGCTCCTTTTTACTTCCTCCTGACAGCCTCCCAATGTAGGTGTAATAGCATTTTCATTGCGCAAGGAAAGCAATGCCATGATTGGAGTGATCTCTAGAGGCACCCTTGGAACCTAAACCGTACCCGATGACTTTTTATGCACCTAATCAAACAACTTGAATTTGGCTTTTGCTAACCAGAGTTTAGGGGTATATTTAACTCTAGAGATTTGCCATAACTTTTTGTACTGAGTGCTCCTTTGAGGGACTGATTTTTTCATGGACCGGAGCCCATTCAAGAAGAGGTGCAGGATTTCATCCAAGTATAACAAATTGCAGGACCGAAGGCTAGGTTGGTAACTATTTTTCCCACCATAATAAACAATATCTTTCTTACATGTTTTTGAGATAGCTTAAGTTTAGATTCCCCTCAGAAGGAATGGAGAAAAACACTGCAGAAAGATTGCTAAGGAAACCCTAAACTTCAGTTTTCCACGGCTGTAAGATGCACACTGTGAAGAAAAAAAATCTGGCCCTCACTTAACTGCTGAGCTACTGAAACCATTTTCCTAGAATCATAGATAATTACAATTATCCTTCTCTTAGGGACATTGGAGTTGCCAGTTTTCTGCAATGAAAAATAAATAAATAATTCGGAGCAGATGTTGACTACTCATTCTGGTTTAGTAGAGAGCTTAAGGCAGAGCTGTCAGCCTTAAACTTGAAAAGGCTGATAGAACCTGAAAACATTTCTTCTTTTTTTATTTCAAAGGTAGCAAAAGACTAACTTACGTGTTTATTACTGGGGATGCAGTCCAGTGTGAAAAAGATACTTGTCAGGTCAGTTTGGATCAGGAATGTAAAGTAGTACCAGTTTAGTAACCGGTAAAAGTAAGCAAGTGCTTCTGGGTGATAATGTAGGTATGTTGTCATTAATTATTAGCAGAAGCAGGCACTGACTGTTCTGCTTCTGGCACCTCTGAACCATTATTTTTCATCCTCTGTCCAAACTGTAATGTAAAAGTGACACTACCTTAAAAGTTTTCTTCCACAGCTTCTGGCTAACAAAGATTATTGGTGCATTAGGTGTCTACATGATATGACATTCTTCTAAATAGCATGCATTTACAGGGACATTCTTATTTTTGCCAAGATAAACAGTTTAAGATCACTTCTGAGACATGTTGCCTTCCCTTAAAAATGAATGCTGAAAATTGGTTTTACTGTATTAATTATCACTTTGCCCATTTATCACTTTTTAGGCTATCTGCCTTTTTAGATGTATGCAGATAAATTCTTCTTCACCCATTCATTATCCATGTAACCTGAATCATTACTCTCACCACTGTTAGGATAAGGAAAAGGCAAACCAATGAATAAGCGTGCATTAAATAAAAACTACCTTAAATTTTTGCTTAAGGTTTAAAGCTTAATTTTAGCACATCTCTGAACTTCCCAGCTCTTGTGAAAACTGCAGATAGAAAAAAATCTAACTAGTATGAGGTTATTTTTGAGATATTTCTAGACTCAAAAGCAAAAATGTCCAAAAATCATTTTTTGGGTAAATTCTATACACTGAAAGTAGAACCAGAAAGTTAAGAGGAGGGAATTATTTTCCGGAATGTTTAATTTAGACATATTGAGGAAATGAATGACAGAAGGGTTGAAGAAAAACTAAAACTAAAACTCTAAGACTAAATGCAGGGTCTGAGACTTGTTATTATTCTATAGGTCTCAGACCCTACAGATGAATCATAGAGAGTCAGGGTGGAAAGGGACCTCAGGAGGTCATCTAGTCCAACCCCCTGCTCAAAGCATCCTCAACTAGATCATCCTCGCTAGGACTTTGTCTAGCCAGGTCTTAAAAACCTTAAAGGATGGAGAGTTCACAACCTCTCTGGGTAACCTGTTGTACTACTGTCCTAGTGAGAAAGTTCTTCCTAATATCTAATGAGATACAACATGAATAGATTCCATGATACCATTAGATCCATAATAGATTTATTTGTTGCAACCCAGATAACAAAGGGATGGATGCAACTTCCTCCAAGATGATGGAACTCAGATAATATACAGAAAAATGCCTACAAAGGCCAGCTTGAACATATAACAGGCTTTGCAAGCACCACTAATTATGTCTACAGTACTAGATCAAATGTTTTTCCTCTGTCCTACTGTTCTGATAGAAAGGACTTTTTTTTTTCAGATGGAATCTAAATGCACGTTGTTGACGTTCAAACATATCCACACTACAACGGTGATTGAGTTAAGCCAAAAAATAAGAGTGAGTCGAGTATTGTCAGTGAAAAAGCTGGTCAGAGTCAGTCTTAAAGTAACCATATTGACGTCTGAATATATCTCCTAATATTCGATTTCTGCTAGTAATATTTTTTTCAAGTAGTAGCCTACCATTGAGAAGGCAGTAGTGGAGATAATATACAGAAAGACTTGAAAAGGACAGTATAAAAACACCCTCATTCTCATGCTGGAAATAAGGGAGCCTGTCATAATACTGCTTGTTAGTGCTTTTAATACGGCATCTTTAATTGTGCTATTGTGCTCGGGATGTAACAGGTATCCCACCTATTACTGCAGTTCAAACATATACATGCTACATTGACAATTGATTTAAATAGACCAGGAATAAAGCTTATTTAATCAAGAAGTATAATTCACATTCCTTCTTGGATGTTTTTGCATGTATTTACATATTTAGCTGGGATTCTCCCACATTGCCTATCATCAGAGGGCCAGATTTTATTCCACCTAGAAGATGATAACACTGAAAATTATTTACAAACCACAACTGCCCCAAATCACACTGCGCAAGGCAGCTGTAATAGGCAACAATAGTCAGCAAAGCTCCATCCTATCTGATGACAGTGTGAAGCATGCCCCAGAAGTTACAAAAGTCAAGGTGATCTTGGACCCTAAGATAGCAAGTGGGGTACCAGTAGTATTGTCCAAGAATGGAGTTATATTAAAATCAGCTGTCAAGGCTGGGAAAAGAACATTCCCTTACTCAAAAGTTTCAACTTTTACAGATAGAAGGGATTACCTTGAAAGATTGTGAGGCAAGCCTGGATTGGCTAGTGCTACACCACACTGGTGCATGCCAAGAACCTACAATATTATAACTATTATTACAAATAAGCAACAGATAGAGGGAGAATGAGGAAACAAAGGAATAAAATCCATCAGCATGCTAGGTCATAGCCCCAGCACAGTAGCTGTCACAACTGGTCACCTTTCCCATCACCATGCATACATTGTAATCATTTATACCAGTGCAAAGTATATGCAAAGTGAATGGAAAAAAACCAAACTCCTGATTCATAATAACAGTGTCTTGTACCTACTCTAAGCTACTATAAATCACTCCATAACATATGAGGCAACAGAGACATGGCCACAGCTTTTTATTATTTTTTTTTAAGCAGCAACTCTTTTTAGTAGACTTGTAAAAAGCTTCAGGAAATGCCCAATGCAGAATTGGGTTTCTCCGACAATTCCTCAAACCAGCGAGATTGATTCTGTTCCATTTTTTTCATTTAAAGGATTGTTGCAGGCTGGGAGCTTCTTTGCCAACTTTCAGCCTGCAGTGAATTTTAATGGCTGAATCATAAACCCCTTGAAAAGTGGGGTATGCAATAGAAATACTGAGAGAATCTTAACTAGAGGGAGTGCTATGTTATGTTGCCATAATAATAAACAGTAATAATAACATTAACAAAAGTAACAGTGTTTTCATACATCCATAAAAGACTGTATATATGATCACACTGCAATGGTTTAAGATCCCCAAATACTGCATTTTCACAATTTTGAGGGTATTGTTGCATTTATGGATTCCTTGCAGAAGACTCTGACTTCCATGTGCTGCATGCTTACCACCATCAGCAGAAGCTCACACAAACATGGACCTCCCGTTTACAGATTAGTAGACAGAGCTTTTGGTACTAAAACTTTTCAGAGGCCCAGCACTATATTTTTATTAATGTATACTATAATGAGGGAACTGAAAAGTTCAAAGTTTCAGCATGTCTGAAGAATCCCAAAGTCCAAATCAATGTTAGCAACCTATTTAATAAATTATCAGCCTCAAAAATAATCAGTTAAGATTCATTATCAAAAGGGCAATTTCTTATAAAGAAGCATTCCCATGTCCCCAGGCCATAAAAATTACTCATTGGGTTCCCACTGTGAGGAAGTTTCAATTAAGATTTAATGTTAATATCTATGCTCATACCTTCTGCTATGTATTTTTTGGTAATGGCTCTTTAACCCTAGCTGTCACAGCTTAGAAAGGATTTCCTCCCTCCAGTAAAATGGTTAGAAAAAAAGAGGTGTATTGAGAAATCTATAAATATACAATGTTCCACATTTGTTATACTCTGTAATCAGATGCAACAGCTTCAGATTTGCATATCAATGCATAATTCTGACTTAAAAAAAATGATCTGCCATTTTCCCCATACTCTCTAGCAAGTTTTTAATTAAATGAATTTCACTCACTTTGTTGCTAAATTTCTTAGATTCCTTTTTTTATTGTGATTTGATTTTTAGTGAAGGGTGTTTTTCTTTAATGTAAAAGGTCAGTTGCTAAACAAAGTGTCTAATAACATATGCAAGGTGAATGACAATAGATCAATAATCAAATAGATTATTTATTCACAATAAAAAACACTTGGTGAGGTTTTCGTATTTCTTTGCCACAAATGGTAGGTCCTATCCTAAGCTTGGACCTGGTGGGTTGCTGTTGCTATATTAACCTCCAAGAAACTGCAGATTTACACCATTTGCAGGTTTGTCTAATAATGTTAAAAATGCTTATTGCCAATATTCTTTTATAAGATAATAATTTGTAGTGTCCACAATTCTGTCTAGGTATAATGAAAAAAAATAGGAACACGTTCAATCCGTGGTAAATCACTGAAACATCTTTAAGAACTTGAAATACACCTGAAAGAACTTGAAACTCTGGGTATACGCACACAAAAACATATGACTAGACCATAATGTAAAGATCAAATTACAAAAGTACAGCCTAACCTCAGATTGACATGAATGGCAAATGTCCTGTAGGCATCCATGGAACAGGATCATACTAATAATGAAAGACACATATTTATTAGCACCAACAAATTGGGCTTTATCAGGTTCTCATGAATGTACTAAAATCTTGTGGAAATGTCATAAATTTTGGCTAGATATAGACATTCAGGAAGCCCAAGGCAGAATCCATCTAAGTTACATGGTTTTCTGTAAGCTGTGTAGTTTAGACTGGCAGTGAACAGAATGCACATTCACCCTTTGGTGGTGGCTGGGGGATGGAGGAAATGGGAGCAAATCCTAGACTGGCTCCTCCCATTTTTAAACTAGTCTACAAGTACCAAACTTCTGTTTTGTTATGGGTTTAGACTGGTTCCCAATTACCAGTATATCAGGCTTGCCTTTTAGAGCTCAGTTTGAGTCCCAGGCTTGAAATCTTGCTGTTTTGATGGGTGGAGATCATCCCCCAATCAGGAGGCAGCAAGAGGAGTTCAGTTATGCCCCTTTCCTAAGGGGAGGGGGAAAACAGTTCTCCCCCCCACCCCCCATGGACCTTTTTGAAGACTGCAACACTCAGGTCCCGAAGACTTTAGGGGCGGAGCCTCGGAGAGTATAAGAGGAGCTGCGTGCCCAACATGAGGGGAACACATCCGGGACAGAGAAGAGAGAAGAGCGGGGCTTAAAAGAGCTGAGGAGAGCTGCTCAGCAGGGGGAAGCAGTAGCCCAGAAGCGCCCCTGAAGACTTCCACCAGTAGGGAACAGCAAACAGCTCTAGTAGCTAGGCTCTCGGTGTGCAGCACGGCACATGGCGTCCAGACCTTGGGAGCTGCGTGAGGCCGTTCAGGTCTGCAACCTCTGGTGTGCAGCCGGAGACATGGTGCATAGGCCAGTGCACAGAGTAGGATCTTTGGCGCACTTGGGCAGCTCGAGTCCTCAACCCCCGGAACGAGGCTGGGAGCTCGGTGCAGGAGGCGCTGCACGGAGGGTCCGGGAGCGCACTGAGCCTGGTGCTGCGTGAGGCAGCTTAGGCCTTCAACCCCTAGCAAAAGGTTGAGTCCAGAGAGCCAGATGGTCCTTGGGCTACTGAGCCAGCAGACAGGGCCAAGCCAGAGGCCCCAGAAGTTCTGCACAGCAGAGCCCTGTTCCAGGGGACAGCAACCCCACTGAAACCCACTGCAGGCATGAAAGCAGCCTGGCGCAGAGGACGAGGGCCAACCTCCAGGCCTGGGAGCTGTGAGTTGCAAGGAAAAGAGGATTCCCACAGAGGAGTCCCCTCCCTGGTTACTTAAGGGCTCCTGAAAGGGGAGGTCCCACTGGGAAGGCCCCCCTAAAGTTACCAGCTTTCTTGTAGGGCTTGGAAAAAGCCCAAGGGCATTGGGGCTTCCCCTTGGGATTGAGTTTATCTTTGGGGTTTATCTGTTTCAGATCAGGTACTTACCTGTGACTTACCTGTATCTGGAGCACTGGTGTAAGGTTTTATGTTATTTACCCAGAGGGTATTGTTTATGTTACTGGTTTAGATATCTTATACATTTATTTATATATACTGGTTTAGATATCTTATACATTTATTTATATATACTGGTTTAGATATCTTATACATTTATTTATATACACACACACACACATTGTACATATGTTTATATCCATGTTCCTTTACCTTGTGATAAGTTAATCTGTATATAGTTAAGTCCCCTGACTGTTCTGGCCTGGTTCAATAGGGACGGAAGGGAACTGAGCGGTCTGCAGCTCCCACCCCACAGCACACCTGCCAGCTAACAATCCCCTCAGCTGAAGAAGGAGAGTATATACCCATGTTACCTGGGCTACACTTATACCAGTAAAAGTGTAATATCAGTACCTGGACATTGCATGCAGTTTTGGCCCTCAACTCTGTGCCAGAGCAGCTCTGATGGAGCAAGCTATCAGGCTTCACTGTCCCTGGTTCCTGATGTAGGGTAGAGGATACCTCAGTTAATAGGATCTTAGTTTTCATTGTTTTGTTTCTTTCACAAACAACGAAACACAAGAAACTATGAATTCTCTTTGGCCCCATTCTTAGTTAGCCTCGTCATGCACTAGCTTTTTCATGCTAAATTCTGATCCTGGATAGCACCAAGAACATCAAGGACGGTGCCATGGAATGACCTAAGTCCCCTTTCCATATACGGAGGATTTGTGACTCATGTATATAGGACACTTTCATCACTGGACCAAGCATGGGAGGGAGAAAAATTCATCAGCAGTATCCTCCCTTTGTCCTTTATGCCATATAAGGTTTTACCATATGCCAAAAGAAATTAAAGATGCTGTACACTGCTCAGACCTGAAAAAAAAAGGCAGGAGAGCAATGCCCACCTGCCACCAGCTCTCAGTAGTATTTAGAGAAAACACAAAGGAAAGAGTTTTGCTTTCAAATGATTTGCAACGATTTTTAAGGAATTATTACTGCAGCCCCAAACATTAGGTGACAGCTGCTTGAGCAAAAATACAAATTGCTTTCATATTTAATTATTTGCTGTTTAAATTTTACAAAATGACAACAACAAAACAATTATGGCAGGCCTATTTTAGCAGGAGGCTCATTGGCCCAGGCAGCTACCCAGAAGAACAGCATGGCAGTAGTTGAATGCACACACCATCTCTTTTCAGTCCTGCAGAAAAAGCTAATGGGTAATCGTTCAGCGACTGCTGCGCCTCCTTGTGGCCACTCTCCTTTCTTAGTGGCCCTATTGTTTCCAAGATGAACCACATGGTGACATGCAACAGCACTCACCCAGTAGTCAGACACAACAGACAGGCTGCTGTCTTTGCCTAGGGACATACACATAAACCTGTTTAAGTGATCCAAAACTGGTTTAAACCTGTAATAGAACAGAAGCTCAGTGCACATAAACCAGTTTCAAAGTGGCTGAAACTGGTTTACAGTAAATCTGGTTGAAAGTAAATCAGTTTATGAAACTTCTGTCCCAGACTCCTTCCTGATTCAAGTTAAGTCACAGTCCTCCAGCATCCCAGCATGCTTAGCAGCCTTGGACTGGCCTGTGCTGACTGCTCCATAGCACAGGGCTGGCCCCACCCCTCTGCAATCTAACGGGAGCAGTGAGGGCTGGCTGAAAAGGCAGGGCAGATGGGGAGGCCAGCCTGGCTGTGGATGAAGCTTAGTATACAGGTGGAGACTGCCCCTCCCCCAGACAAACCCTGTCTGAGGTCTGGGGCCAGGGAGGAGGGTTAATCACCCCTTCCCCCATTTAAACTTACAGCTGGCTGTGACTGTGAACTACAAATCCCAAAGGAACCTGGAAGCAGGAAGAGGAAGTGATGAACAACCCTGCAGAGTCTTGCCATTGTCATTCTGGACTACAAATCCCAGAGACCTCAGGGGCAGCAAGAAGAGGAAGTGAACACACAAAGAGAAAACCATACTCTAGCACCCCCTGGCTTCTGGCCTAAGCCACTTCAGGCATGTGGCTGAATTTCCTAAATCAAAGGTAAATGTCTGATCACTTGTGTTTCAATTTAATCTCTGCAGTTTAGACTAACCTGCAAAGACTGAATCCATTCAGCCGCAGGCTTTTTGACTGTCTATACCTAGCGTTTCACACCTGCTCCATCTGCCCTCCCCATCTCCTCCTCCTATGGTAATGCTATGGCCCCATTCAAGCTGATAGGCATGTGGAGGTGAGCATATCTCGGCACATCCACCACTGCCTCTGTTGTGCACCTGGGACCACTACCTAGAAGCACAGCCCATCCACCCACTCATGGCCTCTTCATGTGCACCAAATCCTAGAAATCAGGTAATGCTGCTGCTTTAGAGCATCTGTGGGCACATATTGGTCAATTGGAGAGCTGTTCAGGGCCATTCTTCAGTGTTGTTCTGAAGTGACCACACTACACTGACTAATTTTCAGGGTTTGGCTTGTGTGGAGCAGGTGTTAGTGGGTGGGGTGTGCTTCCCAGAAGTGCTTTCAGGCTCAACATGGAACCAGTGAGGACAAGCCCCATGTATTCTAGGTAATGACAGTGGTGCATACGGCTTCTGATCTCCCCTTGATACATGTTTTTAGAAGATCCCATGTCGTTTCTTAGCCTGTCTGTCTCTTTTCCTATACTCTAAAAATGAGTCTGGGTTTCTGTGAATCAGTATACACCTAAAGTAACATCCAGTGGCTAATCTGCAATCTCCATCTGTTTTTGTGGTTGTATTTTAGTTTGCTTTGTTTCCTATGACTGCCTTCCACACCACAATCTCACAGAGATATCCTCATAACTTTTCTGGTGCAAATACTCATTCAGATAAATATCTGTGTGAGTTTTTATGTGAGATTTCTTTTCTGCTCATGTTCGTGCAAAGAGAGTTGGCTCACCCAAATATACATGGAAATCAAATATTTAATTGTTGCAAGCACTACCAGAGCCAATTTTGTTTAAAATGTGCGCAAATATTCATGACAAATGTTTTGTGCTATTCACCCAGCTCTGAATAATTAACAATGCTTAAATTGCAACACATGTAACAAAACCTATTAGTTCTAATAAGTCAGTACAGTGGAATTAATCAGGTTTCCATTTAAGCAAATGTATTACAAACTAAATTGTTTCATAAGCTGTCAAATTCATATGAGCATAAATGTTTGCATTTATTTTAGCAACCAAATAGTGGGATGGAAAGATGATGTAATTCAGCACTGGATGGGGATTCATGCGATCTTAGTTCATATTTTGGCTTTGCTGCAAGCACCTTGTATGACCTTGGGGGAAAAAAAATCACTTACCTGGTATGAAAGAAACCCAAGACTTGCAGGCCCAGCTTTCATTAAATTGAGTAGAGCTTCACCCTCTCAGTTTCTTCAGAAAATTTTAGCTTTTATCTTTCTATGCTTCTTTCCCCATCTTCATTCCTAAAGTGAATGGGGTGATTCTTTTTCATAGATTTCATAGATTTCATAGACATTAGGGCTGGAAGGGACCTCGGGAGATCATCGAGTCCAGCCCCCTGCCCAAAGGGCAGG
>NW_017728918.1:14307479-14322145 GCF_001723895.1 Crocodylus porosus | reverse complement strand
GTCATGGTCCCTGAGGGCCTGACTGACTAGCCTCTTGAGCTTGTCAAAGTCGGCTTTTCTGAAGTCAAGGACTTCCATGTTGCTGACTGACTTGCCAGCTTTACGGCGGATGGTGAAGATGATCAGCTCATGGTCGCTGTCACCCAGCTTCCCATCGATCACTAGGTCGCCGATTAGGTCGTCCCCCGTAGCCAGTACCAGGTCGAGCAGTGCTTTGCCTTTCGTTGGCCCACAGACTTCTTGAGTCAGATAGAGGTCATCCACGCATGAGAGAAAGCTTTGTGACCGCTCGGATTTTGCTGAGTGATCTTCCCAGGAGATGTCCGGGTAATTGAAGTCACCAAGGTTCAGGGATTTACAGAGACGTATGCACTTTCCCAGGCAGGCTAGGATCACAAGAAAGTGGAAGCTGTCTTTCAGAACACCAGATCTAAAATTCACATAAGTGAAGCCTACGTATCCAGCTTTGGATGGCTAAGTAACATTTAACTGCCTAACAGGTGGAGTTGGATTTGGGCCTATGTATCAAGGCAAGGGAATGAATTTTATGAAGAGAACTATTAAGGGAGCAAACATATTACCAGATGGTAAGGCGAAGTCCACCCGGGTCAGTATATCACAGCCAAGAAACAAGCTTGCTTCTTGGCAATTGTTTGTGAGCAGTTCTATGGCAACTTACTTAGGTTTAAACTCACCCTAGAAAGCTGCTCACTGGAATTATTATTCCGGCATATCTGTTTTACCTAGAAGTGTATATGTCCTTGAGCACTTTAAACATAAGCAGCAGTTTCCTTCCTTCCACTTAGGGAGTTTATACAAGCAGGATATCAAGAGGCAAAGTAAAGCCTATGGCTTCTTATAAGGCTGGACTAGATGATCTTGTGATTCCCTTCCAGCCCTACTTTCTTATGATCCTAATTGCTGGGCAAATGGCTAAATATGTCCTAATCTTTTCCTTCCTAACAACTCATGCTTATTGAAGCAACTCTGAAGTGATTGTGAACACTTGCAGATTCCTATAAGGCTACATTTTAACAGTGTCTAAAAGTTTTCTACTTCTGAAAATAATATATACTGCTAGTATTCAATTGCTACAAGTATGGGAGTTACAGGTCTATATCATGCTTTGTTTCTCTTTATTATTTTGGCTACAGGTTAAAGTTTAAATTGTATCGTGTTTTTATTTTTTTTCCATGTGCCATCAGCAAGATTTAAATTCAACACAGTGTTAAGTAATTTGTTTTTCATTAAGTTCTTTATTAACAAAGAAATCCCTTGATTATTATACTTCTCTGACTTTCTGATAATCTCCCCTGCAACCAGTCACATAAAGCCTGCATATATTTCAATGAAATGTTGTTGAGCTAAAAGAGGTTATGGGGCCTGTAATTATTTTCAAAATAAATACTCAAGTAATAAGACATTTTAAATACCTTAAGTGAAATGGATATATAACTGTCTGTCCTCCAAAGACCTTTGAGATTGTTTGTAACTGCAGGTTTTCAAACTTTTGGCAACCTTGTCTTTGACTTTCATTCCAGCTTCTAATATTAATTCTGTTTAGCTTTGAGTAACAGCCCCTAATTTACATTTACAGTTTTACAGTACTTTTCCTGTGTGTACATCCCATTATACTTAACACATTCAAATGACCACAAGCTATTCAGTCTTGATGGGCAAGACTAAGCACGTTGATGAGTCCTCAAACCAGACTTCCTTTCAATTACAAAAATAAATTAGCTGCACCTAACAGCACAAACCTGGAAAATGGATATAGCAAAGAAGAGAAGACCTACAAGCAAGGCTGTGAATGATGATAATCTATCCCATAATTAAAAATACAATTCAGTATTAAGATAGTAGTTGCTTCATTTGCAATCAATAAAATGACAGTGAACTCATTACAACTCTGCAGTAGGAGGCCTTTCATGTATGTGCCACAATGGACTTCCCATATATAAGTTAATTAGCCTAAAACAACCCTTAAAGATACATACTTCTTACAATAAAGCATTTTTAGAGGGGCAAACAGAGATGCTGGAATAGGTAACTGATTTACCCAAAGGGACAAATTAATGCTAGACTCAAGAATAAAGCTCTTGATCAGGAATCAAGTCTCCTGATTCCTATTCAGTCCATGACACCATGCTCTTTTACTAGTTAAAACTCTACAGCAAAATACATTATTGCCCTCATTGCCTCGTTCAGCATCATTTATTTGTATTTGAACAGTTGATCTAATCAAGTCATAGTCCATCTGCCCAGATGGCTTTTATATCTCCAGTCATGTATTCATCCCAATATGCAATATGGTTGCATATCTAAGACCAAAGCTATTCCTAAGTGTAATAGCAGAAGATGCCCATCTCAGAACCAGTAGTTACATGGCCTGAGGAGACAGAGTACATCACACTACGGGATCTGTAATCCTGCTTTGTTCCACATAACCGAGCTCCATTGTAATTCACTGTAGGCTACATCCTATCCCATCTAAGGTCCTAAGTGGATGTAGGTTTATTACCAGGGATCCAGGTTTTCTCTGATTAAAAAAAAATCCAAATATTTCTGATTAAAAAAAACCAAAAACACAAAACCAAAATCCACATTTTCCCATGCTTAAAATGAAATGCCACTATATACTGGCATTTTGTTAGTTTTTAAATCAGAAAGTACTGGGATTTTATTTTTGCCAAAGAAAATCAGGATCCCTGCAGATTACATGCAGTTCTGTTCCACCTTGCTTGAGTCCCTGAAAAGCAATTTTTGAAAAAGGTGGGTGGCTTTGTAGCACTCTGTGGGCCCTGAGGGAAACCTCCATGCCCCCTGTGGGCCACCCTAGTCCTGCCTCTACTCCAGGTTCTCTGTATAACCACCCCTTTCTATCTCACCTATCACAGCTTGATGATCCTTTTAAATTGACTGGAAAGCTGCCCCCGATTCCTGGGGTGATCCTTAGTGCCCAGCAGACTCACTCCATGTCTGCCCTCTGTGCCCTCTGTCCTTTGGCAAGACCTTGCCTGTTTTTTGTGGGCAGGTTGTGCCCCAGTCGGAACTACTCATACCCTGTGGGCACGATTTAAATTTGGCAGTCACAACTTGTGACCCTAGTGGCTCTAATCAAGCCCTAATGGCTCTAATCATGGCCTGTGTCCTCCCCTACATTCATGCCCGTGCTTCACAGGTGGCACTCGGTTGTCCTTCACTCCCCTTACAGATTCCAACCTTCTTGGCCTCAGCCTGCAGGTTACTCTAGCTGTAGGCCTCTAGCCTGGACCCACTCGCTCTGGGCCAGCTTCTTGGCCCCAGACTTTCTCTTTCCTGGGGCTCAGACTCTAACCCTCTTGGTGGCAACTGGTCTCAGCTCACTTTTTTCCTCCCTTTCTCTGTCTATAGTGCCCTGCCCCTGACAGGTTCAAACCTGGAGTGCATCTCCAGTGCCCCTGCCTGGTTTCCTAACCATAGTTACAATTACTCTCCAGTTCTTTAGCAGTTACTGTCTTTACCATAGCAAAAACAAAAGACACCACTCATAGGAGTACTCAGATAACAAAGAATAAGTTGAACTCCAAGTCATCCTCATCTTGGGCAAACTTCAAACAAAAAAGGAGGCTTCTCCACTAGCATACCAGGGCTCCCTTTAGCACCACTCCAGGCTCTACTGTGGCGTGCGTTGGAGGTCCACATCCTTCCCCAGCCAGGCCTACAGTGAGCCTGTTGACTGAAGAGTGAATCTGTTATCCTAGTACATCCCTCCCCTTCTGGCTAATCTGGCCTACCATGCAGCACAATCCCAATATCTCTTTGGTCCATTCAGTCCTGAATGGCTTCAGGGCACTCGTAGCTTGGCTGTTGGGGACTGATAAAACCCTGTCTCCTCTTCCTGTATTGTTTTGTCTGTGTTCCCCTCCCTGTGAGCCACAAAGATTTTACTCTTAAAGGACCCATTGCAAGCCCTGCTTTCCCCCTACATTTTGGGGTATTCCTTGTAGGCCCTTCTTGTCCTCCACCTTTCTCCCAGTAACATTGTAAGGGTGCCCTGTTATAAGATACTCCTCCACCACCTTGATGCTTTCTTGTAACTGGGTCTTAAGGGTAAGTTGATGAAATGTTACAGAGTAGATGCGTTAAGGGCTTTTTAGAACTTGAACAGAAGTGCCTAAGTTCACTTGAAACACTTAATACATGGAATAGGATCTGGCCACATAACTGTAGAAAAAGTGAGAGCAAAGGAAGCGTTAGTCTGAGTAACCCTAATACAAGGCAGAATAAGTAGGCCATGTGTTTGGGAGTGCAAACAAGTTGAATGCTATGGAATCAGACAAAGGGGAAGTGGATAAAAACTCTTGGACATCAGAGATGCATTGAGATAGAGGGGCAAAGCCTGCACAATCTTGCTAAAAGAAGCACTAACCTAAACTACTGTAAGCACTAAACTATTGTATATTTATGACTGGCACAATAACTGCTGTTCTAAAATAGGTATATATTTTTCAGCCAAAAACAAACATTAAGACATAAATAACTAATGTATAAGACAATGAGGTAAGGCCATGAATCTTTTGAGTTGAAGTTGCATTTCTCTCCCCATAGGCATGACATGAATTGGTCACTTGTGGTAGCCTAATAGAGACATACTTGGTTTTAAGCTAAGTCTGGTCACATGGTTATTGCAACAAGGACCGAGCAGAGGACCAAGGTTGAAGGTTAAAAGTGAACCTCAGGTATATGAATTCTTCAGCCAGAAATACAGTGGCTTCCAGGTACAGAATTCCACCAGGTTTTCTCCGTAGAACCCTGCTACCAAGTGCATTTTGCATTGGGTTTCTCCATTAAAGCCAACAGATTTAATCACGAATACAAATGTTACTATTAAAATGGTTTTATTGTTAACTTCCATAAATGATTCATTTCCTCTGGAGCAACTTTGTTTGGATCAAGAAGGTGTGTACTCATTCTCTATCTTAATTCCAGTAGACACAAGGTTATTTTAAGCCAGAAAGCTCTCAGTACAAACTAAAGGTATGGGACTCTTCAGCACAAGTAAAAAAACCCAACAGAGGCAGAAAATTAACCAATTTTAACCATTGTTTACTTTATTTTCTTTTAAACATTTCTTGGGTGACTGAGAACTACACTTTTTAAATTGCAAAATATTAAATTTGCCACTAAATTGGGAAAAATGTTGATGGAATTCACATGTCCTCTTTCTGCCTCTCCCTTCATATTTTTTAATCAATAAGAGAACTACTTTCCAAAGGTTAATGTAATTTTCAAAAGGGACAGAAAAAGGAGAAGAATCAAAGTAGACTGCTGCCTCACACTTACTATATTTGGTTAAGACAAATATCTGGTAAAATTCATAATAGAAAAAACTGTGTATAGTTCATAAACATGCTTACTTTTCTCCAATATATTTAATAGCTCTTAAAAATGAACAGTTATGCTGGATCATTTTAAATATTCCTCTGTCCATGAAGAATCAAGCCTTTTAATATACTTCAAGTATACTTTCAGGCCTAACTTGAATTTGCACGCACTACCTCAGTAATCCTATCTGTTTCTATCCAGAGATAGACAAATCTCCTGTTTGTGGTGAGACAAAAGGCTGTGTCCCTGGACAGACCAACTCCTCTTCAGATGTCCTGTACCCCCTAGGTACCCTGGAACAAGCCTAAAATCTGTTGCCACAAAACATTTGATAACAGTTTGTCCCAAGACATTGCAAAAGGCGTCTGAATGCTCATACCCAGCAATATGTCAAGACAGGGGACCAAGATATCGCTGCATTCACATTGGTTGTGGCCCCTTTCCACCCCACAGTGTGTCTGAAAGCATGGAGGAGGAAACCGTATGGGGACACATCCCAATACAAGTGAGCCTCCAACAAGAATGTCTCCTGTTTCTAGTCTGTCTGTCCATCCAACTAGATTCGATCACATTTTTTATAGAAAAATATCATTTACACAAATAGGAGATTTGGACATAGTCACTGGAAGTCATTTTAACTACAATTATCAATGGGTACAGAAAGTATTTCTTGGCTGATAAATCTATTGAATTGTCATTTTTTTTTAATCCTGGAAACACCTTTAGTGCTAAAGAAAAGAAAATGAGCATGTTAAATTAACCTGATGCTTTTAGTTACTAACCAGGCTGATATTATCTGTGCTATATAATAGGTTAATAACATAACTGTTAATCACTGTTGGGGTTAATGCAGGTCACAAAAGGCAATGCATTTGCAGACCAAAAAAAAATAAACATTTGCAGAGTCTGATCTCTGCCTGAATTTAGAGTGTGTAAATAATCCCTTATCCTTGTAATCACTGAAATTCACCAAGGGATGCCAAAGGGAATGAAATGGCAATGGGAACTAAACTAATCTACTGATATGACTCTGATTTGAAGGAGGGTAGGGAGCTGGAGCAGAATTGTAAAGTACTATAGTTCTGAGCAGAGCTCTGAAGACATATCAAGCGGATTTAGGCAAGACCTCAAAAAATTAGCAGCATTTCTGTTCCTTAGCATGAAATCACTCTCTGCATTTTCCAGGGTAAATAGTGGTTCTCATAACCTGTTTATGTTCCTTTCATTTCATTACAGTTTATTTCCTTCAGTTCTCTGTTTCTGTTTAATATTCATTACATCCAACGCCTTGCATTTCCAGCCTCTCAATGTTCCCCTGTCCTCTACTATTTTATTTGATTTTTTCTAAACATCCCTCATTAAAATAATTTTCATGAGAAAATGTTTTTTAGCTGGATGATCCTACGAGGACATCAGACACACTGTCCTAGCACAGCTTATCTTGGCACCGTGCAGAACAAACAATGAATGCAGAAGGCTCAGGCTAAGAAACAGCTCACACAATATTGAATCATCACAACATCAGTTCATTTTACAATGACAAGGAATCTTAAGATAAGGGTTTAAAACTTCCTTAAAGCCAAACAATGTAGGTACCTGTTTCAATGAAATGGGAAGCTTATTTCTAAGTCTTTTATAATCCTGCTCATTTCTCATGATCTCCTTTTCCTTCATCTTTCAATCTCTTTCAACAACCTCATATATGAGAACACAATAAAGGTGCTCTGATGTCCCTCTTGGTAAATAACGGCAAAATGAGGGCAGTGTGTATGTGTGTAGTTTATTCCCTGTGACGAGTTAGATCAAAATGTATTTTGATAGAAATGCATTATTAAAACCATTGATCTGTTATCGCCCACATAATATTAACTTTGTACTTACCGACACAATAATTTCTCTGGGTTCTACTTCTTAACAACACAAATCTGAGGGAGAAACTCAATCTAAGCATTGAGGTTTATTAATAGAAAATATGTGGAGAACAGACAAACATGGGGTTATTTTTCAATGTAAAGTTTGTCATCCATTTTTAATTTAGGGCCAGCTTGTGATCCCTTTTCTCACACTGCAGGGATTGAATCAATGGAATGAGTTAAACAATAATGTTTTATTTAGTAAAACCAATCACATCACAGGCCGGAACTTAAGCTATTCATTTCATTCAGGGTTAGGTTTTTTATTTTTCCTTTGTTTCTTATGTGTGGTTCATTTGTGCCACATTACTTATGCTGTGTAGTACCTTCTTATAAAGAAGGCATTGAAATCTACAGGCTCCTCTAGACCTGCAGGGAGCTGGCTCTGGAAATCTAGCACGCCAGAGCAGACTCGATTAACCTGTCTGCTGGACTACTCGATTAATCGAATCTTCTGGATTAATCAAGGTTTCTGGAGCATGGGAATAAAGGAACTCCAGAAGCTTCCTGCATCATGTATCAGCGTTGCTGTGCTGAAAAATGGCAGCAGGGTACAATGAATTAAGTTTGTTCAATAAGCTTTAGTTCAAAGTGCACCACCACCAGTTTTCAGCGTGGGGAATGCTGATACATGTGATGCTCGGGTGCTTTTAATTAGCTTGGCTAACTAATTAAAGTCCTCCCCGCCCCCGCCCCCCATGCCTCTGGGAGCACGTGTATACATTCCCTATAGGGCCTCCTTGGGCTGAAGACCTACTGCCATCATTTTTCCCTGCACTACTAGAGGAGAGCTGGGACCCTGCACAAGCATCACTTGGCTGGCCAAATGGAGGGTGAAGGACCCAACCAGCCTGCAGGCCTCTTGGTGGAGAATGCCGCCCTGGGGAATCACTAAGGACTGCCCTTTGGTGTTGCTCTTCAGTAGTCACTAAGACAGGGAAAGCGGGTCTTTCTTAATTTTACTTTTTGGTTAAGATTCTTTTGTCTTTAATATTTTGTCTGTTTAGGGGAGGAGAAGGAGCTAGGTATGTTTTTTTTTGGGGGGGGAGAACAGTGTAACAGCCACAGTCCCTCTGTAGAAGAGGGGGTGCAGGCCTGGAAGGGACAATGAGGGAAGGCTGAGGGATCTCCAGTGGGGGGGAGGTAGAGGAGAGGGAGGGAAGGGAGTGGGAGAATTAGGAAGAGATTCCTTATATTTGGATATAAACAGAGTTGAGAAGTATGCTTGGGATTAGCTGGGTGGTTTGTTTGTATGGGGGTTTAGGAAGGAAAGTTGTAGTTGAGGGATGTGGGCAGCTAGAGTCCTCAAGTTTTGGGGTTTTGTTTGGGGAATTCTGTCCATGGGGTTGTCTGGTAAGTGTAAGCTGCTCTGAGCCTTTTGGGTAGGGCAGGTTATAAATCTAATAATAATAATAATAGTAGTAACAATAATAAAACAACTAAATAAATCTTGGTCTTTGAGATGCTGCATTTCTAAAATCTAGTCATATAGCCCTAGGAGAGAAAACCAATTCTCTCAATTCTGTGGTCAGATTGGAGAGACTTAGGTCACTCTAGAAACAAATCCAGTTAAACCAAGTTTCTGTGTTACAAAGCTGATACAGAAGTGACATAGAGCAGTGGTTCTCAAACTTTTTTATTCACAGGCGACTTGAAAATTGCTGAGGGTTTCGGTGGACCACTTAATCTTTCTCATCAGAAAAAATAAATCAAGTGCAGGTATTGTACAGCTATTCTTGATTGTTCCGCTACCTTTCTGTGGACCACCTGAATGGAGCTTGCAGACCAGCAGTGGTCCACGGACCACTTTGAGAACCTCTGATGTAGAGAGTAGGGACAGGAAAGTCACTTCAGAAAGCCTGGAAATGCCTGAAGGTAGCCAATAGGAAACATTAGGTAAAGGGATATGCCTGAATCTATTTCATTGCAGAGTTTAGGAACCAGAGTTAGGCTGCTCAATAGGCGTTTTCGTTCTGACTTGCAATCTAGAATATGTCACCGCACTTCTGAGGTTAAGTGCCTACAACTGGTGGTGGTGGTATACGGGTGCTCACCTTTCGCAACCTAAACTTGGGGTTGAAGGACTTGTCCGGGGACTGGGATACCTGGATTCTAGGTACTCCTCCCTCCTCAGTTCTTCCACTGTATGTGTATGCTCAAAGCATGTCTAACAAATCAGGCCCCTTAAAGTAAGTACAAACTGGATGACAACAGATCTATAGAAAGGCACCTGATTGATCAAACTGAATCATTTTTTGAATGCAGGCAGGAGCTAGACTCTAGGCATTACATTAAGTAATAGTGGTGCTGCCTGAACTTAGATGACTACTGAGTTTTGTGGCTTGTGGAACATGGCTAAACTGGATTGCTCTATAGAAATGAAGCATTTACAGGGGATTCTATTCCTGGACGCATAGCCTGTGTGCATGGACTAACATAGGTGAACAGGTTGAGCATGTGCTGTAGCAGCCATAGCATGTCATATAATGGTTCTGTGTGCCTGAAAATTGAATCAGTCAAAACCTGTGACCACTAGACTTAGCCTCAGAAGTTGAAAACGGCAGTATTTCTCCATTGACCCTGTAGTTGATTGGCCCTGTACACTTACCAGGCATGCTGGAGGCACGGATTAAAGCCCACACCCCCATGCCCAGAAAAAGGTTGAACCAA
Organism: Crocodylus porosus; assembly: GCF_001723895.1. NCBI lineage: Eukaryota > Metazoa > Chordata > Crocodylia > Crocodylidae > Crocodylus > Crocodylus porosus. The sequence goes on along the minus strand of NW_017728918.1, from coordinate 14,312,195 downwards.
AGCATCTCTCACTTTCTAGCATAGCACTCTAACCTGGTACCCCAGGGTTAATTAGTCTTTTATCCAGCACACCTTCTGAAGCTTTTCTGTAATCTGTGGACAAATGGATAGAAGACAGAACAGGAGGGAAGCCATAACTGTGGGGGGAAAAAATTTTTTTTTTTACATTCTTCCTTTCAAAAGACAGGTGTTTCTTGTAATCCAAGGCATGTTATATGTGAGAAAATATATTGATTAAATGCTTCATAATACATGTGCATAAAAGAGTTGGAGTAAGGTTATATGGACAACTTTAAATTTGGACTTCCTTAATTTTTGAGTGCTTGGCTTTGCAAGCTTTTCTTTTAGCACATGTATTTGGATACCAGCTGAAAAACAGCAAGCCTTATTTTTCTCCCAGTCTCCATACCCAGAAAGATTTGACAGACCCAGCCATATAACCTCTTCCAGTATCAGTTCCTTTTTTTCTCAATTCCATTCCGTTTCTCCAGATAGTCTCATTTCAACCCTTAATCCTCAACTTCTTTTCCACAGTGCTCAGCATGTACTAATTCCCATTATCCCAACTTCTCATCCAGGCTTTCTTATTTCTTACCTTGACCTCCCATTACCTCCTCCACCCACATTCCTCATGCCCATGGACTCCCAATCCTAATTGCTGCCCCCTTCATCAGTACATAAAGACACAGATGAAAAAGCATCCTTTAACAAAGAATTGAAAGGCTCATGTGACTTCAGCCAATTCAGTCATTTCAGTCTCAATTCTTCAGAGCAGAGAAGCATATCAAGATCTGTACTAAAACTAAAAATAAACTACTGTGGGGGTTGTGCGTGTTTTGAGTGTGACAGTCAGCAATGAGCCTGGAAAGTATCAGTCCTTAGTTACATGACTGTAAACCCCACATATGTCCAGCAATATCAGTTGAGTTACATTTGATTTAATCTTACTATACATGTGGCAGAATCACCAGAGAATCAGCTTTATAATTGGAAATCTTCTGGAGACTAAAGTCTGACTAGAATTTTTAATGTAAATTATCCTTTTTCAATCAGACTTGAAAGTGAGTGATCATTTCCTCCATAATTTGGATTAAAATAAAGACATTAAATTAAATGACATAATTGTTAATATATTGCCTACATTACTGTAAGTGCTGCTGATTCTCCAGCTGTGAAGTCAGTATTTAAACATGAGGCTGCTTCAAAGGGCACAGAGCTGACATAGGGATCATAAAAATCATGAATAATATCCAAAATATTGGGCATTATTGGAAATTGGTCACAACAATCAAACTTTTCTCAACACAACACTTGGAAATAGCATGAGGCTAAGCCAAAGCCCACTGAAGTCAATGTGAAGCTTTCAACTGATGTCACTGAGTTTACACCGTCTCTAAGTTGTAGTACAAGCAGAGGCTCTGATCCTGCCCTGAACTCCATATAACTGATGCTCTGTTCCTCTATGGAGCTCATTAAGGATCAGGAGGATTCTAACGTAGATCTAGGGATGTATGCTCAAAAAGACATCTACAACATCCTCTTTTTCCATATCATTTGGAAGGCAAATCTACAGCAAAATATCTCAACGTTGACATACATTTCAGCTCAGTTTTCCTTTCATTCTGCTCTGTAACAATCCAATAATTCCCCTAGGATATTTTAGCCATGTGCATCTTTTCACTACATTTGCCAATTGCAGTTCTACAATGGGACCGAAACAAAACAATAGACACAATGCCCTTTACAATCTATACAACGATCCATTTATGTGCTATTATATGGGTCTTTATTTGGATTGGCCCCTTGGACCCGTACTAGCTTTGTCTGAAAAAGGGTAGACAGACTTTCAGAAGAAGGTCCTAACTCCAATCATGATCATACCATAAAAATAAATGATACAAAAATTTATCTGAAGCAGATGTTGACATAAAATCACCATTATGCACAGATGGGAATGAAACAACCTCTTTTTAACTATCAGCCCTGCAATTGGTCAAATACGGTGCTGGAAAAGTCATTCAAAGTAGAATCTGGATGGTCCTTGGCCCTTCTGGAAAGTCAAGGAATATAAAGTTCTCCCTCCATGAAGAAAATTATAACTAGCTATCAAAAAAGGGTTGGTTGATCATTGTGTCTTCTTGTTAGTCAGTCTGTCAAATCCATCACAATTTAATTACTGGGAATGTTGCATGTGTGTGAAGACTGGTTTGTTTTGTTTTTTAAAGTGGCTGATAAAAGACAACTCAAGTTAGAAACGGGAAACCAGACTGGGGATTCATTGAAGTTATTTTTGTGAAATGCCCTATAGCAAAAGTAGAATAAGATTAATTGGTCTGTGGAGTCAGTATAGTGAAGAAAAGAAAACAGGGGCAATATGGAATGATGGGAGTGTGAAAATGATTGCTCAGAAGCCTGTAGCTAAAAAAAACCTGGTGATACTAGATTTTAAAAAGTCGATAGACGGTTAAAGAGTAAAAAGGTGTTGGGTGAAAAATGAAGAGTTGTTGGTCACATGGAAGTTTTACTTCCAGTTTAAGAATAACTATAGAGGGATTCCCGGTAGTTTAATCTATTTCTCAGTCAGAACAGTGATACCTACAATATAGCACCCTTTGAAGTGGTATGTACTTGTGAACCCTAAAGATATTGAGAATCCCAGAATAGTGGACGAAATAATTTCAGTTTGGGTAAAATAAAACCCCAAACCATAATAAATCCAAATTGTACCTGTAAAGTTTTAAGACAGACGTTGATGGGAGGTGTATTATTCCTTCCTACAGATCTTAGGACTTCCATATGGTATTCAAGGATGAAGTGGCAGAATAGAAAAATATCCATTTTTATCTATTGACCAAGCAGGCTAAAAAAAAATTTAAAAGAAGTGTTTTGATGAAAACTTCAGGCTAGATATGAATAACCAAGAGTGCAGATTAACCTCTGATATTTGGATTTTGTACCTGAGTTGGTCTCAGCCTTCTGAACAACCTACATTTTTAGTGAATAGACAAATATATCAATAAAAGATTAGGCATTTTAGAGAGAGAAAAAAAGGTCCAAATAAACGCAGAGACGTGCTGTATTTTTTCTAGCCAACAGTAAAGGAAGATAACTGTCCATAACTGGGTGGAAATTAGTATTCCAGTCCCAAAGAACTTTATATAAATCTTTGGGGAAAAGTTCCTATCGTAAACAGGGATATAAAGACAAAATCTTAAAAATTTTCACATATTAGAAATTGGAGTTGGGGCAGAGCAGGGAAGGTACCTCCAGGTAGTATTCCCCAGGGTATAGTCAAAAGAGTTACAGTAGGAGGTGGCAAGACTCTGAAGCATCCTCCACCCTGAGGACTTAATCAATTCAATGCTAGAGGAAACCTCTAGGACTGCATGAGAAGGACCACCAGAAGTGGGACTAGAGAAGGAAGATGTAGATGCTCAGGAAAGTGGAACGTAGGAGGAACAATATTGAGCCTTAGCAACGAAGGAGAAGGAGCATGTTCTGCGGGTGGAAGAAGCTAGGCCAAGCATCCCCAAGGTTGGGAGGATTAAGGCCACTGCCACCAAGAAGATGTGATGGATGGGTGTTGATGGTTGGAGACTCCCTTCTGCAAGGGAGAGAGGCATACATCTGCCAGCCAGACCTGTTGTCTTGGGAAGTCTGCTGCTTGCTTGGAGCCCGGATGCAAGATGTCACAGAAGGATTACTGAGACTCATCCAGTCCTTTGACTATGACCCCATGCTGCTCATCCACATGGGCACCAATGATACTGCCAGGAGTGACTCTGAGCAGATCAAAAGTAACTACAGGCCTCTGGGTGCAATGGTGAAGGGGACAGGAGCTCAGTTAGTGTTCTCCCTGATCATTTTGGTCAAGGGGAAGGGCCCAGGCAGGAGCAGACACATGCTGCAGATCAATGCATGGGTGTGCAGATTGTGTTGCCAGCAGGGCTTTGGCTTCCTCAACCACAGGATGTTGTTCCAAGAAGGATTGCTAGGAAGAGATGGGATCCACCTGATGAAGAGAGGAAAGAAGAATAATCTAGTGAGGAGGGCTTTAAACTAGGTTTGCAGGGGAGGGAGACCAAACCCATGAGTACAAAGTCTTGTCCTTAGGGTGGAACAATCCCATGCACTGGTACGGGCTGGGGACTGACTGGATAAGCCGCAGCTCTGCAAAAAAGGACCTGGGGATTACAGTGAACAGTAAGCTGAAGATAAAACAACAGTGTGCCTTTGTTGCGCAGAAGGCTAATAGCATACAGAGCTGCATTAGTAGGTATGTTGCCAGCAGATTGACAGAAGTGATTATTCCCCTCTATTCAGCACTGGTGAGGTCACATCTGGACACATCCTGTGTCCAGTGTTCCCCCTTCCCCCCACTACAGAAAGCACGTGAACAAAATTGAGAGAGTCTAGTGGAGGGTAGCAAAAATGGTTAGGGTGCTAAGGCACATGATTTAGGGGGAGAGGCTGAGGGAACTGGGCTTATTTAGTCTGGAGAAGAGAAGGGATTTAATAGCAGCTTTTAACTACCTGATGGGTGGTTCCGAAGAAGCACAGAGCTGGGTTGTTCTTAGTTGTGGCAGCTGATAGAACAAGTTGTTCAGTGTCACGGAGTCGCAGAGGTGCTCCGTGATTGTGAGGGCGATTGGCAGGGCTGCCAATCACCCAGGCAGCCCAGGTGCCTGGTTGCCAGGGCAACCAGGTGGTCACATG
>NW_017728918.1:14239150-14305704 GCF_001723895.1 Crocodylus porosus | reverse complement strand
GCTACGTCACCCTAACGTGACGGTAGGCGGCGCTAGGGGGTTCACGGCCGCCCCTAGCCCCCGCTCCCTCACATTCAGGTTGCAGAAAGGTAAGTTAAGGTTAGATATTAAGGAAAACTCTCTCCCTAGGAGGGTAGTAAAGAACTGCAACAGGCCAAGAGAGAGAGAGAGGTTGTGGAATCACCATCCTCGGAGGTTATTAAGAACCGGCTAGACAAAGCCTTAGGTGGGATGATATAGATAGGCATGGTCCTGCTTTGAGCAGCGGTTTAGACTAGAAGACCTCCTGAGAGTGCATCCAACCTGACTTCTCCATGATTCTAGAAGGCATTTAGAAATAAAAGAATAAATGTAGTCATTTAGAAACAAACAACCTTCCCCCTCCTCCCTCCAATAACCTTCTTATTGACAAAATCTTAGAATAGGACATTTTGACCATTTTGAAAGTTTTGCCATTTTTTTTTTTCAGATTGTACAGTGTTTTGAAACCTGATCACCAGAGGCATAACTAACCAGGTCTGGACCCTGGGTGGTGGAAGAGCATCAACCAGAGGTTTAGAGCTAAGGAGAAAGGTTCCACCTCCTATTTTGCTGTCAAGCAGTCTTTTAAACACCACTTTTAAGTGGCAAAAAAGGAAGTGACAACCCGTGCCTCCCACAGCAACAAACTTCTAACAGCTTTTCCTGGGCTGTGCACTGCCACCACCCAGGGGACCGTGTGTTAACACTGCTGTTTGGTCCTCCTCACACCCACAGCTGGAGCTAGAGCCACTGCAGGGAATGTGCAAGGTGTTGGAGGGGAACGAGGGATGGAAGGTGAAATTACCTCCACGTACCCCCACTTCTGCCTTCCATTCGAGCACCCCTCTTAAGCAGCTGCCAGAGATCGAGTCCTACTTATTCACCTATTATTACACTATTCTGAAAACAGTTTCAGAGAACTGGCTTTTTCCACGGGAAAATGTTTCATTAAAATTTCCAGAGTAGTTTTAGTAAAAAGGGTTATATTGAAAGACTAGGAATAAAATGAGCAATGGACAAAAAAAGGGAAAACCTCCAGCTGAAAAAAGTGAGATAACAGTAAAACTTGCAATGAAATATACTTTGGACACAGGTATTTGGTTTCAAATTTAACTTGGATGAGCTGACCCTTCTATTGTATGATGTAGCTCATTGTAAAAGAGAAAGGAAATGGGTTAGTCAGTAAGTCATGGCCACCTCAGCCTAAAAGGCACATCAGGCCAATAGAGTCGTCATCACCACGTTTCTAGCCAATACTGTACAAAGTGTCATTGCATATTTTTCATGGTTGTCAGGAAAGCAATGTCATTCATCCTGACATAATCTCTACCAACTTTGGCAGCAGGCACATCTTTGGCAGTGGAGCTGCTGAAACTCCATGGTGCAGGGAAGAGCAAGAGAAGTGCAGAGAAGTAATCTCTGGAATATGTGGTTCTCTTCCTTTCAACATCCATACCCTGAAACTCAGCTCCATGGCAGCATCTTTCTTTTCAATAATAAAGCTGTTGGTACAAAATTCATAGAAATCAACTGAAATTTTCCCCTGAAAAATATTCTTTTTTCAGAGCCTACTAATTAGTCTTGGTTCAGCTATAATACTTCTATAACACAAAAGTCAGTTGTCTTTGTCTCTACTTATTGTCATACGAATCAAGAAAAAAGGAAAACATCAAATCATTATTCTGAGCAGTTAGGGTAAAAAATGGCTGGCTAGATTTAAAGAGAGACTACATGGTACAAGTCTACCCTGCCTTCTGCTAAATTTAAAAAGCAAACAAGCAAAAGCACTACAAAGTCCATCTATGGGGGGGGGGGGGAGGAGGAAAGGAGTGGGGACCCGCAATCCTAGCACTTTAAATCCTTTTGCTCTGAAGGCTCATTTGCATGCGAGGGATGAGTCACCAAAATATGTTACAGCACTTCTTAGTTAGAGGGTGTCCTCATTGATAAGCAAATTGCGTATAACTGACTCTTGGTAGCTAAAATCAGCATTCTCACTTCATAATCAGAAGGAATGTGTGTAGCGGAAAGAAATTTTGATCCATCTGAAATGGAAACAAAGGAGGGGATAATGTCTACACTGTTGCCACTCTCACTTGGCCCCTGTGCAGACAGAGATTGAACAGTACCAAGTACAATAGGGTCCTCTACTTTGGGTCCTCAGGTGCTATCTAAAAGAAAGATACTAATTCTAATACTAGCTTCGCCTCATCTTCAGAAAGGGAAATTAACCTTCTCCCTAGTAACTGGGATAATGTCCATTGGCTACCTAGGCAATATCTTCTAAAGTTTGCAAAGGGTAACTTTATGACCATACTGGAAAACAAGCTGGAAGAGACAAGAATACACCTGTAAATCTATGGTAACTATGATCTTCGGATTAATTTAATCTCAAAAGAGAAATCACTAATTGCAAAGACCAATTCTAATTAGTGTCAGGACTTTATGCACTGCAAAACCAAAAGGTCTCACTGCTTTAAAACAAGTGTGCAAATGCAATTAATACATCTCAGATGGTAAGAATGTATTTGGTCTCAGCTGTCTATAGCAGTAGCCAATCAGGATAATATGTTATGCTTGATGTATTAAAAGAGAAGTGTTAAAAGCAAAATTATATTGCTCCTGGAAAATGGTTTAACTACTGTTATTCCAAATAATGTCTGAGATTGACATCCACTGAAAGAGATTACTGTAAATATTATTTTATTTCTCTTTTTCATTTCACTGTTTGTTTAACAAGACTTTGTATTATGGCTGGTCAGGATTTTTTCATCAAAAGTGATTTTTCTAAAGATTTTTTTCCAGCTATAAAAGTATTTTTGCAAAGAAGTATCTGCTTCCCATATTGTTTTGGTTTTCCTGAATGTTTGTTTGCTTGCTTGAAAACCAAATACATGTTATAAATATGTGATTTTTGGCCTATATTTTTGGTGCTTTAATTTCCCCTAATAATAAAATTTTAATGTGAAATGTTTTACTAGCTCTTCTCTGTATACAAGTATCTATATATACTGGCATCTCCTGTGTAGTCGCTCACTCAGTTTCCATCTTCCTCCACCTCTTTCATTTGCTTTTCACTACAGCGACAGAAAAATACATTTTTTAAAAGATGGGAAAGGTGAATTTAAAAATATGTAATTGTCCGGGTGTCTTGAGGTAAATGAAACAGCAGAAACAACATTGAACTTCCTTTTTAAGAGAAAAGTAACTAGATTCCCAGTTTAGTTTCCTGCTAATACTTGAAATTAATGGCATTTAATTTTAGAATGACAAAATACTATACAAGTGTTGCCCTATGGGCTCAGGATCTTAATATCACGCTGTTAGACAGGAGGGCATGGTATACAAATTGTACATACACAAAAATCAAATTAGGTGTGTGCACACTCTAGGTGCATGCACATCCAAAATCACCAGCCTAGGCACATGCATACCTATCACCAATTCAAGCACATACACGCTCTAATGATAATGACAGGAAATCATACACACATACACACAGGTTAAACACTGACTCAGGTGATAGTGTGTGTGTGTGTGTGTTGGTGCCTGTGGTACCTATGCTTGGGGTGCTTGGTAATTAAAGAGCAAGTGGCAGAGATCAGGGAAAAGTCAGTGGAGATGAAGCAATAGCAGTGGCAGAGATCGGGGAAAAGGCAGTGGGTATGAAATAGCAAAGAAACTGGGGTTTGCAGGCAGAGAGGAGCTCAGGATGGCTGGAGCCACAGGAGCATGGGACAGGTGTTGGAGGTGGCAGTGAGGCAGAAGCAGGAGAGGGAGAAATGAGACAGAAGTTAGAGGGGCGAGGAGCAGAGATTGGAGCAGGGCCGGAACCGTAGTAAAGCAAAACTCAACTCAGGGGTCCAAATAACAGTTTTATTAAATGCACACTGTGCTGTACAGCTTAGTTCCTACACACACTCACACAAGCACTCCCACACATTCACACAATGGTAACAGGAGAAAGAGACTCAGTGGAAGGGTTGGAGTCCAGGTAGGGAAGAGAAACAGAGTTCAAGTCCTTGGTTGAAGAGAGGGTGGGGGTGATAGCTACCTATCCAGCTTGGGAGAGGGTCCTCGATGCCCAGTCAGGGTCTTTCTCTAGCAGGTGTTTTCCAGAGGAGGTCGCTGGCAGGGCCTCTGGGTTGATAAGCAGTGTGACGTGGAGCAGGTCTGGTCCAGGTGAAGATGGCATCCCCACTGGGTCTGTCTTCACTGCCCCCTTTTATAGTGGCAGACCTTCTATGACCCTAGTGGCAGGGGCATACCCAGGTAAGGGTCAGCCCCTGGTGCACTGAGCGTGTGCATTCCAGCTCAGGGCATGCAGTTTCAGGCATCTGTAATGGTGGGTTGGGTGGGATCTGCAGCAGTCTTTGTCTTTCAAATCTTGAGCCAGGGAAGGTCAATGCAGGGTGATGGTTGGGTTATGGAGTTGATGGTTCGGTCATTCAGAGGGGGCTATTTTTACACCTACTGCCATTGTCTATTAAGCACCCTCATTCATCCCTATTCATTCAGAAACCAATTTACATAGGAGGAGTACCTACGAGTCATAGGTTACAACATTAGGGGACACAAGATGGAGGTTTGACACTACAAGATGGAAACTTGACATTACTTTACAGACACAGGCCTAAACCATACAGTATTAATATGAAACAATACAAAGCAATGCACAAATGACAGGAATACAATATAAAACAGAAAAAATCAATAGAAACATAAGAGAACACTACTTACAATATATAAAAGGGGGGCTTGTTACAATAGTAGTATACAAGAACTTAGAATACCTAGTACTACTTGTAGTCACAAATAAGGGAGAGAGAGGGCAGAGAGAAAGTCAGAAATAGTTGGGGAAGGGAAGGAATGCATTTAAAAAAAAACAAGAACTGGAGGTTTTGCTACACAATGAAAGAAAAGAAAAAGAAAACAAGCAAGGGAAGTACAAAAAGAAAGTGAATAAAGCCACCACTTTGCACAGATTTCTGAGACACTAAGTAAGGTTGACAGCTGTCAGGTGGTGCAAACTGTGCATTGAAGGTTCAGGGTTCACCCCACTTCTCTCAAGTTCCTCCCAATCTTTAGGCTATGCAAAGACTCTATCTCCTGGGTACACCAGACCCTCCAGAGTCCTCTTGAACACCAATTAGTTTTTAATACTAAGCATCATTTAAAGAGTTAACCCACCCTTGTGGTCCCTTAAGCCTGGATAAAGCCTTGACTGGTGATGCTACCTCAGTCCCCCAGCCCCTCTCCTTACTCCTCTTCCTGCCCCCTTTTAATGTCCTTTGGCCAGCCAGTTATTCTAATCAGCTGCTCCAGTCCTCCTTGAGCAGGTCTCATGTAATCATTTGCCACTGCCTTTGTCTTGTAATCATTTGCCACCGCCTCCAGCTGTGCTGCAGTCCCACCCGCATGCAGCCTGTTACACTCTGATTTCAGAAACTCAGGAAGAAAAACGATGCCTCAGTTTGGCATTTCACTCAAGAGCAAGCTAACTCAAGTCCAAAGCTATTCAAATTATTGTACACTCCGCCTGGAAAGCTATCTGCTCCAGAGACACAGTGTTACTGGATTTCATAGAACTAGAATTTACATAAAAATAAGGTCTTCACCAAAAAGCAGAACAGCTCCTATAGAAGCTTTCCAATACATGTTATATTCTGCTCTGTATTGGCCATTCATTTTCCCCATAGCTGTGCATCTATAAAAGTGAAGCATACATGGGTGTCTCCTGTTCTTTCCCCTCATTTATTGACAGGAGTTTAATTTATAGGAAGGGGCCTCAAGTATGACTTTTAGTTTTTATATATCAGCCCTAAACTTTTTGTCTTCATTTTTTCTCTTGGTGTTCCACATCTTCTAAGGCATTGTGGCACCCATGGTAGATGTGCTGAGGCTCTGGGGGATTTTGCATCAAATATCCAAAGTTTATTACAGAACATTAATGGCTGTCCTGTGGCTGGAGGGGCCTAGACTACCCTATTACCTGATCAGTCATGACTACAGGGGACTTGAGTTGATGACCTTACAAATCACTTGCAAATACCTAAAGGGCAATTATAGAACCTAGAAACTGGTCATCCTCCCCTTGGTCCAGGTTCCTAACCATCAAGTTACTTAGCTACAAAGTGGGAGGGCCACCTTTCTCCTGCAAGGTCAAAAACTCCCTAATTGGCATTGCCCACATGAGCGTGGATGTTTGATTCTCTGAGGACAAGTAGTGGAGGTGCACCTTATGTTGCTGCTACTTGTCCCCAGTGAAAGCCCATGCTGTGTGTACTTTAGTGTGTGGCAAGTTACGCCAGATGGGGTAGAGGAGGCTGGGGTCAGCACTGTGCTGGTCCCAGCACCCTTACCTAGGGTCCTGGGGACCTTCCAGGGCTGCAGCAGTGACTAGTCTGCTGTGCAGAGCCTGGCCAGCAACTACAGTGCAGCTCTGGACAGTCTGGATCCACTTTTGAGCGGCGTGTGCTGCCTGTGCATGCACTACTCCCCTTTTCTGTGGGTTTTTTTGGATATCCAGAGGGTCAAAAAACCCATGGGAAAAAAAGGTGGAGCAGCGAATGCACAGGTACCGCTCCTCTGCAGTGCAGAGAACATCCAAATGTGCAGTATGTAGCACCACAAACATGTTTCTGGCACTGCATACCACACAGCTGCGCTAATCTGGCTGGGGCCACTGCATTTTTTCTCCAATCAACCTCTTTGGGACTTACATAGAGTAGTACACCCATCTCAGCAACTCCACTCTACCATACAGTAGGCCTGTGTGGCTAGTATTCACTTCAGATTTGGCCAATTCGGGGGACAGGATTTGGTGATTTGAATCATTGTCCGGAATCGATTTGGCCAAATCTGATTCAGAGATTCGGCCACTGCCAAATGGGCTGAATTTCTGAATCAAACAGGCCTCATCTCCAACTGGCAGTCCTTTCCCCCCACCCCAACGCTTTAAAAAATATACAAAAAAACCCTCTGCACTCACTGGCTGCAGCCAGGTGGGGGGTAATCCCAGCTGCCTCCAGCTGCCCCGCACTGCATGGAGGGTTCTGACATGAGCCCCCAGAAGCCCTGACAGCTGCTGCAGCAGCCAGTGAGTGTGGGCTTTTTGTTTTTTTTTAAGAGATGGGATGCTGGGACAGGGTGGGGCAGCCATTGATGAGTCTGGGAGAGCGGGCAGGGGTCAGGGGGCACTCAGGGGGGCTGGGGGAGCAGGCATGGCATATGGCTTGGCAGGGGTCCACCCATGGTCCCCTCTCCCCTCCTTCAGCCCTCCCCCCTTACTTACCAGCACAGAACCTGGGTCTATCTCCCTGTGGGGACTGCCCGAATCGCTGAATCTCCAAACCTTTCTCTGAATCTTTTCCAAATTGATTCAGGGGCTTCAAATCAATTCGGACCTTTTTATTGGTTTCCAGATTCAATTCAGATTCCAAGATTCGGCTGCCGAATCGGGCCAAATCTCCTCCAGATTGATTCAGCACCCAAAGCTTCACAAGCATATTTGGCTATAGTGAAGCTTTCTGACCAATTGAGGGTGAGCATAGCTACACTGGTGGACATTAAATCTAAAATCTGTCAGGACCAAAATGGCACTTATCTATCTGTATTTCTTTATTTTTAGAGTGGTACAAAGGATTATAATTGGGAGTAATGGAATGAAATAAATATTTTTTGACTGATTATCAGGAAAATATTCCTAAAATTGAGATCTATTGAATGAAAGTAGCTTCTTGAGTGAAGAAACCTTGTCACTACAGACAGCTAGGCTGATCAGATTTCCATTGTATCTCATAATCATGCCTGGAACTTAAGCTTCTACCTTGGTTCTTTCCTCTTATTTACAGGGTGATGCTGACTGCACATACATAGTCAGAAAACTCACTTACATAGTCAGAAATCACAAAAGCCAATGTAAATCATGTAAATGGAGAAACCGTACCTATAGTTTTATTCCCTGGTCTATCACTGGTTTGATGTTAGGTAGCTCATCTAACCTCTTTGAACCTCAGTTTATATATATGTTAACAGGTATACCTACTTTATTTATAAATGACTAATTCCAGGAGATGTTATATAACTCTCTCATAGTTGAAACCCTTATGGAGATCCTCAGAAAAGGTCTATATGAATTCAAAGTATTACACTTCAAGCTTGCTGAATTTGCACCCTTAATCCTCCTGTCCAAATGTTGTTAGCCTTTCCTTACCTCTCAGCAATGGCTTAACAGAAAACCTCTGTGATTTAATCTCACAGTTCTAATGTATTTATTACTATAACATATCTGCAAAAATAGAGCCATTGCTTTCCTCACACTGGCAATATGGCTCAATTAGGATCTGCTCCTTGATCCTACAGTCATGCCCTGTGCCATGGACAATGTGACCATTACAGGAGACATGACTGGAGGGATTGTGCAACAGATCCTATTGTGCATTTAACTGAAAGTCTGCCAGGGGCCTTAGTGAGTGAATGAACTAAAACAATGCCACAGTTTCATACGCTGCACTTTGCTAATGCATTTTGGAAATTTGTATTCATTTTTATTTATAATTTCCCTACTATTTGTTTCAAATATGTTCTAGTAATCAATAAATACATTTGCATTGTGAGATTAAATTACAGAGGCTTTCTGTTAAACCATTGCTGAGAGGCAAGGAAAGGCCAACAACGTTTGGACAGGAGGATAAAGGGTGTGCAAATTTAGCAAGCTTCAATACTTTGAATTCAAATAGACCTTTCAGCTGATTAGTGTTTCTAGTCTCCGGAGTACATCAGAGCCAAAAAGTTTCGTGAGCATCCAAGGCTGGAAGTGGCAGTCAGTTGCTTTGTGCTTCCAGCCTTGGAGTTGCAAGGAAGCCCTTGAATCTGTTGTGCCCTTGAGGCTGGGAGCTCTCACCAAGTGCTGCTCCCAGGCTCCAGAGTGCTTCGGAGTCAAAGGCTCTCACGTACCCCCAAGACTCGGGGTACAGATCAGCTGACTGCCACTCTGCCCTCCAAGGTGCATGGGAGCCCTTGACTCTGATGCACCAGTGAGGCTGGGAGTGGCTCCTAAGGCCAGGAACCTGGATCAGCTGATGATTGGCCACACGTTTGATTTAAAATACATTGGAAACCATCCATAAGGTTGTTACACATACTTTGTGTAATAACTTCATGGCTTATTCCGTGTTTTATCACACTAATAATTGCATTACCATGTGGCCAAGTTACTACTTAAGATGTGATTAACTGGTTAATCATGTCTTAAATGTAATGTCTGCCAGGGGCCTAAGTTCGTAGATTTCATAGACAGAGCTAGAAGGGACCCCAAAGGATCATTGAGTCCAGCCCCCTGCCCCAGGGGCAGGAAGTCAGCAGGGATCATAGGATCCCAGCAAGATAAACATCCAAATGTCTCTTCAAGGCATTCAAAGTAGGTGCTTGAAGCACCTCTGGCAGCAGGCTATTCCAGACCTTGGGGGCTCAGACAGTAAAGAGGTTCTTTCTTATGTCCAGCCTGAAATGGTCATGGAGGAGTTTGTGACCATTTGATCTCGTCATCCCTTGCGGAGCTCTGGTGAACAGACATTCCCCCGGGTCCTGGTGAACACCCCTGATAAACTTGTAGGTGGCCACCAGATCACCCCTGAGCCTACGCTTTTCTAGGCTGAAGAGTCCCATGGCTCTCAGCCTCTCATCATAAGGTCTCCTTTCCTGACCTCTGATCATGTGCATAGCTCTCCTCTGCACTCTCTCAAGCTTCTCCATATCTTTTTTGTATTGTGGAGCCCAAAAAGTTTTAAAAAATCTATTTTTTGCAGTTGGTCTTCTCATACTGATCCAACTTAGTGCAGGATCTTACCGTGTTATTTATAATGGGGCAGTTTAAGCATTACTGCATGCTATTGGGTTTACAACTCATTTGATAGCCAGTGGGAAAAAAAAAAAATCCCTTCTCACCTGTCTGACTGCATGTTTAGCATATTTATGTTCCATTTTAAAGCAAATGCTTCTAATTCTAAAGATTAGTTTTAGCAATTTATGGGACTCATAGTGTTATCCGTGACAGAGTTTTAGCCTCCTTATCCACCCTCAGATCAGTCAAAGGTCTGAAGGCTAGGGAGAAAAGTAAAGTGCCTTTTAAAGCACTATCATTGCTAAAAGCTATATTTGTTTTGGATGGGATGTGTCATATATCTCATGTGCAGCACTGCCTGTCTGATACATCTTGTCACATTACTTCGTCTGCCGTAAGCCACATTATTTAAGGTCAGGCCACTTTAGCTAACAATAAGACACGTACGACTAGAACAGCAGTGAACTGCTTGCTGGGGTTTCAGTCTTTATACTTCACCCTTTAGTCTTGAGCAAATCAAGAATTGCAGCACTGAACTATTAAGCCTCCTACAGAAAGGAAAGTACATTGCCAACTGCTGTATGGACAATAGTCAATAGACCTTTTGAAAACTGATTTTCAAACCCATTATTGCCTTTTTCCATAATCCAACCTCACATTAGAGCCTAATGAAAGTCTGTACAAACTAGAGGAAGATACAATGACTCCTCCAAGGAAATTAAAGTGTAAGGGCCCAATCCTATATTCAAAATATAAAGCATTAAAGCCCAGACTGAATTACCCTCTAGACAGGATTTTGTACCTCATTCTCCTTTCATTTAAATGAGTGTAAATCAGAAAGAATTCCATTGGAATCGGTGATATTACATAAGCATAGCTGAGAAAAGAATCAGGCTTGTGTCTCTTCTTGATATTTGTATAGTGAGCACCACACAGACGATGCTCAATAAATACAAAATAATAACAATAAAGAAACCACCAAGTAATACTCAGAACAGAAGAAATCACTGTGTCAAGATTTCATTAAGAGAACAGATTATGTGAATAAATGTCAAGAGGATGCAGGAAGGTACTGCATCTCTATATATATTTCACTTATGAATGCGGTAGTGCTGAATAAAAAGCCTGTTCTTTGTGCTTTAGTATCTATATTAATTTCCAACAGGACTATTGGAAAACTGAATGTGCATCTTTTTTCTTAATTTTCAAGAGTCCTACTTCTGTCATGAGCTCTCTGGTATGAATCTTGAGAAATGGTTGTGTTGGCAGCTAACCTGGATACAAGGACATCGGCATTAATCTTTCATTCCCAGGGAGCAAACAGATAGCATATCTTTGCCATATCAACTGCAGGAAACTCACTGCAAAAAACAAAGCAAGGCCTATAAATCTACTTGGGCTCCTTCTAAAGATACATGTTGAAGGGGCCAGCATAATGTCTGCAATTTAGGGGTACTTTGACTATTTTTATGCAAAACTGAGAGAAAAAACAGCACAAAGTATAGCTCCATTCTTTTGATTTAAAACTGTAAATGCCTGTTGAATAGAATAATGGAAAAATAGGGGTGGAATGACTTCAGGAGGTCATTTAGTCCAACCTCCTATTCAGACAAGGATCATCCCTGTCTAAACCATTTAATCCAACTGTTTGTCTAGTCTGATCTAGTCTGATGTTAAGAACTTGCCAGGATGGAGATTCCAGAATATCTCTAAATAATCTGTGCCAGGATGTAACTACCCCGGGGTTAGTGAGCAAGTTATTCCTTATATATACAACCTAAATTTCCTTTATTGAAATTTAAGACTCTTACTTCTTGTCCTGTTCCATAAGACAATAGTCTATCCCAATCCTCTTCATAACCACCTTTCATGTATTTTAAGACTAGTATCAAATACCCCTTCCAAGCAGAATAATCTCAGTTCTTCCAACCTTTTCTCATAAATTATTATAGCTAGATCTCTAATCATTGCTGTTGCTCTTTACTGGACTCTTTCCAATTTGTCTACATAATTCTTGAAGTGCAGTGCTCAAAACTGGAGAGTTTTGATCTACCTTGATTCACTTTCTGCGAATATTTGAATGGCAGAATTTTCTTCACAGGAAACTTTATTGAACTACAACTAATAGGTTCCCTCTGATAATTTAACAGGTGATCCACACCTTCCTTGCTTTCTTTTTATGGCCAACATCCTTCTAAAACCTCTTTTGGTGTCTTTACCCTCCCTTGCCAGGTGCAGCTCATTCTTTATCATTGCCTTCCTGATTTTGTCCCTGTAGGTTCTTGCTATTTCCCGGTATGGTTCCTTCATGACATGCCCTTTTTTTCAGTGCCTGTATACTTTCCTTTTGCATTTGAGGTATCCTACAAGGTCCTTAAGAGGAGATGTGTAAAAATAGCAGAAGGAAGGAGAGACAGCTCCATCTAGTACCACAATTAGTTCCACAATGCATATAGCTCTATTAGGTAAGGTTGATTTTGGTAAACCAGAAAGTTGGCCTTGCTGGGATACTGAAGCACTACAAGATGGCTTTTGGTTTAATAGACAAGGCACAAGAATACAACATAATATCTTCAGATTTTCCATGGGTTATGCTTCTGATGATATTTTGTATACTCTACCACTCGCCAAGGAACAAAAAAAGAATATAGCACGATGAAAAAGGCTTTTGATGGCTATTTCATAGGCAGATATAATATCATGTACTAAAGGGCCTAATTTAATGGGCAGTGCTGGGAACAAGGGGAAACCACTGAAACTTTTATTATTACACTTCACCATCTTGCTGAAAGTTGAAATATGCAGTGTTAAAAGAAAAACTAAAAGACGGGAGAGATGTTGACATTTATCAGCACAAATCCATTTAGACCCCAATCTCACACTTGCAAAAAGTATAGCAAAAGTGAGGATGCATGAAATCATAAAGAAAAAGGAATATGATTTACTTGGTAGCAGGGTAGGAGAAACCACATCAGACAATACTGTCACAGTAAAGAGTGAATGCACACATATAAAAGAAACAGTTTGACAAAATTTACAATACAACAACAGTGCATACATGAGGGTGTGGAAGACCTAAGAACATTAAAGGAAGAATGGAAAAGCTGCGGAATGAATAATAATATATTGACTAATATATAATAGTATATAATAATAAACCTTTGGAGTAATAGAGGCAAGAAAGAAAATGCCATATTGGTAATGGTCTAACTAGGGCAGCAGAATATAAGAGTGATCACAAGAAAGGGCATTTTGTTTTAGTATGCGGTTCACCAAGGACAATAGAAATGACTAGAGTAGGAATGCTGTCCTTAGATGAGAAGACTCCATACCTCCAGGAGTATGGAGTCCATACCCTCAAAAGTACTGACAATACCATGGCACACAAAAGCATGGATCTTAAACTCTAATTTTAAAATTGAAACTAAAACAACATTCACTATACTTCCAGAATAAGGATACAATCTCTCCCAGGATAGAGGGCTGCAAATAAGATTTTATGACATGACAGGCCATATCCTTGGAAGACTGGAGAAGGGAAAGAGATTTCTTCAAGAAATTATCTGCATAACACAAAAACTAACAACTCACCTGAAGGGATTGCCAACAATACAAAGACAACACCTAAATGAGATATTGGAATGCATTCCTGACCAAAAGTAAACTGCACAGGAATACATCACACAGGATTATAAAAGCAGTTGAGAGCACAAAATAACAGTGGGGCATCTTTTTTTGGCTCTTTGTTCCCTTTCTAGGAAAAATAAAATTTAGAGATATTGGTAGATATAAGTTTATTGTCCAGATAGAAGAATCCATAGACTGGGGAAGTGTTAGTTGTAGTACTAAAGCCCAGTGGAAAAATCAGTGTCTTTGTGGATCTTATACAATGTAAAAAAAGAGTTGGCAGAGAAAGGTGCGTGAATTCTGCAGTTGACACTTATGCAAATATTAATGCTTAACTGTTTGCAAAGTCAGAGGCTACAGTAAGCTTTTGGCAAATCCCATTTCCTAAAGAATCTATACCGGGGGTCAGCAACCCCGGGCACATGTGCCACAGCATGGCATGCAAGGCCATTTTGCTCACCATGCCATCGCCAGCCTGGGCTCTGGGCAGCTCCCGCCAGCCAAAGAGCCTGGGCAAACAGCTAGCTTTGCAAGCAGCCTGGGCTCCATGGCTAGCAGCAGCTATCCAGAGCCTGGGCTGGTTGCAGCTGGGAGGCTGCAAACAGCTGTGCCAGGCTCTGGAGGCCCGGCATCAGCTCCGTAACACTGGCAGCTGCACATGGACCTCAGAACGAATGGCAGGTGCCCAGAGCCCAGGCTGGCTGCAAAGAGCTGCACCAGGCTCCAGAGCCCTGGCATCAGCTTTATGCTGGTGGCAACTGCACACGCACCTCAGAGCGGATGGCAGGAGAGGGGCAGGGGTTGTGCTGCCTCAAGTCCATTCCCTGCTGTCCACTCTGAGGCATATATGCAGCCACTGGTATGGTGCTGATGCCAGGGCTCCAGAGCAGGGGTTGTGCCAGCCTTTTCTCGGTGTGGGGGCTGGGCTGGGCCTGGCTGCAAGGATCCACCCCTCCCGGCACCGCCACTGCTGATGGTCGCCCACCCTGTGCAGCCTGCCTTGCTCCTGTCCACTCCAGTTGCAGCTCCAGCCCAGCCCACTCCACCAGGAAGAGGCTGGCACCACCCCTCCCAGAAGCGCCACATCTTTGTGGGCTCAGCTGCGCAGTCTGGGTGAGCGGTAGTGGCACTGGGAGGGGTGGCTATAACAGGGTTAAGGAGAATTTTGGGCTGGCAATAGCTGCTTTAAGCCTTCCCCTAGCGTTGCCCCTGCAGTTGGATGGTGGGCAGGCTCCAGACTGGGGCCTCAGTGAGCCACACTGCAGCCTGGAGTGCCAGTTGCCTGGGGAAGCACGCATATGTATGTCTGTGTGTGTGTGTCTGTGTGCGTGGATGTGTACATGCATCTGTGTGTGTGGTTGTGTGTATCGATGTGTGTGCATGTGCACCTGTGTGTCCAGTGCTGTGATTTTCCGTCTGAATGTGAGTGTCTGGTTCTGTGTGTCTGTGTGTGCATCTGTGCACACGTGTGTTTGGTTCAAGGCGTGTGTGTGCATGTATCTGTTTTTTGTGTGTCTGGTTCTCATGTTTGCATGTGCATGTCTGGTTCTCTCTCTTTTCTCCTCTCCTTTTTTTCCTCTTTTCTCTTTTTCTTCTCTTTTTCTCTGTTTTTTTCTTTCTCTTTCCTTCCTTTTCTCTCTCCTCTTTTTTCTTCTTTCTCTCTTTTTTCTCTTTTTTTTCTCTCTTTCAACACAACATGCTTAACAAAAAAAGAATACAGAACAACAAAGTATATGAAGTTTTATTTATTATCATCAGGTTTAGAATTTTTACAAAACCTGGTATTTAATGTAAAACAGCAACATTTATGATTATTACCTATATTAATATGCAGTGCATCCTGCCATGAACCCCTCTGTCCTGGTTTTGTTTTTCTGGCATGCTGACACTCCAGCACCTTACAAGGTAGACATTGTGGGGGGGTTTGGTAGCCTACCTGACCTATACCATTAACCATTTTCATAGCTCCATTTGGAAGATCCTATCTGAGTAAATTTGTCATTTAGACAATGCCTTTGTGTATGGCAGAGATAAAAATGAATATTACAACTGACTGTGTACAGTTAAAGACACATTCTACAAGTTTACTTCGCTTGAAACAAGAAATGTGTTGTTAGAAAGGAGCAGACAAACTTTGCAAGAAATATAACCAAGAGGGAATTCACTCAGACTCTCACTGAAGGCACTACTCACTGGACACATGCACCACGAGATGCTTTACTGCACCGCTGCCTAGATAACTGAACAGTAAGCACACATATCTACATGTGTGTATGCTTACTGTGTAGTAAAAATCCCTAATTCTGATGAAATTTGCTACCTACAAATGAAGGTAGCACATTTAAGCATGATTAGTAACTGTGCAGTAGTGCATGTGTAGAAGCGACCCAGCAGAAAATTTGCTGCCGGGTCTACCCAGCCACTAGGGGGACAGCCTGAGGCCAGCCCCAGGGCTGCAACCTAGGAGCCTCTCCTGTCCCAGGGCTGGGCTGTCTGGCAGCCCCTGACTGCAGGTTATCAAAGCCTGCAGCAGGGAGGCATGGTGGGCACAGACAAGGCTGCCACGTGCTGTCTCTCTGCTTGCCACGGTGCTCCTAAATAAACAATGGATGAGGCTGCCCAGAGAGCACAGCTGCCTTTTAAAGAGGGCTGTGAAGTGGGTGCCAACTACAGCTGGAGCTTGGAGCTCCCCCAGGTGGCCGCAGGTGTGCACTGCAGGGACCTGGGAGCAAATATTCTTCCTAATCCTTGTATGTGTAGACACCGACTCCAAATCCCTTACTGCTCAGTAGCTTACTGCGCAGTAAACCTAGGCTGGACTAAATGCACATGTAGATGTGCCCACTTTAACCATACCCCAAGATATTTATGCTTTAAAAAGTATGCTAAACCATTTGGGCATTTTTCCCCATATATCTAAAGATTGTGTATCTAACCAAAAACTTGTAGAAATCTTTTTAATGGTCATGTATAAGGGAAAGAAGGGTAATTAGCCATGTTACAGGAGAAACACACAGTAAAAAGCATTTATTAAAATAAAAAAATGATTAACATTGCCACAATAGTCAGTGATGGTAGACACCTCTAAACATTGTTTAGGATCAGTGCTGTCAAAAACTGGACCAAATAGACCCATGACATTCAAATAAAAAAGTTCCTAAGATGCCAAGAGGTAAGATGTTAAATTGAAAGAGAAAGCTTTGGCAGTTGCTTGGGCTGTCAGTGGCTCAGTTCATATTTATTCATTTCAGATTTTACCATAAAACAGACCACAAGTCTTTAGTTGTCTTAGAGGGTTCAGAACCATTGGATGACCACAGGATAGCCTTCTACCTAGAACTGAATGACAGGGTGTGTGATTAATGTATTTTTTTTTAATTGTTCACATACTGGTGAAACCACTGACAGCTGAGGACACAAAGCCCCAGTAAGACAGCCTTCAAAAGAAGAAGACATGTTCCAAAGAAGGATAATAAGTCTACATCGATCTTATCCAGGCAACAATCTTAGTGTCTGTCACCTGTTATCAGCAAATTAGGGATGAACAACCAGACACTAATTCAATGCCAGAATTCAATTCCTACTTGGAAACCTTGTTTTAATGCTGCCAGATATGGTAGAATGGAAGGCATCAGCTTCCAGCACAAGCAGTAACATATTAGAATCATAGAATAATTGAAAATTAGGTTTGGAAGGGGCCTCAGGAAGTCATCTAGCCCACCCCCTGCTCAAAGCAGGACCATTCTCAACTGGATAATTCTAGCCAAGGCTTTATCTAGCTGGATCTTAAAAACCTCCAAGGATAGAGATTTCAAAACTTCTCTGGGTAACATGTTCCAGTGTTTTACTATCCTCCTCATGAGAAAGTTTTTCCTAATATCTAACCTAAACTTTCCCTGCTTCAACTTGAGACCTTGTTCTGTTCCTTGTTCTGTCATATCCCAACATTAGGAACAGTCTAGCTCCATTCTCTTCAGAACTACCATTCAGGTAGCTGAAAGCTACTATTAAATCCCCTCTCAGTCTTCTCTTGTCTAGACTAAATAAGCCAAGTTCCCTCAGCCTCTCCTTAGAAGTCATTTGCCCCAGTTCCCTAACCATTTTACTGCCCTCTGCTGGACTCTCTCTGAATTGACCACATCCCCCCCTGTGGGGGGGGGGGGAAGGAGGGAGGGAGGGTGGCAAAACTGGACACAGTACTCCAGATGTGGTCTTGTCAGTGGTGAATAGAGGGGAATAATTCCTCCCTTAATCTGACGGCAGTGTTCCTAAGAATGCAGCCCAGTATGTTCTTAGTCTTCTTGGCAATGAGGGCACACTGTTGGCTCGTATTCACTTTATTGTCCTCTGTAACCCGCAGGTCCTTTTCTGCAGGACCAACAATAATTTTCACATGAATGATGTTCTGATTCATAAATAATAACTTATTTGTATCATTATGGTACTTCAGATATTCAGATGAGGCTTGCAAATGTATAAAGAAAGGAACAGGATGAGCAGAAGGATCTGTATGATGGTTTGAGCTGATGAATTAGGAATATAGGAGGATGGTGACAGTCATGCAACAGGGAAAAAAATCACTAGAACCATTAATCTTTGCAAATGTACCTGATAGACCTTGGCAGCAGGTTAGTAACGGATTTGTCTTCCTGGAAAAGACATACATTATTGTAGTCAATTACTTCTTAGGTATATTGACTTAGCTCTCCTTACACAGACTTCCTCAGTACGCATCATCCAGAAGGTAAATGTGTTCCTGAAATCTTTATATCAGCTAAAAGATCTTAAGTTATTACTGAACCAGTCTTAGCATTTACAAAATACTTTCATTTTCAACTGAGTAGACAACAATATTTACCCTAGAAATGGGGTAGTACAGAGACCAACACAGACTTTAAAAAAAGTTTCTGAAAAAAAAAGTCAGTAGACTCTCATATAGCTCTCCTGGAATACTGGTCAACCTCACTTACATCTGGACTACCTCCAGCTGAACTACTTCTTGGAAGAAGATTAATGACACCTCTCCCTCTGGAATTTGAACAGCTTAAATCTGACTGATCTAGCCTGGAGGAATATTGAAAATAAGATGCTGCAATAAAAATTCATTGTCAACAGAATATTCAGCATGGAACAAAACTGCTACCTGAACTGAGATGAGGAAACAACACTGTACTGAAAAGTTATCACATATTTGGAACTGTTCAACTTTGGTAGAAACTTCCAGAACCTACCTAATGGAGATTCCAAAAGGACTTCCCTGAAGGACACAGGACAATCTTCAATTTTTACTAGCACAGTAAGAGATGGATACCCCCCATCTCAGAAAACTCTATAGGAAAATTCAGCAGACATTGTGGAGCTTATTCAGGTCCCCACAAAGTCACGTTCTTTAAAGTGCTTTTTAGGATCCTGTAAATGAATGAGTCCCATTCAGGATCAGTTAAATGGACTAGATAAGGGAGATGGGGAAACAGGATTAATAAAGGAAGATAGTAAACAAAGGGCATTCCTATAGTATGCTATAGAGTTTCTAGTTGTAGCTCAAAGCACGGGTCAGTTTATGTCAGTGCACATATTAGAAAACTGCTGTAGTTATTTCTTTTTACTGTTAAAGAGAAAAGACTCCAAGCAATTCATTTGAAACACGAATCTACTTTAAAATGACAGAAAAAGCCATCAACCCGCTGCCAGCTCTGGCTCTAGTATCCACAGGAGAATCTCTTAGAGTTCAAGCTGCATCATGTTTTAATGGGGGTAATGCCTGACCCCTCTCCCCCAGCTATGACTATTTCTTTTGTAAAGAGTAATATATCTTAGTTACTCCCATGGGTAAGGCACAACCAAGTTACCGAAGGACACATGCAATAAATGTTATGGACAGTGCCTGCTCAGGTGCTGCATGGAGCCTGGGTGAACAATGGAGGTGGGGGTGGGAGTCCAGACAAAGGACCCAGGGTGGGTGCTGAGGCAGGAGGCTATGGACTCTGGAGGTGCTGCTGCACCTCAGCCCAAGCCCATTGGGAGGATTGTGGTTGGGTGATGAGGGGAAGGCAGGGAAGTTGGCGGGGGCTGGGCAGTGGGCAGGATGAGGGAGACTACAAGGGCCCGGATGCTGTCCAGCACCTGGCCATCTTCCCCTGCAGCCTCTACTGCCTTGGCCACCTGGCCCTCCACTGAGGGCCAGGACCTGTCCCAGAACACATGTTCTTCTCTGGCCCTCTCTGGTCCCTTTCCAGCTTGCGTGCAAGCCTCTCCTGCTCACACATGATTTCCTTCACACTCCAGGCCCATGAGTCTGCCAGCTGCTCCTCCACCATGGTGACCAGGTGGTCTAGCAGCCCGGTCTGGTCCTAAGTCTGTCACTGCTGGAACCAGTGCATACAGAGCTCCCTCGCTGAGGTTGGTAGTCACCCTGAAGGTGCATCCCCGCATACAGGTGCATCTTTCCTGCATGCAGCTTCTGGACCTGAAGAGCCAGGAAATAAAAGGTATTTGTGAGAGTTTGCAACATTTCTCAGATAACGTTCAGGATATTAGGGAGCTATTTTCTGCCCAACCTCAGACTGGGGGTTAAGCACACACAGGTGCCAAGGGATCATGGTAATTTGGCTGGATAGGCCCTGGCATAGGCAGCTGCTGGCTTAGCCCCCTGTCCCTGCACACTCCACAGCAGCAGGTGAGCCCCTTGGTGCTTGCAGCCAGGCCCACAGCACCCAGGTCTTGGGGGTGAGGGGCTCCTGGCCAACTAGGAAGCGGAGTTGGTGGTGTCCCCACCCTCCCTCCAAGGGGCCTCTCCAGATAGGTGCCCTGGGGTAAGCCCCTTTCATGCATGGCTTGCCCCCTGAGTATGCCCCTGGTGACAGTGTTCTGGCCACACCACAATAATGGGTTTGTGCAGACTGAGGGGTGCCCAACACACCACTCCTGCTGCTCCTGATCACCATAGTACGCTAGGGACAACTGAGAATCTGGTGTTGGACCCTGATCTTTGACAATGCAGCGGGCAAGCTAATGCTTCATCACAGTGTTCACCGGTGCCTAGAGAGGTACCTATGCCTATGTGACACAACCCTGCCCCCCCACAGCTGAGGATGACATTGCTGCAGGTATTGACATGTTTTTCCATGTGTGAGGCCTGTGGCTGCCTAGCTGAGGGGGCACCAGCTGCTCAATAATTTCTTGTACTTCTCCCACTTCACTGTGGTCAGGGAACTCTGGGGGCCATTGGAGAGCTTGGCCAGGCTAAGTGGGGAGGGGGTGCAGAGGCAGGTGGGGAGGAAAGGAGAGGACAGGAGAGAGAGGGCACTTCTCTCAGTTCAGGGCTTACCATGTGGGTTTGGGAAGTCTTCCCAGTGGCTGAGTCTGTCCCCACTAGTAGCAATAATGAGCTCCCAGTGGTGTCCAGGGGTCCAGAGGAGCAATGCCTGGTTGGTCAGGCAGGAGGCATCTCTTGAGAAGGAGCTGGATCTTGTGAGGGTGGGTGGTACTCTCTCTGGGTTGGCATCTTGGGGTGGGGCTGTGCACCCAGAGGTGATGAGGCAGGCACTAGCATGGGCTGCCAGAGCTGCTGGATAACATCATGGAAGATGCTTTTGGTGCCCTGAGGGGCCGTCCCCCACTGATGTCTCATCTTCACTGCCAGGCCATAATGAAGGCTCCAGCAGGCTGCCTGTGCAGGAGAATGTGGTGCAGCAGCAGGTGTCACAGGCCCCCAGGGTCATTGCACACTTTTAAAGACCAGACTGGGGCAAGCAAAGAGCCACCCCAGCCCCAGGGCTGGAGAAGCGATGCACCACATGGCCCTGGGGCTTGTCTGAGGGTGGCCCCCTGGTGGTTTGGGCTGACTGGGAGCAAATTTGCTCCCAGTCAGAGTCTACATGTGCATTACTGTGCAATAACTATGACTTGGGTAATTTGCTACTTCCATTTTTAGGTAGCAAGCTAATTGCACAGTAAACTAATCTACTGCGAAGTCAGTGCCTGTATATATAGATGGTGATGTAAAATGAGTAAATGGGAATCAACAATCTTTTCTAGTATTCTTTTTTAGTACAGGCTCTGCACCTGTCTGA
The DNA here is from genome assembly GCF_001723895.1 of Crocodylus porosus. Lineage (NCBI taxonomy): Eukaryota > Metazoa > Chordata > Crocodylia > Crocodylidae > Crocodylus > Crocodylus porosus. The sequence continues at coordinate 14,284,140 of NW_017728918.1, read as the reverse complement.
TACATCAGATGGACAGATAGACAAACAACATTTCATGGGTATATCTCTACTGGAGATATAGCATATCTGATTGTTTTCTGCAAGTAGTCCCTGCCTTACTGTAAACCAGCAAGCACTCTGGTGAGACTGCTATGGAGTCATCCACACTTGCCATTCTCAAGGCACTGGAAAGAATTGAGAGATGTGTTGAGAGTGGCTAAAAGATGACTCCCAAGATGGCAGATAAAAAAAAAATCTGTGGCAGAGCACAGAGGGACTCAAACCTTAGTCGCCTTATTCAAGGTGATTTCTAGAAACACCTATATTAATCCCAACTTTTTATATAGTATTTAAAACACAGAAATGTAATATAGGAGTCACCACCCTTCTTCATAGTTGAGATCCATCTGCTCTCTCACCCAATCTTCAAATTGTTTAGTAAGTTTTCCATTTTAACTCTTAGATTTGACAGTTTTTGACCAGCTGTCTGGGACCTTTCTCAGAAACATTCATCAAACAACACAGTTAACACATTTTGCATTCTATTTTGCTGTTGCTGAAATTTGCCCATCACTTAACTAGTGAGATTCAAGAGACTAAAGTTGCTATTTTATGAAAGCTGGCATTGACATGAGCTTCATTTCTCAAGACTCATGTTTTTAAGATTCCAAATTATTGCATGGTCAAGCTTCTGATTTATTTTACATCCATTTCCATATCAAAGGAAAGAAAGTTTCAATTTTTTAATGAAATAATAAACTTTATTGAAGCTCCTACAGCTAGTCTTATTAGACAAAATGAAGCATTATGATGTAAGCAAGCAGCAGGCTATAAATGTAGTAGATGTAAAATTAAGACAGGAAACTTAATGGACTTAAAGGACCAGTGTTCAGGAGAATGAAAAGTAGTGGCACTGGGCTCAAAGACAGCTGCTATCCATGTTATTGTATTACCTTCTGGCTCCTTAGTATTGTGAGCAATGATACTCTATTAACAAAGGTTAAGGACTTTTCCCACCTTTATTCAGGTTATCTCCTGTTATATTTACTCATACTTTTTTAGCCATTCCAGAAAACTATTCAAAATAATCTGCTGGCCACTTGAGGACTGACTAAGATATTTTAAATATCCATTAACTTCTATATCTTATAAAGAAAGGAGAATGATTCCTGGTCATATACTTCATAATTAGACTAATAAGAGGCTAAATCAGTCAAAAAAGTTAACTTGCTGATTTTCTATCCTGAAACAATTTCAGTATCTTCTGTGGAAAGGACTGACAGGCTTTGTTGGGTAGGAATATATTATTCTGAAAAAGATATAACATACAATTTTGTCAGGATATTTTAAGCAAAGGCATATTGTTAGATGTCTATCTGTGCATTCAATTACAAGTAATCTTGTTTTATTTTGGGGGGAGAATGGACTTCAGTTCTTTTGAGAGCTATGTTAGCTGTCAAATGGTCATATTTGTCTCCTTTACTTTGGGCATTTACTTTAGAAGTGTGTGCCTTTCTCTTTCTTTGTGTTCTGAATATCATGGAGAGTAAAAGAAAACTGCAGAGATTCTTGAAGTGCACAAGTTGCATTAGCATCAGTGGGAGATGAATGTGGGGGAGGCATGATAGACTAGACCTCTGCGTCAGAAGGAGAATGAAGTAGAAGTTATTTCTCATTAATCTGCATTCTTTGAACTCTCCCTTTCTTTGGTTCCTCCCTCCTTTTCCATGCCTTCACTTACAATTGTTTTAATCATGAACACAGACATATTACTCTACCTTCTTCTACTTCCCAGGTTCCATGTTAATACAAATATTTGTTTCCACTATTGCACTTTTTCCTGGCTTCTACCCACTCTGAGTCCCTGGATCTTATTCTTGTTCAGTGGACCCATGCCTGCTCAACTGCGGGGACACAGGCTACCCAATAAAGTTTTGCATGGTGTCCCACCTCTCTGCATATTGTCGGGGGGAGCCAGGGCCAGGGGAATGTGGGAAGACCAGGCAGGTAGCAAGGGTGGAGGCCTGGGGCAAGGGTGGGGGCTGGGTTGGGGAGGGCCCTTACCCCAGTGCAGAGCTTACCACATGGCCAGGGCTGGCAAAATTAGCAGATTGACGTGGTCCTTCGAGCAGGCAAAGGCGTTCAGCTGAGTCCACTGTCCATGGCCCATAGGGTGCAGTGTGCAGCCACCCAGCTGGAGCCACCCCCCGGGGAGCAGCTGAGCAGCTGGCACTGCTGACAGCTAGCAGTGACATGACCAGCCATTTCTTGTGATGGGGCTTGGGGCTGCATATATGCTGAGGAAGGTACTGGCCAGGGCTTCTCAAGCTGCTGGTGGAGACTGCAATTGGGAAGCTGGACAGGATGGGATGCTTAACACCTAAGGGTCCCTGCTCCAGTGATGTGTCACTGGAGGGGACAAGCCAGGGTAAGGTAGGGGCTCAGCCAGGGGGTTGGTATACACTGCACAGTTGTGGTCTGGGACCCGGGGTGCCAATATACCAGTCAATTGCTGCATAGAGGGCATGGTCTTGCCAGCACATCCAGACCAATGATTGTTGTCAGTCATGGTGACCCACTGTGCCTTGCAAGGCCTTGACCTTTATGTGGTAATGCCATGCTGTCTAGTCATTCCCTCACTCTCACATCCTGCCTGACAGGACCTCATAAATGTGGGCATTGAAGTACCTGCTCCACTCAAATTGGTGCAGCACCTCTGCCCCACTCCAGAGTGACGCAAAGTCTTCAGTCTCCTTCTGGCTCCAAATGGGGCCCAAGGTGCAGGGCATGAGCGTGCACATGTGGGTGGTGCCAGACCTGGATGATGAGAACAAGGACATACTGGGTCCCTCACAGGCTCTCTGGGTCCCCATGCAGCTGTCCAATTGTTGCCAGGCCTGGGCAGCTGCCCAGGCCTGGCAACAACCCAGCACAGGAGCACAGCAAGAGACTGGCAATCACGCAGCAGATGTTATGCCCCCCAGAGCCTGTAGGTGCAGGGTGGGCTGCTGGGGGTGTGTAACAGGCAGGTGGTACTGGTCCTGCTGCCAGAAGTAGCCTGCAGGCAGCCCTGGGGAGCTGACAGGTTTGGCCAGGGGCTGCAGCAGCCTGCAACACTGTTCATCCCCCAGCTGGGCCAAGGGCACTGCCCTGGCAGTTGCATGGCAGTTCAGTGCCAGGCAGCACTGCTGTGGTGCAGGGCTCTGGCCTGTCCAGGGGGACACACAGGGCCTGCAGTTACCTCAAGCTCCCAGGCTCCTAGGCTGCAGCCCTAGGACTGGCCTCAGGCTGGACCCCTTGTGACTAGGCAGACCTGGGAACAGATTTGCTCCCGGGTTGCATCTACACATACATTATTGTGCAGTTACTAATCACGATTAAATTTGCTACCTGCATTTTCAGGTAGCAAATTTAATCATGATTAAGTGTTTTTACTATGCGGTAAATGCACACACATGTAGACTTGCACCCTTACTTTGTAGTCAACGAGGCAACTGCTAAGTAATGCATCTCATATAGATGCATCCTGTAGCTACTTGTATGGATGAAGTGAATGCTATGGATATAATGTATCTGGACTTCATCAAGTTGTAATAGAGGCAGTCGCTGTGGGCCAGACAGGTGACTGAGAAGTAGGTCCCATCCAGGGCCTGCACAACCTTCTCATAAACAAATTGGAGATATATGGGCTGGACAAAACTACTAGAAGGTGGAAAGACAACTAGCTCACTAGCTGAAACAAAGGGTAATTATTAATAGATTAATAGATCCACATCAGAATGGCAGGAGGTTTTGAGTGGAGTCCCACAGGGATCTGTCCTGGACCTGTTAATAATGTGTTTATTAACAAATTGGATGCTGGCATAGAAAGCTTCTTGAGCAAGTTTGCAGGCAACACGAAACTAGGAAGGATTGTGGATATGCTGGAAGAAGGGTGTGCAATTCAGAAGGATCTCAACAGACTGGGAATTTGGGCTAAAGCCAGTGCTCCCGCTAAGCTGTGCGGTGTGCATGGTGGCCACACACACCACGCAGCTTAGAGGGAATGCTGGCTAGAGCTAACAGAACAAATGTGGTCAGGTTCAATGTGGACAAATGCAAGGAGCTACACTTCGGGAGAAAAATCAAACACAACATAAAATGGGTGACACCCTGGCTGGGTGGCAGCACTATGGAAAAGCTCTTGGGAGTCTTGGTAGATGAGAGTCAATATGAGTCCACAGTGTGTTGCAGCTCGACAAAAAGGTTAATGCCGTTTCCGGGATGCATGAATAGAATCAAGACACAGGAGATGGTAGTGCATCTCTAATCAGTTCTGGTTACAGCCTCACCTGGAATTCTACGTGCAGTTCTGTGCTCCACATTTTACAAAGGACATGGAGAAGTTTGAGAGGATCAAGAAGCAGGCAACAAAGATGCTAAAGGGCTTGGAAAGCAAATCATAGGAGAGGCTGAAGGAGCTAGGCTTGTTCAGTTTGCAGAAAAAGTGCTTAAGAGGGGACATCATTGCAGTCTACAAATACCTGAAGGGCTGCCATGAAGAAGGAAAATACTTGTTCTGTCTTGCTGCACAAAGCAGTATGCAGACCGGTGGGTTGAAGTAGCAGCAAAGTAAGTTTAGATTGGATATCCAGAAAAAACTTCTTCACTGTTAGAATAATGAGGCAGTGGAATAGATGTCTAGGGAAGTTATGGATTCTCCATCATTTAAGAAGAGGTTGGACTGCCACTGGTCCAGGATGATTTAGGTGTAGCTATTCCTATGCTGTACTATGGGTTTTTCCATATCCTTGTGGGCTTTGCTGGTTGCCCTCTTCTGCTCTTCCTATTTTGTGTGTCAGGGTGTTTTTAGGCCTTCATCACAGGCACTGGGTGTTCTCCACAGCCAAGCCTAAGGACTTGGACTGGGGTATGCCAATGCCCCTGCAGTGACCAAAGTCAAAGGTCCCTGGTCTTGCCCCTCCACTCAGTGTCAAACTGATGGCCATTTTTGACATCAGGAAGGAATTTTACCCTAAGGACAGATCGATAAGGCCTGTCGGTGGTTTTGCCTTCCTCTGTAGCAGGGGTATTATCCTCTACACAGAATATCTTGACCATATATTGACAACATTTCACTGAAGCAGGACATTGGATGTTCTGGTTACCCTGCTTTATCTGTGGCAGGCTAGGGTGCTGGGCTGTGTTGTATCAGGGTTGATGGTAGTCTATGTAGAGTTTAGATTATGATTGGGATGGGATGGTTTGGATAGGAATGATCCTGCTTCAGGCAGGGGGGTGGACTTAATGACCTCTGGAGGTTCCTTCCAGTCCTAATTCTCTATGATTCTGTGAATAGACAGCAAACACCCATGGGCACGATTCTGTAGTTTTTGGCTTAAGGAGCTCACCCAGAAGGTAGGAGATTTGTGGTTTGGTCCCTATACCTTTAATATTTTATTTAATCCAACAATGATTAATGTTTGGTAAATACTTTTTAAATATGTAATCAGAAGGTATTATTTCAAAACACCTCTTTTGTATTGTGGAAACATAGGGTAGAAGGCATCTCATTACATTTTACTTCACAGTTGCAAAACCACACTTGTAAACCCAAATTGAAAAAAAAATATTCATTTATATATACTAGGGGGAGAACATGTTGACATGCTGGAAAAAAAACATTTTTTTTCACCATAAACCTGTTGGATTTTAATTAAATATCGTTTTACTGAGGCCATTTTGTAAAATATTTTAAAGTGACTTGCTATACTTATCACTGAATATTTTCTTAATATAGTGACTGTTCCAAGCTGCAATTTTTAATAACCTGCATATGTATTATGCACCAGTCATTCTCTATTTAAAACTTTGTGTTTATATACATGGACAAATCTGAACCAGAAGCAGGTCTGTTTGCTCTAGGTAAGTGTTCTGATTCCTTTTTTAGACTTTTCAAAAAGCAGATAAAGTTGTTGGAATCCTTTCACAGTGGGGACTTGTGTATGTGTGTGTAAGTACATATTACTTATATATATATATTTTTTATAATAGATTCAAAGACAAACCATCTCCAAAGTGCAAACCTCAGATGTCACTAGGACAGCTCTTAGGGTATTGCCTCTTTCTTTTCCAACCTCTTTCATGACTCCTGTAATATTGGTTTAAAAGAACGATCCTGAAAAAGCCCCATTGACTTCACTGGAAGCAAGGTTGTGACTTGTTTTGTTTACTTTCAGCGTCTAAAACCCTTCATGTTTTCACAGTAGTATTATAAGTATTTTCTTTGATACCCTCTGGGTGCATCTACACGTGCCACTATGGTGATGTTGTTACTAAGCCCATACTGTAATAGCCCATACTGTGCCATATGTGTGGTGTAGGGTTATTTTTAGCAGCTACTTCGCCGTAGCAGCACACTGTACCAGAGGAGTGCATCACTATGGTGAAGGAGCTGCTCGTCACACGTAGATGCCTGCAGATGCTATGTCACCATAGCACATTGCTATGGTGACAGAGCGTCGTGTAGATGGGCCCTCTGCAGGCTACTTCTGCATTCAGGGATGTATAGACAAGTGTCTATTTTTTAAAAAAATCAACTGAAGCAGATTTTCCCTAGGTTTTTCTATAACAGGATTCTTACCTTGGACCTTATTTTACTTTCAGCCACATTGTTGTAAATCAGAATTCATTGTATTGAAATCTCTGGATTTAGTCTGGATGTTAAGAATCCAATCAAACTTTCATTTGAAAGAATTTGGAATATTCCATGAACTGAAGTCAATTAGGCTATTTGCATTGCTGATGCCACCACCCACAGATTTGTGTCTTTGCACGGTTGAGGTATTAAAGAAGGTCTTAATTGCAATATTCATTCCTTTGAAGAAGGAAGACTGCCCAAGAAAGAGAAGTTATCGTCTCCTTTAAAATTGTTGTCTTATAGCTCCAAAACTCCTCTAACAGCAAGTCTTCCTTGAGGGAGCCTTTCCTGTACACCACTGCTGAAAGTAGTTTCTTCTTTAAAGCACTCCTGATCCCTCTATGAAATGGAATTCTGCGTGTATAAATCATAGAGGGCCTCATCGGTTCTGTTTTTAATGGCTCACAGCTCATTGGGAATCAAGGGACTTATCTGTATCTGTCACACAGCTTGCAGCAACACTTTGTCATTAACATGGTAAATTGCAAGGCAAGGGAAAGAACAAACACTTACAGCACTGTGGGAATAGGGAATATTATCAACATGATGGTATTATAATATATTATTGTGTTTTAATAGTGCCCAGAATCCCTGATCACAGACCTGCCCCTTCCTGCGCTCAGTAACCCACTGAGGACTACACATCACAGGTTCCCTTCTGTGTCAAATCCACAGAAGATGTGCTCTGTCAGTAGACTAGCTGGGTATTTTCAGTCAGACTGGTTTTCTAATGGGAAATGCCTTTCCTGCTAAATTGAAATTTTTTGGTTTTGCCAAAAAAGTATCCAATTTTCTGCTGGGAAAAGCAACATGATAGCTCCTTGGCTGATTGCCCAGAAACCTCAAGTCAGCTTCACTTTACAAGAATCTTGCAATTAGGTTGCCAAAGCCTGAGTTTCCCACGTCTGCCTTCCCCACAGACTGGGGTCTTTTTCTACCAGTTGAGGTAATAGGGGGAGGAAGGAAGTCTGCACCCTTGGCCTCCAACACCTGCCTGGAAAACTTTTGTGGATTTCACTTTCCCTGAAGCACAATGAAAAATTGGCAAGATCCTTCCAAACAGGCAGCTGGCAAGCTGAAAAATAGTTTCAGTTCATAAGAACATAGAAAAGTAGGGTGAAAGGGATCTCATAAGGTCATCTAGTCCAGACCCTGCTCAAGCCAGGATCATTCCTGACTAGACCATTCCAACTAAGTGTCTGTCTAACCTGCTTTTGAAAGTTTCCAATTCCAAAACTTGTCTAGGTAGCCTGTACCAATGTCTGACCACCCTGCAGGTCAGTCACATGCAGCAGAACTTGCCTGAAATTCTCTCCATGTCAAAAATATCATTGTTTTCCTTTTATTTCTGCTTTAAGTTGGATTGATTTGTGTGTGTGTGTGCATGTGTATGAAGAGATTTTCAGTTTTCTGGACTTTCGTTGTTACAGCCTGTAGCAGGTTCTGGGTAACTAGCTCACACACAGTTGCTTGGTTTCTTCTTACCTGCTCACAGTCTCTGGTAATTGTCCATACTCCCCAGGGCAAGCTCCCTCCCAGCAGGAATCAATCAGTATGAGCACATAACACTGTACAAATAAACAACATATGGTCTCTTCCCAGACCACCTAGTTTACTCTAACTATATACAGAGTCTCTGGTGCACTCAGTCTCTGGCCAACTCCCAGGAGAAAGGCACTCCAGGCAGATTCCTCAGGCTCTACTGTGCTGACCTGCTGGCTTTTCCCTTCTGCTCTCAGGTACTCAGCCTTTCAGCTCTCAGCCTCCCAGCTTTCTGCCTGTCTCAGATCTCAGCCCTCTAATCCTGGCTGCCTGCCTCCCTCAGCTCTCAAGCCTTCAGCTTTCAACTGTCTGTCTGTCCCAGGCTCCTCTCTAGGAGCTTGACTCTCCCATGTTGGCTTCTTCCCCCAGAAGTCACTTTCTGCCTCTCTGCTTTCCTCAGGAGCCCTCTTAACTTCCTGTGGGCCAGTGAATTATCTGGATCAGTTGGCCTAGTCCTCCTAGGCTGCTCGCAATCAGGTTTCACTGCCTGCAGCTGGGCTGTAGTTCTTACTAGCCTGAAAACTGCCCTCGGCCTCCTACAGCTGGTAGACTGTCCTCAGGCTCCTTTATCTGGCCAACTGCTACTCTGCTACACTGCCCCCACCTTAGAGATTTAGCTCAAACTCTAACAGTTCGTGCTTTCATTGCCAGTGGTTCCTGATTCTATCCCCAGTGTGTCAATTGAAATAATAACATGTTAAGTTTCACCCTTTTGGATTTTAACAATTTTTCACTAGTGGCTAACATACACCTTCACCTAACATACACTCTAGCTAAACACAGGTCATATACAAAAAGTTTTCAGGGGCACACCTCATTGTCTGACATTTACCTTTTGGAAATAAAAGCTAGTTTCTTGAAATATTTTATAGAGTGCAATAGAAATGAAAGGCACTGAACTGTACCTTGAGTCATTTATAAACAAAGGAAATCCCTACTGCTAGGAACACTGATGGAGGTAAAATCTTTTAACGCTGAATAAATAATGGCTTGCAACTGAAATGACGTGTGTTAAGATCAGGTCCTGCACCCACACTAACTTACATAGATGCCAATAAGAGACACATTCACCGTCATAAAAGTCTGAAGTATAGACTGAAGGAGCTGATGTTTTTCTGCCTTCAAAACTCCTCACATTACAGAACTCTTCAATTTTTTTTGCAGTAAAAGCTGGCCAATTTTCCACTTCTGTCCTGAGCCCATCAATGCTCCTTAAGTGAGCCATTTTTGAAGTATTTCAAGACACTTTTAGCTTCTTTCCCATCTTTCTACATCCTCTTTTAAACATAATGAATTTGACCCTGGTGAGACTCTCTTCCCCAGTTCCATTTTTATTACCCCTTTATTGACCTTCCTGTCAAAAAGTGGAAAGGACAAATTCTTTTTGTGACAAAAAATAAACTCCAAATTTTTTACATGTTAGACAAAGAACTCATAGGAACACAGAGGACTACAAATTGTTATCCCATTACTTAGTTTAGATTTGTGACCCCTTTGTTGCTAAAGATTTTTTTTATTTGCCTTTCCCAACACTTCTTCCCCTTTTCCCCTTCCTTTGCATTGAAAGCACCCTCTCCATTCTCTACGTTGTAGGGCTGTGCAAAATGTCATCAGCTGTTTTGTTTGGATGCTGTTTCAACTCATTTTGAGCTTGAAACAGCAAAATCAAAATGAAACTAAGGGCTTCAAAACAGCCTCGAAACAAAATGAGGGCAGTCAAATGTTTTGAAAGTTTTGAAATGTTTAAAGTTTCAACGCTGAAGTTGGGCTTACCTGTAGGGAAGTAAGGAGAGGGAGGGGGAAGAGTTGGGAAGGACACAGTGAGGGTGTGCCTTTACATACATGCTGGAGAAGAAGCTGCTGCAGGAGAGGAAAGAAAGGCTTTGTCACAGTTGGGCTGTCTGAGATGCTGCTAGTGCTACTGCTCACTAAGTTATTATTACCTGTTGTTATTTAAAGTGGTGGACCAGGCTGAGGCTGTAACGTAGGAGGAGACCTCACTGAGGCAGACTGTCATGTTATGTAGAGGCCCCAGCACCAGTGAGAACATGCCTTAACACACACACAGTCACACATGTCATGAGTTTTGCTTGTCAGCAGCTTGAGGTGCAGTTTCCCAGAAACCCCTGCACCTACCTCCTTGAAAACTTCCCCATTATAGCCTATGGGTGAAAAGTTGCAACAGTGCCAAAACAGCGAAACAGTTTCAACAAAATGAAATGGAACAGTGCTTTCAAACCGAAATGAAACTTGAAATGAAACAGTGTCCAATCAAAATGGCCAAGCAGAAATCAAATGCTGTTTCACACAGCTCCATGTTGTTCATGTCCTTGCATAGCATCTGAGCTCCAGTTCACAAAAACGTGTGCAATACATATCGCTAGTTTAAGGAATCTGTAAGGTTCAAATTTACCTTCCCTTCTGCTTGACTTCAGACTACCATGACTAATTACATTCCTCTAGACATTGACATGTCAGACAATTCTGGATGGTCATTATTTTTGTGAGATTTTAACTGCATGTTCTAAAATGTGTTAAAACTATGCATGAGGGCTACATACGTCAGGCTGGTCACACTGACATTGACTGTTGGGCTGCAGTCCCTTGTTGCTAGGGACACAGTTGCACAAACCGAGGAGTAGCACAGAGAGTGAACTATGAATTGGAGAGTCATTTTTCCTTCTCCAGCTTCCCTTTCGTCTGAGAACAACTATATTGCTTCTTTTTGATCCATGGAGTAGCTTAATTCTCAACTATCTTTATGTCTTCAAACCTCAGCAGCAAGTGTAGAGTCAGACTTTCTCCTACCCTACTCACTTGCTCACAGTTGTGCAATAACAGTGCATACATAGTTGAAGTTGCAACCAAAGCAGGCATGAGAGGAGGAGCATGATCAAGAAATTAAGGGCGGGTAGGAGGGAGGTTACCTATCCTTATCCCCTGGGTATTTCTGCAGATATTGCTGTCTTGTTTCTAGGACTACTTTTAATTTTATAGAAGTATGATGCAAGGAATATCATGTTTGTATGTTTGTCACTTGCTTGCGTGTTGATTTCTGTCAGTGCATTGTTTTCCAGAGTTAGTTTACCATGGCAGCTGTTCCAAGTCACGAATGTTAGGAGAGTTGTCTTGTATGGCAATCAATACAGCTGAGATAGAACAGCCGTATCTCATTAAATTGTGCCGCAATGTCTTTATAGAAGTTGTTATATGGACATTATTCTTATCAAATTCTAGGTGTTTGGAATATGTTGGTGGCACTTGATCATTCCAGTATTGTTCCATAAGTGCCAAGCCAGGTCCTGAGCGGTGACCTGGGGCTATTTGCAGATCAAGGTGCTAACAGGGATGGGTGGAATGAGCCGATTCCAGGGACAAGACAAGTCAGGAAGCCAGGAAGTCAGTCCAAGAACAGAGTCTAACAATGAGCCAAATCAGGAAGCCAGGCAGAGAACGGAGTCAGAAAGCAAGCCAGGTTGAGTAGCCTGGAGATCAAGCAGAGAGTGGAGAACAGAGAAAACAGTCTGGATAACTTGTTTTGTTGGTTCACATTTCATTTCTGTCAGGCAAAAAGCAAGCAGAGTAAGCTTTATTTCAGAAGACTTGCAAAGAGAAGTCACTGCTTCAAATCTGGATGGAACCATTATGCTCCAAGAATAGATTTTCAGGAGTATGGATTTCAAAACCAGTTGCACTGGAATCATTTGAATGGTAAGCTTGCTCTTCAGTGCATATCTGGATGTGTTTGCTATGCACAGGAAGAGTGACAAAACTAAAAGTGAAAAATGCCTTTCCAGACAGCATGAATTTTAATCCATTGTAAGTGTGGGAGTCAATAGAGTTGGTGAGTGACAAGGTAACGTTCGGAGCAATATCAATGGTTCTCCATCTAATTCACAATCTGATATAATTTTTTGGTGTGAATGAGAAAAACCTTGGATTAGATTAGTGACTTCGTTAGAGAGATAAATGGAAGAGGAGGAAGGAAAAGAAACATGAATTGAGACCCAAGAGCCCTTTTAGGTTTCTGTTTTTTTCTGTTATTTTAAAAAATAGGAGAGAGGAGAGAGAAAGGGAATGTGAAATGAGTGATGAAATATTCATAAGACAAACCCCATACCGTGGGCTACATTCACTGTACCTGGCTCAGAGAGGTCTAAATTATACCTCTCTGCTCAAGCCTGGCTCCTAGACTTACAGGAAGGTTGTGTATTGAGGACATCAGCTTTTAGCTTTGCCAGTGGCTTTCTGGAAAGGGCACTCAATGAAGATGGTTGAGAAAATGTGCTGAATGTGAGGAAATGTTAATCTCCCATATATCCTGGGTTTGTCCCCTTACCAGCTGTTGCTGGCAAGGGTCTCTATTAGAATCTGCAGCATAGATACTGGTGGGAACACCATCCTATTATTTTCAAATAATGTACTGAACCCAGAAATTTTCTCCAAGGTCAAGTTTCCACTGTTAAGAAAGGGAGTTAGGCTGAATTAATGCTAAGTAAAGATGAATGGGTCTTTGGTCTGCAATATGGAAGGGGTCAGACTGGATGATTTAATGGCCCCTTTTGGCCTTGATTTTTGTGAAATTATGGCAGGACCTGGTATACTTCAGATGAAAAGTAATCTTTGAGATCTATAGAACACTTCCCTGAAACTCATCACCTCTTACGTTTTATAAATCCTTCCCCTTTCCTCTCTGACCATCCAACCACCATCTGTGCTAAACCTGGCAAGTCACATTTCTAAACCAACCCTTCCCCTGTGTAAGTACAGGCCCCTTTCCCTTCCACTGTACCATTTCCAGTGCTGTGGAAGCTGCCCCCACTCTACAGATCTGCCAGAACCCACTTCCCTGCCAATGTCTTTTAGGTGGAATAAGCCCAGATGAGGTTACAAGCAGAAGAACCACAGTGCCTAGGATCTGGCTGGTCTTGCCATGGCTGCCTCCATTCTTGCCATGCTTCTCTAGCCCCTCTGGGATATCATCACAGGTGTTCAAGATCCCAACAGCCAAGTGACTCATTCCAGTTTTGTCAAACTTGTGTAGAGGCTGTAAAGGCCCTAGATTCACTGCCTTGAATCAGCAGCTCTAGGTGAGCCATTCTTCCTTGTGGATCAAGCGATACTACTCTCACCCTTCAGCCAAACGCAGTGATGTAACCACTCTTGCTGGTTCATTTTTCCCTCCAATTCACCTTGAACATCTTCTTCAATCCACTTTTCCATATATACCGGTGTATGAAGCTGACACTGGATCATTGAACCTGTCTTTATTGCCCCTGTGATGAGCTTGGAGTTAATACCAAGAAGTACATCCCATCCACTCTCTCCTGCTTCATCCATGCCAAGTCCAAGAAACGTGAACGGTGTATGCCCCCGGTAGCTGGGGGGGCATAGCTGCATCGCTGGTGTTGGGAGCATGGCAGCATTGAGTGGGGAACTCCTGCAGCTGCTGCTGACACTGTGGGCAGCACGGGGGGAAGGTGGTGAGCCCTGACGAGGGGTCAGCGACCACCTGCAGGTGCCACTGGCATTGTTGGCAGTAGCCAGAGGTGATTGTGAACCGTCCACAGGGACCATATGGGTGATTGGGGACTGCCCACAGACACAGTTGGTGGCGCCTTTTTGCAGGGGGTGCACTGCCCTGTGCACCCACTACGCTTCGCCCCTACCAAGAAATGAGATGGTGACCCATCTCCACTTTCAGGCTTTTTGTCTTGGGTATGTTAAATGGCCACTGAAAGCCACATTACATCATTTACAGGATTTGGTGGACATAGGATGGACATAATGTGGTTCAGGACAGCTTACATGTCACATTCTATATGAAAGGTGAAGGAAACGAGTCACATGCTAATTGATGTCTAAAAGGCCCTTAGGGTGCCTATCTCAGTAAGCACAATCCTAATTGATTTTATATTTCATTGCATAAAATACATAAGAAGATGAGGAGTGCTTCTTGGTGCTGTGAGTGGATTTGGCATCAAGGTGACGTACACAGATCTACTCTCTCCTCTGCAATACTGACTACTGCTTGTGCAGCTTGAGTGGTGAAAAGTAGAAGAAACAGGAATGGGAGATTGGAGGTTGGGGAGCAGAGGGCACAGGATAGAGTGACTGGGAAGAGTTACTTGTCTCTCAACCCCTAAGGGATTACTGCAAAAATTAGTTCTTCTCCCTGCCCTGTTCCTATATGGAAGTACAAGGGGTAGACTTTGTTTTACTAGCCAGAAGTGGTATGGCAAACAGAGCTGACTGCAGGAAAGAAATCTTTGTAAAGCATGTTAATGTGGTTACCTGGACTCTTACAAGTCTGTGAGAAAGCAGCCTCATCCAGCTTGAATCACGAAGCCCCGAGTGCCATGATGAACTGGATCCCTCCAGAAACCTAACATTTTTCATCAGTTTTATCTATCAAACTCACTGGTTCCCTGTCCACATGTTCCCTAGTGATGTTGGCTTAATCATATCACCTCAACACTTTCATAATATCAGTTTCTTTTCAATAACAATCCTTTTTTTATTATCTGTTTATTATTCTAGGAGCACACAAGGTCCTTTTACAGAAAGCTTGGAGGGCTTTCATAGATTCATGGATGTAGGGTAGGAAAGGACCTAAGTAGATCATCAAGTCTGACCCCCTGCCCTAGGCAGGAGAGAATACTGGGCTCATATGACCCCATCTAGGTAATTGTCAAGCCTCCTCTTAAAGACCCCCAAGGTAAAAGCCAGCACCACACCACTTCTCTTGGAAGTTGGTTCCAGATCCTAGCTGCCCTGACTGTGAAGCCGTGCCTTCTAATGTCCAGCCTGAACCTACTCTCAAACAACTTATGGCCGTTATTCCTTGTTACTCTGGGCGGTGCTCAGGGGAACAGGGTCTCTCCCATTCCCCACTGGTTCCCCCTGGTAAGTTTGTAGATGGACATCAGGTCCTCTCTCAGCCTTCTCTTGTGAAGGCTGAACAGGTTCAGGTTCCATAGCTTCCCCTTGTAGGGTCTGCCCTGCTGTCCCCGGATCATGTGAGTGGCCCTCCTCTAGACCCTCTCAATGCTGGCCACATCTCTCCTAAAGTGTGGAATCCAGAACTGGATGCAGTACTCCAACTCTGGCCTGACCAGTGTCACATAGAGGGGGAGGATCACCTCCTTGGACCTGTTTGAGATGCACCTGTGGATGCACGATAATGTGTGGTTGGCCTTACTGACGAGTCCTCACTTAGGCAGCCCATGTTCATTTTGGAATCAATAATGACTCCAAGATCCCTTTCTGCCACCGTGCTTTCAAGAAGGGAGTTCCTCAGCCTATAGGTATGCTGCTGGCTCTAACTGTCCAAGTGCAGTACCCTGCACTTGTCAGTATTGAATCCCATCCTATTCTTACTCACCCACCCCTGCAATGTGTCCAGGTCCAGCTGTATCCTGTCCTTCTCTTCTAGCCTGCCCACCTTGCCCCAGATCTTGGTGTCATCAGTAAATTTGAACAGGGGGCTTTTCATCTCCTTGTCCAAGTCACTAATAAAGAGATTAAACAGTGTAGGCCTGAGGGCTGAGCCCTGCAGAACCCCACTGCCCCCATCCCTCCAAGTCAAACATGACCCATTCACAACCACTCTCTGAGTGTGGCCCCTCAGCCAATTTGCAAGCCATCTGACTGTGTAGGCATCAATGCCACAGTTGCCTGGTTTTTTCATAAGAATGGTTTGGGAGATAATGTCAAAGGCTTTCCTCAAGTCCAGAAGACTACCTCCACTGCAACACCTATGTCCAACGATTTTGTGACCTGATTGTAGAAGGCAATCAGGTTGATCTGACAGGATCTGCCTCTAATGAACCCATGCTGGTTGTTCCTGATCATCATGCCCCATGCTGGTCCTTTCCAGATGTGCTCCTGGATAATCTTCTCAAAGAGCTTCCCCTGGATCAAAGTAAGACTAACAGGCCTATAGTTGCCCAGGTCCTCCCTCCTCCCTTTTTTGAAAATGGGGACCACATTGACCTTCCTCCACTCATCTGGCACCTGGCCAGAGTACCACAAGTGCTCGTAAAGCTGTGTATGGGGTCCCTTGATAACCCCTGCCAATTCCGTTAACACCCTAAGGTGGAGAGCATCTGGACCTGCTGATTTGAACATGTTCAGCCCCTCTAGAAGTTCCCTAACTCGGTCCTCCCCAATCCTAGGTCTGGCAGAGTCTCTCCTGAGTCCATCCTGAATCTCAGTGGGGGAGTCCTGGTCCCTGCACAAAAAAATGGAGGTAAAGAAATTGTTAAAAAGTTCTGCCTTTTCCTTTGGTGCAACCACGAGATTGCCAAGCATATCCTGCAGGGGTCCCACATTACCCGGTACTTTCTTCATACTCCCTATGTATTTAAAAAGGACTTTTTGTTGTCCTTGCCCTAGCTCTGTATCTGCCTTAGCTTTCCTAACAGCGCCCCTACAAGTCTGAGCGATGGAGGTATACTCCTCTTTGGTGATAGCCCCTCCCTTCCACTGGGCGTATGCCTCTTTTTTGGCTTTCAGGCATTCCTGAATGTCTTTGGTGAGCCGGGGAGGCTTTTTGAGCACTCTTTCCCCCTTTGATTCTCATTGAGACTGTCACCCCTTCAGGTCAGAGGATAATCTCCTTAAGGAATGACCACTCATCTTGGACACCTAGTTCCCCAACCCTCAAGGACCCCAGTGCCTCTCCTACCAATCTTAACTCATTGAAGTTGGTGCTCTTGAAGTCAAGGGCTACTGCCTTCCTGCAGGTCCTTGACACCCTATGCTGCATGGTGAATTCTAGTAGGCGATGATCACTGTCACCCAGGTGGTCAAGGTTCACCCCCTCACCAGGTCATCACCCGTGGCCAGAGCCAGGTCCAGGAGGGCACTCCCCCTGGTATGACTGTGCACCTCCTGGGTTAAGTGAAGGTCCTGTATCTCAGCAAGGAACTTTTGTGAGTGGTCTGACCTAGCTGACTGCTTCTCCCAGCAGATGTCTGGGTAATTTAGATCACCCATGATGACTACATCCCTTGCCTTAAGTGCCTCCGCAAGCTGGCTTGAGAATTCACGGTCCAGTTCTTCCCCTTGGTTGGGTGGTCTGTAGTAGACCCCCACCATTAAGTCCCTTTCTCCACAACCCCGTATTCTGACCCAGAGCATTCAGTCTGCCCCTCCTCTGTCCCCATCCTGTTAGTTGAGGACCTGTATTGCTTTTTGACATAGAGCACCACACCCTCGCCTTTCCTCCCCATTCTATCCCTCCTGTATAGTCTGTAGCCCCTAGTGTTTACTGCCCAGTCATGGGATGAATCCCACCAGGTTTCTGTGAGCCCTACTATACCTGGGTTTGTACTAGTTGTCCAGAGGGTGAGTTCCTCCTGCTTATTACCCATGCTACGAGCATTAGTGTAGAGACATTTAAGGCCTTGTATTGGTGCATGCACCAGCCCCCGATTCTTAGGATTATATGGACGCTCAATGCTTACCTGGGTACTCCTTGTGCTTGTCACCCATCTTGGTTGGGAGGTGTCCTCATATGCGCCTGTGGCCCCATCCCCTGGTGAAGGTAGTTTAAAGCTCGCCGTACAAGATCAGCCAACCTGGAAGAAAAGACATGCTTGCCTTCAGGGGAGAGATGTAGCCCATCCCTCCCGAGCACGTCCCTTGCATGAAAGTTATCCAGGAACCCGAGGCCTGCCTGGCCGCAACAGCTCCATAGCTGCTGATTAACCTCACTGATGCAGGCCTCATGTCGCTGCCCTCATTTACTTTGTTAATATCTGTTTGTTTTGAAAAATTCAGGTTGAGCACTGGTTGTATTTTCCAGTGGTTTCTATTAGATCTACATCACCCTTCCCGTAAGTGCCTAATGCAACATGACAATCTACACCATATCCCACGTTGAACTACATTCAGCTACATTATGTAGGGCAAAGAAGCCTGAAATAACATGGCGCAGGACAGCTTATGTGTCACATTCTATATGAAGGAAATGAGTTACATTCTAATCGGCCTCTAAGACACACTTAGGGTGTCTATCTCACTAAACACAATCCTAATTGACTCATATTGCATTGTATTAAATACATAAACCACACTGGAAGCACAGGGCAGAACCCAGGTTTCACTTCCTCCCTGGTCAATGCCTGGGGACACAAGAGTCACATGCCACCTTGCATGATCTCCAATTGACTCATGACAGTAAGCATCACCATCTACATGTACAAAAACGTACTGCACAGTAATTTGCTGTAATCATGAGTAAATTTACTACCTGTCAATACAGGTAGCAAATATACTCGCAATTATTTATTGTGCCATATGACATGTGTAAACTGTCAAGTGGGACCAGGCATTTTCCCAGTTATCTGAGCAGCAGGGACAAGAGATTGCCTGCTGTCAGCCTGGGCTCTGCCTCTGGAGCCCAGGTGGGGACAATATCCCCCTGCCTGGCAGCAGGGAGCTCCTAGCCCCTGCTCCGTGATTGGGGAGTGGGATCTGGGGGATTCTAATATCCCAGCTCTGGTTCTGTAACTGGGGAGTGGGAGACATGACCTAACTTATGAGAGTTGAGAACTGGGAAATGGTCCTTCACCTGATCCTAATGGGTGCATCTATACGTGCAAATTCTCATGGGTGGGTTTACTCCAGAGCAAATTATTCTAGAGTAAACCCACCCTAGGCAAGCATCTACAAATACAAGGAAGTGAGAGCAAATTTGATGCTCATAGCTGCAGTCTGCTCCCACACCCACTGGCACTGCACCAGCCCCCTCCAGCAGCTAGGGGAAACTCTAGTCTTCACCTGAGTGCTAGCCCAGGGGATTGGCAGGGAGCCTTGCAAGGGCCTGGCAGGTGCTGGGAGAGGCTCTCTACCCCCCGGGAACTTCCTACTGCTGGGGTGGGTTCCACCACCGGAGCTCAGATGGGGTCAATGTCTCCTTGCCCCAGTAGCAGGGAGCTGCCAGCCCCTGCCCAAAGATCTGAATCTTATCTCCCAGCCCCGGCTCCGTGTTTGCATAGGGTGGGCTGGGAGATGATAATCTCCCAGGTCCCTCTTGTCTTGAGTATTGTAATTTCCTTTTCTTCACCTCATTATTTTTTACAACTCCTCTGCTCCATTTCATTTGTATTCATCCAAGATGAATGTTATTTTTCCAATGTTATTTTCTTTTCCTTTCCCTCTCTTTTTCCCCCACATGTTCCTTGGGATGATTTGAGTAAAATCCTGTCTCAAGTGAAATCAGTGGAAAAATCCTACCAACTTCAGTGGACCAGGGCTTTACCCCTAGTATTTTGTTTCTTCAAGTTTACTCTTCATCTCCCTTTTCTGATATGCCCATAATGCCAATCTTCGCTTCCTGCTTAATAAATACATTTCCAGTCAATTGCCTATACCATTTCATGCTCATGATTGCTCAGAACACCATGTAAGCATCCACAAAGCTACTTCACAATGTTTTCTCTTAATACTCCCCATGAGGCCTACAGAAAACCTTGACAGTGGCTAGACCATGGTTGTAAATGAGTACCGTTCATCCTGCTGACCAGTCTCACAGTGAACAGTTTCATTGTTTCCTTGCACTATCTGTGTCCACCTGTTGTCTCTTATATTACACTTTGTGGTAGGGACTGAATTTGTGCAGAAGCTAGCACAGTGGGGTCTGTTCAGGGACTGGAGATCCTAGACACTGTGTTCATACAAATAAATAGCAAAAGTAATGTATTGCCCTTTCAAAACCTTATATAATATGATTCTTCCTTCACTTCTATTTTTTCCTTTAACTTCTCATGAATCTCCCAATATTTTTTCCTAACTTTCTGTCCCTTTCACATCTCTTCTCTCTCTCAGCCTAGTAACCACTTTCATATTAATATCTCTGCATATAAGTTTTCTGTTTTCTTTCCACCAAGCAGATTGTTCTCCATTTTCAAATATACTTCATCTCAGAAATCTATTCCACAATGCCAATTACTCATCCTATTCTCCTTTATCCCAACAGTTGTCTTGCACTTTTTTCTCATCATTGTCTCATCATCTTTTGGGCACCTGTATTTATCAAGGTACTTCAACATATGATTATCTTTTAAACACAAGTAGTTCTGCTGACATCAGTAAAATTACCCACACACTAACAGTTATACACTAACATATACTTCAGTATCTTGCTGAATCAATAGATTGTAAAATCTTTGATCAGGAAAAATTGTCTTACATTACTAGTAAGGTTTATCCACGCTAGAAAAGAAGATGCAGAGAAGAATCTAAATTATATCATAAAAGTGCTTTCTAAAGAAGATCAGGGAAAGGGGGAAAAAATTGGATTTTGTAAGGGCCATGGACCATAAGCAACAATCTCTTATATTATTAGCACTATTATTATATCAAACTGGAAATAGTACAAAAATCATTACAGCATCTTTTTTTTTTAAATATGATATTGATAGTTCATACAAAGTTGGATAATTTCATCTCTGATAATACGGAACAAAGCTGTTACTATATAAATCAGTTTTTGGTAGCAAAGGATAAAAATATACCAGATCTGGCTAGATAACAATGTTATGGTTGAATTGCTTACTTAACAGTATAGCTGAGACAGACTTGGAGCTATCTCCTGTGTTAAATTAAAGTGTTCTTCTTTTGTTGTTGCTCATCATTAAGTGTGTTGAATACTGTGTTCTTACCTGGGGGATAGTGGGAGGCTTGTAATATTTATAAAGAGAAGAACAGCTCATCTCAGGGCCATTTCTGTTGTATGTATTATTTATCCCCTGATCTACCCCCCTCCCATGTTCAGTATCTTTAAGAACTGTGATTAATAAAACATTCCAATTTGAACAGTGTGGGCTCTATTCCCAAATATAGTTATTCAGGCCATTTCTATGCAAATGTCACAGGAGAGAGCTCTCATCACCAACAAATGTAAAATATATTAATATTCTATACTAGATCCATTCATATTAAATATATTTTTTGTGATTAATTAAACTATTTCTCTACATGGCAAATTCTCAACTAGGAACCCCAAAGGGATTTGCAATTGCAAAATAGGTGGAGTCTACAAATGAAAATATATGATACTTAACTGTAACAGGTTTTAAAGGACAATTCAAGAAACAACAGAGTTTTCCCCTTTGTCTTCTTTTATTTTCTTAAACAATATTTAATTTATTATTTATATAAGTAAAAAAGAGATAAAAGAGCACTAGGAATTTTTGTCATGCATTGAAAATGTTAGTCATGAGAGAAGGAAGTAGATGGCTTCATCTAATTTTAATACCAGGAACTACAGGAACATTGAGACTACTGATAGCAGGCCTGCCACAAAAGTCCTTAAAAAGACAAGTTTCCCAGTGATTTCTATACACTGACATGGGCATACCTAGCTGAGAGGTAGCAGGACTTTTCAGTTTATGCTTTTGTTAATATCAAGTGCATTTAAGTGTATTTTAATGATGCTTGCAGTAGTGGGGCATTCACAGTGTCCTCATCCTCCTGATTTACCTGTGGCAGGTTAGAATGTCCTTGATGTTCTGAGGCAATGTTCCTATAGTTGTGCAATAGTGTTCTTGGTACAGTTTTGGGAACAAGTTAGACAAGCACGGTATGGGATGGTTTGAATAGAGATGATCCTTCCTGGAGCAGAGGGTTGGACAAGTGACTTCCCTAGGTACCTTCCAGCCCTGTGATTCTGTAATATTGGAAAAATTGGATCACAGGCCAGAACCCAAGACAACTTCCTATCAGAGGCAATGCCTACCTCACCTGATCCAAAAAGCAAACCAATCTCTGTCTTGTTCTCCTTCTGACTCCATATATGCCTGTTGAAATGGGCCAGCTCTACAAGAGGAATAGAAGTGATGCTTGTCTGTGCCTAATCCATGGCTTGCTGGTTAGGGAGGTTTGTAGAAATGTGGGTTAAAACACCTTGGGCACATCTACATGAGACATTTACTGCGAAGCTGCCTAATTAGCTCCTTAGTAAAGTCTCAGCATCTACACGTGTAGCCTTATTAGGTCACAGTCATAAGTTAGTACAATTACTATCCTGTGGCAGTGGCATTTACTGTGCAACAATGCACATGTGGACACTGATGGGGCTGACTGGGGAAAGAAGATGATTCAGTGCTGCCTGCAGGTAGCCCTGCACTGAAGCACCCCGTGCCCCCGCCAGCCCCTCTGCAGCACATTGAGCTGTATTGGAGCAGCCCCAGCCTGGCCCTCTGCCAACCTGGCATAATGTGCTGTGGTTCCCAGTGCACATGTAAACGTGGCACCTGGGAACAATAAAGTCCAGCACAGTATATGCTGGAGTTTATTGCTTCACATTGATTGCATGTACAGATACACCTACTAAGGAGGAAGGTATTTAGGACTTTTGTCTCCCACTTCCTAGGCAAGCAATCTAACTATTAGACTATTAGGCTAAAAGCTGTGAAGATTGTGCTGGGCCTTATGTGTATGTTTTTCCAGGGAGAACAAAATTGCAACAGATTGGAAGTGGCTACAGTTCATCCCTTTTAAACATACCCAGAAGGATTTTATCTACTTTTACCTGATTGCACAGGTGAAAGTAAAATACCTCCCCCCTGGGTTAATAGTGCTTCATGCCACTTATTGTTGGTGCCTTGAGAAAGTTAAGTAGTTAGGGAACTTGTGTTCCCTAAAGTCAGTCTGTCAGTGCAATCAGGGCTGGGTTGATGCATCCCAGCCCCATCTCTAGTGCTGTCTGCAGAAAAGTAGGGCCCAGAAGGTAGTGGGAGGGACCTGTGGGCTGGGCTTTGCCTGGCCTGAGCTGGAGGCGGGGGTGGATTAGTGTCCCTTCACCTTGCACCACCACCTGTCCCTATCCAGCTCAGATCAGGCAAACCCTATCCTGCAGCTGCCTCCCCTTCCCTTCTCCCCCACCCCCCACTCCCTTTCTGCAGATAATACTGGAGCCTGAAGCTGGGAGGAAGGAAGGGAGGGTGGGCTAGGGGAGAGAGGCTGCAGGCAGGATCTTCCACTGGATCAGCTCTAAAGTGGAGCTGGACCCTGGCCCCCACCCCAACCCAGCAGGCAAAAATCTTTAACTCATGACACTTTATATGAAGTGCTACGAATTCAACTGGGGTCCTACAGATCTGTCAGCATCCTGCATTACACAGGAGGTCATACCAGATAATCTGCAGGTCCCTTTTGGCCTGAAAATCCATGAATCTATGATTCTATAGTTTGCAATGGACAAATCCTAAGGAGGTGCTACTGTTGTAGAATTCAGATGCAAATACTGTTGCATGTTGAAGATTTGGCACATATCACTACTAAATGTTCGTTTTTATTACATTGCTCTATTTAAGTAAAAGGTAAAGCTCCCCACTGACTTTTGTGAAGACAGGATGTCACCAATGATCTAACATGAACACTAGTCTCACTTCAGAGACCCAATGATACTAAGTGACCAATGAATTAATGAAAGGTGTAGAAACACATGGATAGAAGTGACTTCATAGGTCTTGTATTCACAGACATCCATCTGTCCATGATTCCATATGAATATCTGCTCCTGCCCCTTGGATACCAGTATAGCTTCAAATACCCAATGAAAGGAACCTACAGTGTGCCAGAGGAAAGGAGCAAGAAAGACAAGAGTATCACCAATGTAGAATTTTTTAGGTAAAATACACTTAGATAATCTATATTATATCCCACAATAGAGAGGAAGATTTAAAAAAAAAATCTCAATGATCCTTGACAATCTGACCAAATGTAACATTCACTCCTGACCCTGAATAGGGTGACAGGTTTGTTTCTGAGTCCATGAATAAGACCTACTAGCCAGGTACCCAGGAGGTTTTGCAATACTACTAGGTACTTCTACACATTAAATTAATGATATGCAATAAACTCCAGAACATACTGAGCCAAAATGCATTGCTCCTGGGCATCATGTCTTCATGTGCAGCCATACCCATGGTATATTGAGCCAGGCTAGAGCAGCCCTGGCTGGCAGGAGGCCCATGTTGCAGAGGAGTTGGCTGGGGTATAAGGGTGTTCCAGTATGGGACTAGCTGGCAGGTAGCCCCCACACTGAAACACTTCCATGCCCCAGTCACCCCCTCACCATTGACACATGTGTTGCTGTGCATTAAATAACACCGCTGCAGGATAGTACATGTGTTTACAAGTACCAACCTATGGCAGAATTAATTAGTTACCTTTGGCATAATAAGACTGGTCGTGTAGACACTAAGATTTTACTGCAGAGCTAAGCAAGCAGCTCTACAGTAAACATCTCATGTAGATGCACCCACTTAGGAGCACCAATGCACCAAAGCCCACCATTAGCTGCAGCAAATGTTCACTGGAAGGCAAAAAAAAAAAAGATGGGAGTTGAGGGAGGTGAGGAATAAGATAGCCAACCATACTTTTCTTTACTTCAGCATGGATACTTTTACATGTGCTTCAGATGTGGTGGGGGGAGTGCTTTAATTAGAGCAGCTCCCAGAGATGCAGTGTCTAATGTATTAGCGCCCCCATGCTTCCAAGTGGCACCGGAGGTGCCTAAACTAAAGCTTTCTTAACAAGCTTTAAGTTCAAGCACCTCCACCACCATTTTGAAGCATGGGGATGCTAATACATGAGATGCTGAGGCTGGCTGGAGCACAGTAGTTACCATGCTCCAGCAGACTCGATTAATCAAATCTTTTCTGATGCACTATAATTACAGAGCATCTGAGCAGCCCTGCATCAGGTCTACATGTGACCAGGAAAGCCCAGAATCATGAGGTTACCAAATACCTCCTTTAATCTGTGGATCTGATGCTCAAAAAAGAAAGTTAGTTTTTAGCAGCAGATGCAAAAAATAAAAAAATAAAAAATAGGCCTGCTCAATTTCTCCATTCTTCAGCCTTCACAATAAATAAATAGATAAGTAAATGAACTGTGCCCACACGGCTGGCAAAATTAATATAATATAAACAAAGGAAGAGACGAGCTACAGATTGTGACAAGTAAAAAATGAGTTAGAGGAGTTTTGACAAATATTAACAAATTTAAGTCAGTAGGATCTGACAGAATCACTCCAGGATGCAGCAGGAATTAGCTGAAGAAATCAGAGTCACTAGCAATGATATTTGCAAACTCAGGGATGCCAATCAAGGATCCAGAGGACAAGGAAAGAGCTAACAGCAACCTTTAAAAAGGTGAAAAGGAGGACCCTGACATATTCTGTACCCCTCAGTCTGACTTCAATACCTAAAAAGTTTCTTGAGCAAATTGCAAAATACAAAAGAAAAAAATAAGTAAATATCAGGAGAATGCAGCGAACCGGGATTTGTTAAAAACAAATCATGCCAAACCAAGTTGATTTTCTTCTCTGAAAAGGCAATTGATTTGGTGGACAAAGAAATTCTTTAGATGTAATAAACCCAGGCTTTTGACACAGCCCCAAAAAACAGTCTTTCAAACAAGCTGGGGAAATGTGATCTAGATAGAATTACCAGTAGGGGTGTACATAACTTGTTGAATAGCCACAAACAAAGGATAACTATTAATGGATCAATGTCAGACTGGGAGAAAGTCTCAAATGGGACTCCATGGTGGTTTCTTCTGAATCCAGTGCTGTTTAACATTTTTATTAATGATTTGGACATAGGGATAGAGAATATACTGCTCAAATTTGCAGACAAACACAAAACTGGGAGGGTGTGCATATACTTTGGAGGATAGGATTAGTTTTGAAAGAGGTCTTGATAAATTAGAGTAGTGGGCTGTAGAAAACCTGTTGAAATCCAGCAAAGCTATACACCCTAGGGTAGTAAAAAACATGCAGATATATAAAAGAG
The DNA here is from genome assembly GCF_001723895.1 of Crocodylus porosus. Lineage (NCBI taxonomy): Eukaryota > Metazoa > Chordata > Crocodylia > Crocodylidae > Crocodylus > Crocodylus porosus. The sequence continues at coordinate 14,258,127 of NW_017728918.1, read as the reverse complement.
GGGGAGAAAGATTGTCAATGATGCAACTGTGAAGGTAATTGTACATTTCAAACTCCTGATGAGCCAGCAATGTGTTGCTACTGCAAAAAAAGAAAAACGGAAATTCTATTTGGGGCTGTCTTAAGCGAAGTATATATGCAAAATATGGGAGGAGGGGTGGCAATACTACAACTGTACTCGGAACTGGTTAGATAGCTGAAGCAGTAGGTCTGGCTGTAGTCACTGTATTTTAAAAAGGATATAGAGAAACTGGAAACAATCCAGAGGCTCTAGAAGTTGGAATGTAAGCTCCATGAGAAGGGTGGAAGTAATGTAGTACTGCATGTGTAGTCTGGAGAACAGATTTAGGAAAGGGGAAGTTAGCAATTTTCAAATATTGGAAAGTCTCCATAACTAAGAGGGAGAAACATTGTTCTCCCAGAGCATAGGACACAAGAATATGACTTTAAACTGCAGAAAACAAATTTCAAATAAATCTCAGGGGAAAAAAAACAACTTTCTAATTGTAAGAGCAATAGGATAATGGAACAAGCTGTCTAGAGAAGTTTTCAACTCCCCTTCCCTCATTGGATGTTTCCAAGCAGATAGGCATAAACTGGACCAGTGAATGCTGCATCTCTGCAGGATCCTCGAAGTCCCTTCTAACCTAGGTAACAGTGGCAGAGTAAGCAGAGTTGGCACCTCGGGTGAACACGGGGTGGACATACGGTTCTGATAGGGAAGGCAGGAAGCGTGGGATCCAACAGCAGGGGTGAGGTAGCAGCAGTGCTCTTACCCATAGTGGGAATTCCTACACCAGGGGTTGTCAGCCAGGGATACGCGCACCCCTGGGGGTACTTGGACCGGTCTCGGGCAGGGTATGTGCGGGTGGGCGGGGATGGAGCACTGCCACCTCCCAGGAGCAGGGCCAGGGCAGGGTGAGGGCAATGGCATCCCTCTGCGTGGTAGGGAAGCTTGTACACAGCAGCTGCCGCTGCCACACACCAACCCGGTGAGCTTCCCCAGCCTGGCCCTGCTCCTGAGAGGTGGTGGCACGCCATCCCCACCCGCCCGTGTGCCATCCCCACTTCCCTGCTCTGTGTCCAGGTATGTGCTACCCTCCCTCCTCACCCCACCTCAGTGTATGGCTACTTACTACCCCCCCTGTCCACTCATTGACCAGCTGCCAAGGGTACTTAAACTAAAAAAGGCTGAAAACCCCTGTCCTGCACAGTCCCAGCTGGGCTCCTGCTGCTGCCCTGCACTCTGCCTGCCCTGGGTGCTGCTTTTAAAGAGACTCCTTTGGAGTTCCAGGCATGAAAATGCTGCTGAGGCATGGACTCTGTGAGGGTGAGAGGCGATTCTGGCGCCTCTCTTAACTTCAAGCCTGGGGTCAGTGGCCCTTTCACCCCCCTCCAGTTATGTTACGTGTACGTAAACAGCTTAAATCCAACCCCTTCATGGGGATGGCAAACCAATAGCAAACATATCTGCATAGGGCATGTTCTGATTGCTACTGTAAAAATTATCCAATTTGCAATTACTTTTTGTGACTTAGGTGCCTAAATTCCAAAGTCCTATTTAAAGTCATAGTTAGCAGGTCTGGACCTGGCCCTTGATACGCTTACTAGATTAATATTGCTAATGGATATTGGGATGTCTCGATTCTATCAGCTGCGTAGCCATGTGCCTTGAGAATTCGAGAACTGTTCCAGGGATAACAATAACAGATCATGAGAACTTTGCAACACAAAAGAAATGGAAAAAAAGACTGCTTCTCTTCGCCATATTCTTACATACCTAGAATGTAAAATTTCAAGCAAAACCTTAAAAATCGCAGGGGGGGGGGGATTGACTCACTGTAATGAAAACTTCAGTGGCCACCAGTAATATAACTAGAGCAGGACAAATGGGGAAACTGCCCTGAGTGCCAACTTCTGAGAGGAAGTGGGGCTACTTTTGACAGCTATGTGATTTCAGTTGTGATCATGGCACCAACCAGAAGTCATTACTACTCCTGTGTCCCAGGATCCTAGCTGAGCCCCTATGCTGCTGGTAGCCACTCTGTGGCATACCTTTATGGGCTATGTTTTCTAAAGTAAATAAAGATTTTAGATTGTGTTTTAGATTGTGAACTTTTTGAGATGCAGTAAAAGGATCTGAAAAAGGATCTTAGAAAATTAAGATAAACAGCCAAAATCATGGGTCACTTTTTGAGATCTTGGGCAATATCTTTCTCTACTTTTCTTTTCTTTTCTTTTCTTTTCTTTTCTCCTTTTGGCTGTGAATTTTCAAGTGGAGAAATAGACTGTAAAATAAAAAAATAAATACAATATTCAATATTCTACCTTTGTCATATTTTAAAGCCAATTGCACTTCTAACAAATCATTTGTTATTCTGACTTTTAAAGGAGAGAGTTTTTCTTGATCATAATATTTTGCCTAATTGCTTGTGACATTCATTTCCAGAATTCAGAAAAGCACGATACACCTAATATTCCTGATTTGTAGTCAACCCTATTATAAAATCCTAGATGTCTGCTTTTGACAGACGCCTATTATGGAAGGAGTGTACTGCATTGTAATTGCAAACAGAGTCTTTAAAATAGCCATTTCAAAACACGAATATGAGCTTCCTATTACATAAATATTGAACACATGTTAGATAACATCATTTTTTAATATTAAAATAATCACAAGCACTGCTTGAAGTCTTTAGGATTATCAGGAAAGAAAATACAAGTCATAAAGGTTGTAGATACCTCAATGACCTGAAGGCAAAAACCACATCAGAGTTATTAAGCCAGAACTAACAATGTCAGGGTGCTATTTGAACCGAAAAGTCATTCTAAGCTTTCTCCTCATGGGAACTGATCACTATCACTTCTTATCAGATTGCTGTTATGATAAGACTACACAAGTAACAGTGAAAGAATAACAGGCTTGGAGCATTTACATACTTTATCAAGAGTGCTGATCACACTGACATGCTTCCTAACCAAACAAGAAAACAGAGGAGAACAGAACGTCTATTTTCTCATCTCTTTTGCATGGTGTCATTGTTGCTTTAACTGATTTCCTGCAAAAAATCCACGTTTAAGAACAATGATGATCATAATGGTTAAGTCCAAACCACTGAAGACAAGAAAAAAATTGTATGTACTCAGTAGACTAGACTATTAGTTACTTTTTGGGGCCAATATTTCACAAAATCATAGAATCATAGAAAATTAGAGTTGAAAGAGAATTTAAAAGGCAATCTAGTAAAACCTCCTGCTCAAAGCAGGATCAGACCCAACTAGACCATTTCAGCCAAGGTTTTGTCTAGCTGAGTGTTAAAAACCTCCAAGAACAGAGAGTCCGCAACCTTTATGGGTAACTTGTTCCAGTGTTTTACTATATCCTCCTAGTAAGAAAGTTTTTTCCCAATATCTAATCTAAGCTTCCCTCACTGCAACTTGACATCACCGCTCCTTGTTCTGTCATCAGCCACCACTGAAAATAGTCTAACTCCATCCTCTTTGAAACTCCCCTTCAGGAAGTTGAAGGCTGCTATTAAATCCCCTCTCAGTCTTCTCTTCTGCAGATTAAATAAGCCCAGTTCCTTCAGCCTCTCCTCAGAAGTCATGTCCTCAGATGTCTAACAATTTTTGTTGCCCTCTGCTAGACTCTCTCCAATTTGACCACATATTTTCTGTAGTGAGTGACTGAAAACTGGATACAGGACTCCAGATGTGGTCTCACAAGTGATGATGAAAAGGGAATAGTCATTTCATTCAATTTGCTAGCAATATTCCTACTAACACAGCCCAGTATGCTGTTAGCCTTCTTGGCACCAAGAGCACACTGTTGACTTATGTTTAGCTTATTGTCCAGTGTAACCCCTGGGGCCTTTTCTTCAGAGCTTCTGCTTAGCCAGTCTGTAATAGTGCATGGGATTCTTCTGTCCTATGTGCAGGACTTTGCACTTCTCCTTATTAAACCTCATGAGATTTATTTTGGCCCAATTCACCAATTTATAGAGGTGAAGATGTCTCTCTGAATCCTAGCCCTACACTCCAGTGTATCTGCTACTCTCCCCAGCTTGGTATCATCTGCAAACTTGTTGAGGTTGCACTCTATGCCATCTTCCAGGTCACTGATGAAGATATTGAACAAAACCAGTGCCAGGACTGACCCCTGGGACATTCCACTTGAGACCAACTGACAACTAGACAGCAAGCCATTGACTACTACACTTTGGGCCTCATGATCCAGCCAGTTTTCTACCTGCATTACATTCCATTCATCCAACTTTGCCTTAGCCTGCCTGCAAGAATGTTGTGGGATACCGTATCAGAAGCCTTGCTAAGGTCAAGGTATATCATGTCCACTGCTCTCCGCACATCCATAGAGCCAGTCATCTCACCTTTGAAGTCAATCAAGTTGGTCAGGCATGACTTACTCTTAATGAATCATTGCCTACTGCTCCTAATTACCTTCTTCTCCTCCAAGTGCTTCAAAATGGACTCTTTGGGGACCTGCTTCATAATCCTTGTAGGGACATGATCCCTCTAGGTGAGGCCAATGAATTTATAATGTCCCAAATCCTCTTTCTTCCCGTTCTTAAAGATGGGCACTATATTTGCCCTTTCCCAATCATCCAGGCCTGCCTGATTGCCATGAGATTTCAAGCCAGTGGCTCTGGAGCCACATCAGCCAAATCCCTCAGTTGGGTGCAGAGTGTCCAACTCCATGAACTTGTACACATCCAACTTTTTTAAATAGTCCCTAACCTTTTCTTTTGCCACTATTGGCTGCTGCATGCCTCCTCAAACTTTGCTGCCAGTAGTCAGGGAGCTGACCTTGCCTGTGAAGACTGAGGTAAGAAAGGCATTGAGTACTTCAGCCTTTTCCACACCATCTGTTACTAGGTTGCCCTCCAACCCATTCAGGAAAGGTCCCACACTTTCCCTGATCTTCCTTTTATTTATGACATATATGTAGAAACCTTTCTTCTTACTTTCATACCCCTTGCTAGCTGCATCTCCAATTGCTGTTTCCCTTGCTGCTTGCCTAAGCAATACTCTTATACTTGTCTCTTGTTCAAGTTTCTACTTCTTGGAAGTTTACTTTTTATGTTTGAGCTCACTGAAAAGTTTCCTGATAAGCCAAGCCGGTCTTCTTCCATAGTTCCTAGTCTTCCTGTATACTGGGATGGTTCATTCCTGCACCCCCAGTAAGGCTAAGGTTTCCTTAAAGTATAACCAGCTCTCCTGGACTCCTTTCCTAATTGGCTTCCCCAACACTTGTACCAGGAAGTTGTCCCCAACATTTTCTAAAAAATTCCCTGGATTGCCTGTGCACTGCTGTATTGCTCTCCCAGAAGATGTCAGGGTTATTGAAGTTCACAGGCGAAACACAGCCTGTGATCTGGAAACTACCGCTAGCTGTTTGAAGAAAGCCACATCCACTACTTGCTCCTAGGTTCGTGGTCTATAGCAGGAACCCACCACAGTATTACCCTTGTGGCCTAATCCAGAGACTTTCAACAGGCCTATGTCCAATTTCATACTGGAGCTCTGAGCAATTGTATGGCTGTTTTACATAAAGTGCAACTCTTCCTTCTCTTCTCCCCTGCCTGTCCTCCCTGAACATTTTATGCCCATCCATGACAGTGCTCCAGTCAGGCAAGCTATCCCACCAAATCTCTGTCTTTCCAGTTATGACATAGTTCTGTGACTGTGTGAGGACTTTCAATTCTCCTGCTTTTTTTCCCAGGCTCTGTGCATTCATGTACAGAACCAGAGGTATCTAGCCAATTGCATTCTTTCTCATGAACAATGAGAAGGCTTCCCCTGTTGCCCTCTCCTGCTCGTGCTTCCTCCAGGTTACTTGCTTTCTCACATACCTCAGTGTTTTGGTCTCTGTCCCTCAGCAATGGAGGGATTTCAATCTACTGGAAGAAAGAATACCAAACATGTGATCATAGAGGGATCCATGAACCTCATTAAATATGCAGGCACGTTAACATTGTCTTTGATTCATTTACAATAGGGCCCATAGTTTCTGAACTGCAAGAAAGGACATCAACTGGAAGGGACCTTTATATCAAAAAGTCCAGTCCCTGATTCCTGCAAGCAATGGCATTCTGTAATTCTTTTCATAAACAGATCAAGCTCCACCTTAAAATAGGGTTTTGCCCCAGCTGCTTAGTTTCTATGCATATACAGTAATTTCCATGTCCCTACCTTCATTCCCATTAGCCACCTGCCTTTCTCCCCATGTTCAGCATCTTCCTCTTCATAGAAAATGGAGGAAATGTATTCATTTAGTCATAGATGGATTATCTTTAATCTCTGCTTCATCTTTACTGCATAGGGGCACCCCATCAGTTACTTATTTGGTCACATATTTGTTTAACCAGGACATAGGCTGAAGCTTATCAATTAGAGGTCAGCATTGGGTTTCATGGTAGATGAGACTGAGTGCATACCCCTACCCAGCCACATCTTGCTTCAGAACATGAAAGCCAATCTGTGAGCCTATTCTGGATTTGTCTGCATTAGCTATCCTTAGACCAATCAGACACCTCCAGAATAGGTTCTGGGAACAAGCCTGGAGCAAACTTCTGGGCATGCTTCTGGTTTTGCATGGATCAGGAAACTTGGGTGGGCAAGGCATATTCAGTTGCTGATGTTGCATAGACAAATCCTTACTGCTTCTTTTCCTGTTCCTATATGCATTTGAAACCATGCTAGAACATTAAAAGACAAGTACATATTATACTGATCTCCATCTAGCAGAAATTTATTGAAAGTGATTTTTATCTGCTGACATGAACTGGCCACTATCAAAGCCATCGAAGTAAGATGGAAATTAAAAGTATTACAGATACAGCAGTCTTCATACTTCATCAAACAGATAAAAAAATTAGCTACTTAGATTAAGAAGAAAATACCTGCCTAAATATTTCAGTATGTAATTTTCTAGGAGCAACATATATGCTCTTTCCTCTGAAACACCTAAGTTAAACCTTATGAGAGACATTACTCTAGAGTGTTTGTAATCTGGTACACTAGTTCTTAAGCTCCTATGACACCACTTTTATGTAAATATAAGGGGTATGTATTTAAATAGAACTAGGTAAAAATTGCGAATGTTCTTTGAATGTTTGTTGTGGTTTTAAAACAAAGTGATGTTGGCCCTGGTCATATCCTTTCACATTGCCTTCCATACAACAATTCCAGTGATCCCATTTACAGCATAAAATGTTCATGAAACTACTCATTTTAAGCCAATAATGAAAAACAGTCATGGAAATCAAATTTCAAATTGCTAAATTTAAGTATTCCCCCTGGAGATCTGATCATAAAAGTTATATGCCTCATTTCAGCCTACAGAAACATACAATGTGACCTGTATATACAATCATACTAGCTAGGATTTTGCATATGAATAGTGAACTTTTCAAAAACCATCAATCATCCAAGATTTATGTGCAGAAATTATTAGTCAGTATATTCCTGAAATCACATTCTGCTTATGGACAGTGTTGCATACTAGGACTTAGATGTTGTGACAGAAACACAGAACTACGCATATTAATAGTGCTTGCCCACATGAAGCCTGGAACTATCTAATCATTTTAGTCCCTTCTTTTCATGAGGAAGTTGTTCACTCCCACATTTCTTTTATGTTTTAAAACTTGGATTGTATGCATCTCGAAGCATTCTTATGAAAGAAATTATAATAATATGTTAACTGTAGTTCCATTATGAACTGAAATTCTTCTACTAGTTATTATATAAATTTTGATAATAATAGGGGGCTAAATGGTATATTACCATTACACACCTAAGTAGAACTTATATGGGTGTGTAAGTGTATTTTTTGGCATTCATGTGGCTGTCAGAGTCTGTTCCCACCTGGGATAACAAAGGTTCAACCTGATACTTCCTATCTGCAAGGAGTAAAAGGGGGTGAGATTCCTATTACCTTTTAGCTCAATGGCATGGTGAGGAAAGAATTTGTCCAGGGCTTGGGGCATGCAGATGCTGGGTCCCCCTCACCTAGAAGGCACTCAAACTTACAGTTCACATTTGCTCCTTAGGGACTCTAACCACCAGCAAATATAGTGCCTAGCCTCTTCCTGAAGCTAGCCCACTTGCCAGTCAAGAAAAAAATATAGGGAGAACTAGGAGAATACCTTAGCAGTTGTGTGGCTCAGTGAAATGGTCCGTACTCCAAGGTGGGGGCCTCAGTATCCTAGTCCCGGCCCTTTTCCACCCATGGGGAAAAATTATTTCACCACTGTTCGTTAACTTCAAGGTTCAGAAAAGCCATCAGGCCAGATCCCAGCTGGAGAGAAGACTTATCCTCCCAGCCACTGCATATCCTTTTCCACATGCTCATTCCATATATGCATGCTTATGTATCCACAGTGGACAGGTAAGGTAAAAAATGTCCACGTACATGGCTAGAGAATTGCCATACAGAGGCACAAATAGAAATAGAATTCCTTCCAACGTGCATATACAGATAAAGTATAATTCCAACCAGATTCTGATTGTATAAGGCATTTCTAGTGGGTGAAATGTAATTCAACCCTTTGTTCCTGGGCAAGGTATTGTGTAAGCAAGCCCTAGGGAGATGTACCTTCTCTTTTGCAGACTCTAATATTGGCCATATTATTATTGGCCATATTGGCCAGGTGAACTTCTTGCCTGATCTGTAGTATGCATCTGCAAGTCACGTGTTCCTGTTTGTTCTTTTGGGATTGGTGTGGGAAGTCATTTTAATACAGCTAAGTATATAGGCATGTGGCTTTTTTTTAAGCACATGTGAATATGCACTAGAACCAGGGTCTTAAATTATAAGATATCTGCTCTTCTGAGTTCTGCAAAAAGAAAAACCGAGGACGAAATCCTGGCCACTGATTTCAGAGGAGCCAGGATTTTAGCTCCAGATCTTAACAACAGCCAACTAATGGGAGAGTGGAGTCTTAAAAAGATACTTTCTTTTTATCATCATTGCATCATACTTTCTTCTGCTCTGGCCCCTGAGACTGCTCTCTCTGTAGCTAGTGGCTCAGTTGAGCCTCCCTTGGCTCAGCTCTTTCCTGAAGATCAGTTGTTCTCCACTGCCTGCAAGCAATGAGTCAATAATATAATAATAGCTATTAAAAAATCCCTAGGTATTCTATCCACTGGGGCTCTCAGTGCATGCTGTCATATGTGTCTGTCTTGTTTAGATGATAAGTGCTTCATGACAGGCTCTGTCTGTGTTTCATGTCATGTACAGGGTAAGCATATTCTTATTGCTTTATGAACAATTATATGCCGATTGTTACCCTGCACATAACTGCTGCACAGTTGAGTGGAGATGTACATTGTACGATAACACGGATTCAGGCGATTCAGTGATTTATTAACTCAACTGGAACTACTGCTGAAACATAGCCTGATTGTAGTCAACATGGCTGAAAAATGTGTAGACTGCCGCAGAACATGCTTACTTCTAACATGGAAGAAGTACGCTATCTACAGAACCCAACCAGCTTCTTTCAGTAGAGTTTGTCTGTAAAAATCTTATTCGCTCATATTGAGGAGAATATTTTGTAAATCTAGCTTATATGGTTGACATCCCTGTGTTGCTGAGGTTCTTCATGTGTTGTTCAGTGTGTGGGAGAATGGATCTGGTGAAAATCTGCCATTCTACTTACTTATGCACCTGCATCATCATCCAGAATGAAACATCCTTTCAGAATTCTAATTTCACCCAAGAATCCTGAAATGGACAATGGGGACTTTGTTCTGGACTTTCTTAACAAATTAGTTTTCTTCTAGTGACAGTAGAAATGCCCTGGCTTTGCTATTCCACCTCTGAGTTTTATTTCATAGGAGGTGTTTGAAGGTTTTTGAACATGGTTCAGCAAATATTTCATCAAGGGGCAGGGAACAGGCCCACAGCCAACCATTTCAATGCAGCTTACTCCCTTTCTCAAGTGCTCCATAAGGAGCCTATATAGATGGGTATCCAGGATGTAATATCAGTTTCCCTTTAGCCCCTTTGGTGGGAAGCACATTCTTAAGGGTTCCAGAAAGAAATGGCTTCTGTACACTTCTGAGCATATTAACTACAACTGTATCAAGTGCCTAGAGAGGCCCGTTTGACCGCTACTCCCTTGCACATAGTTTAACTGCAACTTAGCTCTCAATGAGCAGTCTTGTTGACTTCCATGCACCATTTTCTGAGATATCCTCTAGTTTTGTACTCAAGAGTGTACAGGCAGCCCTCAGACTTATGACACACTTAGATCCTGAAAACCATGTCTTAAATTGAAATGTAACTGGGAACCAATTTTCTCATAAGAAACAATATTATAAATGGGGATTCGTTCCTGAACCAGGGCCCAATACCCTATTTTCACCAAAAATACCCTAGAATTTTGTGCTTGATCAATTATAGATGAGTAATATACCTGCATCAGATATAGCCACATCAGTCAAGCATTGTAAAGTTGAAACTGATGTCATAAAGTTGAAACAGGGTGACATGGTAACTCGAAACACTGTAAGTTGAGGACTGCCTGTATAAGCAAAGCATTGACTTCACATGGCATTCCATTGAGACTTTGTGTACGCCCAGACAGCTACCCATATAAAACTTAGTACAGGACAGAACTATGTTACTTATCTCATAGGATAAAGGGAAAACAACTGGGGCCTAGGTTTAGCTGGAACCTCATAGGATGGTTGTATATCAGTGTAACAGCACAGGGTCCTACTGTGCCAAGGTGGTGTTAAAGTACCCTCACACTTCGCCTGCCATGTCTTTGAAGTTGACTATGTAGAAGGAAAGCTGCCTTTTGTCCCTTCTGACATGGTGCTCTGATGTATCTCGGTCTCGGTTCTATTTTGGGTGACTTGGTGCACTCCAGCCTTATGGGCTATGCCTGGCTCCAACCACCCCTATACCACACCCCAAGCCTCACAGATGTACTGGATATTGTTTGGTTGATTTCACTCTCCTGTGCCCCACCGGCACTTCTGGCTTGCCTTGCAACCTGCGCCCCACCAGTGCTTCTGGCTTGCCTCGCAACCGTGCTCCCTGGCACTTGTCAACAATCTCCATCCCCTTTCTGGGGCTTCTCACACCTGCCTGCTCTGGGGCTTCTCGCTTTGGGGCTCAGGTGGTTGTAACTGTGCCTGTCCCCCACCTCCTTGGGTCTTAAACCTCCTGTGGGGCTCAGGCAGCCTTGGTCTTACCTGGCCCCCAATCCTCTGCTCCTCTTCTCAGGGCTGGGGTCAGTGCACCCCTGAATGTTGTGACCTTTCTGGTACTGGGGTCCCCACGCTACCGTGGAGCCCCTATGAGGCCTCCTCCAACCCCTAATAACCTCACCTGGTCCTCCGATGTAACAGCAACAAAAAGCAATAACACAAGCCCCTGGGCTATAACACAAAGTTAATCCTCCTGGCTAAACGTTCTCCAAACCACACCACAGCTCTCACCAGTGTAACTAGTGGCTAGTACATCCAGGCCTTTTTCTCTTTCCTACAATCAGGGCCGATCTCTTTCCCTTAGTCAGGCAGTACTCCTTCTTCCTGGCTACCAGTTGAGAAAGAGAAAGCACTCACAGCCTCCAGTCTGCATTTTATAGTAGTCAGCCCTGCCCCTTCCGGTCAGCTGACTCACCAGGTGCAGGCCCTTAGTGCCTCCTGGTTGCCCCTAGCAACCAACACCTGAGCCCATACTGATGCTTTTCAAGTAGCAGGCACCTTAGTGCCCTGCTACAATCAGGAATAGGCAAACCCCGTCATGGGTGTCAAAGTGTGGCACGCAAAGACATTTTGCTCGGCGCACAGACATCAGGGCAGACGGTGGGGAAGGGGCTGAGGCTGAACTACCACGAGGACCGGGCCTCTCATGGTTTCCCCACTGCCCACCGCTGGCACACCAACATCTTACAAGTCAAGGTTGCAGGTGTTTTTGGCACTGCCCAAAAGTGTTTTCAACCCCTGTTGTATCTTATGACTAAGTTACAATTTTTTTGTACACGTACAGAGAGATTTGTTTACCAAGAAAGAGAAGAGGTTTAAAGAGAAAAAAATGCTTTTCAGGGATGAAGTTTGAATGCTGAAAACACACTGGAAAACACTACATCTTAAGCTCATTTTGTGTGATTTCTTGTTTACAGGCAGAAGACATACATCATTTGGTTTTATTTTTACCCTTGAATTTAATGCCCTTTGTGAAAAATGCAGAAGTTAATTGGTAGCTAACTCACTTTGATGATATGTTTGGTGTACTTTGGGGACATATTTTACTATATTGCCACATTTTAAATAGATTTTACCTTTCAGAGCTTACTTTTACTTTATCATTACAACTTGGCAAATTCACTACCTTTGCTTCCTGCCAATAAGTGCTCCCAACATACTTAAATATTAAATATTATATATGAACACATTTGCCCCTTCATATACACACACATACACACAGACATAAGACATGCAAGGGAAAGTGGAATAAAGAAAACAATCAGAAAGGCACTGCAAAGTATGTAGCAATTAATTATTGCAGAGGTAGACCACAGCCCTAAACTTTTCAAGATTATATTCTATCTTGCTCTGAAAGATGGAAAAGCAGGAACTTTTGCTGTAAATACCAGGCATTATATTTCTCACAAGTGATACTGAAATGGCAGCATTCTGTCTGAAAGAGTATGTCCAGTTTTGCCATTTCCCTAAACATTACTTGTATTAAAAAAAATCTAGGACTTGATTCAGCAAGGTGCTGTGTGAGCAGTTTGGCCTGCTTTGGAAAAAAAAAACACTTATGATGGAATACTGATTCCTTTTGTGTGCCTATATGGCAGTTTTTTAGCTATAGACCTGGGCATTTGGGCCTTAACTCTACACAGTGGAGTTTCTTAGGTTTCAGCTCCAATAGTTGAACGGTTAGAGCAGTAGCCCAAGATACAGGAGACATACATTGTAAGCCCTATTCATCTGGGAAAGCTTTGACTTAGAATCTCTTTGACTTGTCAGTACAGTACTACAGCCACCATGCTACAGGTTAGTGGAAGCATCTATGCATACTTGCTTTAGCACAGTCCCAGCGACTCATGGCTTGTTTCTGACCCTACACTGCTGTAGCATCGCATGTAGATATGCCCAGTGAATATAAAATCTGCTCTTTAGCTTTCTTTTTGAAACTGAGCTTCTGCCCCTTGCCTTTAATAGATATTGGATGGAACAGTGAAGTGGGGAAATCCCTGTCCCATTGGGAACAGAGGTACAGGCTAGAAAACTTAGCAGCTGTTCTTTCCTAGAGAAGCAGCAGCATTGCACTTGGCCACACATCATCTAGCTGTTGCTTTCTTACACCTAGGTCTTTATTTCCGCTTCCTTGGTGTCCCATAGGGACAGCTTCAAAGTGTTTGGATGATGCCTGTCCTCTAGCATAGTGGACCTATGCATGGGACTTCAAAGAACTATAGACTCAAATCCACTTATTGGGAAGGAAGTAGGGCTAAATACTAGCTTACTTGCTTGCAGGGCAGGAGATGTAATCAATGAGCTCTTGAAGTTAAATATGGAAGGTCCTCCTCTGGTGTCTAACATCTGTTAGTTGTGGGGTTTTCATTAGCTACATTGTTGTGACTGAGATGCACTTCCAGGTCCACATGTATGTATGTGGTCAAGTAGCTAACCATACAGCGCTTAGTCTACTGTATGTGCTCAGTCTATGCACACATGCATAACTGAACAAGGAGCTTCAAGAAAGACTAGGAGCAAAGAAAAAGATGTATAGGCAATGGAAGCAGGGGACAGCCACTAAGGAGGCATACATCACACTGGTGCACTATTGCAGAGAGTCAGTTAGGCAGGACTGGAGCTTGGGATGACAACAACAATTAAGGACAATAAAAAGTCCTTCTATAATACATAGCGAGCAAAAAGAAAGCACAAAGTAGCATAGGGCCCCTGCAATACAAATCAGGTCAATTGGTGGTTGTCAGAGAAAAAGGCAGAGCTCTTTAATGAGTTCTTCACTTCAGTATTCCTTAATACTGACCGAGACAATCCCCCCACCTTGAGCATAGGCAGATGTCCAAAAGGCACCAGACCACCAAAGGTTTGTGCTGACTTAGTTAATGAGCACTTGGAAGGGCTGGATAGGTACAAGTCAGCTGGCCCAGATGACCTCCATCCATGGGTACTGAACGAATTGGCTATTGTCATTGCTGAGCCACTGGCACGGCTGTTTGAGCTCCCATGGTGCTCCGGCGAGGTCCATGAGGACTGGAAAAAGGCCAACATGGTGCCTATTTTTAAGAAGGGGAGAAGGGAGGAGCCAGGTAACTTTAAGCCAGTCTTACCTCTATCCCTGGGAAAATACTAGAAAAAGAGCATATTTGTGAAGGCCCAGCAGGGGAACCAATGCTGAAAGGAAACCGCCATGGGTTCATCACAGGTCGATCCTGCCTTACAAACCTTATAGCCTTTTATAACCAGGTCACACACTGCCTTGGCACAGGAGCTGAGGCCAATATCATCTACCTGGATTTTAGGAAGGTCTTCGTCACAGTTTCACATCCTATTCTCAGAGGGGACCTAACAGGCTATGGAGTGGATGCCTACACAGTCAGGTGGGTGGCCAACTGGCTTAGGGACCACACCCAGAGAATTGTGGTTGATGGGTCATTCGTGACGTGGAAGGAGGTGGACAATGGGGTCCCACAGGGTACAGTCCTTGTGCCGGTGTTATATAATATCTTCATCAGCAATTTGGACGAGGGCGTGATGAGCACCCTTTCCAAGTTTGCAGATGATACCAAATTATGGGGCAAAGTTAATACACCAAAAGGACAGGAAGCAGATACAGACTGACCTGGACAGGTTGGATCAATGGGCTGAATGAAATAGGATACAATTCAATAAAGATAAATGTAAGATACTCCACCTAGGAAGGAGGAATCCCCAGCACACCTACAGGTTGGGGTATGACCTCCTCAGCAGCTCAGAGGCTGAGAGAGATCTTGGAGTCATAGCTGACTCCAAGATGAACATGAGCCGGCAGTGTAACAAGGCCATCAACAAAGCCAATCACACCTTGTCATGTATTAGCAGATGCATGACCAACAGATCAAGGGAGGTAATGTTCCCCCTCTATGCTGCATTATCAGACAAAAGTTGGAGTAGTGTGTCCAGTTTTGGGCAATGCACTTCAAGAAGGACATGAAGGATCTGGAGAGGGTTCAGAGGAGGGTCACTCGCATGATTAATGATGTCCATGAAAGACCCTATGAGGAGAGGTTGAGAGAAGGCTGAGGGGTGACCTTATAGCTACCTATAAATTTATCAAGGGAGGACAGGATATTGGAGATGTGCTGTTTACCAGAGCACCCCAGGGAGTAACTAGGAATAATGGGTGCAAACTAGTAGAGAGTATATTTAAGTTAGACATTAGGAAGACTTTTTTTTACAATAAGGGTGGCAAGCGTCTGGAATGGGCTTCCAAGAGAGGTGGTGCTATCACCTAACTTGGAGGTCTTTAAGAGGAGGCTTGACAATCACCTAGCAAGGGTCGTCCGAACTCGGTCCTCTGTCCTGCCAAGGGCAGGGGGTTGGACACAGTAATCCTACTCTATAATCTATGAATCTATGCCTATGTGTTCTTAATGCAGGGGAAATAGAATTACAATCTTCCTGAAAGTGATAAAAACACCACTTATGCAGCTAAAAAGCTGTCATTTAGGTCCACAAAAGATAAAACATTTCTGTCCTGAAAGCCAAAATCAAATTTGTTCCTTAGGTATCTGAGTTTTATTTAGGTGGAGTTTAGTTACCTAAATTTGAAAGAAGTATTTAAATTGGTGCAGATTGAGGAGCAACAAACTCATCCAGCAAAGTTCACTATGCCACAGGACAAGGGCTCTTGGGCATAGAACCATAGAAAAATAGGACTGGAAGGGACTCCAGAGGAAACAAAGTCCAACCCCCTCCTCAAGATAGGATCATCTCTGTCTCAGACAAAGATTTGTCTAGCCTACATATAAAAACTTCTGATGACTGAGATTCCACAGCCTCTTTCTGTAATCTGTTCCAGTGCTTAACCACCCTCATTGTTAAAAAGTTCTTCCTAATAGCTAACTTAAATTTCCTTGCAGTTTAAACACATTACTTCTTGTTCTGTCCCCTCTGGACAAAGAGAACAATTGATCACCCAGCTCTTTATAACAACCTTTTTTTTGTATTTGTTATCGCACTTTCCCCCCAGTCTTCTCTTCTCTAGATTAATAATCCCAATTCTTCAAATCTTTCCTCATATGTCATGTTTTCTCAACCTCTAATCATTTTTGTTGGACTCTCTCCAATTTGTCTATATCTTTTTTAAAGACTGTTACTGAAAATGGGACAAAGTACATGCAATGAGGCCTCACCAGTGTTGAATAAAATGGAACAATCACTTCCTGTGATTTATGACATTCCTGTTAATACATTTCAGGCTGCTGTAAAGGATAAATACTTTTAGCTTCTAAGATGACTAAGTGGCACTCATGAAGATTTTAGGTGTCTACTTTGCCCTGTGTAACATTCCAGATTTCATTAAAACAACTACATTTTAAGTCATTACATCTCTTCTCTATGCAGCTAAGCTTGTTCTACTATACTTACTAAAAAGGGATTTAATACAGCTACCAAACAATCTAACTCCTTTTACTGTTCATTGAAATTTAGGTTCCAATGGAGGCATATTAATGTGGAAGATTCCCAGAATTTTAGTCAGCCAGGGGATCTTTTCACATGATCTGGGAGGGAGGGCGGGGGGAAGGGTGCTTTAGTTAGAAGGGCTTTCAGGAACCATCTATTAAAGTACCCACTGTGTCTTGTGCATTCAGTGTCTCACACTTCAAAATGGCAGCAGGGACACTTTAATGAGTTCACATGGGCACAGTGTCAGTGGACTCATGATAGGGGATGAATCCTTGTTGAATTACTAGTCAAAATCTGAATTGCCCCACTGAGGGGCTTTGTTGGGGCCCAAGAGTGTGGCCTGATGTAGATTCCAAGTGGCCCAGAGAGGTCTGTTGTACACAGCCTGAGGGGGTTGCACCCAAGATGAAAGTGTTCAATATCATCAAGGAAGTGTGTGTGTGTGGGGGGGGGGAGAGGTGTAGAGGAAGAGGAGCAGCATGAAGAAATTCCTTTGATAGGCCTTTGATTGATCCTGAAGACAATGCATGCCATCTGATTTAATTTTGGTTTATTCCAGGATTGTTACAATTAATTGACTGCAGTAAGTGAAAGAGAAGGATCACCCTCATGCTTCCCTCCATTCCTGGGGCTTCTCCTTTCACAGCAGGCATCGGGTATATGTAGAAGTGCTCCAAAAGACCAATGGTGTGGTAATAGCTATTGTTTGAACTTGCTCAGAGCATGGGGGCATTTACCATTTGCCCAGGATCCTAGTAGATAAAACTCTTGCCAAAGAAATAAAATAGATAACCCATTTACAGTCTGTCTGTCAGTGCTTCAGGGATTTTGCCAATCAAGTGCAGCAGTCAAGACCATTTTTTTTCATCTGTCCTAAATAGTTATTGGCTGCCAGGTTTTGTTTTTATTTTTTTTCCCTCTTCTTTCTTCTGAAGCTATGGGTATTAGCCAAAGATAAGGCTATAAGTCTTGATTTTCAAGTACTGGTGCTTAAACACCCATCTTCAGGTCTTGTTCTTGTACTTAAAGGCAAATTAATTACCAAATTTATGATTAGGAAGAATTTTTATTTTTCCCCAGGTCAAATTGGCAAGAAGGACAGAAATCTATTGTTTGTTTTTTTGGAGGTGGTGATTCTTGGTTTAGGAAGACTGATGCACAGTCCTAGATTGCAGATAAAAAATGTGTCCCCCACAAAGGATATACTCCAAAAACTTCACAGTTTGAGTTGGCTTCAGTAAAACAGAAGCATTAATTGCATGAAGATTTTTGGCTCCAGTGGGTGAAGTCCCCATTTATGTAATAAAAGTTCTACCCAGGGGCCAGGTTTTCACTTAGGGATTTCTACAAGCCCAAAGAACATTTTAGGTTTGTTTTTTTTAATATATATCTTTCAGGACTACCCATACATCTCATAAGAAGATTACTCGGCCAAATCTGATCAATTGCAAAGCTTCCTCACGTGTGTGGACGAGCTCTATCTGACTCAAGAAGTCTATGGGCTGATGAGAGGTAAAGTGTTGCTGGACCTGGTACTGGCCAAAAGGTATGACCTAGTCAGTGACCTAAGAACTGATGGAAAGCTGGGTAATAGTGACCACAAGCTGATCACCTTTACTATCCATTGCAAAGCTAGCAAGTCAGTCAGCAATACACAAGTCCTTGACTTCAGAAAATCTGACTGTGACAAGCTCAGGAGGCTCATTGTTGAGGCCTTAAGGGACCACAACTCGACAGGAAGAGAAGTCCAAGAGGAGTGGTTGCTCCTCCAGGGAGCGATTCTGACAGCACAAGGGATGGCCATCCCGTCTCAGAGGAAGGATAACAAAAGGGCACATCAGGGAACTTGAGGACCTCCTATGCCTCAAAATAGAGACTTCTAAAGAATGGAAGGCCGCAATTACCACCAAGGAGGAGTACCTAGCACTGGTCTGTACCTGCAGGGAGCAGATCAGGAAAGCCAAGGCTGCAACTGAGCTACATCTGGCTTCACATATCGAGGATAACAAAAAGTCCTTTTTCAGCTATGTAGGGAGTCAGAAAAAAAAGCAAGGGTAACATTGGACTCCTGTTGAATCAAACGGGACAGCTGATAACCAGCACCCAGGAAAAGGCCAATCTACTTAATGGGTACTTCACGTTGGTCTTTCATCAGTCCAATAGGACCGCCTTGCCTAGCAAGACATTGGACGGCCAGGGTGAGGGTGTATTTATACCCAGCATCAGTGTTGATCTAGTAAAGGATCATCTTGAGAGGCTGGATACCTTCAAGTCAGCTGGTCCTGACAGATT
>NW_017728918.1:14234231-14238675 GCF_001723895.1 Crocodylus porosus | reverse complement strand
CAATAAGAGGCTCATGGACAGTCACCATAGTGGGAAAAAAAGAGGGACTGACCTCACAGACATCAATTTGGTCTTCAGATCTGCTATGTCAGGCAGTGGCTTCATACAGGCCAGCAGTGCTTGGTTTTGTTGGGGGGGGGGGTTGGTGGTGGGGGGGTGTTTCTTCTTTGGACAGACTTCACCATGCAGCCAATCAGACACTGGTGGAATGGGTGAGGGTGTAGGAGTGGAGGAGCACTCAGGAACATAGGACCTCAGGGGATGTCTAATGGAACCTACACATCCAGGTACTGAATCAACTCCCTTAAACACCAAGTCGTGGCAGGAGAGAACATGGGTGTGTGGACCTCTAATTAGAATTCATCTTTCAAGTCAGCCAGCAGGCAGTGTCCTATGGGCTTGCAAGTTAAGGAGATACCTGACAGTCGTAGCCCAACCATTGGCAAAAATATTTGAAAACTTGTCATGCTCAGGTGAAGTACCTGAAGACTGGAAGAAGGCCAATGTGGTACCCATCTTCAAGAAAGTGCGGAAAGTAGATCCTGGCAATTACAGACTAATCAGCTTGACCTCAATCCCTAGTAAGATTCTGGAGAAAATTATCATGGACACCCTTCTGGATAAACTGGCTGAGGGCAACATCCTGAAGGATAGCCAACTCAGGTTTGTTGCAGGTAGGTCTTGCCTAACCAATCTCATCTCCTTCTATGACCAGGTGACATATTACCTAGACAAGGGAGAAGAGATTGACATTATATATCTGGACTTTAAAAAAGCCTTTGAGCTGGTGTTCCATGACCTCCTCATGGAAAAATTAGCCAACTGTGGCCTCATCTACACCACAGTCTGATGACTGGGAAATTGGCTCAGATGTCAGCCCCAGAGAGTAGTTGTCGATGGTGGTGAATGATTATGGTGCTCTGTGACCAGTGGTGTCTCCCAAGGCTCTGTCATTGGTCTGGTTCTCTTCAACATTTTTATCAGTGATGAGGACATTGGTGTCAGAGGCACACTGGCTAAGTTCGCTGATGACACTAAACTTTGGGCATAGCATCCACACCTGATGACAGGTTAGTGATCCAGGCTGACTTGGATAAACTTAGTAAGAGGGCAGATACAAATCTAATGACATTCAATACTGATAAATGTGAGGTATTCCACCTCAGGAAAAAAAAACCACAGCATACTTATAGGCTCGGCGGTGCTACGCTTGCTAGCGCCACAGCTGAAAGAGATTGGGGGTCATGACTGACCACAAGATGAATATGAGCCACCAATGCAATGTCATGGCTGGTAAAGCAAACAAAACTCTGGCTTGTATCCATAGATGCTTCTAAAGTAAAGCTCAGGATGTCATTGTCCTGCTGTACTTGGTTTTGATGAGGCCACAGTTGGAGTACTGCATCCAGTTCTGGGCTCCAAAATTCAAGAAGGATGTTGAGAAGCTTGAGAGAGTCCAGAGGAGAGCCACAGACATCATCAGGGGGCAAGAGAATAGGCCTTATGAAGAAAGGCAGAGAGCCATGGGACTCTTCAGCCTGGAAGAGCACAGGTTCAGGGGGGACTTCGTGGCTGCTTATAAGTACATAATGGGTATACATCAGGATCTGGGAGAATGTCTGTTTATCAGAGCACCCCAAGGAAAAACAAGGACCAATGGTCATAAACTCTTCCAAGACCATTTTAGGCTGGACATAAAAAAAAAAATACTTTACTGTCCGAGCCCCCAAGACCTGGAATAGACTCCCTCCAGAAGTGGTGAAGACACATGCTCTGGACTCATTCAAGAAACATTTGGATGCTTATCTTGCTGGGAGCCGTTGACCCTAGCTGACTTCCTGCCCCTGGGGCAGGAGGATAGATTTAATGACCTTTGAGGTCCCTTCCAGCCCTAATATCTATGAAATCTATATTATTTTAAATACATACCATCTCTTCCACATAAAGACAGCTGATATATGTAGTGCATCAGGGGTTCTGAATGTGCTCTGAATGTGCAGGTGAAGAATGGGAAGGAAGCTTTTCAAATATTTTCATCACAGAACTAGGTAATGAGGGGAAAATCAAGGCTATAATCAATTGTGGCTTCATGCGATATTATCTTGACTCTCCCCATAGGAGGAAAGCCCTTTTGGAGTATTTGAAGCATTGAACACAGAAAATGTTATTTAAGTGCAAAAAGATGGTATTTAAATAATGTGAAAGTGCTGGCTCAAAACGACAAAGCCTTAAGCTTTTAAAACTTCATAATGTTTAAAGTTTAAGTAATTTGCATAAAACTGCCATTAGTCTGCCATAATCATTATTACTTACAGCAGCTCAATCACATGTCTTGAATCTGGGATTTCAACCCGTCTGGCTATTTATCATTCCAAATAAGTAAAGTGAGTATCTTGTTAAGTAATACCAAATGGTAGTCATCTCTCATCCTCCTTTAAGAAAATTCTCTGCTGTTCTCTGAAGTTTTCATTTAGATTGTAAACTCACCTCTATTGTTGTTTGCCCTTACCAAAAAATTAAATGTCAAGTGTGTTTTGAGACAATGTCATCCTTGACATAGAGTTACTTAGTGATATTCTAAGGATTACTCAGCAAGTCTTCCTAGCTGCCTTGATATATATTGACTCTGGGTTCGTGCATATATCTAAAAAAAGTCCTAGTGGCAGAAAATCAACATAGGGGACATGGTAACAGCAGCTTGAAAAGGCTTCAACTTCCATATACTCAGATCACCACAGATTAAAATGTGGGATACATCAGCTGGGAAAAGATTTGGCTAGAGCTAGAGATAAGTGCACTGATTTACTGACCACTACAGTATCTACATGTTGCAACAGGATTTCACCCTCTTCACCGCCCAGGCCTTTTTTTTCCAACTGTGCTTCAAAGATTCTTTCACTTTGCTTTATCTACTTGTCATACTGGCAGAAGACCCGTATTGCTATCCAGCGCATCCTCAGGTGGCAGATAGTGGAATGACCTTCAGGGAAGTTTAGTTGTGAAAGAAGCAGAAGTAACTCTCATGAATTGTCAGTAGCAGACAAAGCAGCAGCAGGAATTTTAAAAGCCCCCTTAATGGCCCAGTGTACCTAATCCGGAGTGTAATTCAGCAACTGCAATTGTGACTGAACAGTTCTCTTCAGGATCTGATGTGCTTAGTGCTCATGGGGAGGGAGCCAAAAATGGTGCCCTAAACATAGTCTGGCTATCTTCTTCTTGACAGGATAATCACATCAAATGGGATTACCTTTACCGTGGTTGAAATCAATGAAGATACGCACTCAGTTTTGGGACCTGGAACATAGTACCCTCATAGACAATCCTAACAGTGAATTCCCAGCACCACAATCATGGGTTGAGAACTCAGATAACACAACATTGATGCTGCTGCCCTGATCAAGGCTCAGCAAGAGGGAGATGGGCATCTCAGAGAATACTGGGGTGCCAAAGCCTCTTCTGCAAGTGTAAACAGGAAGGAAAACATTAGTTTTATGAAGTTGGATTTGCCATCAAGAATGAACTCCTAAACCATCTCAGTGAGTTTCCCATTGGAATGAATGAGCACCTCATGACTGTTTTAAACTGGCATGGAACCAATACACCATTGTCATCAGAACATATCCTCAACTTTTGATGCTGGTACAAAAAACAAGGAGGAATTCTATGCAAACCTTGACCAAGTCCTTTCTAGTATTCCAGAACTAAACTTATTCATTATTTTTGGAGATTTCCATGCTGGAGTTAGAGGGCACTCAAACCTCTGGAATGGAACCATCAGCAAGGCAGGAGAAGGGAATGTCAACATCAGCAGCATCCTTCTCTTGACCAAATATGAGGAACATGGACTCACCATCACCAATGCCCTGTTCCACCAGAAAAAGAGACGCAATACATCATGGAAACACCCACAACCTAAGCATTGACTACATCATTGTTTTTGCCCGGGTCTGCAAAGGTGTCTGCATCAGTCAAGCTATATTAAGATCTGACAATTTATGGACCAGTCTCAGACTCACATACTCAGTTATGTCATTCAAACTGGATTCTAAATGACTGCTGCAAGAGAAGCACTGTTGATGAAAGATCAACATCGAAGGACTCAAGGTTCCAATCACCACCAGTGCCTTGACAAAAAGCCGGCAAATTCTGATCAACAACAATGGGAGAATGTTGGCAGTGCACCTGTGAAGAGACATTTAGATTGTCTACCAGGAAACATCATGAGTGGTTTCCTGAGAATGAATGGGAGATCCAAGAGTTTATTGACTACAAGCATATGTTACCAGATTTGCCCGCTACTTTGGGGTGTGCTCATTTATTAGGGCTAGGGTCCTGGCAATGTACTGCTTGTGTTATTTGTGTTTCTATACGGAGCTGTATCTCTCCCCCTGCAAGCCCTCACCCCCAATGGAGCTATCTTGCAGGACTCAGTTCAGTGGGGCTG
>NW_017728918.1:14227537-14233451 GCF_001723895.1 Crocodylus porosus | reverse complement strand
ATATACTTGATGGGATATCTCCTGGTGTCTTCAGAAACAATACATTGCAGCATCAGGGTTTTGGATTTTTCTTGCTGTGAACAAGCCTCAGCTTAGCATGACTTTTCCAGATATTACTATAGTCTTTTAACAGACTTAAGGCAATTATTGGAGTGTTCATAACTTGTTGTGGAGAGGACTTCCACCAGTCGTCTTGGGAAAAGTATGACAACACTTGTGGATAGGGCTCCAGTGGGCTGGACGCTGTGATGAACCCTGTACCATTGTTCAAATGTTGCGCATACCCCCTCTGACTCAGTCTATTGGCTCAGCATTCCCTAACCCGGCAACCGAGTTTTAGCCAATTAAGTTTACATAGGCCTCCTATAGTGGGACCGGGGAATGTACGGCCCGAGATGCCTAGTAAATTTACTTTTGCTCAGAGGTGTGTGTGTGGGGGGGAGGAAAAGTCCTTTTTAAATCCAGATTAGAATTGGTCTGATAAATGCTGAGCTGGGTGTGAGGGTTGATGAGCATTTGGAACACGTCTTCCCCATCATGCAGTGTTCCCCTGCTTCGCTGATCCCAGAATTCACTGCAGTCTCTGCTTCAGGTTTTCTGTTCTCCATCTCTCATGTAAATGAATGGTCATCTGGTTCCATCTCAGATGCAAATGAGACCTATGGCAGTTGTTTCACTTTTGTCACCCTTATCTGGAGGGTTTTAGGTGTGTCTCTCACTGAATCTTAATCAGTTTCTGTTTAGGTAGAGGGGGGGGGGCGATTCTTTGTGAGTCAGACAATCTGTGTCCTGTGTCAGGGTTCCCCAAGAACATGGAGCTGACAGGTAACACATAAGGCCTTTTATACCTGGCAGAATGACATTAACTCCAAGCAAAATAAATTAGGTCCTGAACAAGCCAAGGCAGAGGCCTAAAGGAGGACCTACCATATGAAGAGCAAATGTTGGGAAGACAAGGCTAAGGAGAATCAAAATCTTACTGACATTCAGAATATGTGCAGTTTTTTCAGTGCAACCAAAGCCACCTCTGGTCTGAGCACTCAGGGACCAACACTCTTGAGACCTAATGATGGAGGAGATCAAGGAAAGAGGAGCCATCAACATCCGTTGAAAGAAGCATTTTGAAGAACTTTTCAATCACAACTCTGTTGTTGATGAGAGTGTTCTCAACTCCATCTTACAACACCCAACCAGAGATGATCTAATTCTCCAATCCTTGACAAGGTGAAGAAAACCATCAAGCAGATGAAGAATGACAAGGCACCTGGAGCTGATAGAATCCCTGCTGAAATATTCAAGTTGGGGGAAAGGAGCTCACTTCACAACTCTATGCCCTCATCTTAAGGATCTGCAACAATGAGAAAATCCCAGACTACCTCAGGGATGCCACAATTGTGACAGTCTTCAAGAAAGAAGACAAGTCTGAATGTGGAAATTACAGAGGGACTGCCTTGCTGTCCACCATGGGATAGATCATTGAGAAAACCCACCTGAACTGTCTCCTCCCACTTGCTGAAGAGCTCCTCCAGGAATCTCACTGTAGGTTTAGGGCATCAAGAGGAACAACTGATATGATTTTCATTTCTCACCAGCTGCAGGAAAAATATCAGGAACAACATCAACCTCTCTGCATGCCCTTCCTTGTCCTCATGAAAGCCTTGGACTATGTCAACCAAGAACCTCTGTGGAGGATCCTTCTGAAGTACAAATACACACCAAAATGTGTCACTTTTCTTTGTGTACTCCATAATTGTATGTGAGTGGTGGTTCTCCCAATAATGGACTTATCACAGATCCCTTTGAGCTTAAAATGGGAGTTAAGCAAGGCTACATCACCATTTCAACTCTCTTCTCAATATTCCTTAATGTGATGCCACATCTGACCACCAACAAGCTTCCAGTTGGAGGAAAGTTAGAGAAATGAATGGATGGTAAACTACTTAATCTCAGCCAACTCTAAGCCAAAACCAGGACCACCCTGACCTCAGTCATCAAGCTCCAATAGGCTGTTGATGCTGTAGTTTGTGTTCACTCAGAAGCAGACCTTCAGGCAATCATCGATATCTTTACTGGAGCATACAAGAAAATGGGACTGATGTTTAACATTCAGAAGACTAACGTCTTCCACCAACAAGCTCCTAATGAACATTCCTCAAGTCTAGAAATCCAGATCCATGGTGAGAGTCTACAATACATTGAGTATTTCCTGTACTTAAAAACCCATCTCTTGAAGAAGGCTGACATTGATGAAAAAATCTAACATCATCTCAAATGTCCAAGTGCAGCCTTTAGACATCTAAGGAAATGGGTATTCAAAGACCACAACATTAGAGCTGAAATCAAGCTCATGGTGTATCAAATAATTATGATCCCTACTTTACTGTACAGACCTGAAATGTGGACAATGTACAGAAGACATTTAAAGCCACTGGAGAAATATCATCAACACTGCCTGCAGAAGATCCTTCAAATCCAATCAGAAGACAGATGCACTGACATTAGCATCCTCTCATAAGCAAACACCACAAGCATCAAAGCAATGAGCATCTGACATCAAATTTGCTGGGCTGACCATGTCATCTGGATGTCCAGTTCCAGACTCCCAGATAAACTTTTTATTCTCCCTGTTCAGCCAAGGCAGACACTCAAGAGAAGAGCAAGGAATGTGCTTCAGGGATGTTCTCAAGGCCAATCTGAAAAAAAATGCAACATCAATTCCTTAGAGATTATTGCCCAGGAGTCTCCCAATGGAGGAACACTCTGATGCAAGGATCTCAGTACTTTCAAACCTGATGATGACAGGAGACTGAAAAGTGGGGGCAGCAGAAACAGCATGTTGTGGACTGAATCAAGAACCCAGAGCTACCATCCCACATGAAAATATGTGCCCAAGCTACAGCAGAGTCTGTCAATCCTGGATAGGCCTCATCAGCTATCTTTGAACCCACAGATAATATAGCCATGGAAGACAATCATCCTTGACTGTGAGGGATTGCTGATGACATGTCATATGAAATGCTTTTGCCCTCCTGGAGTAAAGGCAAATGTAGAAAGCCATTCTATATTCAAATGAAATGATCATAACAACCAAAATATGACTGCTCCCAAGGTCCCTATATGTAGCCTGCTGCTTAACTAGGAAAATAGATAGATTTGGTACCTCTTTAGATGTCACTTACTAAAATAGCTGAACATTTGCTTCATGTAGCCAGCATCTCTCACCTCTCATTACTTCCTATCATAAATAAATGAGAAAGGTGGCACAACCAGAGAACGTAACTGCTTCTCTCCCTGTTAATACCAACAAAGGCCCCTGTTTTAGATCAGGTTCTTAAATCTATTATTAACATTCCTGAGTTACTCATTTTGTTTTTGTGTTGTACAATTCTATTTATTTTAATTACTCTGCTGTGTACACCTTTTTTACTCAGACCCATCTGCCTGTGTTTTGTTCTGTACTGCATATTTTGTTATCCAGCTGCTTTTAATAAAAATTTCCTAAATAAAACAAAAATCTATTTTATCACTTATTTAAAAAATGTCATCTCACTTCAGTTTTGCTCCCATTTATAGGAAGAATTTGTATGCTCATTGCCTACCAATTTCACAAGGAATGAAAGAATTCCCCTGTTGATGTGCATGTGAAACTCCCATTAACTTTAATGGGAATAAAGCACATTCAGAAGAAGATGAGACCCCATCATTTAGAAAATGGAAGTGCCATTCTCACCAAGGGGGGTTCTTCAATTACATCCATCTGCAAACATACAAAAAAAGTACAATTTATTTTCTTGCATTGATAGAAAAAAGATGACTAATATGAGCCTGTACCTTTTATGCTCTCCTACTGATTAAAGACATTCATTTCCCTTGTCTAGAAAGGAAGGAAATGTTCTTTTTTTATTTTGTTAATAAGGTTTACTTCTAGGACAGATGTGTTCTGATGGCTTCCTAGACAGTTTGTCAGCTGTTTCCCAACGTGCTATTTGAGTGGTCAAATGCTGTGTGTTTTCATGGAGTCTACTCCTATTTGGACTTCACCTTTCAGTGAAAGGTAAAAGTCTTTTCTCCAACAGGTTGGCTGATCTCCTACATCGGGCTTTAAACTAGCTCAGATGGGGGACGGGGAGGCAGAAGAAGAACATCAAGAACCTGCAATCCATGGGATGTCCAGCAGTACAGCACAGGTAAGCAATAAGCAGGTAAACAATAAGGGGCCCATTGGGCATCAGAGCAGGGGGACAACAAAGGTGCCTGTTACCGGGCTCAAGTGCCTATATACTAATGCTAGGAGCATGAAGCAGCATGAACTAGCACTCCTGCTTTTAGAAAACACTCACAACTTAGTGGGATTAACAGAAACCTGGTGGGACTCTACCCACGACTGGGTGGTGCACATTGAGGACTATAAGCTATACAGAAAGGATAGAGTGGGGAGGAGAGGGGGAGGGGTTGTGCTCTATGTCAAGCAGCATTATACATCAACCCTTATCAAAATGGAATCAGAGGAGGAGAAAGTAGAAGGATTGTGGGTTAGGATACATGGAGGTCAAGGGGAAAAGGTTTTGGTGGTAGGGTCTGCTACAGACCCCCACACCAAGGGAAAGAACTAGATTTGGAGCTCCTGAGGCAGCTCTCAGAGACCATAAAGACTAGGGAAGCGGTAATCATGGGGGACCTAAACTACCCTGACATCTGCTGGGAGACGCAGACAGCAAATTCCCACCATTCACACAGGTTCCTATCCTGTGTACAGGACCTCCACCTGAAGCAGGAGGTACATGGTCCCACTAAGGGGAATGCCTTACTGGACCTGGTGCTGGCAACAGGGGATGACATGGTAGGGGACCTACAGATTGGGGGTCACCTGGGGGACAGTGACCACCAAATATTAGAATTCACCATAAGGCATAGAGTGGAAAAGGTAACTAGTAGGGTGGAAGCACTAGACTTTAGGAAGGCTGACTTCAGCGAGCTTAGGTGTTTAGTCAATGACGCGCTGCAGAGTAAGAGATTTGGTGAGATGGGAGCCCAGGAAGGGTGGCTGTGCCTCAAGAAAACGATGCTTCAGGCACAGAGGGAGATGATCCTGATGCAGGGGGAGAGGGGGAAAGGGGCCAAAAGGCTTCCTTGGCTGACCAGAGAAATCCAGAGCACCCTAAGGGCAAAAAGGGGGCATATAAGCAGTGGAAACAGGGATAGATTACTAAAGAGGAGTATACCTCCTCAGCTTGCAGTTGTAGGGAGCAAGTTAGAAAGGCCAAAGCTACCATGGAGTTGTGGATGGCATCCGAAGTTAAGGATAAGAAAAAATTGTTTTTCAGATATATAGGGAGTAAAAGGAAGGCCCAGGGCAGTATAGGACCACTACTGAATGAGCAAAAGCAATTGGTGACAGACAGGGGGGACAAAGCTGAACTCCTCAGGGGCAAGACAAGTCTCACAATGAGATTGTAGAAAGACAACAGCTGGGCACCAGACTACCAAGTGTTGACGCTGAGATACTGCAGAGTCACTTTGGAAGGACTGGATGTGTTTAAGTCTGCAGGCCCGGATGAGCTCCATCCACGGGTACTGAAGGCACTGACTGATGTCATTGCACAGCCACTGGCAAGAATATTTGAGCACTTGTGGTGCATGGACCAGGTCCTGGAGGACTGGAACAAGGCCAGTGTGGTCCCTATTTTCAAGAAGGGAAGGAAGGAGGATCCAGGCAACTATAGGCCAGTCAGTCTCACCTCCATCCTTGGCAAAGTCTTAAAGAAGATTATTAAGGCTCATATATGTGAGAGCCCAGCAGGAAAAATTATGCTGAGGGGAAACCAGCATGAGATCGTAGCAGGTAGATCATGTTGGGCCTGTGGTGGGAGGGGATTAACCCCTTAGTGAACGGGAGGAGGCTGAGTGGAACTTG
>NW_017728918.1:14224677-14226447 GCF_001723895.1 Crocodylus porosus | reverse complement strand
CTTGGCATCAATGATGACTCCAAGATCCTTTTCTGCCTCTGCATGGATGAGAAGGGAGTTCCCCAGCCTGTAAGTATGCTGCTGGTTCTTCCTCCCAGGTGAATCATCTTGCACTTCTCAGTGTTGTATCCCATCCTATTCTCATCTGCCCACCCCTGTAACCTGTCTAGGTCTGATTGCAGCGTATTCCTTCCTTCTAACATGCCCACAACCCCCCACATCTTAGTGTCATCAGCAAATTTGAACAGGGTGCTTTTTACCCCCCGTCCAAGTCACTGATGAAGATCTTGAACAGTGCGGGACCAAGGACCGAGCCCTGCAGAACCCCACTGCCCACATCCTTCCAGGTCGAAAATGACCCATTCACCACCACTCTCTGGGTGCGGCCCTCCAGCCAGTTGGTGACCCATTTGACTGTGTGGGTATCGACACCACAGTCCCCCAGTTTTTTAATGAAAATGGAGTGAGAGTCAGTGTCTAAGGCCTTCCGAAAGTCCAGAAAGACTACGTCCACTGCTACCCCTGCATCTCCAGGATTTGGTGACCTGGTCGTAGAAAGCCACCAGGTTGGTCTGACAGGACCTGCCTCTAATGAACCCGTGTTGCTTGTCCCTAAGCAAAATCTCCCCTGCTGTCCCCTTGTGGACATGTGTCAGAATAATTTTCTCAAAAAGCTTACCCAGGATCGAGGTAAGACTAATTGACCTATAGTTCACCAGGTCCTCCTTCCTCCCTTTTCTGAAAATGAGAACCACATTGGCCGTCTTCCAGTCCTCTGGCATGACACCAAAGCACCATGAGTTCTTGTAAAGCCATAGCAGGGGTCCCGCAATGACCTCAGCTAATTCCCTCAGTGCTCTGGGGTAGAGATCATCCAGACCAGCTAATTTAAATACATCCAGTCCCTCCAGAACTTCCCTAACTAGATCTTCCCTAACCCATGGCCTAGGTGTGCCTCCCCTGGAGCCTGAGGGGGGCCTAGTGGGGGGGCTGATCTGGCCCCTGCTCAGGAAAATGGAGGCAAAGAAGTCATTAAATAGGTTAGCTTTGGTGTTACGACCAAATTTCCTAGCGTGTCTTGCAGGGGCCCCATGTTACCCAGTACGTTCTTTCTGCCCCCTAGGTATTTAAAAAAGGACTTCCTATTGTCCTTGATCCGGGAAGCTAGTCCCAGTTCCATGTCTGCCATGGCCTTCCTGACTGCCCCCCTGCATCCCCAAGCAACCGCAGTATAATCATCCCTGGTGATGGCCCCTCCCTTCCATTGGGTGTACACCTCCCTTCTAGCTAGAAAACATTCCTGGATGCTTTTGGTGAGCCATGGGGGGTTTTGTGCCCTCCTGCTCCCTTTGATCCATGTTGGGATTATCTGCCTTTGGGCTTGGAGCAACCACTGTTCATCGGCACCTGGCTCCCCTCCCCTCTGGGACCTCAGTGCTTCCCCAACTATTCTCCTTAGCTCATTGAAGTTCGCCCTCCTGAAATCTATGGCTGCTGCTTTGCTGCTGGCCTTGCCACCTTGCACCTTGAACTGCAAGGTGAATTCCAGCAGGTGATGATTGCTGTCACCCAGGTGGTCAAGCACCCACAGCCCCCTCACCAGGTCATCACCTGTGGCCAGCACCAGATCCAACAAGGCATCTCCCCTGGTGGGGCTGTGCACCTCCTGGGTTAGATGGAGGTCCTTCATTTGGGCTAGGAACCTATGTGAGCAGTCAGACCTGGCTGACTGCTCTTTCCAGCAGATGTCTGGAAAGTTCAGGTCACCCA
>NW_017728918.1:14222849-14224577 GCF_001723895.1 Crocodylus porosus | reverse complement strand
GCAATGACCTCAGCTAATTCCCTCAGTGCTCTGGGGTAGAGATCATCCAGACCAGCTAATTTAAATACATCCAGTCCCTCCAGAACTTCCCTAACTAGATCTTCCCTAACCCATGGCCTAGGTGTGCCTCCCCTGGAGCCTGAGGGGGGCCTAGTGGGGGGGCTGATCTGGCCCCTGCTCAGGAAAATGGAGGCAAAGAAGTCATTAAATAGGTTAGCTTTGGTGTTACGACCAAATTTCCTAGCGTGTCTTGCAGGGGCCCCATGTTACCCAGTACGTTCTTTCTGCCCCCTAGGTATTTAAAAAAGGACTTCCTATTGTCCTTGATCCGGGAAGCTAGTCCCAGTTCCATGTCTGCCATGGCCTTCCTGACTGCCCCCCTGCATCCCCAAGCAACCGCAGTATAATCATCCCTGGTGATGGCCCCTCCCTTCCATTGGGTGTACACCTCCCTTCTAGCTAGAAAACATTCCTGGATGCTTTTGGTGAGCCATGGGGGGTTTTGTGCCCTCCTGCTCCCTTTGATCCATGTTGGGATTATCTGCCTTTGGGCTTGGAGCAACCACTGTTCATCGGCACCTGGCTCCCCTCCCCTCTGGGACCTCAGTGCTTCCCCAACTATTCTCCTTAGCTCATTGAAGTTCGCCCTCCTGAAATCTATGGCTGCTGCTTTGCTGCTGGCCTTGCCACCTTGCACCTTGAACTGCAAGGTGAATTCCAGCAGGTGATGATTGCTGTCACCCAGGTGGTCAAGCACCCACAGCCCCCTCACCAGGTCATCACCTGTGGCCAGCACCAGATCCAACAAGGCATCTCCCCTGGTGGGGCTGTGCACCTCCTGGGTTAGATGGAGGTCCTTCATTTGGGCTAGGAACCTATGTGAGCAGTCAGACCTGGCTGACTGCTCTTTCCAGCAGATGTCTGGAAAGTTCAGGTCACCCATGATGACCACATCCTTTGACTTTGCTATCTCCGTGAGCTGACTTAAGAATTCCTGGTCTAGCTCTTCCCCTTGGTTAGGTGGTCTGTAGTAGACCCCCACTGTTAAGTCTCTTTCCCCTCGACTGCCTTGTATTTTAACCCAGAGCACTTCTGTGTGCCCGTCCTCTGACCAAACCCTTAGTGAGTGGGAGGAGGTGGCTGCATGGACCCAGGCTGGATCTCGCCCCGCCCAGGCCCCTACTTCACCCAGCTCCCCAGGGAGCCATGCGACCAGAGCCACACGAACAGGCTGTGCAAACAGGCGCGCTTGCCTGCCAGCACATGAGTTAGCACGGAGTTTGTGCAGGAGGGGGCACGGGAGGGCTGAGGCCCTGCCTGTGAGCCCCACAGGGTAGACAGTCCCAGCCATAGCCAGCCTACTAGCAGCATGACACAAATGGGCATGCACCACACCCTGAGGGTCCCCAAGGCCCCCCGCCCCAGCACCTCAGAGATGGCCACCCAGATGGAGCCCATAGTTCTGGGCTCCACGCAGATGGAGCCTCTTGCTTTCGGCTGTGGGGGCAGGCTCTGGGGCTTGGCAACATCGCCACCTCCCCTTGTGGGGCCTTCTCCCTTTTGGAGTCTCTGGTACGCCAGCTGGAGGCCACAGTCCAGAGACTGCATGCCATCAGGGACTGTGAGCAGGAGATTTTTTCCTACTGCCAGGCCCTTCTCCCCCAGGAGCTGGAGGGTAAACCACGCTCTCCCTCCAGGACAAAGGAGGACTCCGGGACCTCCCACTCT
>NW_017728918.1:14195369-14221964 GCF_001723895.1 Crocodylus porosus | reverse complement strand
ATCATAGGGATAACGGAGACCTGGTGGGACTCCACCCATGACTGGACCACGGGTATAGATGGCTATACCCTGTACAGGAGGGATTGTGTAGATAAAAGGGGCGGGGGTGTAGCTCTCTGTTAAAGAAAGCTATGCATTCCTTCAAGCTGATATTGGTGACCAGGTTGGATGACTAGAGAACCTCTGGGTTAAAATCTGTGGGAAACATGGCACAAGGGACACAATGGTGGGAGTCTACTACAGACCTCCCACCCAAAGTCAAGAGCTTGACCAGGATTTCACCCAGGAACTGGCTGAGGCCACATGCTTCAGGACCATGCTTGTCATGGGTGACTTCAATTACCTGGACATCTTATGGGAGGATCATAGAATCATAGAAGTAGGGTTGGAAGGGACCTTGTAGATCTTCAAGTCTGACCCCCTGCCTGGATGGGAGAAAAGACTGGACTCAAATGAGTCCAGCCATGTAGTCATCAAGCCTCTTCTTAAAGACCCCCAGGGTAGGAGCCAGCACCACTTTCCTAGGAAGTTGGTTCCAGCTCCTAGCCGCCTGAACTGTGAAGTAGTTCTTGCAGATGTCTAATCTAAATCTACTCTCTGATAATTTGTGTCCATTGTTCCTTGTCATGCCAGGGGGCGCTAGGGGAAACAGTGTCTCCCCTAAACCCTTCTGGTCCCCCCTAGTGAGTTAGGGGGATCACTCAGCAAAATTTTAGCAGTCACAAAGCTTCCTCTTGTGCATGGATGACCTCGACCTGACTCAACAAGTCTATGGGCCAATGAGAGTTAAAGCACTGTTCAACCTGGTACTAGCTACTGGGGATGACTTAATTGGCGACCTAGTGATCGATGGGAAGCTGGGTCAAAGCAACCATGAGCTGATCACCTTCACTACCCGCCGTAAAGCTGGCAAGTCAGTCAGCAACATGGAAGTCCTTGACTTCAGGAAAGCCAACTTTGACAAGTTCAGGAGTCTTGTCAGTGTGGCCCTAAGGGAACACGACCCCAGGGAGAGGGGAGTTCAAGAAGAGAGGATGCTCCTCAAGGGAGCGATTCTCAATGCACAAGCTAATTCTGTTCCATCTTGGAGGAAAGTCAGCAAGAGGGCACAGCAGCCCCCCTGGCTCTCCAGGGATCTAGCAGAACTCCTGTCCTTGGGCCCATATTTTTCAACATCTTCGTTAATGATGTGGACATTGGAGTCAGAAGTCGACCTGCCAAGTTCACCGATGACACCAAACTCTGGGGCAAAGCATCCACACCAGAAGACAGGTGGGTGATCCAGGCTGACCTGGACAGGCTCAGTAAATTGGTGGATGAGAACCTGATGGTGTTTAACACAGAAAAATGCAAGGTTTTCCACCTTGGGAGGAAAAACCTGCAGCATCCTTATAGGCTCAGCAGTGCTATGCTGGCTAGCACTATGGAAGAAAGAGACTTGGGGGTCATCATTGACCACAAGATGAACATGAGCCTGCAATGCGATGCTGCTGCTAGTAAAGCAAGCAAAACACTGGCTTGCATCCACAGATGCTTCTCGAGCAAACTCGGGACGTCATTCTCCCCTTGTACTCGTCCTTGGTGAGGCCGCAGCTGGAGTACTGCATCCAGTTTTGGGCTCCACAATTCAAAAAGGATGTGGAGAAGCTGAAGAGAGTCTAGAGAAGAGCCACGCGCATGATCAGAGGTAAGGAAAACAGATCTTACAATGACAGGCTGAGAGCCATGGGGCTCTTTAGCCCGGAAAAGTGCAGGCTCAGGGGTGATCTGATGGTCACCTATAAATTTATCAGGGGTGATCACCAGTATGTTGGGGAATGTTTATTCACCAGAGCACGCCAAGGGATGATGTGGTTGAACGGTCATAAGCTACTGCAAGACCATTTCAGGATGGACATAAGGAAGAATTTCTTTACTCTCTGAGCCTCCAAGGTCTGGAACAGTCTGCCAGCGGAGGTGGTTCAAGCACCTTCACTGAACACCTTCAAGAGAAAATTGGATGCTTATCTTGCTGGGATCCTGTGACCCCAGCTGACTTCCTGTCCTTTGGGCAGGGAGCCGGACTCGATGATCTTCCAAGGTCCCTTCCAGCCCTAATGTATATGAAATCTATGAAATCTATGCCTGACTAATCTAGTTTGTTTTTATGACCAGGTTACAAAACACCTGGACGCAGGAGTACGGGTAGATATCATTTACTTAGACTTTAGGAAGTCCTTCGATATGGTATCACACCCCATACTGGTGAACAAAGTAAGAGGCTGTGATTTGGATGATTACATAGTCCAGTGGGTGGCAAATTGGCTAGAGGGTCGTACCCAGAGAGTGGTAGTGGATGGGTTGGTATCGACATGCAAGGATGTGGGCAATGTGGTCCCTCAGGGCTCGGTCCTTGGACCGATATTCTTCAATGTCTTCATCAGTGACCTGGAGAAGGAAGTGAAGTGTACTATGTCCAAGTCTGCAGATGATACAAAACTGTGGGGAGAAGTGGACACACTGGAGGGCAGGGAACAACTACAGGCAGACCTGGACAGGTTGGACAAATGGGCAGAAAACAATAGAATGCAATTTAACAAGGAGAAATGCAAAGTGCTGCACCTAGCGAGGAAAAATGTCCAGCACACCTACTGCCTAGGAAATGACTTGCTCAGTAGTTCAGAAGTGGAAAGAGATCTCGGAGTCCTAGTGGACTCCAAGATGAACAAGAGTCATCAGTGTGACAAAGTCATCAGTAAAGTTAACTACACTTTATCATACATCAACAGATGCATGACAAAAAGAACCAAGGAGGTGATACTTCCCCTCTATCGGGCACTGGTCAGACCACAGTTGCAGTACTGCATCCAGGTTTGGGCGCCACACTTCAAGAGGGATGTGGATAACTTGGAGAGGATCCAGAGAAGGGCCACTCGTATGGTTAAGGGTTTGCAGGCCAAGCCCTATGGGGAGACACTAGGGCACCTCGACCTCTTCAGCCTCCTCAAGAGAAGGTTGAGAGGCGACCTTGTGGCTGCCTATAAATTCATCATGGGGGTGCAGAAGGGAATTGGTGAGCCTCCACTTAGCAATACGCCCCTGGGGGTCACAAGAAATAATGGCTATAAGCTAGCAAAGAGCAGATTTAGCCTAGACCGTAGGAAGAACTTCTTCACAGTTAGAGTGGGTAAAATCTGTAATGGGCTCCTAAGGGAGGTGGTGCTATCCCCTACCCTGGGGGCCTTCAAGAGGAGGTTAGATAGGCATCTGGCTGGGATCATCTGAAACCAGCACTCTTTCCTGCCTATGCGGGGGGTTGGACTCGATCTATTGAGGACCCTTCCGACCCTAACATCCTCTTTCTTATACATCAGTCCCTAGCTGCTTCACTTTCAGTGTTCTTATGCCCTTCATTTCTAACATTCAATCACCTCCATTCATAGAGGGGAACAACTGATGGAATAATTACAGTAAATTATAAAACTGTTAGCTGTATTTGGTTTGTACTGCAGAAAAATAGTTCAGGAGTGATTTCAATGAGGGGAATGTAGTAGGTCCCAGGTAGGTAGAGGTATCTGATAAGCAAACAAATGAAGTGGTAAGAGTCTCCAGGCCCAGTCTGACAAAAGGACTTAGGTACTTAATGTGGTATCTAAGTGGAATTTAGGCATCTACGTCCAAGACTCACAGCCAGTTAGGGCCCTGAATGGTGCAATGTACTGGGTCATTTCCTCCACAGTTATACCTGTATAAACTGATTTATTCTGGAATAACAACAGGATAGCAAAGAACAGAATTTGACTTCAATGTAAGTAGCAACTTGCTACATTACCTAATTTCCTGCTTTTGGCAGTTTGAATCACAGTTGTTGCTGAATGATGAAACGTTTGTGTTTCTCCAATATATAGGGGATCGTTAAAGTGTATGTTTATAGAAGTACCACACTTGCTATAAAGAATAACTCATAACAACTATTTGGAAATATGGCTCCTCTTTATCACATAAACTCAAAGCAGAATATGAGTTAAGAAACCTTCTTCCATAACAATTTTCTTCATATATTGGACTTCTAAAACTAGGGACAAGCTGAACTCTGTTATTGCTTGTTGCACTTTAGTCAATGAAACAATATAGTCTATGTACACTTTTGTACTAGATGGTTTTACCTTTGTGACCTTGTGCAGTGTACGTTCTTGTTTCTATTACAGTAAACTTGCTTGTATGCTACAATCAAAACCCATGATAACAATAAAAGAACTTTGTCAAAAGAAAGATTTTTTTTCTTTGTAGTTGTTTAGATGTTTATTACAGAAAAGTAGAAAAGAGATAAAAGTACATAAGTCCAGAAGGGGCTGGCAGGAAACCTTCATCAGTTAACCCCGTACCCCCAACCAAGGAATGAAAACCTCTCTGTTCCTCTTTCAGTTAGTCCCAGTACAACTCTCATGACTAGTTGGCTGTGATTTTAACAGTACAGATTTTAAAAGCCCCCTTAATGGCCCAGTGTACCAGGTCACCTCCTGCTACAGTATAAAGTGCCCAACTCCAAAAGGCCTTTATCCTGATGAGGAACCTGAGGAGATGGCACCAGTGAGGCAGTTCCTGTGGTTCTTCGGTATCCCTATCTTAGCTTGGCTCAGGAAGACACTTTTTAAACAGATGGCATTCCCTGCAGCAGCCTGGTACGGGGCAAAGAAATGTATATCATCTCAGAGAAGTCTAAGTTCATCAAAAAAAGGCCTCTGAGTACAACCAAGAATGACCACAGCCAAGGATAATTAATGAAGTCATGGAAGAGTATCTCCTTCATCTCCCTCTTGCAGAAGGGGCAGGAACCTTGATGATGCCTAGTGAAGATGGCAAACAAAGGTGGCTATAGCCAGGGTCCTGTATAGGCTACCACTGGAGCTCTTCAGGTTCTTGGAATTGGGCAGTTTGTAAAGGTTGTGTGAAGCCAAGTGAGCCCACTCCAGCACTACCACCAGTATGCACTGCCTCTAGGTTGTGTCAGGGTGGGACGTGAGAATGCAGGTGTCGCACACCTCAACAGTCCACACATACAATGCCTTTTACATTCAAGAAAAAGCCATCACTACTGTTTTCAGGCATGGCAAGAAACTGCACGACAAAAACAGCAGGATGCAAGTTTGCCATCCGCATCAATATCCATGGCTAGGATGACAGGCAGTGACAGAGATAGAGCATTGAGGAAGCTCCCAAGAGATCTTGTGGAGATGATCTTCCAGGACAGTGACAACATTTGTGGGTGTGGCTGCCTACACTTCAGCCACAAGGAGAGAGGCAAGGCAGACTGAGTACAGGCCTGGTGACTGGGACCTAGGCTGGGGGCCAAAGGTGGGTCAAAGAAGTCAATGACGTTGTTGCTATGAGGCACCTGGAGGCTCAGATGGGTGCCCCTGTAGCAGGGTCAGGCTATGGGCACAGAGCCTCTGCAAAGAATGAAAGTAATGTACCAATTAATGAACAATTTTAAAACCTTTCAGTCTTTAAAGAGAATCCTGATGTATAGAAAAATACGCACATTAGACAGGTAAAGGGTCTGACGCATTGGACTGTGACCGTAAAATAAAGAGAATTCCATAACAACAACAAAAATGCTTAAGCGGGCTCAAACCCCCACCCCCTCCCCACTCTGCTCCACCTCTCTGCCTCACTTTTTGTCTTTCTAAGTCTACCTATTTACATTCTCACTGACACCCTGCCACACGTTTAGTATCTTTCATTTCTTGGAGTCTCAGATCAGCAGAGACTCCCCATGCCTGAAGAAGGGTGATTGCACCCAAAAGCTTGCCAGGAAAATGCTTTCCAGCTGCTCAGTTGGTCTAATAAAAGATATCACAAAGAAACGTGCCTCCTCAGAAATTGTGGAATATATGGTGTTGCATAAAATTAAAACTTCTTTTGTTGTTGTATTTCCCATCGTTCCTTGCAGTCAGATGAAAAAGCAAGATCTGCTTTCAATGTAGCACACTTTGACCAAAAGGAGAGTTAAAGTGAAAGTTAATTCCACTAAATTTACGGTCTGTTACTTTCATACCCCCATGCACAGAGGTGATGCATTGTACGAATCATCTGTAAGGCTCTGAGTAATCCCTCCATTCCTACTGAGCAAAGTACTTAAAGCCTGAACCTGTATCGTCGGAATAAATAGAACTTTTGCTATCAACTTCAGTGGGAGTGGGATAAAGTCCTAAAGTATGTACTTGACTTCAGTGGGATTTAAGTGTGTTTAAGTGCTTCCCTGAATAGGGTAAGATTTAAGCATGCGCTTAAATAATTTCCTGAACTGAGGCCTAGATATTATTATCAACATAATCTTGGATATTAATGAATTAATTCAGTGTACTTCAATGATATGAATTGAAGCCTTATTAATGCTTGAATTTATTTTGGAGCTTGCCGCTTGTAATTTGCTCTACAACATAATGTGTACTTGCAATTAGTTACCATGGGGAGCTGCAGTAGACTGAGAGAAATACATTTGTTACATTTATTTTAATTTCTTGAATGACAAGTAGTTTCTTGCCTTCTGTTACCAGATGTGAAGCATTTTTTGATGCAGGGCCAGATTCCGGTCTCATCAAAATCAAAAGGACTTTAAAAAAGTATAGAACTAGCTTTTATTATTGCGTGACAGTGGGCTCAAAATGAGATATATAAACACACGCACACACAGTAATAGAGGAGAAGGTGAAACAATATACCTAGTATTTATCTTTTAACTGGTATAAAAATGACTGCACTTTATATTGCTTTTTTACAAGGTGCAGCACACAGCTGTCTAGCATGGAGGTATTCTTAAAAATAAGCGGTGATATACACAGCTATGAGGAGGGGAAGATCCAGGGGGGTGCACTGGCACCCCCCTTTGATTATACCCTCCCCCCAAGTTTAAAAGCAGCTGCCTGGCAGTGGCAGAAGCATTTCTAGTCAGGCAGTACTGAGGGAGTCACTTGACTTCAAGGCTCATTATAATTTACTTGATTCCTTCTAAACTCTTCATTCCATGGGTATCAAGGACCCCCTCTTCTTTTGAATGGTCTTGATGTTCCACTAGTCGAGCTATCCCTTGTTCTACCACTCTGCTGTCTGTTAGCTGCTCCTAGTAATGCAGCTCCTATTTCACAGCCCTGTGGATTCCAGTGAAGTTGTACTTGTTTTTGCTTCAACTGTAAATTGAATACTACAGCCCACACCCCCAAGTATATTAGTAAAGCTCCTAGTTTACTTTTAATCCTAGAAAAATACATGTTGCTTTGTATGTGATGATGCATCATGTGACGGTTGCTTTGAATTAAGCTAGCATGTGTACCAGATGTAGTTTAGCTGCAGTAGCACAGAGCTTCAAGCAAACCAGGAAGGTTAGACATACTTTAGCTGCCAATTAAATAATGCCAGATAAGTTCTGCACTTCCGTTTTCAAAATCCTAGATCCCCCCCATGGCTATCAGGTCATGTTCAGATACTGGTAAGGAGGTTTTCATTTGCTTCAAACTTAAACTTCATAGCATCAGGGGAGAAGGAACTATGACTCTATTTTGAAAAGGAGAGAAACTGCGTGGATATTGCATGACTATTCCAAATCTTTATTTGTCTCAACTTTGTTTTAATGAATACAAGATAGTTTACAATGACTTTGTTCTTTATCTTCAGCTACCATACATGCTAACCCCCCAAAAATATTTAATAGCTAGATCTAGTATATTTGTATTAGGACTTATTATTACGTTATTGTAAAGATGTTAGTTGGCTTTTAGAGAAAGGAGTGCTGGAGCAAGTTGAGCATAACGTTATGTTTGCTGTGCAATGCAGGGATGCCTGAGTTGCTCTGAGTAACACAGAGCTTCATGCAAGCCCGGAAGGTTAGCCATACTCTAACTGCTGCTTAGATAATGCCAGATAAATATTATAATTCAGGATTTCCTCGCTCCTAGTTCTGTGTGTAATTGTCTAGAACAGTGGTCCTCAACCTTTTTAGACTCAAGGCATTCCTCAGACAACAGCAGTTTTGGGTTTTCATTCTTTTTGTGACTACAGAAAAATAATGGAGCAATTCTTCTGGTGTAAAGAACTCAGAAAGACCACAATAAGTCAGAAAGTTTTTGACATTATGGGCTCCTATTTGGCATCTCTGGCTTTATCTTTTCAATCATGGTTGTACACCAAATAGTGTAAAATTGCCTGGCATCCTGCAGTTCCCTTGACAGGATCTCAAGACACCCAAGGGTGCTGTGACACACTGATTTGGAAAGTACTTGTTCACTGATGTTCATAGATTCATTATATGTAACTTTCTATCTTACAGCTTCTCTTTATGTAAAGACATTTACCTACACAGCCAGATAATGAGCCTATAATTCTTTGTTCTTCCTACACTTAATTTCTGACCTTCAAATGATACTTAAAGGAATACCCACTGGAATATTCTGAATTATATTTGACTGTAACAGTATCAAAGCTGCTAAAAAACTGTCAAATTATTGATTCCAAAGTTTATGGGCACATGTTCAGGCAATACACTAACAATATTTGATTTAGGCTTACTTCTGGCTGGTAATTTTCAAAGTAGTTTATTTCTTTGCATAAATTTAGGAGAGCTTTTGGGGATACGGTTTATCTGGGGAGCAATTTTCTTTTTGATGAAGTCGAGTCTTTTCTACCATTCAGTGGGGACCAGTTTAAGAAAACTCCTTTATAGCGTTTTTTCCCTTGGTGCTGTATGTCAGACTAGCCTCTACAGTGGAACAAATATTGAACTCCAAATTATTTAGTGTCCATTGGGGAGCTCTTGAAACAGAAAGATGAAAATAACCTTTTATATCAAGGCTGATTTAGTGGTAATGCCTTGGCTGCTTCCCCATTTACTTTAAGTCCTGATTTCTTTGAGAACTGGATCAGTTGGTAAAGGTTTAAAGGAGATTGTTTTTCCAGCAAGAATAGAGGGTTCCACAAATGTGACATGTTCCACCTTAGAAACAGACTAATATGCAGTTCACTAATTCTGATGCTTTGTATATCTGCTGCTGATGTTATCATTTTGCTCGCCTAATGAGGCCATAGATTCCAAAGCCAAAGTGAACGTTAACAGGAAATGTGGATTTCTGTCTTCTCCTATAGAGACTAACGTTGTATATAATTGACAGAAATGATGTAAAGCAGAACTTTCAGAGGAAGAAGAAAGGATGTTCCCATCCCAATTTTTTATTTTTTTTTTTGGGCGGGGGGGTTGGGTTCTGCTTTAGTTGACAAGAATTAGTTCCAGCTCAAGAATGTCTTCCTAGTCTTGGGGTGTATGCTGGTAGCACATCGATACTAAATAGGCTGGAGTCAGGTAAAATATTCTCTCTCATCAGCAACAACTTCATTCTCTTATATCCTTTCTTTTTCTCGTAAATCAGATAACTTTCCTGCCTCCCAACTTGTTAGCTCAGACTGTGTACATAGATACAAGTACTTGCTGTGACTGCAACAGAAGGAAGCTGAATGTAATTTCTGCTTCATAGCCAATAATGCTGCTTTTTTTCTCTCTCTCAATTAGAAAGGAACCCAAGGAATGTGGGGTTTGTCCAAATAGCCAAATATGAGCTACTGCTTTTTTTCTGCTCAAAAAGAACAGGAAAGTATTTAATTTTTTTTAGCATTCCATAGCCCTATTATCTTTTCTCATTGTCCCTCTCTAAAATGCATTCTTTTCTGATGAATCCTCATCCTGTTAAAAGCCAAAGGGCATCCCATTCTTGTTTTTAAAATTTACCAATCATGCGCACATAAACAAAGCAATATAATCTTAAGTGACCAAATAGACAGCTTGAGCAGCAGGAAAAAAATCATAAATAGTCTTAGTGTTTCTGTTAAGAACACATTAGTCTTAACCACTGGGGTAAACTTTCTTTGCATAAATTCAAGTCCACTTGTATAAAAATAAATCATTGAATTAGAATGAGTGATGACAATAAATAAAAATCACAGCCTGTTTATTGATAAATAATGAAATAAAAAATAATTACTATTCACAAATGTTTAATGGTTTTGCTTTGAAAGGGAAATCACTGAACCTGTAAAAGTAGCAGGCATTATATATTCAGAAGCGTAGGTAGTGAGCATCAGCCGAGCATACATGGAAGCGTAATCTATTGACTATCATTGAGTCAGGTAAAGATGCTGTTGATTGAGACAAATTATTTGAGTATCACATTGCGATTCCACTTTTTTCTATCATAAGAAAACTAATATGTTTTTCTTAAATGCTGCACTGTTCATAATATATTATTTTCCAGAGATTAGACACTGTTGTATTTAAAAATCCATTGTATTTAATCTACTAGATAATACCAACAGTTCAGATCTGAAAGAGCAACATTCTCAAATTCCAGATTTATGGCTTTCCTTTAACCAAAACCAATTTTTTTTATTTTTTCTTTTATTTGCATTTCATAAAAGCAGTATATCCATTTAGGAATAGTTCATGGTTTACTTTTAAATCCTAATGATTTACAGATACAATAGTGCTACCAACCCTAAGACTGCCATATCTTACTTTCTGAAATCCTGATGTATTTCAAGTTACCTTACCATTTCTTGTATTCCTAAATTCCCTTTATTGATTTTTGCAGTCTTTGGGGTTGTCGGTACTGTAACATGCTGTACTACACTTTTATTTTTTGTTTGCTTTTTATTATTTTCCCCAACTCTCTAGTTGGACTATTGCATTCATGTATCACTTTGAAATTTATGACGTATTTAATAGCATTTTTATTTTTTATGATTATGTTACTCTTACCCTTTAAGAGGGTCTTAGGGAATATATTTTAGTTTTCTTCAAAATAAAAACATGTAAAAAAAACTACGTAACTGAATTATTATTTTTATTTTGACCGTAGAGAGCTGTGAAATGGAAATTATTTTAGATAGATGCAAATTACAACATAATAATAGTAATAATGTGAAGTCAGCTTTATGATCTGCCTGTTTCATATACTTCTGTTTGCACACAAAGGAATGTGACTGCATACATTTTGTTTGTTAAGGTATCAACTCTGTGTGTGTGTGTGTGTGTGTGTGTGTGTGTGTGTGTGTGTGTGTGTGTGTGTGACAAAGAGAGAACAAGAGAGAGAGAGAGAGAGAGGTGATTGTATGACACATTTTTAATATTGCCATTTAAAGCATTTGTGACTGTACTGGAAGTCGATGAAGCTATTACAGTTTATACTAATTGATCATATCTACATGAGACATTTACTGCAGAGTAGACTAGCTCTGCAGTAAACGTTGCCTGTCTACATGTGCACCCCTATTAGGCTGGAGTAAACAAATGAAGTCTGCAGCAGGATAGTACAAATAAATATAAGTACTATCCTGATGTGGTTTTTTTTAATTTGCAGCAGCACATGTGTAGATACTGCCCCAGTTGTCTGGGGCATGAAGATACTTCAGTGCAGGGCCTGCCTTCCAACTAGCCCCAAACTGGAGCACCCTCATGCCCCAGCTAGCCCCTCTGCAGCACACTGAACCAGAGGGAAGCAGCCCTAGGCTGTTAGGCTTACCCCCAGAGCCTCCTGCCAGCTGCGGTTGCTCTGATCTGGCTCAACGTGCTGTGATCCTAGGCACACATTCAAACAATGCACCTGGGAGCAATAAGCTCTGGGGCAATAGAGTTTATTGCTTTGCATTAGTTGCACATATATACATGCCCACTGAGGACCTAGCACCTCCTGTAGAAAGGCAATTCTCTTAGTCAGTAACCTCTGAGGTGCTTTAATTTATTTATTTTTTATTCCACATTAGAATGAAAAGGAAACTTTTCGAATAGTTTTGCAAAAGAGGCTTGGTATCGAATTGTGTTTTCAGATTGAACACTGGGCTTTTTGACTCAGAAAAGGAATGCATAGGACCTAATGGCTAGGACAATGGCCAAGGATTACGAAAATGTAGTTCAGACCCCTGCAGAGCTTTTTATCAAAGGTCATTCTAAATTAGATACAACAAAGATTTGAACATCCATCTTATATATCCCAAGCAAACAGCCCAACCATCAAGCTGCTGAGTGTGAAAGAACCTTTCTCTCAAGCATTTTTCTTAATAAGGCTTTCAGCTGAACCAAACCATCTTTGTCAAATGCGACACC
The DNA here is from genome assembly GCF_001723895.1 of Crocodylus porosus. Taxonomy (NCBI): domain Eukaryota; kingdom Metazoa; phylum Chordata; order Crocodylia; family Crocodylidae; genus Crocodylus; species Crocodylus porosus. The sequence goes on along the minus strand of NW_017728918.1, from coordinate 14,209,840 downwards.
TTGGATCCTTGTACAAAACTTATTTTGTCAAAATAGGTGGAGCACATTCTAATGTTACGTTTTTCACCCATGAGCCACACTTTCAAGCCGGAGCTAGGTATATAATGATGGGAAGTGATTCCCATGTGATGGCTGATTGGCAGTTGACATGAAATGTGCTGATGGTCATATTCTCACCACAGTTAATCCTCCTGTTGCTGAGAGTCACAGCAGAAAAGCCTCAGACTGAATGGACCTTGAGTCTGATCGACACCTTTAGCTGCCATTCCCCTAGGTCATCCTTAAGGCACATGAGTAAGATAACTTCAGGAAGCAAACACTACTCCTACTCCAGCTCTACTAGTGCTGTGGATAAACAGAGTGTTGGTTTCCATTTCTATCAATCTAACACCTTTCAACAGTGGTAAATGTACATATTTAAGAAAATAAATGTTTTCTGCATTTTTTTCTAGGGGAAAATGGGCCATTATGGTAATGAAATGCATTTTAATACATTATGGTAGAAAAAACATAAATGAAGGAAAGTTCAGTATCAAATCAACTCAGTTTTTCCTTCGGCTGCATATTTTCTTTGTTTTTAAATGCTCTGGCTGTCATCATGAAACATAAATGAGATTTCTGAGTATATATGTTATCCTGCAATCACCCTGAAATCCAATTATATGTGTTTTTGGCCTGATCCAAATAGTGCAAAGTAGCCCCAAAACTTGCCTTATTGGGGTAGTAAGTGAACCCTAATTAAACAGGAGCACCCCTGAGTATTATACAGCACATGCTCCATCACACGCTCTTTTCCCTGCTGGCATGGAGATCTCATTGATGGTGGGGAACAGTGGGAGCAGAGCACAGGGTACTGAGCTGAACTCAAACCGAGCAACATGTCAACTGTAGCATGTACAAAATGGACACACCCTGGTACTGGCCCCAGGGAAAAGAAAGGAGGTACGAATGACACAAAGCTATCCCTTCAGGACTCTTTAGTGGAACATAGGCAGCACCTGAGGATGTGGTCTCTGATTTTCCAAGCTGCTGGTTTGCCAGGCACAACATACATGTTGGAGGAAAGGCCATGTGATTCCTTGGAGGTCTTGGAACAACAGCAGACTCCCTGGGCCTGAAGAAGGGTGCTGATTCAGGTATTAAATAAAAGCAGAAAAAGCCCCTTTAAGCCTGTGACCTATACAGACTCTGGGGAGCCAGGTCAAACTGATGCAATTCCTGTTCCAATAAAGTGCCAGTTTGGGTTTTTTTCCATGTCCACCAGTGGCCATAGAGAGCATTGCTCTGTCTGCTTGGAGCCCTCCCCAGGTGACTGGAATCGATACCCAGGCTACGAGTGACAGTTTTCATTCATGAAGGAAAGGTGTGTTGAAAGTCACAACCCAGAATACCTAACAGGAAGAAGTGTTTGGAGAAAGGAAAGCTAGCCTGCTGGCTTGCCAGGTTCCTCTTCTGGGCATGTGCTGTGCTTGGCATGGGGGCACGCTGAGCTGAAAGTAAAGTGCCATTTTTTTTTTCACGTCTGTCAGCAAGCTATATAGTTTGCTCCCAATGATTCTGTAATGCAAACTGCAGTAGAAGTAAGGGCTTACTTCTCTAGTCGGGTCTGTTTTCACTTCCTTGAGTTCCAGAATAGGATCTATCTTACTTCTTTTTTTCCTATCCCCAGAATGGAAATGCATTGTCATCAGGGTGGCCTAACCCTTTAATGGGTCCTAGGCAAACAAAGTCATGGGCCCTGGGCCGGTCCAGTCCCCGCTCCCCACCCCAGCGCTACCACCCACAAGGAGTGCGGCTCGGAGTTGCTGCTAGGAAGCAGCTGCCGTGGCAGCAAGGCCAGTGGAGGGGAAGGGAAGGAAGAGAGGCTGACAGAGCCATTCACACCGTGGCTGTGGAGAGAAAGACCAGCCCCGCTCCCATAGCTCAAGGCCCTAGACATGTGCCTAGTTTGCCTGTGCAGTAATCCAGCCCTGATTGTCAGGTAGTGGCTTTGAATCTGGGGCCTCAGTGATCACCCAAGACTCAAGCAGGGCCTAAGCCTCTGCCCAATCCCTGTCACTGGGATGGCTGGTCAGGGTCAGATGACACTCAAGGTTCCCATATAAACCCCTGCACATGAACACAAGTGTCTGGGCAACAGGGCTCAACCTGATCTCAGACTGCTTTGCTGCTTGCTCAGGCTTGTTCTCGTTGTTCAATCTCCTGACTTCTTGAACAGGATTGCTCTCTATCTCTGCTCTCTGCCTGCTCTTCTAGCTTTCGGACTCAGCCTAATCCTAGACCCCACTCTTGGATTGACCTCCTGGCTTCCTGACCGAGCTTGTCCCTGGATTCTGCTCGCTCCTTCTGACCTTCACTGGAAACTCGATTTCTTGAGTGGCCCCAAACTTGGCCACCCATGACCCAACGAGATTGGCATCTTGTATTCCAAAACAGCTTTCCCTTTTGGTTGCTCCGCAGTCTCATTTCAAGAGGAAGGTACTGCCTGTGTCCTGGTGATTATGTAGCTGTCCAAATAGTGCAGTCAGTCTAGGCATCTATTCCAGCCCCCAGGGAGGGAGTTTCAAGCAGGTGGAGTATCCTGTAAGGAATCCTGTCTTCAGGCCCTAAGCTTACTAAGCAGTTTTCCTGATGGTTCTGCACATGCATTCCCACTTTCTGTTGTGAGACATACATTAAGATGAAAGTTTTTTTCAGTTCCCTGTTAAATCATGTGCAATAAAATACCATGCTACAGAATATCAGCACGATCATTGTACTGCCGGATTTTTTGTTGCTGTTTTTGTGGGTGTTACTGCCTTTCTATAAGCATGCCCTAAATAAAACATGCACCTTATTTTGAAAGGCAGAACGCAAAAAGAAAAAAGATTTTGTCCAGAGTCATGGCTGACTGTGTGGCATACAGTAAGTTCTTCTTGTAACACAGGGTGACCAGGAAGTATAGCATCAAGAAGGTCCTGATGCTAACCAGATCCCCAAACACACTCCCTGGACACGCTGGCTGCATCCCCACATGCAGACACATGCAATTTGTGGTGCCACAAACATCTTTTTGGCACCACAAACTGCATGCATATAATGTTAAACTGCATACATACAATGTTAAAACATCCCTTGCACAGCAAATTTGCAGTTTAGGGGCAAAATTTACCACTGACATTTCCTGGTAGCAAAAAATAAACCCCAGAAAAAACAGCAGCACAATGCACTCTACAGTAGCATGCACTGGAACAAACCAAGGCTTGGTCCTCCAGGGAGATGCTCTCACTAATGACCAAAGCATCTCCCTCCTCCATTTGTGCCACGGCTGCTCTAATACACTGGAAGAAGCTGGGCAAGGGCTATTTGTCCAAAGCAGGACACAGTGTCCCACAACAAAGTGCAGATGCAGGGACATGCACTGCAACAGAGAGTAATTTTTGCCACTATTTGTGCTGCTGCAGGCATATGTCCTTGCACATCTGGATGCGGCCTCTATGTTCTAAGGTGGACTTTATGTCACAAAAGTTTAGGCAAAACCACTGACAAGACTGTTAGTTTTTTTTACTGGAAATAGTTCTTTATATAACTTCTAATAATCAAGTGCTGTTTCTATATCACAAGGCTTATCAAGATATGACCAGGGGCTCACATGCTGCTCCAAGCACAAGCTGCAGTGGTTAGTCAACAGTTTTGGCCAAGAGTTAACATAGGACTCTGCCATCTTGGCAACTGTATGACATGCAGAGTGTTTCCAGGCTTGCTTCTTTTCCAACAAAGAAAATCGTTTTTGTCCTTAAACACACACCCAGTTTTGGGATGCTGATTTTGAGGGAAAGGTGTATGTTCTATGTGAGACAATATGGTATATATGATATTCTTGACACTTAGCTGAATGCAGCTTTCAGGTGGAACTGACTTACAAATGTTTGTGAATTTTATGAAAAATGGAGAGATGAAAAATATTTCCCCATTATACATTGTGATGAAATCAAGATGATTTGAGTGTTGGTGAAGAATGGGGAAAAGCACCCAATCCTAGAATTGTCTATTGGCTATGATACGCACCTGGAATGTAAAAAATGTAGATCACTGATGTCTGTGATTGACACAGGCCAAGGTCTAAAACTGAGGTTCCCTCCAAACCAGATGAATACCTTAACCAGTGGACTCCCTTATTCTGCTTTTGACCAGAAATACCATCCTAGCAATGAAACCGTTCCCTAAGAAAAATAAATTGTTGCAACTGAGGAATGCTGGTGCAAAGTTTCAGCTTTGATTGATCATGATTTGATTAAAGAATGATTTTATTGGAAAACTCCTTATGAACCTTACATCCAAAATCCTTACTTTGGAAGTTGCATATAAAAGTTGCTGCAAAAAAAAACCCAGTAATTTTAGAGGCAGTTTTGTCCAAAAATGCTTGTTGTGTCTGTGCATACAAATGTGTATAGATCTGCCCACTTTAATTTACTACTGACATACACAGTTGTTGCAGCAGCTTGCAGTAATTCTATCATACTTTTGGTTTAGTCATAATGAATTAAGATGACCATGAGAGTACAGCATCATCTTGCATCATCTACTTTAAAGCTTCCTGTCTGGGAAAGCTGTTGCATATCAGCCACAGGCACACAATCTCTCTCTCCTTCCCTCCCTCCCTCTCTCTCTGGCATGACTCATTTGAGTTGCAACATAAGGATGAGAGACAGCTAAAATAACCAAAACTAAGCATGGTCCTCTCATGAATATCCAATTTGAAATCCATGAAACTTAGTTATAGCCTGCTCTAAAATCGACTGAAGCAGGAACCCTGTTCATTTCACTGAAATTTGCATCTGACCCTTAGAGCCCGGAAGAATTTGAGAAGAAACGTTTAGAAACTTAAACCACACCTGCTGTGAACTTCTCAACTATACAGCAGATCTCATGGAAAGAATCTGCCATTATAAATCACAGTTAAATGAAGGAACTGGATTTCATCCAGTGAATGAAAAGACCACAAAGCTTTTTCTTGTCACAGAGAAATTTGGTTCACAATCTCAAAGTATACCATGAAGTTGTCTCAGTGAGGCTCAGGTCTAAGAGCCCATCAGGTTCAATAACTTTACACCCTTTCTTTCATCACTGCTATCTCTACATTTTATGAGTTGGCACAGAAAGAATCTGCCATGATTTTCATAGATTCATGGACGTTAGGGGCTAAAAGGGACCTCTTGAGATCATCAGGTCCAGTCCCCCTGTCCTTGGGCAGGAAAGACTGCTGGGGTCAGATGACCCCAATAAGGTGAGCATCCAGGTGTTTTTTAAAGCTATCCAGAGTAGGTGATTGTACCACTGTCATAAATCATGCTGAATAACTGTCAATCGTTATCAATACAATCCAAATTTAAAGTAATACATACATCTTCATTTGTTTTATTTCTCCTTGAGATAGTATTAATGACTCTAGGACTTAGTGTGAATGGCAAAAGAACCGTCTCAAGATTATTATACTTGGGAAGAAAATACTTAGTAAAGCATCTGAAATATAATTTTCATTATGCAAAATAGCAATATTTCAGTATCTTTTCATTACAAGATTACTTTTTATTGTTTCTTGCATGCAGAAAACCCTACAGCCCGCAGTTTATAATATACCACCCAGTGAGACATTAGGTTAACAGGTAAAAGAAGGCTTATTACTCTATAAAGTAGTTGATTTATCACTTGTTTATATGTCAATATAATTAAATCTGAAAGGTGATAATAGCTTTTGAACATCTGTCTTTAGCTTTCATATTCTTCACAGTCTGTTGATTGGGTTATGTTTTGTATTATTTCAATGTCCACAACTGTCAAGTGAAATGGGAGAGTGCTCCTATGAAGTGGTGAGCTGAAGTCAGAAGCAGCACTTCATTTTTTTTCCAGTAATACAGTATGACAGCTCCAGCTCCGAACAAATTGTTTTCAGTTGTTTGATGGGTTTCGGCTGCTCCAGACTGGAAAGTGACCACATTTTCTTTAGCTGGAAAAGTAGGGACAGTTAAAATAAAGAAGCAGGCTTTTTACTTTTTATTAACTTGTTACTAAAAGTCCTTCCATTCTTTTGAAATTCCAAGCGTGGCATCTCACATAAGATTTGAGAATATAATTGAACAATATACAATCTTATACACGTGACATATTTTTATTGCATAGGACGCTCTCTCCTGTAGCATCTTGGTAACTTTCTCCCATTTTATGTGATTAATACTCAGATATAATAGCCACAAACTGGCAAATTGATCATTCATTTCCAATTTGTGTTAATTTTGGTAGTTGTTTACAGGAAGGTGTCACAGCACCTTTTAAATGCAGTTTAATTCAATCCAATACTTAATGCTTTATGTAACTCTAGTATTAGAATTACACATTTCCTGTTTACAGCTGAAAGTCCAACAAGCCAATAATAGCTTGTCTGAATTCGTAACATTATTATGAAATTGCTTGATACCTTGGAAGTCAAAATAAAGAATATTTTTGAGGTCCTGTTTTGTTGGAATTTAGTTTTATTGCATTTAATTTTCTTGGTGTTTTGAAAGACAGTATTAGGAGAATGAACTAAGATTGGAATCTCTATGCTTTAAAGCTTTCAAAAGCAGGTTACACAGACAGTTGGCTAGGTTGGTTTAGTCAGGGATGATTCTGATTTAAGTAGGGAGTAGATTAAGCAACTTTTTGAGGTCCTTCCCACGCTACTTTTCTCTGATCTTATGATCTTAAATTGTAGAAAATGAAACACAAAAGCAGACTTTCTTCAACAGGATAGAGCAATTAGAGCTAGAGAGGAGGTTATGATTACAATGTGCCTAGAGTATTTATTAGTAATGGGCTCGTTTAGACATACACTTTAATATGCATTAGCCTATTTTAATGTGCATTAAAGCATCACAAAAAGTGCTCTTTAGCTAGTTCACATTAAAATACACTAATGCACATTTTTGTAGTACCTCACAGTCGAGGTACTAGATTTACTGCACATTTCCTAAAGTGCATTAATTGAATGTATAGATGTGAGTGGCACTGCTGCTGTAGGATTTCTACCTAGATAGGAGTTAAACTGGAAAAAAGAAACTGCATAACTGAAAACCCACTCCAGTTCTCACTAGGGATGAAGTTACATGTTAGATTTAGACCATACTAAGGGGACTTAAAATGTGAGTGTCCATACATTAAACCTTGTTAGCTCATGCTAAGTGCTAGCTAAGTATCTCAAATTTCACTTCAGGCAAGAGTTAACTCTGGGCCATGCTACCTAGCTCATGTTAGAGTAACTGCAATATGCTCCACAAGCATAACATGAGAAATTTGTAGTTCTCTAGCATCCCAGCATACAAATCTTCCACCCCCTTCCCCAATTCAGACCTGAGATAGAGCCCAGGTGTCCTGCCTCCTGGCTTTGTCCCTGTTCACCAGCCCACCAGTGGCAAGTCAGAGTTGTACAGGCAAGAAACAGTATTAAACCTTAATATGAAACTGTTTATACCTCGTTTTAACTTTAACTATGCTTATCATTCCACTGGTTTCATATGGTCTAAGTGTAATGTGTAACTTTCCCTAAGGCCAGTAAAACTTGATCATGGTCCTGAACTAAGAAAGCCAAAGCAGAAAAGACATTTGGCCTATGTATTATAGAAAGAAATAAGCCACAATGTCTTTCTATCCATGTAAGTTGGTTATAAATTGTGTAGCTTCACTTGTTCTTTTTCTCTGCCCACATGTATCACATTTGTGTAGTTCAATACAGATTAGACAGAATATGCATAAAAAGAGACAGGATAGTGGCAGCCTTTTAAAGGTGTTGAGCTAGGTCTTATTTCAGTTATTCATTTGTTATTACAGTTATTATTCCAATGCTACTTAGTCAACTAATTGTGAACCTTGTCTACCCTGTCCAGGATCCTGAAAAAGCATTGTTGTGTCTATTTTTGTAACACACTATCATCTGAACCTCAAGACAAAGTCAAAAAGAGCAGCAAGGAGGAAAAGGAGGTGACATTCATCACCTACCCAAGGGATTTCAGGGACTCAGGGTGGGTAGACTAGGACAATACTTGGGGAACCAAGTATTGCTCTTAGCCACTTAATAGGCAGAATAAGATTTGGCCCTTTATTATGCATGATATTTTTAACTTTTCCCCAAGGACTTTATATAGTGCCTCTTAATAACTAATGGGTAGCTTATTGAGCTTAGGAACAATAATGTTTACTGCTAGCCCTAATAACCTCATTTCTATGGCTGCCAGCCAAATTTATTTATTGAAATTTAAATTGCTGTAGCAGTTTTAAAACTCACCTCAAGGTAAAGTTATGTTAAAATATAATTAACCATTTTATTGCATATCATAATTGTGGTTTTTTTTTCCTTACAGGGGGAAATGTTTTGGTTTCCATAATAATTATAGAATAGTAACCCCCTTTGCTAGATTCTAAAGTACATGGGTTTTCAATCAAATCTGAAGCACTTGCAGCCACAGCAGCAATCTAATTTTTACCTCTTTGCCATTTGAAACATTCAGCAACATCAAGAATTATTCCACAAGGACAAGAAAAATCAAATACTCAGCTGTGCCCATGAGAATATTTGTCATCCTACCCATATTTTTCTTTCTTTAAGCAAAGATTTTAAATTGATATTTTGGAAAGAGAAAAGGATAGTTGTTCATCATTAGTTACAAATCACTGTTTTATTTCATTTTCTTAATTTCCTTTATGGCTGTGCTTTATGAAACATATAATATAGACCCTAGAGATAGGAAAGACCTTCAAGTTATTTTTTCCATTCCCCTGCCAATGTATTATTTGTTAGAGTTTTGGAAGTCTCTAAATTAGCCCAATAGACAGACAAGGGGGGAATTATCTGGTATAAATTAACTTCAGTGCAATTACCCCTGATCCAAACTAGCACATTATTGCCCCCACTACTTTAGCAGCCTCTACTGGAATGTACAGTACATGGTCTTTAAGGGAAATCTAAATCTGCAGAGAGAAATCAACTTATCTGTTGTCTCATTATAGAGACAATGCCTGTATTGCCTTAGATGTCTTCAGGAAGGTCTTTGGGAGGTTTCTGGGATGTGGAAAAGTAGGTGTTGTGAGGGAAGACAAAACAATGGAAGCCAAATAGATAAAGGAATGATGGCTCGATTCCTAACTATGCAAATAAACCTAGACCAAGTCTCCAGTAAAAATGTTCTTCTTCTGATCATTTAGAAATCTGGTATAACCTATATCAGCAAAAGCTCCCTTCTCCATGTATAAGACGCATGTAGACTAGGAGGCTGGCCAAGATAGCTTTACTAGTGTAGTTTAGACTAGGCCTTAGCTTGTGTCAGCTGACATTTGGAAGTAAAAGTTAAGATTCACAAACATATGATGTCAAACTGGAACTGAGATTGATTCTGAACACTTATTTGGCCTGACTTGTCTGCTTTATACTTCTTGGCATCAGATTAGCTGCCTCTAAGTCCTGCTTTTAAAGGACAAAAGTACTACATTGTCATCCAGAGTGGGACTCTCCAACTAGCGGTTCAGAGATTGCATGGGTTTTAGGAGGAGTTAAGGTGCAGCCTCCAGGCTCTTTCCTGGGGCCCACTCCCCAGATCATTCTGGCTACCCTCCTTCCTCCAGATTTTGCTGCCTGCCCCTGCCCCTATCCCAGGAGATGAGGTAGTGCAGCATAGTATGGCCTAAGGTAATGAAGTGAGCCACGCAGCTTGGTGGGGGCCAGTGTGTATGGCGCAGCCGAGGAAGAGGGGTCACAGGGTGGGGGAGATGTCAGTGCAGCATTCAGCCTGGGGGGCCTGTGGCTCACCCTGGTGTGACCATGGGGGTGCAGCCCTAGCCATTGCTGGTGCAGTACACTGGGGGGGGCTCAGCCCTTGCCCACGTAGAAAGTGAGCAGCCCTGATACAAGGGATCAAAGTAAAGCAAGAAACACATTATATTGTATGATAAATCTTCAGGAAACAAATTTATGAAGCTTCTTTTTTGTCTTACTGTCATGTCTCTGCATACTTAATTGATCCAGTTTGAAAACTGCTGTAATTTCTTCCCTGTCCCTCAGTCACCTTTTCTCTAAATTAAACATTCAGCACTCATTACAGCCCCTTATCATCTTTGTCAATCACTTACGTATTCTTTCCAGTTTCTCTACATCCTCTTAAAATGCAGTGCCCTGAAGTGGACAGGGCATGCCAAGTGACAACTAACCAGACCAAGGACAACGGTACTATCACTTGCATAAAGGTTTCTGTTAACACACATAAAAACTGCCTTTGTGTTTGTCTGGTTTTTTTGCAGTAGCAACACACTGCTAATTCCTGTTGAGCATGGGATCTAACTTTGCCTCTAGATCCTTCTTACCAGTGCTGCTGCCAAGCTAGTTTGTGCATTTGTTTCTATAGCTGTGCATTTGTTTGTTGTATCTCATATTTGATTTTGAAAATATTTATTTTATTGTCTATAGCCCATCCCTCCAAATTATCAAGATCTTTGGGAGATTTTTTTAATTTAGTCCTATCCTCCAAGTTATTTGCAACCCTTCCTAATTTTGTGTGTGCCTGCAAATTTGAACACTAAGCTCTCAACCTCTCCATCAAGTCACTAATAAACACGTGAAACAGCATTGGATGTGCTGTTTCACAAAACAGCACTGGGTGTTTATTTTGGTATGAAATAGGTGATCTTCATAGCCATTTTCAGACTAGGCTGTTGGGGACTTTTGCAAAATTCACACTTTCCTAGATAGGGTATGAAAGCAAAAATAACATTAAAAAAATCAAATGCTTTGGACCAGCTTGGATCACATCGGAACATTTGCAGTAGTCCAAGTTTGATCATTCAGGGAACTAAGGAGCATGTTTTAGGTTAAGGTATAGGTACCTAAGAGGAACATAAGGAATCTAGTGAATTTAACTTTGAATCTAAGCTCCTCTGCAGGGGGGGGCTATAGACATGTTTAGTGACACGGTCACCTAAAAAAGCACCTTAGTGGAATCTTAAAGGAAAAATAGTACTGGGGCATTATGCTTTGTCCTATTTTTCTTCCATTGGATATAAAGGAAATTTTAAAAAGCAGTTATTACCTCCTATTTTTTAACGCTATATTTATCTTCTTGGAGAATTTCATATTCATTTCATATTTGTGGCTTGGTGGCCCATATGGGACCCCACCATAACATCATTACTTCACTACTTCATCTGTACCCAGATGCACTTAACAGATCTTCCATTCACTTTTTAGAGCTCCGAGCAAATAAATATATTTTTTACATATAGTTCAATTCCTTCTGTTTCCCCCATATCTATTTTTCCAGCATAAGCTTTACCTCTCATCCCCAAATCTGAATCCAGCCACTCCTCCTATCCTCAAATGTTGGACTTGTTCTTGAAAGTCAGTGTAGCTGATATCCACCTCTGAAACTTTTTTGTTTCATTTTGTTACTGATCCAGCGAATACCTTTCCTGAGCCTTCCTATCAATATGTAGAGGAGTCTCAGAATTTGGTAGAAAAAGAGTTGTCTCAGTTGGGCGATGCATACCCTCCACTCCTATAAGAAGACTGGATGACCTGCTGTTTTCTTAATCATATTTGGAGAAAAGTTGCTTACCACTAGTGTGTTCGGTGATACAGAGACATTACTGAAAGTGTCTTAGAGGTGCTGTGAAATGTGTTGACCCTGCGTATTTGTGAGGCTTTCTAGTATTTTGAGGCACACTATGGAAATGATTCACTGAACCCTTGAGCAGACTCAAGTTGTTCCATTTGTTTCAAGAGGTAAGCAAAAAATAATAAAAATAAAAAAATAAAACCCCACACGTCTTGGGTATTGGCATGCAAATGAACATCAAAATGTCCCACTTTGCTTCTAAGATTCTCGTATTCCATACAACAAGAACACATGGCGTTTTAAAATGAAGCAGAGCAACTATAAAAAATGTAATTATATATTTGGAAAGGGAGGAAAGGGACTGATGTGTAGAATGGAAAGCAGCATGCACTTAAAGCCAATACTACAGTTCTCAAATAACCGATCTTGTAGGAAATAATGAGCTATCTGCTATGAAAGGAGAAAACAGAGGAACTGGTAATAAACAAACTCCAGCTCCCGTGTGTGACCTACTACAGTACAATACAGTTTAATTTTATTACTTGTCATTCATACTGAAAACAAATTTGCAATTTTCTGCAAATATAATGGGAATGTTCCCAGAATGTGTAAGTGCAGAAAAGAGTGGATATTTCTGTCAAATGGGATGTTGCTGTGTTTTTCTCTGCATAGAAAACAGAATTATGAGATATTTTCCTCAAGAGATGCATGATTCATAGATTCAAAGATTATAAAGCCTGGAGGGACAATTGTGATCATCTAGTCTGTTTCTTTGCATAACACAGGCCATAGGGTTCACTGCTTCTGTTTTTACCTGGGCATATATGTACAAGATGAGTAGGAGGTGAGTAGTCAATTCTTTTGCATATCCACTTATGAAAAGATGAGGTAACCAGTCTAATTTTCAGAAAACAAAACATATTTTAGATATTAGTGAAAAGGATTTAAGGATAATTAAATGCTGGAACAAGATATAGAAAGGTTGAAGGATATCCATCATTGGAGATTTTAAAGAATTATTTAAGATAAATTTCTGTCAGCAATGGTCTAGGTATGCTCGATCTCAGTGCAGGTGCATGGCTTAGATTGCTTCTTAGACTTTCTTTTCAACTATATATTTTTATGATTTCTGTATCTTTTTAAAAATACATTCAGCTTTGATTGCTAATTTTTCACTAATGGAGAATCTGCCATAGCTCTTAACAAGTTGTCCCAGTGGCTAATCACTAGGCAGGAATTTGTTAGTGAATATATTCAAAACGTTTGGCAAAGGAGTGCTCATTTAAGAAAGTCTCCATATTCATGAAAAAAAAGTTCCTAGTTGTATTGCACACAAAACTATTTCCTGAAACTAAAGTTAGGTTTTACTGAGTATGGCCTTGTTCTTACTTTCTGAGAACTGATGCCTACACACATGCTTGGGGCGGGGGAGTGGAGATTTTAATTAGAGTGGTTCCTGGAAAGCTGCTCTAATTAAAACAGGTCACCATTATGTGAATTAAGCCCCCGAGGGCTTCACAATGACCAGGAGACACTTTATCTAATCCTCATGCAATGAGGTTTAGGTAAAGTGCCCCAAATTAATTGAGTCTAATTCTAATTAGAAGGTGAACCAGGACATGTGGAGGCACTGATAAATTTTGAAAGCTCAATTCATGTACACCTCTATTTTATCCCCTCTTATTCAGGTCTTCTTTTAAGAAGCAGCCCCAACTTCCAATGTTGAATATGCATTTTATTCAATGACTTCATAATGTAGGGAAGTCCCTTCCACAGCAGTGCCCACTCCACTGGGCAAAAAAGTACCGTTACATAGCTTTGTATGTGCCATTTGAGGCACATAAAATGAAATATTTTGCCCTAGGTATCTAAGTGCCACTCAGACACACAGCTGATGAACTAGGATGTTGCCAGGACTAACCAAAACTTACAGTAATATTGTAGGCAAGAGTATACCATTAGTTTATAGCAGAGGTGTTATAAATGTGGCCTGTGGGCCAGCACATGCTCACAAAATCATTTCACCCATCCTATGGGGCTCCCAGAGAAGCTAGGGACTTGAGGGATGGGTGAGCAGAGGCAGGCCCTACCACTGATTTTACTACTGTGACTGAGCATGCATCAGCAGCTCTGGAGTGCAAAATGTCTGTATTAACGCCTACCCCACCACTTGCTCCACCATTGCTTGACCCCACCCACCATGGCCAGGTCTGCATCTGGCACAGGGGGTTCCTAATGGTATGGATCCAGCCCCCAGATCTGGTCCAGAGGTATAGGTGAGTTTGGCGAGCCTAGCATACAGCAATGAAAATGTTTAGGGGTCTGGGGTGCATGATTTATGAGGCGAGCCTGAGGGAAGTGGGATTATTTAGTATGCAAAAGAAAAGAATGAGAGGGGATTTAATAGCAGTCTTCAGCTACCTCAGGTGTTTCATAGTTTCATAATTTGTAGGGTCGGAAGGGACCTGAGCAGATTATCTAGTCCGACCCCCTGCCATGGCAGGAAAGAGTACTGGGGTCAAATGACCCCAGCTAGATGTTCATCTAACCTCCTCTTAAACACCCCCAGGGTAGGAGCCTGCACCACTTCTCTTGGAATCTGGTTCCAGACCCTAGCCACCCTGACTGTGAAGTAGCACCTCCTGATATCTAGCCTAAACCTACCCTCTGCCAGCTTGTGACCGTTATTCCTGGTCACTCCTGCCAAAGCTCGGGGGAACAGTGACTCCCCCAATGCCTGCTGATCCCTCCCTGACTAGTTTAAAACAGGCCACAAGATCCCCCCTCAGCCTTCTCTTTTGGAGGCTGAACAGGTTCAGGTCCCGCAGCCTGTGCTCATAGGGCCTGCCCTGTTGTCCC
>NW_017728918.1:14172770-14194709 GCF_001723895.1 Crocodylus porosus | reverse complement strand
TGATCTGATCGTAAAAGGCCACCAGGTTGGTCTGACAGGACCTGCCACTGATGAACCCGTGTTGGTTGTCCCTAAGCATGCATCTCCTGCTGGCCCCTCCTGGATGTGTGCCAGCATAATTTTTTCGAACAGCTTGCCTAGGATCGAGGTGAGACTAACTGGCCTATAGTTTTCCGGGTCTTCCTTCCTGCCTTTGTTCCACAGAGGATGGAGATGAACTGTTCTCAGTGGTGGCAGATGACAGAACAAGGAGCAATTGCCTCAAGTTTTAACCAGGGAAGTTTAGGTTAGATATTAGGAAGAACTTTCTTGCTAAGAGAATAGTAAAGCATTGGGATGGGTTACCCAGAGAGGTGATTTAGTTTCCATTTTTGGAGGTTTTTAAAAAATGGCTAGACTTGGGATGATCTAGTTGGGGCTGGTCCTGGGGCTGCTTTGAACAGGGGTTGGACTAGATGACTTCCTGAGTTCCTTCCAACTCTAATTTGTCATGAATCTATGATGCGATGACATCATTATTTTTAGAATGGTATTGTAATATTATCAATACCATTTCCATTCTCTCCGTAGCATGACACTAATGTATTTCTAATGACCTGCCATGCCACATCATATCAGAAAATTATATTTGGTTTTAGCATGTACTGAACAAATCCTTTAATAGATCTAATCAGTCAGCGAAGTCTTATCCAAATTTGGACTCATTGTGGGTGGACACTATGGCAGGTGACTGTTTCACAGGGACCCCTATGGTCTGCGGGAACAATGTAATCAGGCAGGGGAGCTCTCCCATGCCACAGGAGAATGATTCAATCCTGGGAACTATAGAGTACAAGCCAAATACTCTCTCCTGCTCACAGCAGTTTGTGTGGGTATGCTCCGAGCACAACCACTGGTTTGAGCTTCAGAAACCAGACAGCTACATTATGGATCCTTCTGTGGCCTAGGTTTTGGGTAAGTGTCAGTCAGTCTGTTCTCAGATAAGGCCATTAAACTGTCCAACTCAAAATGTAGTCATTTATACAATGCAAATACCATGAGCCTTGATAATTTATTATTCTAAAAGACTTTGAGATACATGGATGTAAGGTATGACAGAAGTACAAATATCGTAAAAATATCAGCTCACTTCATATTGTGATTTTTTAATAGTATGATGAGACATACCCAAGATCTGTTCAGGTATTCTGTCACCACTCTATCATTGTAAACCATTTTCTCATTCTTAATGATGAAGAAAAATGACCATTCTTTCCACCGATAGGAACAAATGATTATGTTATAATGGAGGAGGGCAATTGTTTCTAGTATGTTATCATTGCAGTTTATTTTTTTTCACTCTCAGCACTTAAATTATCTTTAAAAATGTATTTTGCATTCTTATGGCAATAACCAATCATGCATATATTATTTGTGAGCAGAGCAAGGAGCTCAAGTCAAGATGAGATTGATGACTTTTCAATTATTGATGTAAATGAATTGCCAAGTATAGCTACTTGAAGGAATATATTGAAGAGCAAAAGTCAAATCACTGGCTCTGTACACAGACTGTCACATTAAATAAACTCATACTTCATTTGTGCAGTGAATGAAAAAAGCTAATTAAGTTGAATACAGTTTTGCCTGCTTCTCCTGGCACTGTTAATCAGTAAACAAATCCGAAAACTTCAGATAGGCAGGTGGGCTTCAAAGTCCAGTACATTTATAAAAAACAAAGTTAAGACCAGAAGAAGAAACTAAAAGCACTAAAAATAATACTGAATTTCAAACTGAAAAAAAAATGAAACTGCCCCATAAATTAGGAGGCATTTCATGCCCCTGGAAATGGATCTGTTGTTGCCTCTCATTAATCTCCTTTTCTAAACAACTGTTTAGTCATGAAGTAACATTTACGTGACTCCTGTGGAGGAAGTGTGTTACACAGATAAGCAGATGCAACCAAAATTAACAATTTTAGTTCAAATGAGTTTCATCAAATCTGTTCAATTGTTCCATTTTGTATGAACTAACCCTTCAGTTTTGCTTACAATTTTGGATTCAACCCAAGTTCAGACAATACCATTGAATTTTCACTAGTTTGGTCTAAAAAAAATTCCAGGATGTTGTTTCATTCAAAACCCCTTGGGACTATGTAGTGATTTATGCACATAAATTTAACAATGCACATGCAAACCCAATTAGTAGGAAACCTTCAGCAGTCTGCTTGCTAACGTGGTAGCTGTTGTTCCAACTTATGCCAGTTTGGGGTTTCTGAAATTACAATATAATACATGCACATATCGTTATAAGTTATGATCATTAAATTATTCCCTCAATTCTCTAAAGAACTAATGAATATTAGAAATACTCAAAAAACAGAATCGATGAAAAAAAAAAAAAATCGATGAAAAATCCAGCTTTTGTTGTTGTTGATGTGAATCAAAATGAAAAGCCCATATTTTGAAATTTGTTTAAAAGTTCTGAAGATTCCAAAAAGAAACAAGAATCAGGATAAGAAAAAAAACCAACTTTTTTTAAATGTAATTTGGATTCATTTTATTTTGGCATGTGTATTATAGTAATTGCAACATGAAACAATATATTACAGGTACATAACCAAGTAAATTAAATTGAAACAAAATATTTTTAATATGTCAAAATGAAATATTTCAAGTTATTTTACATTGTATGTTTTTGGATTGTATATTTTTATGACACATTTCAATTTTGATTACATTGAATTTCCAAAGAAAGTCATTCTTCCTGAGTAGCTATAATAAATATATATCCCTTCAGCATTTTTTCCTCAGTTTTCCAAGATAAAGTACACGAAAACCAGTCAGCATTTATTTATTGAAACTTTTGTTCCAGAAAATAGTGAGGGGTGGTGGGTTTTTTGGTTTGGTTTTAGTTGTGTTAGAGTGTTTTTTAAAATTGAACAGGTATATTTGTGGGAAATAAATATTTGGTTTGATCTTAGTAAAGAAATTTGAGATGCTCCTAAAAAAAATGCAAACCTAAATGCTAATGGGTTCTAGTTTTGTGTTTGACAAAGACTCAAAATATCAAGGGAAATTTTCAGCAAAAATATGCTTTTTGTGTTCATGGAAACTTTTACTGGAAAAAATATTCTGCAGTTCACTCTACTTGAGACTTTAAACTTTCCTGTTTTCTACTTCTTTCCCTCCATATGTGATATGATTTTTCTCCCCTTTGATATGTGTACTTTAGCGACTAGGAAACCACTTTTGGTGAAAAAATACTTTAAAAAAATATTCACACTTTTAGAGACAGTGGGCACATCTACTAGTGTAATTAGCATGCCTGAATAAACTCTGGTACAGTTGTGCTGAAGTTTAGGTTTACACATGCACCTAAAAACACAGCACATTGAGTTGGGGTAGCACATCCCTGGCTGGTGGGGAATCTGGCGGGTCAGCCTGCCAGCCCAAGGCTGCTGTGACCTGACTTAACATGCCGTGGAGAGGCTAGCAGGGACACAAGGGTGCTACAGTGCGCGGCTAGCCAACAGCCAGCCTCCACACCCCAGCCAGCTCTCATCACTATCTACACGTGCATTGCAGCACATTTAATAACTCCACCTTAGGATAGTACTTGTGTTGGGAAGTGCTATCCTACAGTGGAATTAATTAATTTACTGCAGCTTATAGTGCTACAAGTGTAGATGGTGACTCTTTATTGCAGAGCTAATTAGTCAACTCTGCAATAAAGCACACATGTAGATGCACCCAGTTTAAAGTAAGGAAAAAAAATTACTACTTAAAAACTTTGCTTTTTCTTAATAAATTTAAAAGCCTCCCTTGCTGCAACTTGAGACCATTGCTCCATGTTCTGTCACTTGCCATCACTGAGAACAGTCAATCTTCATCCTCTTTTGAACCCCACTTCAGTTAGCTGAAGGCTGCTATTATATTCCCTCTTAGTCTTTTCTTCTCTAAACTAAATAAGCCCAGTTCCCTCAGCCTGTCCTCATAAGCCATGTGTCCCAGCCCCCTCACTATTCCTGTTGCCATCTGCTAGACTGTCTTCAATTTGTCCACATCCTTTCTATATCAGGGGGCCGAAAAATGAACACAGTGTTCCAGATGTGGCCTCACCACTGCTGAGTTGAGGGAAATAATCATTTCCCTAGACCTACTGGCGACACACCTACCAATAAAGCCCTGTATGCCATTAGCCTTCTTGGCAACAATGGCACACTACTGGCTCCTATTCAGCTTATTGTCCCCTGTACCACCTAGCTCATTTTCTCCCCAGCCAGTAAGCCATCAGCCTGTTCTGGTGCATGGGATTTTCCATTCTAAGTGCAGGACTTTACACTTGTCCTTGTTGAACCTCATTGGATTTCCTTGGCCCAATCCTCTGATATGTCTAAGTCACTCTGAATCCTAGCCCTACCCTCCAGCACTATCTACTACTTGCTTGGTGTCATTTGCAAACTTGCTGAGGGTGCACTCCATCCCATCTTCCAGGTGATTGATGAAGACATTGAATAAAACCGACCCCAGGACTGACCTCTGGGGCACTCCACTTGATACTGGCTGCCAACTAGATATTGAACCATTGATTATTACCCTTGGAGCCCAATGCTCCAGCCAGTTTTCTATGCATCTTACTTTCATTCATCCAACCTGTACTTCTTTAGCTTGCCTATGAGAATGCTGTGAGAGACCATATAAAAACCTTGCTAAACATCAAGGTTTACCACATCTACTGGTCTCCCCACATCTACAGAGCCAGTCATCTCACCATAGAAGGCAATCAGGTTGGTCAGGCATGATTTGCCCTGGTGAATCCATACTGACTGTTCCTAATCACCTTATTTTTCTCCAAGTGCTTAGAAATGGATTCCTTGAGGATTTGCTCCATGATTTTTCTGGGGACTGAGGTGAGGCTGACTGGTCTGTAGTTCCCTGGATCCTCTTTTTTCCCTTTCTGAGAGATGGGCACTAAGTTTGCCCTTTTCCAATCATCCAGGACCTCTTCCAAGATGATGGCCAGTTGCTTTGCAATCACTTCAGCCAACTCTCTCAGTATCTTTGGGTGCATCATATCTGGCCCCATGGGCTTGTATATTTTTAACTTTTCTAAGTAGTCCCTAACCTGTTCTTTCACTAGTGTTGGCTGCTCATCTTCTCCCCAAACCGTGCTGCCTGGTGCAGTAGTCTGGGAGCTGACTTGGCTGTGAAGACTGAGATGAAAAAGGCATTGAGCGCTTCAGCCTTTTCTGCATCTTCTGTCACAAAGTTGCCTCCCCACTTTGGTGAAGGACTCACACTTTCCATGATCTTCCTCTTGATACTTGTAGAAACCCTTCTTGTTACCCTTCACATCCTTTGCTAGCTGCAATTCCAGTTGTGCTTTGGCTTTCCTGAGTTAACCCCTGCATGCCCAAACAATGCTCTTATATTTTTCTCTAGTTATTTTTCCAAGAGTCCACTTCTTGTAAGCTTCCTTTTTGTGATTTAATTTACTGAAGAATTCCCTGCTAAGCCAAGCTAGTCTTCTGCCGTACTTGCTAGTCATCCTGCACATTGGGATTGTTTGTTCCTGCACTCTCAGTAAGATTTCTTTAAAGTACAGCCAGCTCTCCTGGATTCCTCTCCAACTCAGTCTGGCTTCCCAAGGGATCCTGCCCATGAGTTCCCTGAGTGAGTTGAAGTCTGCTTTTATGAAGTCCAGCTACTTACTCTGCTACTTTCCATCCTTCCTTTCATCAGGATCCTGAACGCTATCTTCTTGTGGTCACTGCTGCCCAAGTTGCCGTCCACTACTAATTCTTCCCTGATTGCGAGCAGCAGATCAAGAAGAGCATGGCCCCTATTTGGCCACTCTTGCACTTGCACAAGGCAGTTTCCCCCAGCACTCTCCAGAAACTTCCTGGATTGCCTGTTCACTGCTCTATTGGCCTCAGAGCAGATGTCAGGGTGACTGATGTCCTCCATGAGAACCAGGGCTTGCGATCAGGAAACTTCCATTAGCTTTTTGAAGAAAGCCTCATCCACTACTTCCTCCAGGTCTGCTTGTCCATAGCAGACCCCCATAATGTCACCACCGTTGTTGCGGTCCCCTCTGCCCCTAATCCCAAGACATTCAGCAGAACTGTCTCCAGTTTGATGCTGGAGCTCGGAGCAATCACATGGCTCTTTTATATAAATTGCAACTGCTCCTCTTCTCCCCTGCCTGTCCTCCCTGAACAGTTTGTACCCATCAATGACAGTGCTCCAGTGACGTGAGCTTCCACCAAGTCTCTGTTATTCCAGTCATGCCATAGTTCCAGGACTGTGTAAGGACTTCCAATTCTTCCTGCTCATTTTCCAGACTTTGTGCATGTGTGTACAGGGATCTAAGGTAATGAGTTGATTTCCCTGATTTTTCAGAAAGCATGAGAACATCTCCCCTATTGCTCCCCCCTGCTCGCTCTACCTCCAAGAAAACTGGAGACTCTAATCAAATCTAATCAAACCTAAATCTCCAGACTAAATAACCCTAGTTCTTTCAACCTTTCCTCATAAGTCTTGCTTCTCAGGCCCCTAATCATGTTGTTTCTCTGCACGGGATTCTTTTCAAACTGTCCACATTGTTCTTGAAGTGAAGTGAGGCCTCTTCGGGGCTGAATAG
The DNA here is from genome assembly GCF_001723895.1 of Crocodylus porosus. Classification (NCBI taxonomy): domain Eukaryota; kingdom Metazoa; phylum Chordata; order Crocodylia; family Crocodylidae; genus Crocodylus; species Crocodylus porosus. The sequence continues at coordinate 14,188,088 of NW_017728918.1, read as the reverse complement.
ACTGGAAGAATCACTTTCCTTGATTTTCAGGTGACACTTCTCTTGATATAACCCAGAATCGGTTGGCTTTTTTTTTTTTTTTTGCAACAAAAGCATGCTTTGACTCATACTCAGAGTTTATGGTTTAGTGTAACCCTCCAGTCCTTTTCAGCAGTACTGCAGCCTAAGCAGTCACTCCCCAGTCTCTATTCGTGCATGCAATAATTTTGTCCCAAATGCAGGACTTTGCACTTGTCCTTGCTGAATCTCATCTGACTGATTACAAACCATTTTGCCAATCTATTCAACTCTCTATTCAGGTGATATTCTAGTTAAACTAGACAGACTCTTCATGATTATTAATACATTTTTATTCTTATATTAAGAATAAGAGTAATGTGAAAATGTTTAATTTTAGATAAGTGGTTGCCAACCTGAAAAGGATAAAAATCACACTTTTAACTTCTCTTTTTGAAATTGTGGAATATTTTTTGTTGTCTGTGGATTTCTGTTCTGAACATTTTCTTTCTAACCAGTAATGGCTCAAAGTCCTGAGCCTGCCCTGTGACACACTCTTTCAGCTTTGTCACTTTGGCTTTTAGTTTCCTTTCCTTAAAGCGTCCGTTTTTGTGCATCCAGATTTGACACACACATCTCCACATGTTGGGGAAGCTGGCATCCCCTGGGAGGTCACTTCCTCTTCACATTCCATTGACCATCTCTCCAGTCTATTGCATATCATGTGTAATATTTTATTGGCAAGTCAGAAAAACCCTGATTCGGGAAAGCATATTTAGTAAGAAAAGCACTTAGGCACAGACATAAGTGCCTCTGGAGTCTCATAAGCTAATGTTAAGTTAAATACTTTCCAGTATAAAGGTCAAATATAGAAAAATCAAAGTGAAGAAGGAGGAAAAGGGTAGATAATGTAGCAAACTGAATGGGAGCATAACAATGTGGGCCCTACCACGAAATACAGTTGGTAATTACATCTCTTCAGAAAAAATGGGCCAGCATTTTATGCTGCCACAGAGAGCAATTATGAGTATCAGCTCTTTTGTATTTAGAGTAGTAGGCCTGAGAAAAACTACATATTAAGAGTGCTTTGAAAAGACAAGCTGCTTTGAATGCTGTCTCTTCTATGGAGATTCATAATATCATTTAAATGTTATTATTACTCTGTTTATTTTTGCATTGGTTCAATCACCTGTTTTTAGTATGAGGTTTCAATAATTAAGCAAGCAGAGCCTCAATAAATTAAGCTTACTGTCATTTTCTAAACCAAACAAGTGGGTCAACAACTATGATTAAGCTGTCGACATTAATGAATAGTTGTCTTTAGAATAACTGTAGTTTCTTTTAAAAATATATCTTTTTATGGATACAAAAAAATTCTTTAAATAGTTCCTGGTAATGAAGTATAAAATTATGATGGTCCACATGGTAAAAATCAGACATATATTTAAAGATATAACATCAGTTTATTATCCCAACATATGACCTCTCTGTATTTCACCACCCTCACTGTTGTTAAAATGTTTGGGTAGGTTTACATATTGTCTTATTTATCTTTCGGGGTTTTTTTCCTTTTTTTTTTTAAATATCCATTTCTTTGTTAGCAAGAATAACCCATGCTTGTGAATGGAAAAGCTAGGAGAGACAAAAATAACATGTGAGAAGATTTGATGAAGTAAACACACATAGAATTAAAAAAAAAAGACAGTGAAATGGTAGTTAATTTTAACCCATTACTAATTAGCATTCAGATAATACATCTTGGAACAAACAGTGGAACATTTTCAAATATAAGCATATGTGTTTAAAATTAAGTGCTGAACTCAGCTATGGTTGAATTAGTCGAGCATCACACAAACATTTTTCCAGTTCATCTCATACCACTTTTCTTCACTGTTTGCAATATTCCCAATACTGCCCTTTACTTAATGTAAGCATTTGCAAGGCATTGCCAGCAATTGTCATTAAAACTGAAACAGAACTTAGAACTCTACCATTAGTATGGGTCCAAAATTAAAATGGCTGATTTGTGAATACGTAAGGTGCCTATACGTGATCATGGAGGCTGCACCAATGTGCTGGAATTCCAGGGTATCAGGGAAGCTCAATATAGCAGGGGTCTCTCTTGGGGCCAGTCTGCCATTGGCCCAGCCACTTGTTCTGGACCAATTGCCCAGGTCCTCTTCTGCCATGCCTTGTTGTTTCTTAATTGGTTTTAATAAGGCGGGATGCCCATTCTTGCCCTGATACCAGGGGGTGCTATCTGCTGCTCCATTCCTTCCCCTACACCACAGCCCACTACACTACACCTCACAATTGGCATCCAGATGACATAATGCTTCCGGCCTTCAGCCAAACCAAACTTAACCCTCATTGTCAGGCCTCAGATACACACACATTCATACCGCCCTCCTCTAACTAGGTCCTATCACACTCCACCCTCTCTCACAGTGTCTCTTTCTTGCATCAACAACTTGTACCATCTTGCTTCCTCCCAGAGTGGACCCCTTTGGCAATAGGCCTTATCAAGCTCATACCTTAGGTGGCAGACATACCATCTTTTGGGGCTCTCCTGCAACCATCACCAAGCTAGTGACCAGCCAATTACCTGACTGGGTCCAAGCTTGCCCTGACCCCTCCCGGGGCAACTCTATATCCTCACAAACACATACTGGGCTCCCAGCCCTCTGGTTTCCCCCTCACTGGGGCTCCTCATCTCCGCCCCCTCACTGGAGCCTTGGGGCTTCCCTCCCAAGTAGGGTCTCAGGTGGCCATAGCTGTGCCTGGCCCCCTTGTACCCACAGATTGTGGGGGCTAGGGCTTAAAGCACCCCAACCCACCTTCCACCAAGCTAGTAAGTGGCCTGGTATTTCCCATGCCACTGGGAGACCACCAGGCCACCCACTTCTAGCAGGGTGCAGTTTTAGGTAATGCCCAGGACCAGGAACCTCCAAACCATCCCCTTAAGCTCCTACCATTACCTCCAAAATATTGCATACTTCCTGACCTGCCAGCAGCAAGCTGCTCTGTTTATATAGGCAGCCAGAGATCTAAAATGGCCACTGTAATCAAGCACCTGCTGACTGTCTGACTCAGCCCTTAAAGTGGCAGGCACAAACAGTGCCCTGCCACACTCAATTAAATAAATTTGCTGGAGCATGGCAACTACCACATTCCGGCAGCCTCCTGCAGCTCATGTATCAGTGTCCCTGCTCTTTAAAATGGTGGAAGAGGCACTTGAATTAAAACTCATATAATGAGCTTTAGTTCAAGCACCCCTGCCACCATTTTTATGTGTGAGGATGTGGATATAGGAGACATGGGAGCACTTTAATTAGAGTGGCTTTATTGTAAAAGTTATGATCATCTATGCAAGGAGTAAAGCAATAGATATTGCTATGAGTGGATGATGGTTTGTTGCATAAACCCTTTTAAAATACCTGAATGGCAATTACAGAGAGGATGGATATCATCTTTCCATTGTAGCTGAAGAGGACAGAATTAGGAACAATGGTCTCAAGGTGCAGCAAAGGAAATTTAGGTTGGAGATTAGGAGAAACTTTCTGACTATGAGGATGGGAAAGCAATGGAGCAGGTTACCTAGAGAACTTGTGAAATCTCCATCCCTGGAAATGTTCATGAAGATATTTCATGAACACTTGACTGGAATGGCTTAGTCAGGGCTGATCCTGCCTTGAGCAGGTGGCAGGACTAGATGGCCTTGTGAGGTCCCTTTCAGCCCTACTTTCCTATGATCCTATAAAAGTTAGTAGTCCAAGTAAACAGACAACACCTTGGGAAAAAAAAGCCAAAACATATTTCATTTGTATCATATGGCTGTGGAAGGCACAGTAATGCTATGACATTTGACAGAGACTGGCTTGTTTTTCATCTGCTTCCTACTTGAAAAGAACACCACCTTTGGAAACACAGGGTCTTACACAGTGGGCATGTCTACATGTGCAGATTAATGCACAGTATCCTATTTTACTGCTCATTAAAATGTCACTTTAAAAGTGTTATTATGTTAATATGGGGTCCAATAGGCTACTGCGCATTAAGGATGACCTAAAATCCATGCACAATCATTTCTGTGCATTAAGGCAGGATTAGGAGCATTTGTTAGTACTGGAGGTACTAAATTTAATGCACATTAGGAAAAGCACCCTAATACATGTGTTGTGTAGATGTGCCCAGTGTGAGTAAGCCTCCACAGGGTTCCCTCTGAGACCACCCCACAAGCACCAGCTTTTCCTAACCCTCTGTACAGTTTTTGTTTCACTCTTCTTGACTTCACTACTTTCCTTTGAACTGCCAGGGATATAATTCCAAAATATGGCATATAGCTAGACATGACCAGATTAAGACAACATTAAAAATTTGAAAGAAATCAGGAAGCTCTGATAACAATTCCCAGCTCTGCCACAGGCTTCCTGTGTGGCCTTGGGCAGAGTCAGTCAGGAGTAAATTCCATGTTTATTTAAAATGAGTGAAACAACCTGGTGTCACTTTTTTGAGGCCAGTAAGAGCAAAGGAACTCAGGTCTGAGTCTCAAATCCTTATCTGCTCAGTAAGAGCAACATTACCTTTCTTCTGCATTTTATCTGTCTTTTCCATTTTGATTGTAAATCCTGGGGGGTCAAGGACTTCTTATCCTGTACCCCTAAAAAGTTACTACCACCATGAGTTCATGATCTCAAAGGGAGACTCCAGTTGTTACTGCAGTAGAAATAATAATAAACAAACAATTTAGATTCATCACTCTTATATCTGGCTTTGCATGTGGGTATACATTTGTATTCTGACAGTCTCATTTTTTTAATAGACCACTATCCAAATGTAACAGTTCATTCACTTTGGCAGTCAGTTCACTAATGTCAACTGTCATGAAATCATCTGAAACAAGCATCATTTGTGGCTGCTGTTTCTCAAAGTCTGCAACTCTTCTGCCAAGTTCATCCAGCATTGTTAAAGTTGCCTTCATGACCCTTTGCAAGGAATGCATCTGAGCCTTTCCTATCTTCATACTAGAGTAAAAAACAACAGTTAATATTAATAAATTATATTTTATAGCATCCAGGAATTTGAAGTGCACCTCACAGAGTGAGCTCAAATCATTTGGCCTAGCACATATGAAATTTACTTTTAAATGTGATGTTATAAAGGAACAATAAAAAAGTGGAAATGAAGATCAGAGATCATTATAATAAAATTAAAAAGTTGGATGGTCTTCTATGTACAAGAGTACATTGTGACTAGAAGATGTGGCCCTACTGCAGCTGTTTGGCAAGCCAATTAATTTCTCTGTGTTTCTGTTCCCCATCTGCAAATGCTTCTTTTGTCTGTCTCATTTAACTAGCTTGAAAATCCTGAGAACAGTCTAGTTAGATAGATAGATAGATAGATAGATAGATAGTAGGCCTGTGTGAAGAAGCAAGTATTCACTTTTGATTCAGAGGGACATTGATTCAATTTGATTTGATTCAATATGATTTGGTGACACCTCCCCCCTCCGCCCTGGCCACCGACACCACCACAACTGGCTGCGGACAGCTCCTGCTTGGCCCACCCTCACCACCAATGCTTGCGCTGCAGCCTATAGGTGGTCACCATGCCCCCCAGCCTCAGGAGGCAGCATCACCCATGTGGAGTGTACTGGACTGCAATGAATCCAGCCATTTTTTGATGCCCTCTTTCAGCTACTTCACCAGTCCCTGCACCTCTGGTGAAAGCGGCTTGCCCCAGCCAGGAATATCAATCCCCTTGAACTTCTCTGTTTCATTCGCAAGCTCCTTCAGTACAGGGATCACCTGGATAACGAGGTCATCACCAGTGCTGAGGCTCTTGGTGGCCTTGGGGCTTGAGAACCCCCAAGATCTGGGAGTTGGTATCCCACTGCATTTTGTTAAGGGAGCCACTGATCCCAACCCTCCCTAGAAAGGCCATCTCACGGGTGGCCTTCTGTTGCTCCACCAGCCTTTCCAGCATTAGGTATGTGGCATTCCACTGACTTTTCACTTACTGCATGATTTTGTGTTGTGGGATACTCAGGTCTAACTGTTTCTCCTGCAGCATCTTGCCCCACTCGATGCTCCAGTGGAAGTAGCCTGCCCCCTTCCTGCATTTTGAAATGAGCTGGCTGGTAGTGATGGCACTGTCAGTGGGAACCCTGTCCCCCTCCAAGGTGTCCCTGACTATGATGTGGAACTTGTGTTCCACACAGTGCATGCCAAAAAAGTTGGCATCTCGCACTGCCTTGCCCTTAATGGCCCCATTATCAGTGACCACGAACCCACAAGTGAGCTCGTCCTGCCCAACAAGCCACCCTTGTACCATGCAGTTCATGGCCACCATGATATCCCTTGCCATGTGTGATTCATCCATCACCTTTGCTTGAAGGAGAGCCCACTGATACACTGACTGATCACACCAGTGCCCTGTAAGAGAGAGGTAGGCCTGATCTCCACCCTGGCTGCTCCAGATATCTAAGGTGAAGTGCAAGGCTACCTATGGACCTGCCTTCCAAAGTTCCTCCCTCAAATACTCCCTGAATGCTTCATACAAGGCAGGCACCACTGTTCTGCTAAATGTGGTGTGGGTGGGTACTTGATAGGATGGGGCCATGAGTGCCATGAGCTGTCTAAACCCTGGACGCTTAACAAAGGAGAAGGGCTGGCCATGCAGAGCAAGCATCTGCCCAATGCTCTGGGTGACCTTGCTCACCTTTGGAATGCATCCACCTTCGTCTTCGCCTTTCCCCCAGTGGTTCAGAGTGGCCTGCTTCCACTTCTTGGGCCTAGGGGCTTTGGAGCGAGATGGAGACTTCTTTTTAGGTACACTCCCACTAGTGCCAGGCTGACAAGGTCAAGGGTGTGCTGCCTCCTGAGATGCTGTAGCATCGCCATAGTGGTGAAGTGTTTCACGTTCTTACCTCGGCTGATGTGCCTTCAGCAGTGCTGGCAGATAGCATACCTGGGAACATCTGCCACCTCAAAATGATCCCACACTACACTACCCATCTGCTTCTGGGTTGAGGGTGGGGATCCTGCTTTATCCCCCTTGACACCAGGCAGAGGCACAACAACAGGAGGAACTGAGCCACCTGCTCCCACAACCTCCTCCAAAGTGCCTTACAGAGAAGGAAACCTGCCTCTAGGGGAACTTTGAGGGGTGTGGAGCACAAACTCAGGTTCCCCCTCTTTCCACATAATTTCCTTTGCTATGGCCCACAGCTTCTCTGCTTCCAGATCCAGCTTCTCCTCTGACACTGGAAGGCTCATGCTGGGAACTGAACTTGGGGTGGAGAATGTTATACTGCTGCTGGTTAGTGGTGGTGGTGCAGGTACAGGCACTGCTACCACCTCCTTGCTCTCACTAGCAGCAAAAGACTCATCACTGCCAGGAAAGAGGGTGCATCTATGTTTGGGGCAGGGGGAACTTGCAGCTCTCCCTCTGTCTCCTCTTCCTCCCTTGCCATAAGATCTGGCACCTACCTTTACAGCATGCTTCATAATGTTAGCTGTGCTGCAAAATGTGTGTGTGTGTGTGTCATATATGTTGTGTTTTCCTGCACAGTTATGACACACTGTCAGGGAAAACACATATTTATTTTTGTGCGGGGAAATAATCAAGACAGACAACAAGAACAAATAAGAAGATTTGGGGGGAAGAATAAGTTGAAAGGAATGGATAGGGATAACAATAGGAATTGTAGGCAGGGGTAAGTAGGAAAAGATTGGATACAACTTACAAGAAGAGAGGCCAGCTAGCAAGAAACTAGCTGGCAAGCCAGAGCCTTTCAGATGCTGCTGCTCCAAGAAAGAGACAGCTCACAAAAGGCACAGATCACTTCAAACACTAAAGTTTATCCCCAGTGCTCTGGGTGAACTAACTGGCCCTTGCAATGCACACTCCCCACCCCTTTCTGTCCACTTTTCCTCCACTGTTCCAGGGTGGCTTGCCTCTGCTGTGGGGGGATGGGGGCTTTGAAGTGAGAGGGAGATTTCCCTTTGGGCACACTCCTGCTGGCTCCAAGCTGAGGAGGAGCAAGGGCAAGGGAGTGGTGCCTGTGGAGATGCATCAGCATCTTTGTGGTGCTCATTTGTTTTGTTCCCTTGATCCGGCTGGTTTAGGTCAGCAGTGCAGGCAGATAGTGTATGTGAGATCATCTGCCAGCTCAAAATGATATCAGACCACACTACCTGCTCACTTCTAGAGTGCGGGTGCATGTGTGGATGCTGCAATTTCCCTCTCCTCAGCAGACAGAGGCACAGCAACAGGAGGAGAGGAGTCAGCTGAGTTTTTTGCTTCTGCAACCTCTACTTCAGCCTCCTCAGAAGTGCTTTCTGGGGAAGGAGACCTGGCTCTAGGGGAAACTTGAGATTTGTGGAGCACAAACTCAGATGATTCTCCCTCCTTCCCAAGAATTTTCTTTGTTAGGGAACTCAGATCCAGCCCTTCCTCTGTCTCTGAAAGAGAAATGGGGGTGAAGAAGGCTGTCATGCTGCTGCTAGTGCTGCTGCTTGTTGTCATGGTGGTAGGGGTTATGGCTGGTGGTCTTGGAGAGAATTCAGACTCAAGCACAGGCACAGGCAGTGGCACTGGCACTGCTCCCCTCTCCTTGCTGCTTCTGAAAGCCGCATCCTTGATAGTTGTAGGAAAGAGGCTGCATCTCAGTTTTTTGGGGGGGAACTTACACCCCTCCCTCTACCCCCTCTTCTGCCCCTCCCTGAAGGCTTGCCAGCTGCTTTCCAACATGCTTCATGGTGTGTTTTATAGTGTATTGTCTTTATCAAAATATATCAATGTATATGTACCTTCCTATATAAATTTTATATTATAATATCCAAGATATAAATGTATAAAAATACAAATATATAAATGTATATGTGCCTTCCTATATAAATTCTATAGTATATTATCCAATATAATGATGAAATTGAAAAGTATAAATCAATTAATATAATAATAAAATAAAAGGGCCTAGAAAGAAAGCAAATGGTATTGCAGAATCGCACTTGATAAGAAATAAGAAATCAAATCAATGTTAGTAGTAGTTTGTTGTCTAATGCTCCCAAGCTGCTGGAAGATAGCTCAGTAACTGTCAGACCCCAAGGCAGAAAGCAGGCAGGTTCAAACAATGCTGCTTTTTATGCTGTTTTTTCATCCCTCCCTCAGGCTGCTGGCATTGGAAGGGACCTCAGAGAAGGAACACAGTCATTGGCCAGCTACACAGTCAATAAGAGAGCAGTCCTTCCACTCTCTTCCCCCCCTCTTCCCACTCTCTCTCCTTACTTCTGTTTCTCTGCAGGCAACCCCAGCTTCAGCTTCAAAACCGAAATGTTTCAAAACTTTTGAAATGCTTTGACTGCCCTAGTTTCATTTTGAGACTGTTTCAACAGCATTGAAACTAAACAGCCGGCAAAATTTCACACAGCCCTAATATCTATATCTATAAATATAAATATATATTAGGGGTATGAGAATGGGTTGTATTTGATTTGGATTTGGATTCACCCCAAATTAGGGACACTGATTTGATTCGTTGATTCGTATCACTGTCCCGATTTGCTTAGTCCAAATCCTGATCTGAAGATTTGATGCTGATTTGGAGAATCACCTATTTGGCCATAGACACACCTTTAAATGTTTTTTCTACATACCTGATGATGGACCAGAGGGAGCATCCCACAGGTGGTTGGTGGGGCCTCCCGTGTGCTCGCTCGTGGACTCAAAAGTGGACCAGAAGTACTTCTGGTAGCATATTACATCTACAAAGTAACTGTCATCAGCCAAACGTGTAAGCACCTCAAAAAGTGAAATTGGGTGTGTTTAACAAAGCCTACTTTTTATAAAACCATGTTGAATGTCATTAAATGTTCCCATCTTCTAATTCTTTATTAATTGAAACCCATATCAGCATTTTCATTATTTTATCCAGGATGGATATATTACTATACAATTTCTCTACTGACTGAGTTGAAGACTATATTTTTGCGAACTGGGCAAGATTAAGTTCCTTGGTGTAATCCAGAATATGGACCTCTGCCTAAGGGCTGGCAAAGATTATTGTTTCTTTAGATTTTTAAGTTAATTTATCCCAATACTATTTCAAAATGAATCAGGTACTGAGGGGAAAGGGTACAGGGGGGAAAGGGTTTTATAAAAGGGTGGTGGGGAGAATATATGTAGACTGATATTGCATTTAATCTTTGCACACTGTGTTACAAAAATGGGAAGGGAAACAAGTACTTTATAGAACTAGCCTTTATTTTCATAATTCTTATATCTAAAGCAAATAGAGTAGTGGAAGGAATACAAAAGGAAGCATCAGGTTAACAAGTAAATCATCTGCTATGAACATATGTCTATATTGCAACTTACATAAAAGCTCCAACTTAAATTTCTTTTCAAAAGTACATCATAAGAGTTATATAACATGGGGATATTTTCTAAGATATGTATCAGTGAAGGGAGGTCATAAAAGATTTATACATCTCTGATCTGGAAGTTACTCCAGAGAACCTTTTGTTCAGATTCCAAAACCAGAAGCCAGGCAGTACAGAGTTCTGAAGTTTCTTTTTTCCTTCCTCTTTCTTTCTCCCTCCACTCATCCACATATCTAAGAACTTCTTCTTCACTACCATGGCCCATATATTTATGGGTCAGAAGGTAACATCAGCTAAAACTTAACCAAATGGCATCTAGCCCACACCAAAGCAATATAATTCAAAGCTGCATTTTGTACAGGTTAAATATATATATATATATATACACCATCAGAAGTTCTCTGAGAGAAATAATGGATCACACAAGTATTTTACTTCTTGTGTTCTTCTAGATTTCATCTGGTCATTCTCTACAGCCTAAGGCTGATCATTCTATAACCTAAGAAATTTGTTTGTTTCTGGAATAGATTGTTATTAAACATACTGTAGTGAGATGCCATGCCATTGATCTTTTATAACCAAATTCTGTCACCCTTTACTCACTGATTCATACTGTAATAGACCTGCCTTAATTTTCATAAGAATGTTATTAATATTTATTATTTCAATTTGCATTCAAATACTGCCTAGGGACCCCAACCATGCTGTAGGCATCATTTTGCTTGCCTATATACTTTAGACAAAATAAGTGAGAGCTCCTCTCCCTAAGAAATTACAATAATAATAGATAAGACAGAAAACTGTAGTAAAGGAAGCAGGCTCAGCTAATTGAAATGATTTACCAAGGGTCACACACAGAGGACAGAATCTTATTTCACCTCATGCACCCAAATGGCAGGTTTCCAACAGCATAAGCACCATTTTTGCCACTTGCACAGAATTTGTAATCTTAGTCCCTGAGCAGTGCAGATACATAAAGTGTTCACAAAGCTACTGAATGTTCACAGGAGGCCACATGCTGGCGGGCAGGTACACAGTACCCTATGCACATATACTGGGTAAGAATAAGCCACAAAATTTCAGCTAGCAAAACCCCATGAGTAATGGGGGTTAGACAGAGCTGGGGTTAGGAACACACTTCCATGTTTTAGCTCCCATACTTCAGTAATTAGAGAATTTGCCAAGGAAGCAGGACATACAAGTTCTAGGCCCTCCCCACCCAGAGGAGATTTCAACTTGAATGTGTCCAGCTTCCTAGTATAGGCTTCATGGTTTAGGTTAGTAGTGGCCAACCTTTTGGCCTTAGAGGTCCTATGAATGGTCCAAAGCCAGTTCATGAGCCAGATGGAGTCCTGTGCACCCAGATAAGGCACTGGGTGCCTGATACTACCCCCTCCTGGCTCCCCAACTTGGATTGGGCCCTGACACCCGATGCTGCCCTTATTGCTTTGTACTAGAATATGTTCCTAATGCAGTGCAGAAGGCCCAGGGCTCCCCATGCATCTGGAAATTTGGCAGCAGAGAAGCAATGCCATTGCTCACCTATCACCAAATATCTGGACCCATGGGGAGCCCCGCAAGCCAGATAATACAGCATCATGGTCCCCTTTCAGTTGTCCTTGTTTTGCAACTGGTTTACTGGACAGCCATGAGGGAGAGGTGGAGTGGGGGGAGACAGGAATCAAGGAATCAAGGCAAGAGACATGTCCATACTTGAACATCTTTGTCCATACTTGAACATACTTGGATCTTTGCTCCTAATCGGAGCATTGCAAGTCACTATTTTTTCTCCATTTTATCAAATGAAGAGTAAATGCAAAGCACAGGGGCTCAGCCATAAATGAAAGGCTGGAGTGAGACCTGGGTAATAATGCCTAACCTATTGCTTCATGATAACACCAATGTATTGAGCATTTGGAGATAGACAAGTTCAAATCAGTTCTATATGCAGGAGGACCAAGCACTTATACCTCTGACTTCTTGCATGTCCTCGCTCACTTAGGACTAAAATGTTAGAGTGTTTGTCTCCTGGTTATTGGTGGGACAGTATTTCAGGACTTGTGCTTAGGCACGTGCATACCGAGCCAAGTAACTGTTTGTTCCAAGTGCAGCTTCCTGTCCATGTTAAGCAACCATGTGGATGCTTACGCATCCATGCTGCACATGACGCAGGATTATAGAATGGAACTAAGTAACAAAAATAGCTGGAAAACTAAGCCAGAGGGAATGTAGTGCTTCCCTCAGAGGGAGAGAGGATTTGGCAAAAAGGCCAAAACTATCCCATAGCCTGGTAAGAAGGCACTTCTCCTAGCAAGTAGAAAATGCAATTTCAATTCTCGTTCAGTGGGAAGAGCCTAGAATCTGGGTCTTCTGCTTCCATAGCAAATGTACTAAGCACTAGGCTCCTAGCCTAAAAGCTGAGAGGGCCCTTCTCTTCCAAACAGTCACAAGATCTGGCTTTTCTCTGACCACACTTCCAGAGACTCATAGACAGTTACATGCCTACCAGTACAATTCTGTTCCTCCCACAGGCAGAAACAAAATTTAAAATATGCACAAGTGACAACATTGCCATCTCTCCAAGGGTTGAACATGGGATTATAAGCACACAATGCATAAGCATCAATTTCTTACATCAGAAGAGAAACTGTATTAATTGTTGCTAGCTGTTCTCTTTTGCAAACATGACATTAGAGGGGTAATACTGTGCTAGTGTGAGTTCCTCTTATAAAGTAGAATTATTTCATATATCATTTTGAAAGAAAAAATATGGGTCTATTATGAGGTGGAGAAGTAATATTTAATTTGCTTAGTGAGCAAATCTAAGTCACATTGTCTTATGTTTTATTTATTTTTCAGTTCCCAACCAACACTATTTCATACCCAGGAAAGCTGAGGAAAGTAGGTCACAGTATATTTAATATTAATCATCATATTGTTCTACACTTACTTCAAAAGTCCAAAACACATCATTTTAAATAAAAAACTTAATATCTAGAACATATTTTTAAAAGAAATAAAGTCATATGAGAGCTTGAAAGTGAATCTTCTATCACTTACTGAGATCTACAAATCTCCAGGCTCTGTATTTGGCAATATGCTTAAAAGATCCAGGAGGTTTTGCAGATTTGTCAAATTGCATCCAAAATCTTAACTATTTACTCAAGAGTAGCCTTTTTTAATCCATTTCCTATTAGAAAAATAAACAAGCAAATATGTGTGTATGTCTGAGCTTATCAAGAGGGTGCACTTTTTGAGACACTTAATCTCAGGCTCTACAAGCATGACATTTTCTCTTGGCCTTTATAAATACATAATAATATAAGAATTGCCATGGGTGGATCCAGAATTTTGAAAAGTGGGGAGCAGATGGTGACGTGCATCATCACATATAACACAACACATATTTTCCCTCAGATAAACTAGATGCTTTACTAATATGTTAGAGGCCTTGGGCTGTATTATTCAGTTTAAGATGGAAGCCAAAACAAATATTGCTTCATTGGAATGAGATTTTAAAAATTTGGAAGGCTGTGAAATAGGAGCTGCATTACCAGGAACAGCTAACAGACAGCAGCATGCAGAAGAAAGGATAGCTGGATTGGTGAAATATAAAGACCATTAAAATGAGAAAGCGCTGTTAACACCTGTGGAATGAAGAGTTTAGAAGGGATCAGGTAGATGAGAATGAGTTCTGACATCAGTTGGCTCCCTCAGCACTGCCTGAGTAGATATGCTGCTCCCACTGCCAGGCAGTTGGTTTTAAACTTTGGATGGAGCAGGAATCAAAGGGGGGTGCAAGTGTACCAGTACACTCCCCTTGGATCAGCCCCTGACAACTGCCATTCTACTGTACATCTGTCTAGCCCAGTTTTCCGTCTCATACAGTAGTTGAGTGTTTCATTCCCGTGTGTCTCACATGTGAAAACTGACCATTGATAGCCACTCTTTGTTTTCTATCCTTAATACAATTTGTGATCCATTAAAGTGTACCTTCCCTGTAAACTTTTGCAGTAACAGTAAGGTCACCTCACATTTTGGATATAGTAGACCAAATGGTGCAGTTCTTTAGGTGCCTCTACACATGCCTTAATGCACTTTAGTTAATGCTCATTAAAATCTAGTACTTCAATTGTGAGATACTAGGAAAATGCACATTGGCCTGACTTGATATGCAATAAATAAAGAGCACGCTCTTTAAGTAATGCTTATTGTGCATTAGCCTAATTTAATGAGTATTAAGTAAAAAGCATTTTTGCATGACTCTTTAATGCACAGTAAACTAGGCTAACACTCATGAAAGTGCATGTGCTTGGCTACATGACATAGCAGGTGTAGACAGCTCAGTACTATTCTGGCCCCAACTCACACAAAGAAGTGATGGAATGAGCCCCTTAATCATCTGCACTATCCACTATCTATTCAACAGCTACATGAGATGAGCCCTCCACTGCTAAGTGGCAGACGGTCACCTCCCGTGCCAGGGCTGCTTGAGACACGGCAGCACCAGTTCCTACAGTCCGGCTGGAGAACAGGTATGAAGCTCTGACAGCCCTGGAAGAGAAGGACGGAGAGGACGAAACCAGGGAGGAGGCAACTCCACGCACACCGCATCCCATGCAAGCCGAAGGAGGCAAGAATGCCAGGAGGAAGAAGCGTCACGTGATCGTCATTGGTGACTCCATCCTGAGAGGTACGGAGGGCCCTATCTGTCGCCGGGACCCCTCAGCACACGAGGTATACTGCCTACCTGGAGCGAGGATTCAGGACTTGAAAGGGATGCTCCAGACCATAATCCAGCCCACCGATTATTACCTTCTGGTCCTAGTCCTGATGATGCGGCCAGGAGGAGCCCTGATTGCCTGATGGAGGACTACCACACTCTGGGGTGCGTGCTGAAGGAGATGGGCGCACAGGTGGTTTTCTCTTCTATCCT
>NW_017728918.1:14144852-14172759 GCF_001723895.1 Crocodylus porosus | reverse complement strand
CATTTGACCCCAGTACTCTTTCCTGCCATGGCAGCGGGTCGGACTAGATGATCTGCTCAGGTCCCTTCCGACCCTACAAACTATGAAACAATGAAACTATGAGATCATTGGGAGAAAAGGTAAAATGACAGACTCATGTACTCAGCTGTACATCTAATTTACCACTGCTGCTACTCCTATGTCAGAATGGCCACTAGAGACAAGTTTGTCCATGAAAACTTGCTGACTGGCTGATGCCTTCCAAGACCCAAATAATGCTAGCCAGAAGGGGGGAATGTTATGAAGAAGCTGAGACACCACCTGCAAATTTGTTTCATCTCAGTAGTATTAGGTTTCTGAATTTGGTTTGGCCCCATATTAAGTTTGGATGATGGTATGTAAGGATGCTTCTTTGCACCTGCCAGTCACAAGGCAACCTTAGCAGTTTTCATGCATGCAGACACCTGGCTGTACGTATTCATGCATTCCCAGGTTAGGTTGTTATGATTCACTTAATCTGAAGCTGAAGGTACTGTAGACATTACAGCTAATATAAAACAGGCTACCAGCTGTTTCCCTGGTATACACTACTTTTTTACTCCAGCAAGTAGACATTCACAATATTGACATTCCCAAACACCCTTGAAATTAAAAAAAAATCTGAAACAAAAAATCAATCATCCAAACATAACAAACAAAAAAACCAAAAAGCATCTACCCACCAGCAGGGAATTTACTCTGGAAACAGAAAAGTACCAGTGCCTTTAAAAAGCCTACTAGGGGATTCACTGTTGATATAGATTTTACGTTGTGGATACTTAAATGCATTGGCAATGGGAAACAGCATAAAACCTAGATAGATAGACAGATAACCAGATAAAAGTTTCCCAAGCATCAACCAATGAAAATGAAGTGAAACTATGAACATATGACTTTCTGAAGATGTGTACTGTCTTCAGACTAAGGGCTAAATCCAAAAACAGCTCATGACTAAGCCCTTTCAGACATCTCTTAGTTCAAGCCTATCTCAACTGTCAGGCCCACTCTAGTAGGTGTCCTCAGAGCAAACTTTCACTGGCACAAAAGGCAGTCAGGGATAGGTATGTCTGTTGTTAAAGTCAACAGTTTTTGACAGGTAGATGGCTCTCTCATTTTTTGCATGACTATGAGTGGAGAAGGTTCAGAAGATGTCTACCTCAGAAGGGAGCTCATGGTTGATGATCCCAGACATATGCACATCCCTACCAGCCACAAATTAGACTGCTTTTGATAGGATGGATTTAGGATAAGCATTGCATTGCTTAAGTCTTTTGTGGATTTAGCCTTAAGTACAGGAAAGACTGGATTCTTAATATAATGGGGTCATATAACTACATAAGGATAGAGGTCAGGTAGAAGGCAGGCCTGGGTATTATCTTAAAGACTAATTGATTCAGAGAGGCAAAAGCTTTTCTAGACAACAGTTCATTCCATCAGATGCTATGAATTATACTTCTATATCATACTTCAATAAAGATAAAAGTATAACTGGAAGATTATTTTAATGCAGTAGACTTGAACACTGAAGTAGAAACAATTTGGTAAAGTTAATAAACTGATTAACACCTATGATAAGATAACAGGGGCTGCATCTACACAAGACATTGCCTCCACAAATGTTATGGCACAGCCATTTAGTACTTGTATAAGCATGTACTAAATGACTGTTCAGTAACTGGAATTACTGAGCAGTCACATAACTGAAAAGCTTTATCATGACACTGACAGAACAGTAGCCCGAGATTAGTGCACAGTAGCATCGTGTCATGATTTCTGCCATGTGCCGCCACTGTGCAGTAACAGCCCAGTGTATTTTAATCAGTGAGAGCCATATTTCTGCATGAATAGAACAGAAGTTACAGTAATTGTATTTAAAAAAAAATGAAACCATAAAGACTACAACTGTGATTTTTAGCAACAAGTGGGGAGGCAAATAGACATATCTACACATCCACTTAAGTGCACATTAAAATAAGGTGCAGTTTTGTGCCCAGGAATGCATCTACATGTATGCCCACATGGGGAGCAAATTTGCTCCTAATGGGAGCCATTGAGTCCAGGCCTGCCTCTGCCCCCCTCCACTGCTCTGACCCCTTGCAGCAGGCAGGGGGAGTTCCAGGCTTCCTTGGTGCAAGCTCTGGGCTGGCAGCAGACACAGGAGTCAGGTCTGGGCTCCAGGGAGCAGGGGAGAGCTGTCCCAGTTGCATGGAGCTTGGGATCGCAATACAGCTTGATTATACTGGCTTAGGACAATTTGCCATGGCTGCATGGCAGCAGCTCCCAGAGCTCTCTGCTTACTTTGCTTGCTGAAGGAATGGGGGAGCTCTCTATCCCTGCAGTGCCAGATTGGGGACAGAGAGTTTCCCCATCCCCTCAACTCTGCAACTGCCCACACAGTGCATGCCCCAGTCAGCTCCTGCTCCCTACCCATGCCTGGAGGGACTGGTCAGCACCAGGACCTGGAGGAGATGTGAGTAGGAAGCACTGGAATCAGGGTGAAATGCAGGGGGTAAGCAATGCTGGGACCAGTAGGAAGATCCATCTCCCCCCCAGTCCCAGTGCTGCATACCCCACTGCATTTCTCCACCAGGTCTTGGTGCTGCTGAACTCCCAGGCTCCCCCCAGGCAGGGGCATGAGGCAGGAGCTGAGTGGGGTGTGTGCTGAACAGGCACAATTGAGGAGAAAAGGAAATTCTCTTTCCCTAGCCTGGCACTGTGGGGACAGATAGTTCCCCCGTTCCCTCAGCAATCAAAGTGAAGTGAGAAGTCAGTTCATTCCTGGTTCATTCCTGTGCCCTGCAGGCTGTACAGCACTTGCCTCTCCTCTAGCCCCAGTCCCAGCCCCAGCCCCAGTCCCATTCCCTCTGTCACTGCTGCACCCACTCTTCTTTCCACCCCTGCTGCATCTGCCAGAAGCTGCATTTGGGGGTGCTAAGGCCTGATAGCCCCCTACCCCTTCCACCACCTGTGATAGAGGTCTACCTAAACTGAAAGATACTTTGAAATCTGTTTCTCTCAAATTCATTATTCTGTACATTGTACAGTTTCTCCTGTAAATGAGCTAATCATTTCCTTGAAGAAGGATGTGTCATAATTTCACTCAAAAGGGGGTTGATTTTGGGGGCTGTCATATGTCATGCATATTTTTTTTCTGAGATTAGTTCTACTTCTGTCATGTTTGGTGTCTGTTTACAGCATATAAGTCACAATTGGGTGTGAAAGTATTTTTGTAATATTAAAAAATGACTTATACCAGCACTCCAATCAAACAGTGAAGAGGCCAATCTCTGGAAGGTGCACCTACAATGGATACACAGGAGTGAAAAGTGATAACCTCAAAAAGTGGCAAGTACATGTAAAAGTAAAAACCATTGCCAGAGCAAAACCAGATACCCAAGCACCTGGAAGGAAGGATTTTCAAATCAAGAAAGCAGGTAGACTTTGGTTCAGAATACATTTTTCACAACTTAAAAGACAATAGAAAAAAATATGTAAAACAATGGGTTTGATGGTACAGGCGACTGGCAGGCAGGCATGGGGGGACAAGTGCCCCCTGTGAGATTGGCCCCTGACTTGGCACCACTCGGAATGGGGCAGATTTTTTCCTACATAGGCCAGCGCCATGTTGGGGGGAGGGAGCAATAAGCTGCAGCACAGAAGTATAGGTGTGGATATGGGGCTTTTGGCCTGCCCCTGGGCCCACACACAAATTGTGCCCCCCCCCCGCCCGACTTAGGAGGCACCAGTCACTCCTGTCTGATTGTCATGTGTCTTGACTGGCATCACAACAGGCTTGGGGCAGTTGTCCACACATAGATGTTGAATACCAATTAACTTAAATTCCCTCTCTGGACCCCAGTTGTCCCAGGGAAAAGTGTTGTCTCAGAGTCTACACAGGTACATAAAGTTGGACAATCAGCTCAGAATAAAAGGCTTTCTACTGGCAGAAATACAGTGTCTGTTTTTTAACCTGTGTTTGGCACCCAAAATAGTGTGTACATGAATCAGCCAGGAATGGGAAGTATTAACTTTACAAAAAAGCAACTGCTTCCAAGGGGAATGGCCATAAATGATATCCTTGCTATTACTCTTATGCCCTCCCATGTAAAAGAAACTTTTATTTGGTATTTGAGCTACTGCTAAAACACCTCTAAAATTCAGTCCTGCGTGAAACATTCAGTTTAACATCATAGTTAATGAATAAAGAAAATAAAATTGTGTTCTCTGCATGAATTTTGATCCATTAAGGCTAACGATGAAAATGTCCTCTTAATTTTCAATGATGTAAGAAGATGTATACAAAAACATGACAAATCTTATGGACTGTAGGACACATGAATATAGCTCAGAGGTGAGCAATTATTTCAGGTGGGGGGGCACTTGCTGAGTTTTGCTAAGCTGTTGAGGGCCACATGGGTGGCCCCACCCCTTGACAGGTGCTCCACCTCCTGGCCACTACCTTGTGACCAGAAGTCCCACCCCCTAAACCCTGACACCTACCAGAAGTCCCTCCCCTTGCCTGTGGAAGTACTCCTTTCAGCAAGGGGTTTTCCAATCTTGGAACCAGAAGAATACCAAATTATATTCTAAAAAGCGAACATCTACAACATTCATTCATTTAATTTCAAAAAATATTTTTGTCCATATTTCCATGGTTTTGTACAGTGTACATACAGGTAATTGCACAATAGTTTAAAATTAAGTCTTACTCTTGTATGTTGTGTGGGGGTTATAGGTTTGTGGGGAGCTGTGGGGTGGGGTGCCTGCGGTGTGTGGATAGGTGTGGGTGTGGGATGAGAAAGAATGTGGGTGTATGTGTGGATATGTGGGGTATGGGTGGGTATGAGCTTTGTGGGGGCTGTGTGTGAGGGAGAGGGTGCCTGGGGTGTGTGAGGGTGTGTGTGTGGGGGGGTCTGTGTGTATGGCAGTGCAAGAGTGGATGGATACATGTGTATGGTGGGGTGTGCATGTAGGACTCACCCTATGACCACATGCACACACATTCTTTGCCCCCCCTAAAACACACACACACACACACCCTGTCCCTCCTTACAGACACACCCACACACTCTTCTAAACATTGTAAAGACTAAGGTCCTCCACTAACAACCTCCTAATGAACAGATCCTAGCTCCAATAATCCATATCCACAGTGAGACTCTGGGGAATACTGAGCATTTTCTGTACCTTGGGAAGCCATCTCTTTCAGAAGGCTGCCATTGATAAAGAAATCCAACATCACCTTATATGTACCAGTACAGTCTTTGGATGCCTGAAGAAATGAGTATTTAAAGTTTGCAACATCAGATCTGGCTTGGGACTCTTCAGCTGGGAGAAGTAAAGGCTCAGGGTGATTTGGTGGCAGCCTATAAGTAAATAAGAAATCTGCATCAGGAACTGGGAGAACGTCTGTTCATCAGGGCACCCCAAGGGAAAACAAGGTCTAATGGTCAAAAACTGCTGGAAAGCCATTTTAGACTGGGCATAAGGAGAAACTTCTTTTCTGTCCGAGTCTCCAGAGTCTGGAATAGACTTCCCACAAAAGTGGTACAATCACCTATTCTGGATGCCTTTAAGAAATGCTTGGATGCTTATCTTGGTGGGGTGATATGACCCCAGCTGACTTCCTGCCCCTTGGGTGGGCAGCTGGACCCAGTGATCTCACAAGGTCCCTTCCAGCCCTAACATCTATGAAATCTATGAACTCTGAAAGCAAGCTCATGGTTTACCAAGCAGTCATGATCCCCACCTTGCTGTATGGACCTGAGACCTGGACAATGTACAAGAGAAATGTTAGCATCCTACTGCAAGCAAACACCATGAGTATTGAAGTGATGATCATTCAACATCAACTTTGTTGGGCTAGCCATGTCATCTGGATGTCCACTCCAGAGTCCCAAAGCAAGTTTTATTTTTTCATCTCAGCCAAGGTGCATGCACAAGAGGAGGGCAAAGAAAGTGCTTTAGGGACATCCTCAAGGCCAAACTGAAAAAACACAACTTCTATGTCAACTCATAGGAGACTATCGCCCAAGACTACCCCAAATGGAGGAAGTCTGCTGCAGCGATCTCAGTACTTTCAAACCTCAACAACAGAAGATGGAAAAGTGACAGGGGCAGAAACAGTATGTTGTGGATCAAATCAAGAATCAACAATTCAGCACCACAGAAACACATGTCCAAGCTGCAGAAGAATCTGTTGATCCTGGATAGGCCTCATCAGCCATATTCAGACACACAGATATGGCTGTCATAGAAGACAATCATCCTCAACTGTGAGGGACTGCTGAAGAAGAAGACCAGTAACAAGAAATACCTAATGCTCATTTGAAATCATTTTCCTTCCCAAGTCATATGAAATAGCTTTAAAACAGCACAATTAACTTTGATTTAAGTCACCTCATTCTACTGTAGAAGAAGGGATGGACATTCATTTTCATTCCTCCTCACCTTTTCCCCCCTCATAACCTTTTAATCAAACAGATCTAGCTAAAAAGCATATTTTAATAACTTTTAAAAACGATTACTATTCTGGCCTGCCTTGATAAACTTGTCCTTTTGACACATGATTCAGGGCATGTCTTTTTCTTTTTCTTTTTCCTTTGCCTTTTCCTTTTCCTTTATCTTACTCATATTTCCAAAAAGCATCTTTTCAAAAGAGCAATCCTTTTTAAGAGCTTGCTTGCATTAGCTGATACAAGTTTAACAGCTCCCACAGTAAGCAGAGAGAGGAGGAGAGAAATTATGGATTAAGAACAGGGAAGGAGATATAGTCATCTATAGGGAAACAAAAGGGGGGAAAAAGCAGCCTCTCCTGTACTAATATGGATTACTACTGAAGTTCTCATGGCCGTTGTGCTTTTGTATGTGAATTAAGAAAGAAAATGGATCGGATTCCTGCCTATGGAATCTTACTAAGGCCAAATTATGCACTCCAGTATGTGTTCTGGCCTTCAGCTGAATGGAAAGGAAGGGTGATCTAGTCATTCAAAGCATTAGACTAACACTTCAGAAACCAAGGGTCAATTTCCTGTTCTGCTAGGAAAATCAGCAAAGTCTAGACTCACAAAGATGTTTAGACCCCTGGCCCTTCTAGTGAAAAAGTATCCCTTTATTGGAACAGGCTATCTACAGAGGTCATGGGATATCCATGCCTGGAAATTTTCAAGAGCAAGTTGGACACTGACTAGGATGGTTTGGCTAGGAATGATCCTGCCTTGAGCTGGACTGGTGACCTACAGGAGTCCCCTCAAGCCCAATTTTTCCTAATTTCCTATTGTAGTGATAAAAGTTATAATTTATTGGTGCTCCCTAACAGGAGACTGAGAAAACTGAGAATTGGGAGATGGTCCCTGACTTAGAGAGTAGCTAGTTAGAGAGAGATAAAGGGTCTACAAGAGTTGTTTACTGCTCCACAACTAAAGTTTGTGTTTAGTTCTCATTCATGTATGCCAATGTTTATTGAGCCTGATGATCACCTCTGATCCTATTAGATGGCTCAGCTTCATATAAAATATATTTAAAACATGATGATTTACAACAAGTAGAGTATTAAGTGAAGCATTGCCAAAAGTAGCCAGTAGGAAGTGCTGCAGAGAAGGGTGATTCTTAATTCCCACACATCTTTGATACCGAGGTACTCCCTGGTTGCTGCAGTAAGGAATATCACTTCAAATGGGTTTTATAACATAATTCTGTCCTAGAGCTATATCCATAAGATCTTGCTTTCAAAAACAGCTCCAGCTGCAATTAAAAATAATTATAATTTAATATATTTATATTTTGGGGTGAACAGAAACTTGAACCAATGTCATTTTGCTTCACTCTGACATTTCCAAAGTTGGATTAGCATTTTAAAAATCATGGCGTGAAAAGAGAGAGAAAGGGAGAAAGTAAAAGGAAGAAAAACTGCACATTATTCATGTTATTGCACTACATTTTAAAGCAAACTGAATGGGAGGGAAGAAGCAGAGAGAAAAAACAAACAGTCTGAAAATGCTGACATTCTGAGAATATTTTCTACATTTGCAAAATTTCAAAGCTTAAAATTTTTCAAACATACTTTGTAAAAAAAAACTAACTGTGGGGAGGAATGTCCATTTCAGACTTCAAAATGGAGAAAAACCCTGGACAATTTGAACTTTTTTAATTAATTTTTTTTAAATTTATTTCTCAGTCACTCTAAATTACCTTTTGAGCTCTAACAGAATCACAAGGGACAATGGGGTGCCTTGTTTAGCATGAGCATCCAGTGTCTTTTAGATAAAAGAAAGACCCTCATCACTTAATCTTGGATAACAATTGAAGAGCCAAGTCCTATCTCTTCTTTCCACTTTATCTCCATCTTCTCCAAGATTATAACTTCTTAAGTGTACTTTTGCCAAAATGTTGTACTTTCCACAATTTCTATGAATAGTGTTAGGTAAACTTTTCTGCTGGATGGACTGTGTAATTACCAATTAGTACATCCATTGTCACCTTCCTAAGGCCAATCAATAAAAAAAATTAATAGCCCAGCAATGCAGCAATGTGCTAAATTATCTGTAAAGAAGCCAAAGTTGAAAGCCAATGAAGAGAATATATATATAACTGGCTCAAGGAGATACAACATACGGGCCAACTTCACTTTGTACGTCATGACATATTATGTTCTAAATCTTCAGAAATTAGCTCATGCTCTGGTGCCTCTTTTTTTGTTTTAAGTGGAATGATCTTGACTATGAATACACTTCCCATTCAGGCTGAGGTCAGTACTCTACTTTTCTGTGCAAGCACAGAACAGAAACAAGACTGCCTGACCTGTGTCATTCTTCCTTGATTTAATCCTCAAAAGCTCTAGAGTGGTTTCTGTTAAGCTTGTGCAGTCTCACAGACATCAGAAACGACAGATTGGAAAGGGAAAATATAGCCTTGTGGTTAACCCACAGAAGTGTTACAGAAAAGATCTGGATTGTTTTCTGCATGAGTTTAGGCACCTCAGTCTTCCAGAATAAGATACAGGGAGGCACTTTAAATTCAGTCAGATTTTAGGCTCATGAGTCCAAAAATATTGATCTAGGAAACCTCCTACTCAGAAGCCTAACCATGGAATAGTCCAAATTGATTCAGTGCCTGCCCGCTGGAACACGAAGTTCTCATGGCACCTAATGTTAGGTTCCTTCCCATGGGCAGGGTGAACCTCATCTGAGCAGCTAACTTCTGGATTTAATAGCTGCATTCAAGTACTTGAAGGGTGGTCCAAAGACAATGGAGTTGGACTGTTCTCAGCTGTGGCAGATGACAGAACAAGGAGCAATCATGTCAAGTTGCAGCAAGGGAAGTCTGGGCTAGATATTAGGGGAAAAGTTCCTCACTAGGAGTGTAGTAAAACACTGGAACAGGTTGCCCAGAGAGGCTGTGTACCGTTCATCTTTGGAGGTTTTTAAGAACTGGCTAAACAAAGTTTTGGCTGAGATGATATACTTTATGGTCCTGCTTTTAGCAGGGGGTTGGACTAAGTTTCCTGCTGAAGTCTCTTCCAACCCTCATTTTCCATGATTCTCTGATTCTATGGTTGGAACACTCACCCAGGAAGTGAGAGGCCAATAACCTCCTGGGTTCCCCTCCCCTCAAAGTGACTGCCCAGGGGATCCTGCCTATGAGTTCCTTAAGTGAATTGCCTGTGCACTGCTGTATTGCTCTCCCAGTAGACGTCAGAGTTATTGAATTCTCCCATGAGAGCCAGGGCCTGTGACTGAAAAACATCCCCTAGCTTTTTGAAGAATTCCCCATCTACCACTTCCTCCTGGTCCGTAGGTGACACATAGAGGAGTATGGAATGAATGTTCCTCCCAAGAGTACTGCCAACCCCCTGACATTGAGCACTCTGGCTCATAGTGGGCCATAGAGAGTGCTAGTGCCCCCCAGAAATTGGCTCCACCAGTGGCACATCAGAGGCAGAAGTGCTGTGCCACATGCAGAAGTGCTGGGACTTCCACCACCACCATCTGGCCACTGGGGAAAATGACTCAGGAGGCACCGGTCCCCCTTGTCCTGGTCTGGTGGTCCATAGTACACCACCACCACTACATCACCTTTGTTGCTTTCCCCTGTGTCCCTAACCCAGTAAAAACACTTGACTTCTTACACTAATAATACACAGTGGCACCACCATCACCACTTTCTTAATCAAAGGAAGCCTTGCCTTCAGAAGAGGATATGAGTTAACATTATATTCACTTCCTGGTCACCCAAGTGTTCAGTTTTGGTCAGGACTGGGAGACAGCTGCCACTGTGGAACATTCCTGGTCCCATACACATGGGGACAAGTTCTGTTCCCAGCAGTGCTTCCTCATGCAGCTCGGGATTGGCCAAGAGCTGTTTCACTTCTGGGACATCTCCCAGCCAGTCCTGGGCCACTCAAGGAAATCCCTGCTCAGCCAAGGCCTGGCTGGAAGCTGCCTCAGAAGTGGAACAGCTCCCAGTCAATCTGTGGCTAAGCAGAGATCTCCCCAGCCCCTTAACTCCTAGCTCCTGGGAGCCAGGACCTGAGCAGGACTGGAACAGGAGGACATAAAAGCTACCCCATCCTAGTACTACTCAGCTCCCCTGTCCTGAGAGACATCTAAGCAGTACCAGGACTGGGGAGTTCCCCATCCCCTGTGGTCCCTCAGTGTTTGGGCTGACAGGAAGCAAGTGTTCCTAGTCAGAGCCTACACATGCACTATTACACAGTATCTACTGTGTTTAGTTTACTACCTGTATTTGCAGGTAGTAGCTAATTGTGCAGTAGACTTATTTACTGCTCAGTAAATGGTATACACATGTAGATGGTGATGCTTTACTGTTCTCTAGATTAGTCTATTGCATAGTAAAGTGTCTTGGGTAGACATGACCTAAGAGTTGCTCAATCATTCTGAAGATTAATACAAAAACCCCATGAAGATAGAGATTCTGACTTGAGTTTTCGGTCTTTGACCTACACTGGATGCAATCAATTTTCCTCTTCCCATGTATACAGTGTTAAGCTAGCAAAAGAGGAAAGGAGATCTCAAAACAAAGCCCTACACCATGTCAAGTTATTAGAAGAAAGCTGTCCAAGTGCAATGTGACCTTTTTTTGGAAGGTCATATAGACCTCAGGCATCAAGCACACATTACTTTAATAAAATATAGTTCTTTTTTTTTTCCACAAATCAAACAGATTAAGAACTATGTAGCTTCCTAGAGATTATCACCAGAGCAGTTCTGAACTTAAGGCTGGTAACCAAGATAGAGAACAGATTCTTAAACATTTCTCAAAGAATCTCCTTCAGCTGTACAGTCTTTTGAACAGTTTTGATTACAGAAGAGATGTGGGTTCAAGCCCCAGATCAGTTAATGACCTGGCGGATAACCTTCATCAAGTCACTTTACCTCCTTATTCCTCAGTTTCCTCTCCTGTACAATGGAGATAATGACACTGGCCTCTCTCCTTAAATTAAAAAAAAACAACCTTTGAGATCAATTCACCAAAAATGTGATACAGGAAGGAGCTCTTATGAGATGCTTCTTCATGAAAACAATGCCAACATGTTGTTTTCTATATTTTTATAGTTTTGCATTAAAGTGGTTCCATGCTACTAATGTTCAAAAAAGACTAAACCAGTTTTTCATTAAAATCTATGATGAATAATTGGGATAAGTCTTTTATGAATGATCAAGTTGTGTACAGACCAGGCAGCTGGGAAAAGTATATCATCTGTAAGGGTGGTGGAATGAAAGTCTTCAAAAAGGCTATGATTTTTATTCAAGTACAATGATTCTGGGTCCTTTCTTTAGACACTCCTCAAGGTGCTCTGGAGTCCAAGCCTGTTATGTATGGCTGACAGAAGGTGCATGGAAAGAATGCACTCTAAATCATGTTTTCCCTGCCATCTAGTTTTTTTTTTTTCCAAATAAATCAGGCAGTATATTTGGAGCTTATGGCTTATAAAATGAGCATTACAACTAGTACCAGTGCTGTGCCTTTCACTGAGGGTGTGGTGCCAGGGTGCAATAAAATTTAACTAGAGAGACAGGGGGCACGTCTACATGTTCAATTAGTGCACATGAATAAACTCTGGAGCATATTGCTTACTGCTCCAGAGTCTTTTGCTCCCAGACACACAGTTTAAATGTTCATCCAGGAGCAAATAACTCCAGAACAATTAGCTCCAGAGTTTATTTATGTGCAACATGTGTAGCCTTGTAGGAGCCCCAAGATCTGCATGGTGTGAGGTGAGGTGCAGCTGTGGGGTGGAGCCAGAACTGGCACTGGTGCTGAATGGGGCTCCTCTAGTGGGAGATGGGCTTGGAGTGGGCTCTGGCAGCACTGCGAGGAGGCTGAAGCCACCTCAAAATTTGCTGCAGCTCTGCTCCCAGCTCCGCTCCACTGCCTTCCATAGCCACAGTTTTTCCCAATGCTTGGGTGGAGGAGGACATTGAGCTACGGCTATGCCAGGTGCTGGGTGGGGGTGAAGGGCTGGGAACGGAGCTGAGGTGAAATCTGGGGTGGCTGCAACCTCCTCCCAGTGCTGCCAGAGCCCTCTCCGAACCCAGCACTTGCTGAGAAGAGCCCCACACAGTGCCGGCTCCGGCTGCAGCCAGCTGCGCAGTTCCAGGGGCACACCCAGGGCACAAGACCCTCTGCCCCTGTCCTCCCAGGGTGCAAGCTGTGGTGGGAGCTGCCCCCCACCACAAACCAGGTCTCCATCCTGTGTGCCCCCTTTGCTCCAGCTGGGCAGTGCCTGCCCCTGCCCCCTCCCTCACCACAGGATGTGTTGATCTGCACCCCCCCATGCCCCTTTCCTCCCTCCTCTCCTTCTACCACAATGGACTAACCAACTAATGGCAGCTGTATCAGATATTGGATTGGTATCGACCAATATGCCTCCTTAAATATCAGCTATCGGTATCAGTTGCCAAAATTTCTATTGGTGCTCCCCTACTTTTAAAATCTGAGTGGACTCAATCCTACTATTACTGCTTTGGAATAAAGCAGAACTGAAAAGATTATTTATTTAATAAATATGACCTTTTTTTCAGTGTGCAGAATATTAATGGGGAGGTCATGTTTGTTTTGAACTTGTTCACTGTTTTCCATTGTAGCATGATTACTTTGTTTAGCTTTTCCAAGTGTATAACAACAGTCACTTTCCTGCAAAGATTCAATTTAATAATATCTGCAATGCAAGATGTGCTGGTGAGTAGTGACTGGTGATATATGATACTAGATCTCTTTGCTCACGGGATGGCTGCACAAATATTTCAGGCACATAACTTGTTACTTTGGAATTCACTTTTCCCAAATATTTTTTGCCAATAAATCAGGAACCCACAAAAGTTCTTGGAGACTGAATTTAAAAAAAATACAAACCTAGTCAAAGTGAATTCTGCTAAAAAATCAAATGAATATTTATGGAATATATTTTCCATTATTTATCAACCTCTAACTAAACATGTTACCAAAAGTTTATTAAATAATCCTAACATTGTTTCTATGAAATGGGCCTACGTTAAAGAAAAGCTAGAAAGCTTTAACCTAGAGACTTATTTTTACTAAAAGCCTTCAAAACATACTGTGATAGATCTTGACAAACCTTTTAGTGCAGTCAAATTTCTATTGCCAGTACATGAAAGGTGACACATTTTCAGCTAATGTTCCTTCATTTCCTGTTTTCTAAATGGAACGGTCAGCTTTACCACCTGAAATGCTCTTCCAGGTAGGAGCATCTCAATTAACGAGAATAATAAAGTTGGTTGGTCATCTTTCAGTGAGCACAGTCCATTCAAAAGACCTACAGCCAGCTCGCTGCCTATTAAAGAGCCATCTTAGCTGTCTACTGAACATTGATCACTTCCAGGCATACATAAACTTATTTGCTAATTGCTTATTGTGTGGGAAATGCCATCAGGCAGAATCATTTTCTTTTAATACCTGGGTCCTTTTACTGCTTGAAAATACAATCTCTAGGAAATATGCTGGATTCAGAATGTATATCGTTCATCTCAACCTGAGAGCAGTTGCAAAATGGAACACCCACAGTGTGAATAAATTTACATGTCCACCCACACTTAATATGTTTTAATTGTCTTTCTAGTAGATAATGCATATTATCTCCTGTCATCTTGTTGCTCCCTGACAATTGAAAAGTCAATAGGCAGCAATGTCAGCTTTGGCATTTTCAGGTTTACCACTTGCATGCTGGCTGGAATTTGAAGGCAGTATAGTATGCCAGTCAGGATGCTCCTTTCAGCTTGAAGTGTACTAAACCATCAGGCTACAAATGTTGTGCAATTCACAAAAGT
Source organism: Crocodylus porosus (assembly GCF_001723895.1). Lineage (NCBI taxonomy): Eukaryota > Metazoa > Chordata > Crocodylia > Crocodylidae > Crocodylus > Crocodylus porosus. Next base: position 14,158,435 of record NW_017728918.1, on the reverse strand, counting down.
AGCTGAGTGTTAATCTTCAGAGGACTACCCGGAAACTGACTTTGCTGATCAGAATTTCTTGCAACATTTCTACTGCATCGCTGATGAGCTGTAGTGAGCAGACAATCTGACAATAGCCCCTTTCTTCACACTTTTCATAACACCAGGTGCATCTACACAAGACACCCACTGTGCAGTTATTATTATGCAGTCGTTTTGTACTTGCATAACTAAATGCTAAATGACTGCACCATAACTGGTGTTACTGTACAGTAGCATCTCAGCATGTTTGCCTACTGTTGCTTACTGCACAGTAGCTCATTACTACTGTGCAGTAGCATCATGTCACAGTCCATGCCCAGCAACGCTACTGTGTAGTAGCAATGAACTACAGCACACTAAGTGTCTCATGTAGACATGGACACACACATAGGGAACTGAAGGATTTACATGTCACAAATTTGATGATGCTCCCTTTGTCTGGACAATAATGAGGGATCACATCAACATGAGATACTGACTGTGCATTAGCCTGATACTACAGTGCAGTAGCATCATGTGGCAGCAAACTTTACTCAGTGCTACCTTGCAGTAACTGGGTTAAGGCACAGTCATTTAGTACTTGTTTATAAAGTACAATATTTGTTTAGTACTTGTTTATACATGCTAAAAAAAGACAAAAAGGATTTTTTTTTTGTGATTTCTTAGTTGGTCTAATAAAAAGTATCATCTCTGAACCAAGAGTTCTAGAGATCTGCATTTATTTTTGTTTCAAACCAATACGGCTGCCATATATACCCCTTTCATCTGAGCTAATGCGCAAGAGCATCAATTATGGTGCATTAAGTTAGTACCTGTCATTACAAATACTAAACTTAATGCACCATAATTATGGTGCATAAATGAACGAGTAGACGTGCCCTTGGGTTTATAATTTACACCTTAGAGAAACATCATAGTTTAAAACAAATCAGCACACAATCATGAGAGCATTAATTTGTTCCTCTCTGGCTCAAGCTTTCTGTGTCTGTAATTTTCCTTCCTACCCTCTTATTCACATTGGGCATGTCTACACATGTGCTTTAATGAACAGTAGAATATTTGACCTCACATTACAGTGTTTTGTAAAAAACTGTGACATTATATGAATACTCAGTAAATAGTCTACTGTGCATTAAGTATCGCTAAAAATGCATGCAAATGCACTACTATGCATTAGTGAAGCCTAATGTACATTAATTTAGTACCTCAAATTGGAGGTACTAAATTTTATGTGCATTAGAAAAGGCACATTAATACACATGTGAATGCACCCAGGTTTAAAAGGCTGTACCAACACAGGTTTAAGGAGCTGTACCAATATTGACATTCTTGGTTTTGCCTCAAAGAAAATTTCACTCTTCTAGACTGGCAAAAATTGGAGCAAACAGGTATCTCCAGCTACCTCGTTTGCTCATGGTGTCTCCATTTGAATGGCAGCCATTCAAGATAATGACTTTCCATTGCCAGGTCTTTGTCATATGTATCTTCATTTCAAAGCAAAGTGGAGGTAAAATGACAGCAGAGTAGGCAGTTAGCTCCATATTTACTTGGAGTTTACCATCTGACACAAAAAATCATATAAAGTCCCCCGTATCAAACAGAATGTATACACTGTACATAAATAGACTCCCAAATCTTCCCACATTTCCTCGTGAAGGTATAGCATACTCTAACACAATACCAAAGAAACCCAGCATGCCGTAAATCACTTTGTTGTCAAGTAACGAGAAGGGTGGCATAACATTCCTCTTAGGGATGGCAGTATTGCTGAGAATGCTATTACCCAGACCAGAGAGCTGGCAAGTATGTATGAATATCAATCTGGCCTGGATAATTAAATGCTCACGCATCATTATTGCATATAAATCATCTTTACTTGAAAAATGCTGTTCAGCCCCTTATATATAACATCAAACTAATGTGCTGTTGTACATTCTTGATTATTTGGCACCTCTATGAAAAAGGTCTATGCAATTTAACAATAAAAATAAATTTAATAAAAATCAGTATTATTCTTTGGAGTTATGAAATGACATCAACAGAGGTGCATACTTGAATGAAAAATGAAATATTCCCAGAAAATAATTAAACATAGACACTACCATCCCATACTTCATAAAAATACTGATACATAGGCATAAAAAGTTTGGGTGAGGACTGTAGAAGGGGCTCCCTCTTAAAGCAACTACTTCTCCCTCACTGCTATTAGTGGGTACATCTACATGCGTTGCTCACTGCGCATTAGCCTAATAACACTGTGCAGTGGTGATGTGACAGTTAAAAACTATGTTAATAGCCTACTGTGCAGTGTTATTTGGCTAATGCACAGTAAGCATCACAAAAAAACAAACATGCACTGGTTCTACTGCTCAGTAACTGTAGTTAGTCTGAATTTAGTTAGTACTTCATTAAACAAGTACTAAATTTAATGCAGAGTAATTAGAGCACATTAATGAATGTGTAGATTTGCTGAGTGAGGAGTTGATTAATTAGCTCTGCAGTAAATCATTACAGTTTATACATTGACTGGATTTAGGGTGCAGTAAATTAATAACTTCACTAAAATGCACATGTAGATGGTGATAGGGGCTAGCTGGGGTACAAGGGTGCCAGAGTGTGGGGGCTGCCTGCAGTCTAGGCATGTGGCTCCACAGGTTCTGCCCCCTTCTGCCCTAGCCATCCCTGACACTGTCTGACTGCCACCTGAAGCCCAGGTCTGACACCCCAAGCCTACTCCCAACCTGGGGCTGCTCCACCCTCAGCTCAAACTACTGCTGTGCCAGGTGCACAAGTAAATGCTGCACCTGGGAGCAGTTGACTGGCTAAAAGCGCTCCCGGGTTTATTGCATCACATTAACTGAAAATGTAGATGCATCCAGTACACATACTCTTCTGTAGGTAGTCCTTCAATAATTCAAGGATGCTTCCATCATCCACCTGTACAAGAGGAAGGGAAATCAGAAAGTCTGTGACAACCACAGGGGCATCTCCCTCCTCTCAACTGCCAGCAAGATATTTGTGAGAGTCCTCCTCAACTAGCTGACCAACCATCTAAACGACCTACTGACTGGGAGTCATGGCAAATGCTCTAATCCCTTTCCAGTCACAAATGGCATCAAGAAGGGCTGTGTACATGCACCTACCCTCTTCAGCATGGTATTCTCTGCCATGCTTTCAGATACCTTCCAAAATGATGACCTTGGTATGTGGATCAGGTATGTTTTGATGGAGACATCTTCAACCTGTGTAGGCTCTGAGTGAGCTCCAAAGTCCAGACAACCATGATTTGTGACTTCCTCTTCTCTGATGACTGTGCATTATGCTCAGGCTCACAGGCTGACATGCAACAGTCCATGGATCTATTCTCATCAGCCTGCAACAACAATAGTCTCACTACCAACAGAAAGAAGACCAAAGTGATGTTTCAACCTGTGCCTGGCACAACACCCCAGGAATCACACATCTCAGTTAAAGACCAATAGCTGTCAATGGTCAACAAATTTGCTTGTCTAGGCAGCACACTCTTCCATACTGTCCACATTGATGATGAAGTCAAAGCAAGGCTAGCAAAAGCTATCATGGCCTTCAGCAGACTCAGTAAGTTAGTCTGGGACTGCAGAGGCATTGGAATGTTGACAAAACTGAAGGTTTACGTAGCTATATTTCTCCCAACCCTCCTTTTTGCCTGAGAAACCTGGACTGTCTACCAGTGTCATGCCAAGAAACTAAACCACTTCCCTGTGGTGCCTGTGAAAGATACTAAAGATCAAGTGGCAGGACAAGATTATGGACACTGAGGTACTCAGAAGATCAGCTCTCCCCAGTAACCACACCCTACTGGAACTGGTGCAGCTAAGATGGGCTGGCCACCTTTCAAGAATGTCCAACACTCCCCTGACAAAGAAAATATTTTAAAGCGAGCTGTCAAATGGAGTACACTTTCATGGAACACCAAAGTAGTGGTACAAGGACACCCTAACGGTGTCCCTAAAGAGTTTTGGTATTGACCTGGAGTCATGGGAGCAAATCACTCGTGACTGTCGATCCGGGAGGTCATAGGTCCAGAGTGGAGCATTGGCCTTCGAGCAGGGGCGCATGGCAGAGGCAGTGAAGAAGAGTGTGGCCAGGAAACGAGAACCTCTCATGTCTAGTCCTCATCACTTTCCTGTCCTTGATGCAGCAGATTGTTGAGGGCAAAGATTGGTCTTATAAGTCAACTCATGTACCCACAGGACCTAGCCTCCACCCTGCTCTTCTCTCTTTCCTCTCTCTTCTTTCTCTTTTTTCCTCTCTTTCACCTGTCCTTTGTCTTTTCTTCCTCCCTTTTTCTTTTCTGCTTCCTTTCTCTTCCCCCTCCCCTTTACCCCATTCAGGATGTGGTCATCTTCACTTCCAAAGGAAGAACAACGCATGCACCCAATATGTAGGGAAAAGTAAGGTGTAAGCAGAAACGTAGCACTTACTTTCTTCAAGCTGAGTTTATATTAGAAGAGCTTTCTATACATTAATCAGTTTTAAGGTTAAATGAAACTTTGGTGATCCTGTAGCCTGATCCCCTACATAATACAAGCCAATTAACTTTTCCCAGTAACTTTTGCATCAAGCCCATAACTTCTGCTTTTAGTTCTCAGTTTATTTTCAACAGGTAACCAGTTGTAATGATTTAATGGGTTTTTAAGAGGTGAGATATCTATGCCAAACCTAAGTCAATCATTCCAATGGTTTGTTATATTTATTGTTAAAAGTTTGCATCTTATTTCAAAGTCTGAAATTTTCAGGTTTCGGTATTCAAATATTGCAGCCTCGTATGACATTTTCTGTTATACTAAAGAGCCATATACTGTGAAAAATCTCTTCCCTATCTGCACACTCTGACCAATCCACATCTTTACTCCCTGCTGGAAAAAAATGAAATTGAACTTTACAAGCCTCTCACCATAAACCTGGTCTCTGGTCTTATATCAGCTCATGAATTCTCTTGCACTAGCCCTTTTCTGAAACCTCCTTATTTTTCAGCACCATCTCTCAAAACTGTACATCAGAACAGGGCATGATAATCAAGTAAATGGTCTCACTTATATTATATACATAGATAAAACTACCACAGTACTTCTACCTGATGTTCCTCTGTTTACACAGTCAAGGACTGAGCTTACCATTAGCTACAACTTCTCTGCCAGAGCTTTTGTTCAGCTAGTCTTTTCCCATAATTCCTAAGTCATATATGCCAGGTAATACTCCACCATTTTATAAGAATGGCCTACATTTGTTCCTAGTGGCATATCATATTATTCTTGTATATAACAAAAACCTACTGGTCAAATAAATTCAGACTTTATGTCTGGCCTTTCTTTATTGTTTATCATATGCCCAAATCTGTACCATCCACAAAGCTTAAAGTAATACTTGTATATTTTCTTCCAGATCACTAAAGTGTATATAAAATAGGACTCAGCCCAGAAAAAATCCCTAAGGAACCTCACTAACCACCCCCGCCCCAAAAAATCCCATAGTCCAAGTCTTCCCTATTTGCAATCATTTTTGACTCATTTATTTAACCAGTTTTGAATATGCTTACATTGTGCATCACTGATTTTTATGATATTATCTTTTATCAAGTTTTCACATCAGTGATGTTAAATGCCCAAGCATATATTGTCTTAAAAGGCTTAATTATATTGAATCACCCAACTTTTACTTTCACTCAAAACAATACCACATTTGTTGACAAGACCAATATTCAATAAAACCATGTTGATTGACGTTAATAGTGTCATTGTTCTTTTTGATCTTTTTTGACTGAATCCCAAGCCAGCCTTTCAGGATCAATGTAAAACAACCTGTGTGCGCTTCCTGGGTCATCCTATTTACTCTTTCCAGTGCTACTATAATATGCTTTTTTCCAGTCAGAACTTCCCCGGTGTTCTAAGATTTGATAAAATTCAACATTAAGGCAACATTAGTGGTGCAAAGTGCTGCTCTGCTAATTCTTTTTATACTATAATCCATTCCCACTAATTTTAAAATGTTTAACTTTAATAATTGCTGTTTAACATTCTCTCTCATTACTGTTGGAAAAAGTATGTCATTATCATTGCAAGAAATAAATACATCATCTTTCTTCTTGCAAAATGCAGAGCAAAAATAATAGAAATCATAGGAAAGTAGGACTGAAAGGGACCTTAAAGAGGCATCTAGTCCTTCCGTCTACTCAAGGCAGCATCATCCCTAACTAAACCATCCCAGGCAATTGCCTGGCTGTCTAATCTGATTTTGAAAGCTTCCAGGGATGAAGAATGCACTCTGTCTTGTCCACTGTCCTAGTCAGAAATTTCCTTCTAATCTTCAGTCTAAATTTCCCATGCTGCAACTTGAGAGCATTTCTCCTAACCCTGGCCCATTCAGACATTCATAAAGTCTGAGGTGGAATTGATTTAAGTTCTGTGGTTTTCTGTCAGCAGTGAAGGTTAGATCAGTAGTGAAGAGAACACACATTTATCCTTCAGTGGTGAGGTGGAGCAAATCTTAGACCAGGTTCTGCCATTTTTAAACCAATCTATGTGTGCTGAACTTCTGTTCTATTATTATCAGATTTCTGATGACTTATACTAGTAAAAATGTAATGTCTGCACCTGGCCTCAGAGTTATAAAGAAAGCCCATCTCCATCCTCTCCATAATCACCCCTCAGTTATTCGAAGACTCCCTCAGTTCTCTATTCTCCAGACTAAATAACCCTAGTTCCTTTAGCCTTTCCTCATAAGTCCTGCTTCCTAGGTGCCTAATCATTTTTGTTGCTTTCCACTGGACTCTTTCCAATCTGTCTGCATCTTTCCTGAAGTGATGGACCCAAAACTTCAGGTGAGGCCTCAGTAGTGCTGGCTAGAGTGGAAGAATCATTTCCATTGATATGTAAGGGACGCTCCTCTTAATACATCCCAGTATGCTGTTGGGTTTTTTGGCAAAGAGAATGATTCATCCAGCTTTCTATAACCTCCATATCCTTTTCAGCAGTATTTCAGCTTAGCCAGCTATTCCCTAGTCTGCATTTGTGCATTTAATTATTCTGTCTCAAATGCAGGACTTTGTACTTGTCCTTGTTGAATATCCTCTGATCATTTCTTTAGTTTATCAAGGTCATTCTGGATCCTAGCCCTTTTGTCCGGATCATCTGTATATTCACCAAATTTGGTGTTGTCCACAAATTTACTAATCATACAGCCATAAGTGACTGGTGCCTCTTGAGTCAGTGACCTGGGGGGGGGTCCTCCAGTGGCTGATCACACTGACTGTGGGGGGGAGATGCCCTGGACACCAAATGGGCTGACCGGGGGGCGGGGAAGGGGTGCCCTGTCAGCTGACTGTGCTGCCTTCTGACTCACTAAAGAGCAGCTGCACCACTTCCAGAACTCCTGTGGCCACTTGCAGCAGCAGCGTGGCCACTTTTGCATGTGGCCCAGCTCCCTGGCCCGCACTTGTGGGGGGCGGGCACTAGTCCTCCTGCCTGCACTCCTACCCATTACCTAAACACAGAGCACAGCCTGACAGGGGGTGCACTGGTCCTCTCAGGGGGTGCACGTGCACCCCTGTGGACCTCCTATGCCTTGCCACTAAATACACCACTTGATCCCATCATTCAAATCATTAAGGAAGATATTAAACAATACCAGACCCAAAACATACCCATACTGGACCCAGGACAGACTTATATTTATTGTATGCTTCAGTAGAAGGACTGGCAATTTTACCATATTATCTAAGAATAGATTTATACTGTAGAAAAGTTTTCATGAGTTCCTGATAAACTTAAATCATTCCTACTTATTCTCCTTCCTCCTATTGACTATACATTTTTCATTGCTATCTCAAAATAACTTTATCCATTACCTTCATTTTCTAACTGCTGGTTTGTACTCAATATCCTCACCTTCTCTATTCTTTTGTTTGTAAGTTATTGATATACTGGGGAATTGGGGCAAATCTAATAATTTAAGATTTTTTTAAACATCTAATAAAGCATTATTAAATCATTCCCATTTATCATGCACAGTCACCCAATAGATTTAGAAGCATACTGTAGAATTCAGCAGCTTTACAGCCCTCTGCAAATTCTAGAATATGGTTAAAAACATTGTGAAACAAAATAATCCAGTATTGACTTTTATAGATTTTAATATTTTCCAGAATACCCAATTGTTTCTATTTCTTTACCCCTATTATTTTGGAAAGACTGTGCTATGGAATCCAAGTTTCGTTTTGTTTTTTTTTTATGCTTTCACGTGTTATCTTTTTTTATGTTTGCACAATCACTGTGAAGCTTTCTCAAATCATTTGCCAGCAACCCTCTCAGACTACTGCAACAGCTGGAGACCATGCTACTGCCACTGATACAGCCTCTGTGCTTGTTGCTGGGAGAGGGATTGTGGAGCTTCTACACTGGCCGACAGAGTAGCACTTGTGCATGGAGACTTGAGGTCTTTGAATCAACAACAGTATTAAGTTGATGTCCCAAAAGATTCTCTCATACAAACGTATCCTCTGCTATATTGCAGAAGTTGGAAAGAGACACATGATATTCTCAACAGACAAAATGAGGAACTCGAGATATGATGCCAGTGGGTAGAAATGATGCCAAGAAATCACAGGCCAATTTTCTTCTTCATGTTTGAACGAAATGCACAAGTATGAAGTATAGCTGTCTTGCTTCAAATTTTCTGCCTCTTGGTCTTTTTTTGTTTTGTTTTGTTTTCCCTAAAGCATTTCTGAGGCTGTACCACTAAGATAGTAGTGTTATTCAGCTGTATTTTTGGAATGTTCCTGAGATTACTGGAGGAACAAGTATAACCTCCCCCTGAATTACGTTATACTCTGTAATATTACCTTTATATTAAAAATGAACTATTAACAGTAAATAAAACACTATCATTTTCTTATCCTCTTTCATTGAGGGAATAATGCATTTTAGAGGGTTAAAGTTGACTAAATTTTAGATCTTCAAATAAAAAAACCCCCTAGCATTTATTTCTTGCTACTGATTCAGAGAAATCTAGCACACATTTTCCACTTAAACTGTAAGAACAACTGGGATAATGTATCATTTTTATACAGTTTGCACTAGCGTGTTTAACATTTAATATGAAAGGTGATATACTGTAATTTTTCATATTGGTCAAACTTCCCTCAATTTTCTTCAACACTGTCCACATGTAATGCTCATTTGGCTGCAATCAGTTTCTTCAATGGTTCATTAGCTGCATCAAGATCCCTAAACAAGTATATTTTATTACCTGTCATAATTCAGTTTAGATGGAAACAGAATTGAGGTTTCTACACCTTGCACGGCATAATTGTCTTGTAAGTACTTTGGGATCCTGGCTCCATGCCTGAGTTGTATGAATCAGATTTAAAAAGTAAGGGAGGGGAATCTTTTCTCTTTATGATGGATAACTCAGTCTTGGCTCTTGCCTCTAAAGTTATGGGGCAAATTCAAGGTAAAATGGAAAGTATTATAAGTTATATGTCAGAAATTTGGATGTAGTCCACGTAAGTACTTACCCATAAAATTACCATCTATCAAGTTAGGTGCTATTTGCTTTGATGGAACCATGTCAGGTTCTGCTTTTTCATACTGGTGAAACCAATAGGACATAATTTCTCCATGGGTATGTCTACATGTGCATTTAGTTACCATTTTTGGCAGGGGTCTACATGTGCAGGGACTTGGCATTAGATCTAGTGCCAAGTCCCTCCAGCCCTGCTATGTGCTTCTGCAGCCACTGGGGGGAGCTCCAGTCTCCGGCAACATGGTTGCCAGCACTTCACAGACATCTTGGAAATACAGCCCTGCCCTCTGATCCCTGGCCTGCCCCTTTCCTGCCAAAGAGCTGTATTCCCAGCACAAGGAAAGCACATAGCAGCTCCCTTCTGCCCATCCTGCCTCTCAAAACCAGGGTTCCTTCAGTCTCTGCCAGTGATGTCCAGTGCCCTGCTGCTCCAGCCCTGCCCTCGATGACCAGTGCCCCATGCTCCTGCTGGCCATGGTGCTGAGCCTGATGGCCCCAGCAGCCCTCCCTTCCCCTCTGCCCAGGCTCCAGGAGAGCCACACACACCTGCCAGCAGGTGCCAGGGCACCAGATGTGGCAAGCCCTGGCTAAACCCCTCCTCCTGCACTCCCCACTCCAGCCCACATACACTACCACTCACACCCCGCCATCCCCCGCCCACCCCCAACACCAGTCGCAGGACATGTACATGGTTGAAACAAAAAACTTTATTACCCTCACAACACTCACCTGATCCATCTCAGTTCAACCAACAGAGCCGCTCCACCACCCTCCCCACCTACCAACATAAAAAATCCCTGTTCCCAAAGTGCAAACTATTTACAATAGTCTCAGTCTCTATCTGAGTCCCAAAGTGGGGGTCCCTGGAGTGGGCACACCTAGGGGGCAGAGCCCAGGGACAGGTGCCCAACAACCCAGCCTCAGGCTGTTTTCCTGTAGGTGCAAACACTGCGGCACATGTGCTGAAAGCAGGGCTGGTGTGGGGTCCTGTCCCCACTGCTGATTGGTCTGGCACCATGCCATGTGAATTTGGGTGGATGCTGGGCCAGTGTCCATGTAGGGGGTTGGGTGGTGGGATACTGGAGCCAGGGGCTGGGCCAGAGGCTCCAGTGGGCAGGAGGCGCTGCGGGATCTCCTCCCAGGCCCTTCTGTGGGGCAGCAGGCAGGACCTAGTGACCCTGCAGAGCCTTGAATGAGGGCCAGGCAATGGGGGACATGGATGAGACCACCGGCCCAGGAGGGTGCCCAAGGATGAGACCACCAGCCCAGTGCAGCACTTGGCATCCACAGCCTGCACTACCTGGATCTGGAGGCCCACCTGCTGTTAGAGCAGATCAATATGCTCCCACTCCTGAGCCTCCATCTACACCCTGTTCTCCCACTGGACCCAGTTCCATGCCCCTCCTGAAAGGTCTCTTGGGTGATGTCCTTCACCCACCAGGCCTGCTCCTGGACCTTCTGCACCTGCTTCCACACCCGCCGTTCATCTGCCACCACCAGCATCCACTTGAGCAGGAGTATCTGGTCTTATGTATATCGCGGTCACATACAGTGCATGGAAAGGGCTCCAGGGCTGGGTGGCGACAATCCAATCTGTATCCCCCCTGGGGCTGATGGGCTCTCCCCTTCATCCAGATGTTGACCCTGCAGAGGGAAGAGACAGAAGCCTTTTGTGAGACTTGGCAACATTTCAGACATAAGATGCTCTGCACCTGGGGCCATGTACTGCCCAGCCTCATTTTGGGGGTGGGATGTGCACAGGTGCCCAGAGTCCATGGTAAACTGGCTGGGCAGGCCCGTGTTCTGTCAGCTGATGCCCAAGCCCCCTGTCCCCCATTGAACAGGCATCCTGCCTCTCCCACCCCCTTCCCAGGGCAGGACAAGCCAGGCTGCTGGTAGCACCTGCTGCTGCAGCTCCAGACCACACTCCCACACCCCTTTTCCTGCAGATCTGCTCCAACTGATCTGCTGCACTGCTACCCAGGCCATGGCACCTGGGTTCAGGGAATGTGGGGCTCCCAGACAACTGGGTCTAGGGACTGGCTGGGGGCCTTTCTTGGGAGGCAGCCCAGGGCCTTCCCCCCATAGATTCATAGATTGTAGAGTCAGAAGGGACCATAGTGGATCATTGTGTCTGAACCCCTGCCCCGGTAGGAAAGAGGACCGAGGTCAGATGACTCCAGCCAGGCAACTGGCAAACCTCCTTTTCAAGACCTCCAAGTTAAGTGAATAGAACTACCTGTCTTGGAAGCCCGTTCCAGATTCTGGCCACTATTACTGTAAAAAATTTCTTCCTAATGTCTAACCTAAATCTAGTCTCCACTAGTTTGCATCCATTATTCCTAGTTACTCCTGGGGTTATCTGCTAAATAGCGCATCACCAATAGTGCATCAACCTCCCCTCATAGGGTCTTTCACAGAGGCCACTAATCATGTGAGTAGCCCTCCTCTGAACCCTCTCCAGATTCTCCATGTCCCTCTTGAAGTGCGGCGCCCAAAACTGGACACAGTACTCCAACTGTGGCCTGACCAATGCCTTATACAGGGGGAGCATCACCTCCCTCAATCTGTTGATCATGCATCTGCTAATGCACGACAAGGTGTGATTGGCTTTGTTGATGGCCTCATTACACTGCTGGCTCATGTTCATCTTGGAGTCAACTATGACTCCAAGATCTCTCTCAGACTCTAAACTGCTGAGGTCATCCCCCAACCTGTAGGTAAGCTGGACATTCCTCCTTCCTAGGTGGAGTACCTTACATTTATCCTTGTTGAATTGTTTCCTATTTCATTCCACCCATTGATCCAACCTGTCCAGGTCATCCTGTATCTGCTCCCTGCCCTCCAGTGTGTTAACTTTGCCCCATAATATGGTATCATCTGCAAACTTGGAGAGGGTGTTCTCCACACCCTTGTCCAAATCGCTGATGAAGATATTAAATAACACACCAGTCCGAAGACTTAACTGTGCAGGACCCCACTGCCCACCTCCTTCTAGGCTGAGAATGACCCGTCCACCACCACTCTCTGGGTGCTGTCCCTAAGCCAGTTGGGCACCCACCTGACTGTGTAGGTGTCTACTCCACAGTGCATTAGCTTTCCTATGAGAATATGATGTGAAGCTGTGTCGAAGGCCTTCCTAAAATCCAGGTAGATGACATGAGCCTCCACTCCTGTGTCAAGGTAACATGTGACCTGGTCATGAAAGGCTATATGGTTTGTCAGGCAGGATCTGCCTGTGACGAACCTGTACTTGTTTCATTTCAGCATTGTTTCCCCTGCTGGGCCTTCATGAACATGCTCTTTGATGATTTTTTCCAGTATTTTCCAAGGGATAGAGGTAAGACTGACTGGCCTAAAGTTACCTGACTCATCCCTTCTCCCCTTCTTAAAAATGGGCACCACATTGGCCCTTTCCCAGTCCTCAGAGACCTGGCTGGAGCACCATGAGTGCTCAAACAGCTGAGTCAGTGGTTCAGCTATAACACTGGCCAATTCTTTCAGCATCCATGGATGGCGGTAATCTGGGCCAGCTGACTTGTACCCGTCCAGCCCTTCCAAGTGCTCTTTAACTAAGTCAGCACAAACCATTGGTGGTCTGATGCCTTTTGGACATCTGGCTATGCTCAAGGTGGGGGAATTGTCTTGGTCAGTACTTAGGAATACTGAAGGAAAGAACTCATTGAAGATCTTGGCCTTTTTCCCTGTGTCAACCACCAACTGACCTGATTTGTTCTGCAGGGGCCCTATGTTACTTTGCACTTTCCTTTTGCTTGCTATGTATCTGTAGAAGGACTTTTTATTGTCCTTAATTGTTGAAGCCAACCTAAGCTCCAGTTCTGCCTTGGCCTGCCTAACTGACTCCCTGCCAGGGAGGTCTATGCCTGCTTGGTGGCTGTCCCCTGCTTCCACTCCCTATAAATCTCTTTCTTTGCCCCCAGTCTTTCCTGGAGCTCCTTGTTCAGCCAAGGGTTTTTTTTTTTTTTTGTATCTCCTTAGCC
>NW_017728918.1:14132367-14144282 GCF_001723895.1 Crocodylus porosus | reverse complement strand
GCTGGGGCCAGGGACAGAAGTAGGGACAGAGACTGGGGACTCGGAAGGACTGGGAGGGCCCATGCCTTTGTTCGGTGCCTTACCATGTGTCCGGGCCTGGTGAGGCTAGCACCTCAGTTCAGGCCTCTCCATCAGTGATGGCATCCAACTATAGACTCAGTGTATGGCAGGCTAGCGCCTGGCCAGAGCCCTCCCGGGATGGGACTGGTGCTGCTGGTAGCCATTATGGTGGTTTTATGATTGGCCACTCCTTATGGTGGGGCCAGGGAGTGCTGCAGCTGGGGGAAGTGAGAAGCGTGGGGCACTGAACACGTGAAGGCCCCTCCTCTGGGGAGGTGTTACCACTGGAGCAGTCAGGGTAGGGTGAGAGTTCATCCAGGCCACCTCTGCTGGTGAACACTGCAGGTTTGCACCCTGGGTCCTGAGACACCAAAATGTTGGTTAGCTCCTGCATAAAGGGCATGGTCTTGGGGACACAACCAGACTGATGATTATGGCTGCTCACAGCCACCCACTCTGCCTGCAAGGTCTTGATCTTTACGTGGCACTGCTGCATTGTCCAGGAGTGCCTTCACTCATGCATCCCACCTGGCAGGGTCTCATAAATATGGATATTCGAGTGTTCACCATGCATGAACTGTCTCTGGACCTCTGCATCCCCCCCAAAAGGCCACAAGGTCACCAACCTCCTCCTGGCTCTGATTGGAGCATGCACACATGGGCGGGGCTGGTCCTGGAAGGGGAGGATGGAAAGGACATGGTGGTGCATCTCATGCTGGCTCTCTGGACCCCCACACAGCTATCTCTGTGTTGCCATCCTTGCACATCAGCCAGCAATGCTCAGCAGAGAGGCACAGCCAGGTACTAGGAGCTGTATGGCAGAGGCATTTCACCATAGGACCTGCAAAGACAGGAGACAGTACTGGGAGTGAGCAGAAACAAGGAACAGGTGCTGGCCCTGGTGTTAGAGGCAGCCAGGCAGCAGCCCTGGGGATATGTCAGGGCTTTGCAGGGGGTACAGCAGGCTGCAGCCCTTTGCAATGCTCATCAGGGGAATACACAGGGCCTGAATTGCTCTAAGGTCCTTGTGTGTTTGTCCCAGGGTACAAAATGGTTGGAGTCTTTTATAGCCTTCAGGTAGGGCCTGCTGCAGAGTGCCCAGCCCTGGGAAGGAGAGGTGGCCAGCCAGGAGACCTGGGGCTGGGTGCAGGGCAGCCTCCTGTCATGGAAAAAATCTTAAATGTATGCTGCCAACACAGAAGAGCTGGAATTGACATGCGCAAAGAAGACAGGCAAAGCTATGGAAATTTCCACAGTGTGCCCAGCACATGCCCCCTGGGCGACCTCAGGAGCTGTCAATCAGCATTGACCTACTTTTCAGTCTTACGCATGCGCAGTTACTTCACAGAGCTAGATCTAACACATGCTCAGTTTAAAACTCAATGAAGTAACCGCTCTGGAAGTTTCTAAGAGAATAGCAGCTTGATAGGCCACTGGCTGCGATATAGGGTTTGTGAGCCCCACCCAGGGGGGGCGTTCAGAGAGTTGGTGGGTGTTTGGAGTTGGAATTAGTGAGTTTTGTTAGTGATCATTGGTGTAGGAGTTTGGAGAGACCATGCTCCATCTGCAAGCAGAGGCTCCCTAGGCAGGGACTTTGAGGCAGATTGAGAGGCTGGGATCTGATCTCCCGGTTCTTTTCATACTTCATACAGTGATTTACTTCTTCGTTACGTTTCCTCAGACTGATTCCTTTTGTTACTGGACTGTTTACGGCTTTCACCTTGACTTCAATTCTGGATCCTCCTCACCACTTTGACTTTGGCTTCGTCTTCCACTTACCTGGCTTTCGACTTCAGTTTCCTGCTTCGACCACCCCGTTGTCCATCACTGGACTGGCGTCACACCCTACTGTTCTCCGTTCTTCGTTTCACCACGTTACAGTTTTCCTTGTGTTGTATTTCCCTATATGAGCTGTTGACCAGCCCTGGGACTAGCAGGGGGCAGCTGCATCTATCCCTCAGGGGGTAGAAAGCAAGGGCTTACTGTGAACCTCGTGGGCCAACAGACCCCTTTGTTGTTCGTGTTAATAACTGCAACTGAAGAACAAATTGTGCCTCCGCCTCAAAGCATGAGTAAATAAACCCATCTTATTTTGAAACCATATGCTTCCATGCTACTCAGACTCCGCTGCCACTAATCCCACCTGTTCGTGTTCCAATCGCCACCCCGGCCCACCGTGACCTTGGGGCGCGATTCATTTGGTTACCCCGACACCTCCTAGTGGCTAGGCAGACCCAACACTAAATTTTGTGCCAAGTTACATCTACACATTCATTAACTAACTGCACCTAAATTTGATACCTGCATTTGAAGATACAAAATTTAGACATGATTAGCCATTTTTACTGTGCAGTAAAGGTATGCATATACCTCCACTGCACAGTAAATTAAGCTAATGCACATTAACATATCTTGTGTAGATGCAGCACATGAAATCTAAAATCATGTACTATTTGCCTACCTTAGAGAAAGTAAATGAGAGGAAGACTTCTGGTGCCAGGAACAGAATTCATAAGTCTTAGTTAGGCACTTAATTATCTACAGAGTGAATGGTGGGAACCAGATGCATAAGAATCGCAATACCCAGCTGGTTGAGAAGGTCACAAGTGCCATCTCTATAGTCAAATCATCGAAGCATATGTCTGACTTCTGCAACTCTGTATAAATCCTGAAGTTTTCATCTGTGGAGAGAAAGAGGAGGGTCCAGCTGCCTTTTAGCCCAATACACTACTGATTATGACATTTGCCCTGAAAGAGAGAAATACAGGTTCTGGTCTCCCCCACAAAAAAACTGGTCTTGAACCTACATCTCCCACTTCTTAGCAAAGTGCCACAGCTACCTCACAATGGTACTATTATTACACTTGATTTTGATCAAGGGGTGATGCAAATGGAATGAAATGATTGGAGATACCATTCCAGTCTCATATCCAAATTTATTGAACACATAAACAATACTACTACCCAAGCAAAATCCCAAACAGTCTGTAAAAGTCTTATGCAGGGCTTTCAAACAATGCACGATGACTCAGCTAGCTAGGCAGCATCATGGCACTGGTGGTCACGGTACTGACCAGTGTGGTCTCCTTTAGCTCAGTGACAGCTTCCCAAACTGAAGCATTTTTCCTTAGGTTTTAATACCCTTTTACAGCCCTCTTCTGTACAAGGGGTAGCAGAATGAGAAAAGTGTAGCCCTCAAGGAAAAGGATCTCTTGCCTCAGGCAGTGTATGGCAGTAATTACTCCATTATATTTATGCAAAAGACAAAAAATGCAAGATGCAAAGCAACTATTAGGGACTGGGCCCAGAATAAAAGGGTTTCTTCTTTCTAGGGCAGTATTATGGTTAGGGTTAGGGTTATTTTGATTCTCAGTAATTTGGAGAATAAACCATGCACAAAAGAAATTAAACGTTTAGGTTGGATACTATAGGAAATCAGCTCCATGTTTTCTGATGTCAAATTTCCTTCGGAAAGGGCCCCAGAAATTTTATTTGGCACCCCAATTTCTCTTTCCATCCACTTTTCAATTATGGCAATTCTTCCTTCAAGTACTGAGATTTCAGCAAAATTAACTTTGATTTTACCATCCACTATCATCAAGTTGCTTTGAAAGCTGTCTGGGTTTATTTCATTAATTTTTCCAGCATGTCCTAAATAGCTGCATTATCAGAGGAGAATAAATAAAAAATGACAGGGTCCATTTATTGCAAAGTTCTTTCATTTTAGAATGACTTTCAATGTTATTTTTCAGCTGAGAGTTGTTCTTTGACTGGCTCTTCACCATTGGATGTTGCCAAACTCAGTGTTAAATCATAGCTTTTCTTTTGTAGTCTTTTCCCTTTAGGGCAAGACAGTTTTTTTTGGTTTTTTTGTTTTGTTTTTTTCAGTTAGAGAAGGATAGGAGATTATATTGTGTGTCTATACTACTGCAAGATCATGCTAGGATGTACGACACTGGTTCTGTGTGGTGTGTTTGCTATGCATGCTAACCCCTGAAAAAGTGTAAGATTTGGGCACAATGTGGGGCTCCCTGAGTAGCCATAGTGCTAGTTTCCCCACTTGTCTTTGAGCATGCCACCCACCTAACTCACCTGCCATGCCTTGTTCTTAATTAATTACAATGTTTATTAAGGCAGAAGGCTGCCCATTCTTGCCCTGATGCCAGGGGGTGCATCTGCAGCTCTGATCCTCCCCTACACCACAGCCCAAGCCTTGCAGATGGCATCCACTGATATTAATCACACCAGCCCCACACTGGGCCCGAGAATCCTCATATCAGGACCCCTCTAAGATTCCTCCATTCAGGCAGCCTACCCCATCCTCATTCAGGGATGCCTTGCTCCCTGAAACTATTTCCCCTGTTGGGCATGGTCCCCCAGTTGAGACCCCAGGCCTTCAGCTCAGGGCATCTCTCGTGGTGGGCCCCTGGCCCTTTTGACCATTCTGGTCCTAGCCCCAGCATTCACCAGTTGAGGGTACCCTAAATCAGGCCTCTGAGTCTCTAGCCCCTCTCTCGCTCCTGGGTCCACCTTACGGCCCTACTAGGGGTTGATCCACCTGGTTGTGGGAGCTGGGGTAACTTACACCACAACTGGTGTTTCAGGGTCTCATGGGACTCTCACTGCCCCCCGCAGAAGCATGTCATTGTGCTTTCTCTATATAAAAATACTTGGCTCTCAGTCCTCTGGTTTTCCCTGCCCTTCACTGGGGTTTCATAATTTCATAGTCTCTAGGATCAGAAGGGACCTGAGTAGATCATCTAGTCTGACCCCCTGCCATGGCAGGAAAGATTGCTGGGGTCAAATGACCCCAGCAAGGTGTACATCTAGTCTCCTCTTAAAGACCCCCAGGGTAGGAGCCAGCACCACTTCTCTTGGAAGTAGTTTCCAGATCCTAGCCAACCTGACCATGAAGTAGCGCCTCCTGATATCTAGTCTAAATCTACCCTATGCCAGCTTGTGACCGTTATTCCTGGTCACTCCTGACAATGCTCAGGAGAACAGGGACTTCCCCAGTGCTTGCTCTCGTAATCCGTGTTGGGATTACCTCCCTTTGGGCTTGGAGGATCATCTCCTTAAGGAGCAACCACTCTCCTTGAACACCTGGCTCCCCTCCCCTCCGAGACCTCAGTGTTTCCCTGACTATTCTCCTTAGCTCATTGAAGTCTGCCCTCCTGAAATCTAGGGCTGCTGCCTTGCTGCAGGCCTTTGCTACCTTGCACTGGATGGTGAATTCCAGCAGGCGATGATCACTGTCACCCAGGTGTTTGAGCACCCACAGCCCCCTCACCAGGTCATCTCCCGTGGCCAGCACCAGGTCGAACAAGGCGTCTCCCCTGGTCGAGCTGTGCACCTCCTGTGTTAGATGGAGGTCCTTCATTCTGGCTAGGAACCTATGTGAGTGGTCAGACGTGGCTGACTGCTCTTCCCAGCAGATGTCCGGAAAGTTCAGGTCCCCCATGATGACCACATCCTTTGACTTCACTACCTCCATGAGCTGACTTAAGAATTCCTGGTCGAGCTCTTCCACTTGGTTGGGAGGCCTGTAGTAGACCCCCACTGTTAAGTCTCTTTCCCTTTGACTGCCTTGCATTCTAACCCAAAGCACTTCAGATTGCCCCTCCTTTGATTCTTTGTTAATTGACCAGGATGTGTATTCCTCCTTAATATAGAGTACCATGCCCCCACCTTTCCTTCCTATCCTGTCCATCCTGTACAGCCTTGACATTCACCGCCCAGTCATGCATTGAGTCCCACCATGTTTCAGTGATCCCCACTATGTCCGGGTTGGTCTCGGCTAGCAGGAGGGTAAGTTCCTCAGCCCTCATCTGTGCCCCCTCACTGGGGCTCCACACAGCCTTCTCACTAGGGCTACTCATCTGTGCCTCCTCACTTGGGGCTCCACACCACCCCCACACTTGGGGCCACAGGGCTTCCCTCCCTGGTGGGATCAGGTAGCCATAGCTTTGCCTGGCCCCAACTACCTTTCCTCAGGGTCTTGCACCCCACAGAGCTCAGGTGGCCTCAGCTGTGCCTGGCTCCCGCTCTGCCTTCTTGAAGTCTTGCACCCCACAGGGCTCAGGTGGCTGCAGCCATGCCTGGCCCCCACTACCTCTGATGTTACCAGTCCCACCCTGACAGAGGTAAGGTGAGGGCTAGAGTTAAGGTGCCCCTACCCACTTTTCACTGGGGTGATAACTGGCCTAGCATTTCCTGGGGGCTCCCATACCACGGAGAGCTTCACCAGGTCACCAACCCCTGGCATGGTGCAGTTTTAGGTCATACCCAGGACCAGGAGACTCCAAACCATCCCCAACAGCTCCTGCCCTTACCTCCAGGATTATACATAAAGCCTTGCAGCCAGGCAATGTTGCTGCCTGGCCTGCCAGCAGGGAACTGATCTGTTTATACATGCAGCCAGGAATCTAAAATGGCTGCTGCAATCAAGCACCTGCTGGCTGCTTGGATCAGGTCTTAAAGTGGCAGGCACCAGCCCTGCCACACACCTTCCCCCATAAAATGGTACCTAGAGGCGGTTTCCCCTGCTGCTCCTCCAAAGCAGACTCCCCCCAGAGCCTGTGTGAGCCCTCTAGTGGTGAGCAACCCCCAAAGGTGCTCCACCACACACCTTCCCCCTTAGAATAACATTCAGGGGGCTTCTCTTGGCTGCCTTCCCTGCTGGCTTTGTCTCAGCCTACTGTATCCCCTGCCCGTGGTAAGCACCCCAAAGGTGCTCCGCCACATAGACACTTTAGATAGGTGCTAGGCATCAGCTAATAAGCACACTTGAGATAGATGTATGCCCAACTCTACTTTAAGAGTTCAATTTCTTTACCTCTTTCCTGGTAGCATTTCTATTCAGACATCAGTGAGGGAGTTAATTGACTTTATGGCTTATTATATTCTATCAGATTCATGATAATCTCTCTTCATTCCAGAGGTATTAATGACACACTCCTTTTAAATGGTCTTGATGTTCCACTATTTAAACCATCCTTTCTTCTGCATTTTTCTGTCTCTTAGCCACACGTGGTAATGACACTTTTCTGTTTCACAGACCAGCAGACTGTTTTTGGCTCTAGCTAAATTCAGGTGTAGTAACGTTACACTTGTAGTAGTCTCAGGTATAGAAATTTGTCACAAGTGGGTGTAAAAAGGCCTTGCCCCCTGTCTGGCTAACATCTTCCCTATGTGCACCATTCAGTAAAAGAGGCATTGATCTTATCTTACCCAGCTTCTCTCTGCTGTTAGTTTTGTCACCCACCAGGACTTTTATTTTGTTCTGTTCAGGAGTTGGTTCCCCTAGAAGACTGTTTCAGTCCAGGATAGGTAATTTCTTTGTGGGGCTCCACCTTCCCTACAACCAAGTCTTACCACACCCTTGATGTTACTTCTGCTAAAAGTTTTCAGGAGACAGGCTCACTTTTAGCCACTTCACCCTTTCAGCAGTGACTACAAGGAAGAGTTTGTATTCCAGAAGTCCCACAACCAGAAACCTGAGTCAGTTTCAGGGATTACAGTTCTTTTGGGGTACTCTGCCCTATTTGCCCTTTTAAATAAAGATTTTTTACTGTCCCCACCATCAATTTGCAATCCAATTAAATTCCACAATCGGGGTCAGGAAAAAAGAATGGAAAAAGCCAACCAAAAAAAACCCCATAGCGCCTTCAGGGCTACAGAGCCCCTCCCTGGGCTCCTCTGGAGATCAACCTTCTGAAGCCCTGACACCTTTCCCAGCACCTACTTGGCAGTGGCTCTGTCATCTTCAGGCAAATTATCCCTGTTCTCCAACAGTGGTGGCCCTCTGACTACCAGTGCCTCTTGCCAAACTCATCTGTGCTGTGGAAGGTTGCAGATCAGTGCTGTCAGGAGAGTCCCACAGCATCTCTGCTCCTTGGACACCGTGGTTTCTGCCAGGCTGCCTCTCTCTAGGGCTAGAAGCACCCTTCTGTGTCTGCTGGCTGCCAGTCCTAAGGGACCATTCACTCTGACAATGCAGCTCCACAATCCCTTGGAAAACCTTCCCTCTCCTGAGGTAGGTACAGGGGAATTATTTCCCTCTTTGGTGTCCCCTTCAGCCCCAGAGCCTTCCTCCTTGCACAATGACTTAGTTATATTTGTTTTTGCTTGGATCTTGAGATGAATAATAAAGTGCTAGGTCCCTAACATATTAGTAAATCTTCTAGTTTCCCTTTAACTGGAGAAAAATGTGCTGTGCTATATGTGATGATGCATCCCACCACTTGCACCCCCTTTTCAAAATCATAAAACCATCCATGGATTCTTGTTATTGATGTTGATGAAGATGAAGTTAATAATAAAATATTTGCAGATATAAAGGACGAGCACCATATTGTGCTAGCCACTGTACAAACACAGGACAAAAAGATGATCTCCTCCCTGCAAGGCTTATGGGTCTGGCAAAGATTAACGGTGTGATAAACAGTAATCTAGAATTTCTCCAAATACAGGTCTTGGTTAGAATGCACTTGAACTCTTACCCTTCATTACCTTGGAAGCTACATAGCTGCATATACTGGCCTGACTGAAAAAACACTGAATGATTCATTCACTTCAGAGTTTTTGAGTCAGGCCTTTTTTTCTCCAAATTCTGCAAGCTGCAAATTCCTTAGTAACAAACTGTCAATATATAGGGCCAATAGTCAGCTTCTGTGGTGCAATAGAACTCTCTAAATCATCAGCAGAAGTCACTGTAAGAAATCTGAAGTTCTTTGAATGGAACCTTTTTTATTACCTCCTTGAAAGAGCCCGTACTTTGATGCCTTGATTCCTGATTCTATTTTATCTGATTGTTCCAACTATTATTCTCTTAGAAGATGTAGCTGGGTATTAATACTGAAGTTTCTTCTTTAGGGACCTGAAGATGATAAATGGCCAGCATCTCAGAAGCATCTGAAATCTTAACCCAAGTTGTTCTGGGTGTTAAACATCACATATTAGAATCATGTTGCTTCAAATCATTTCTGAATTAAGGCATATATCTCCTGAACTGGGTTGTATTTGATTCTAAGTGAACTAGAAAAGAAATGTTGATTCTAACTGAAACAGACATGATAATCTTCTGGCATAAATTCTTTTTGAAAATACTGGGCTCTTGGCAGGTATGGTGGTTGCCTGCCTATTGCATTTGGCCTGAGGATATCCGTGTTAGGCAGGGAGTTTGCAATGAAACCCAGGATTCAATAAACACAGGGGGTGAGATGGGTCACTCTTCAGTTCAGGGCACAGTAATTGCATCCCACAGGACAGTAAAAATTCTGGTCACTCCCCTCCCCCAGGGGAAATTTAGGAGCTATACTTGTCTTATTAGCTATTGCAGATTTTGTCCAATGCGTTTTCACTATCATATACCATACTCGGCATTAGTACAGAGATGGACAATAACAGCTGCAGAGTTCCCTCAATATGAGATACTAGAAAACTGGGTGAAAGGGTGATTTTTCACATTATATGCTTATTAGAGAAGCACTACATGAAAGACAGTACTAAAAAATCAATGTGTGTACTGATGTTAGACTACATTTATGATAGAGACAATAGTATGTAATATTATACCATTCTTTTATCTGTATCTCAGGGAAACTACTATCCTAAATGGAGTTTGGAGATATCTTTGGCCAGCATGGTAGCCAAAAAAGGTGCAGGGGAATTTTGATAGCTGTGTAGCTATATCACCTAAAAACCAAGGTGCAAGCATGTCCTAGATTATTTGGAGATGGCAGTGAGTCTTTTGCAAAAATCTCTCTCTCGTGTGTGCGCCTGTTACCATATTGTCTCACAAATAATCGTTAACTTATACATAGAGCTGGCAGATCAAGTTCATTTCTTTACCAAGCCACAGTTCCACAAAGTCCTTAAGCCTGTGTGTAGCTTGAAGTACATGAGAATCCCTGCTAAAACTGAGTTAAAGCATATATTAAGGTATTGATTTACATTGATTGCATTACCGTTCCAAGCATTAGCCTGCTACTATCACCCATATTAACACAACTATACTGAAGCCATTTTTCATGTTTCTAATTGCATTTTTTGTGTTTCTAATTACTATATATATGGTAATTCAGCAGCTATTTTTCCTCTGTGCTGGAGAATAATGGATACTTTTTAAATCATGTCAACTTTCAATAATTTCAGTACTTTTATCCTACTTACAACTGGTGTTTCTTATTTTCTGACATAATTGTATTTAAAAAAAAATTAAAAGGGGAGGCATTTATATAGCTTAAAATTTCTGGGTGCATTTGTTCAATTTTTGGAAAAAAATGCTATCTTCTGAGATTTTGTTTTCTTGTTCTACCCTGCTGAATAGTCTTACTTTTGGAAAGGGAGTTAAGTATCTTGCATATAATAGAATCATGGTTGCAGCCAAATGACATAAGTGTGCAAGCATGGTAGAGAAGATTTTTTGATGAGGGAAGCATATCAGAAATCACCAGAGCTACTAATGCAAATCTATCATCGACACATGTTCAGTCCTAGATTAAATAAAATGTCCTCCTCTGGCTAATCTATCATAATATAAGGAATACTGTGAGGATTTTTCAGAACCCCATCCCAAATCAGATTAGTGCCCCATGGAAATATTTTATGGACATTTTTAAGTAGGGGAAACAATGTCTTTAAATTTAAGTTAGCTAGTGAATGTTAAATAACATGTTTACAATGTTGGTGTAGCTTAAACTCACATTAGCTGGTCAACATGCATTACCTAAGGTGATCCTCCATCAGATAAAATATGTTAGGATTTTTAATATCTGTTAGATAGTATTTTAGTTAGAAAGACTATGTGAAATCAGCTGTTCTGAAATGGACCTGGAATCCCAGAAAGACCTTCCCAGAAAGGCTGGTCTAGATCTGCCAACTCAACAATGATTGAATTGCCTCTGCTTGCAAACCAGAAGATCAAAAACATGATCAAATGTGGCTACTCTAATGACATGAATATATGCAAGTACAATGAAGTGCAAACTATGGAGCACCCGCTTATTTGCTGACTCCTTGGTGAGACCAGTATGAAGGAAGACCTCACTGCAGCAATAAAAAAAGCCATTGCTTGAGCACAGTTCTGGAAAAACATCTATTTAATGACAAGGACACAAGAAGAGCAATTTCATATTTGTTAGAAATACCTTTTTTTTCTTTGTGTAGGTAGAGGTATGAATAAAATCAAAGAGAACCATTCATTTAAAAAACAGTATAATTATTGAATGTTATATTGTCATGTCACCTAGAACAGGAATTTTAAGCCTTTTCTGATTAGTGGCTATTTTCTAGAAGTCAAAAGTATCTTATGATTTGGCCATTACATTTACTACAAATTTAACAATAAAAAAGGATAGTTAATTACCATGATACATGTTTAAAAATGCCTGCATAGGCAACCTGAACTTAAACGGTGAGTGTGGCCGAATAGTATGGAACCTTTTTTTTTTTCAGTTTGTAATTCATTTTTCAGTGCCTAGTGACCCTCTGATCAACTTTCATGATCTCTCCTGGCAGTTGGAAGCTATTGATCATCTGTGTCTACACAAGATGCTACACTGCACATGCTTTACTGTACATTTATTTAGTACTTGTATAAACAAATACTAAGTAAATGTCCAATAACCCAAGTTACTGCACAGTAGTGCCAGTGAAAGCCTTTTTTGTGATGCTTCTGTGCAGTATCCTAATACCACTGCACAGTAGTGTCGTGTCATGGTTTTTGCCATGTGATGCTACTGCACAGCAGTATCAGGCTACTGTGCAGCCAATGTCTTGTGTAGACGTGCCTGGTGAGAAGCTAGTTAAGGCATTAAAGAAGCAATTGGTGTCCTTGGTCTCAGTAGACTAAT
>NW_017728918.1:14131126-14132267 GCF_001723895.1 Crocodylus porosus | reverse complement strand
TGTTTTTACTACATTTATATCATTCTCAGCTTATCCACACTGAACATTTAATACATAAAAGTCACTGTCCTTTTCAAGCATTCCCCTTTTGCACCAGCCTCAAATGTGTGTTGGTCTATACCCTATGTTGAATTCTTTTCCCATTCTTTTATTTTGACATCTGCAGAAGTGCAGTGACAGCGTACTATTAAAAACCCTAAGTAGAGAGACAGAGAACTAGAAAGAAAGAAAAAGGCCTCCATGAAAAAAAAAATTTGTAAATTACTTCTCTACTTTTTATTTGTCCCAGCCATGGTGTGTGTGGTGAAGCTCACAATAATAAACAGTTTTAACATAACTGGACTCCATTAACAGATAAAACTGTAAAATCCTTAGGATGTAGTTGCTGATAATGTAACTCAATATGGAATTTCATCAGAAGGCTCACATGCTACCTCATGTCAAGTTAATTGAACAACTCATGAACATCTATAATGTACTTGCAGGAAAACAAAAATTCTAAATTGAAACTTTCATGCAAACATACACATGCACTCACGCACGCATGCAAACACGCACACACCCCTCTACTTTAACTACATCTGAAAACCTCCCTTACAGTTACTAAGTAACATGTCTGTATCAAGCAAAGTTAGAATTTTATAATGGGATATTGGCAAATCACAATTGAAAGGAAGTCTACCTACTTGTTTAGCAGTGGTTAAAATATTATCTGCTAATAATTTAATTGCCCCCAAATATCGTCTTTATTTAATATCAAACTCAAGCCTGTAGTTCATTCTAGACAGTGCTGCCTATCAAAATTACATATAGGCAATGCATCAAACAATGGTTTCTTATCCCATTGCATCTCTGCATTGTTTAGTTGAATTCTTCTGTATGCAGTGATCTTTGCTCTTATACTGGCCGCTCAGTATTTTGGGCTGTGTTACTGCATCTTTATGCATGTACTAACATTATAACAGGTGAAACCATAGCACTGCTGAAACATGTTGATCCCAGTGAGGCCAAGTTTTCACCTAATAAGTGGGTGAATGTGCTGTTGCTTCTTCCTTTGCTCAAGGAACAAAACAGGGGTCCAATTCTCTGTTACTTTGACTTAGGCTCAACAAAGCTCTTCAAGTCTGCATCAGCTGAAGAT
>NW_017728918.1:14082893-14130621 GCF_001723895.1 Crocodylus porosus | reverse complement strand
TGTGTGTGTGTGTGTGTGTGTGTGTCCCTTTGCATAATGTATGTATTAGAGTTCTTGGAAAAGGCAACTTCCACTAATTATTATCGAGACCTGCTTAATAAAACACTATAAGCCAAATCTGTTTTGATTCTAACTCCGTCAACTTTAGTGCAGTTATACTAGGCATAAACACAGGCTACTGTCACAGTGATTGATGATTTGGTGAGGTCAGGACAGACTACAGCTATTGCCATAGTGTCACTTTTGATAAATCTTTTTTCCTGATTTTTTTTCTGTGGCCATCTACTCAAAAGAATATAACAGTCTTTGCAAGAAACAATTTGCTTTTGAAAAAGAAGGAAGTGGTCAGAATAAAATTAAGCTCAGTTATCTACTTGCAACCGAAAGAGACTGTTCGCTCATTTCACCAATAGGGGGAGTTGTTGATTTCAACATGCAAGTTCCACATTCCATTAGCATTAATGAGAGCTTTTATGCAAACTCCCATGAGTATCAATGGAAGAATAGATCATTAGGAGTCTGATAACTCTATTTGTTACTGCATATGAACTTTCCCTAGCACCTGACTTTAAGCTGTAAATGATTGGAGGTAGCTGCAACCTCTTGTACTCAGAAACCATTAAGATTTTGAGACTAATATAATTCACACTAGTGTAAGTATTTTTTCTACAGAAACTCTAGGGAAAATATTATTCACTGGCCCCATATTTTACTATGGCATTGTGATCACATAAAATAGATGGGTTATAATTGTGGCCTCTAGCATTCTGCTGTTCTCAAATACATTGCCAGCTGTAGATATTTCAGATATTATAACTGTCCATTGATCCTGGTATAAGTGTCTAATCTTGTCTAAAAATGATGACAGTTATGTTTGACATACTTTTTTTTTTTCTTGTGGAACTTTGGAACTTTTCTCCTGTGGAACTTTACTGATCCATTTCTAAGCACTTGGAGGAGAAAAGGACGTTTTGGAAGAGTCCGCATGGATTCACTAAGGGCAAATCATACCTAACCAACCTGATTGCCTTCTATTATGAGATAACTTGCTTTGTAGATGCAGGGAGACCAATGGATGTGATAAACCTTGATTTTAGGAAGGTTTTTGATATGGTATCTCACAACATTCTTGCAGGCAAGCTAAGAAAATATGGGCTGGATGAATAGATTGTAAACTGGCTGGAGCTCTGGACTCAGAGGATAGTAATCAATAGCTTGTTGTGTAGTTGGCAGCCAGTATCAAGTGCCCCAGGGTCATTCCTTGGGTCAGTTTTGTTCAATGTCTTCATCAGTGACCTGGAAGATGGCATGGAGTGTGCCCTCAGCAACTTTGCAGATGACAAAGCTGCAGGGAGTAGTAGACATGCTGGAAAATAGGGCTAGGAGTTAGAGTGACCTAGACAAATTGGAGGATTGGGCCAAAAAAAATCTCATGAGGTACAATAAGTACAAGTGCAAAATCCTGCACTTCAGATGGAAGAATCCCATGCATTGGTACAGTTTGGGGTTTGACTGGACGGGCAGCAGTTCTGCAAAAAAGGACCTGGAGGTTATAGTGGACAATAAGCTGAATATGAGCCAATAGTGTACCCTTGTTGCAAAGAAGGCTAATGGCATACTGGGATGAACTGGTAGATTTGTTTCCAGCAGGTCAAGGGAAGTAATTGTTCCCCTCTATTCAGCACTGGTGAGTCCACATTACTGTCTTCAATTCTGGGCCCTCCACTGTAGAAAGGATATGGAAAAATTGGAGAGAGTTCAGCAGAGGGCAACAGAGATGATTAGAGGGCCGAGGGACATGACTTCTGAGGAGAGGCTGAGGGAACTGGACTTATTTAGTCTACAGAAGAGAAGACTGAAAGGGGATTTACTAGAAGTCTTCAACTACCTGCAGGGAGGTTTGAACGAGGATGGAGCTGAACTGTTCTCAGTGATGGCAGATGACAGAACAAGGAGCAACAGTCTCAAGTTGCAGCAAAGGAAGTTTATGTTAAATACTAGGAATAATTTTCTCACTAGGAGGGTAGTAAAACACTGGAACATGTTACCAAGAGACATTTGAAGGTTTTTAAGATCCAGCTAGACAAAGCTTTGGCTGAGGCATCTAGTTAGGGATGGTCTTGTTTTGACAGGGGATTGGACTAGATGACCCCCTGAGGTCCCTTCCAACCCTAATTTTCTATGATTCTATGATTATAATTCATTATATTTCTATCCTTTAATTATTCACTGATTGATTCATGTATCAACTACTCCACTTTTTTGCCCAGGTTCAGTTTCAAGCTGACCACAGTATAATTACATAATTCAGCCTATTTATAATTTTAAAATATTGGCACAACACTGATTTTAATCCAACCCTCTGGGCCTTCTACTACCTTGCAAAGCTTATTAAAAATTAATATCTATCATCTGTGGAGCTCTGTTGGGTCAAGACACATGTATTATTAAGCTAAAAAAGGTATACCTCTAGTTCTTGTTGTGCTGAATGTTTTTCACCCACTCACAGGAGCACTGTGCTTGCCTTCTACCTATGTCTGGCCCTGATTAGCTGTTGCTCTCAGAGAGCTTGTGACCAAAACAGAGTAATTGGCCCCGCTGTTTCCATCCCCCTTTCCTAACATGATACTTGCAGATTTCATTCTAAATCCTCCTTGGAAAGGGGAGAGAGGTAGGATGTTAAGTTCTAGTCCTAAAGATTATTTCTTGTTGTGTCCTATGGCTGTCTGGTGTGCAACATGTAAAACACTTGGGGGTGAAGGGCTGAGAACCCAGATTCTACTCATCCTAGCTGAGTGCTGTAACAGCTAGGTTTTGAAGTCACCCTCCTTCCTTCTTGCTGGCCCTGACTCCTACATTCCTAGCTACACCATGGCACAGCCCTTATAGGAAGGATGTCAGGTTTCCTTTCCTACTTTAAGCTATTCTGTAGCACAAGGATGGGCAGAAAACAGCCTGCAGACCAGACCCAATTGACCAAGGGATTTTATCTGGCCTGCAGTGGGTCCCTCATGCCTGCCTGGCTCAAGCAAAGGGGCAGCCCAGGCCATTGCGTGTGCGCAGCAGGGTTGGAGTGGTATGGCAAACACATTCGGCTTTCTAGTAGCAGCAGCTCCTTCCGGCTTCCACTAACAGTGCTGCTGCTGCTGCTTTGCCTCCCTCCCCTCCCCCCTGCCACTACCTGGGTATCCTGGCCTGTCTGCCCTACACCTACCACCAGGGATGTCAGATGGAGCAAGCTAACAGACTCTCAATGGAGACTGGCCCAGGACCTGAATGGACAGAGCATACTTGACTGGGTGGATGGGATGGAGCTATGGGTGGGCATGAAGCAGCGTCCAGGATTGGGACAGGCAGACAGGGCCAGGACTGGGGCTAGGATAGTAGGGCAGTGACAGCACAAAACCAGAGGCTAGGGCAGAGACATGAGCCACTGCATGCACATCACTGCAACAGTGCAACTGGAGGTACCAGTTCCATGGGCAGAGGCATTCCAGGAGCAGATCATGGCTTTACCCTGAGCCCCATGCTGTCTCTGTCCCACAATGCTGGCCCCCCATAATCCTGGTCCCAGACCAATCTGCCAATCCCTCTCCCAGATACCACTCCCTGCCCACCTGCAGACCTATCTCACCCACCCAGCCAAGCGCTGTTGCAGGCAGAAAGGCAATGCTGACCTGTCCCACAATAGCTCACCAAAACTCCCTAAGTGTCCCTCCAGCCTAGATAATTGCCCACCCTTGCTGTAGCATGATGGTTAGGCATGTGATGGGAGATGTGAATTTGAATCCCCTCAGCCTGAGTTAGATCTGTCCCCAGGTCTTCTACTTCTTGAATGAGAGGTGTAATAGAAGGCACCCTCTACAGGAGAGACCATGTTGAGAAGACAGGTGGGGGTGTAGTTCTCTACATCAAGGAGCAATACACCTCGCTACAAACCTTGTTCACTAACCAAGAAGGGCACCTCTAGACCCCCTGAATTAAAATACAGGGAGAGCATGGGGAAGGGGATACAACTGTAGGAGTCTATTACAGACCTCCCAACCAAGAAGAAGAACTGGATTGAGAATTCAATAGGGAACTGCCTGAGGTCACACGCTCCCGATGCATGATTGTTATGGGGGACTTCAACTTCCCCGACATCCTCTGAGAACAGCACAGAGCCAAATCTGACCAGCTGTGTAGCTTTTTCTCCTGCGTTGATGACTTATACCTAACACAGGAGGTCTACAGGCTGACTAGGGGAGAGGCACTGCTGGACCTGGTTCTGGCCAAAGGGGATGATCTAGTGAGCAATCTGAGGATTGAGGGGAAGCTTCGTGACAGTGATAATGAACTGATCACCTTCTCCATTCAACTCAGGGAGGGCAAATTCCTTAGGAAAACAGAAATCCTCAACTTTGGGAAGGCAGACTTTCACAAACTCGGGAGACTGGTCAATCAGGCACTAATAGACTATGGCTCCTTGGGAAGAGAAGTCCATGAGGAATGGTTATTCCATAAAAACTGAATCCTAGAAGTGCCAGGGAAGTCCATCCGATCCTGCAGAAAATGCAGTCAGCAAGCAGGAAAGTCCTCTTGGCTAAACAGGGAACTCTTGGACCTCCTGAAACTTAAAAGAGAAGCCTACACCAAATGGAAAATGGGAATCATTACCAAGGAGGACTACTCAGCACTTGCCTGCATTTGTAGAAAGCAGTTCAGAAAATCCAATGCAGAAACTCAACTCAGATTAGCCATTAGAATCAAGGACAATAAAAAGTCCTTCTTCAGATATGTGGGAAGTTGAAAAAAGAACAAAGGCAATATTGGGCCCCTGCAAGACAAAATGGGGCAGCTGATATCTGATGCCCAAGAAAAGGCCAGTCTCCTAAACGAATACTTTGCATCAGTTTTCCACCTGTCCAAGGGGGTCAATACTGTCAGACAGAATGCAAAAGTTCCAGGGAGTGGGAGATGGGCCCATAATTGACGTTGATCAGGTGGGGGAACACCTTGAAAGACTAGGCATCCATAAGTCTGCAGTCCTGGATGGAATGCACCCGAAAGTCTTGAAGGATCCCTATATAGCATACCCTATAGCAAAGATATTGAGAACTTGTGGTGCTTGGGTGAGGTTCCAGAAGACTGAAAAAGAGCCAGTGTGGTCCCATTCTTCAAAAAAGGAAGGAAGATCCAGGAAACTACAGGCCAATCAGCCTGATGTCCATCCCTGGAAAGATCCTGGAGAAAATTATCAAGGGATCCATTAGCAACAAGCTAATGGAAGGCAACCTTCTGAATGCCAATCACTGGAAGGTCTTGCCTGACCAACCGTGTCACCTTCTATGACCAGGTGATGTATTGCCTTAATAAGGGAGACGAGGTTGATGTTATATACCTGGATTTCAAAAAAGCCTTTGACCTGTTCTTCCATGATGTCCTCATGGTTAAGCTGGGGAACTGCAGCCTTGACCCTCTCAGGGTCCAATGGCTGAGGATCTGGCTCTGGGTTCAGACCCAATGAATACTAGTTGATGGGAGTGAATCAGTGTGGTGCAGGGTAACCAGTGGAGTCCCTCAGGTCTCAGTTCTTGGGCTGGTACTCTTCAATATCTTCATTAATGATCTGCATTTGGGCATCAGATGCGGACTGGCAAAGTTTGTGGACGACATTAAACTATGGAGAAAGACAGCCACGCTAGAAGACAGGCTGGGGATACAGGCCAACCTGGACATGCTTGATAGGTGGGCAGACCAAAACCTGATGGCATTTAACGTAGAAAAGTGCAGGGTGCTCCATCTTGGCAGGAACAGCCAGCTTATAGGTTTGGCAGTGTTACACTCGCTAGCACCATAACCGAAAGAGACTCGGGGGTCTTGATTGACCAGAAGATGAATATGAGCCACCAATGCAATGCCATGGTCAGAAAAACTAACCAAACTCTGGCACGGATCCATCGATGCATCTCTAGCAATACCTGGGTTGTCATCCTCCCACTTTACTCAGCCTTGGTGAGGCTGCAACTGGAGTACTACATCCAGTTTTGGGCCGTCCAGTTCAGAAGGGACATAGATAAGCTTGAGAGAGCCCAAAGGAGAGCCACCCACATGATAAAAGGCCAAGAGAGCAAGCCTTATGAGAAGAGGCTGAGGGACACGGGACTTTTCAGCCTGGAGAAGAGAAGACTCAGGGGAGACTTGGTGGCAGCCTATAACTACATAAGGGGGGCACATCAGGATCTGGGAGAACAGTTGTTCACCAGAGCTTGCCAAAGACTAACAAGGTCCAATGGCCACAAACTCCTAGAAGGCCATTTTAGATTGAACATAAGGAAAAAGTTCTTCACAGTCTGGGTGTCCAGGGTCTGGAACAAACTCCCCCTGAGGTGGTGCAAGCACCTACTCTGAACTTATTCAAAAGGCATTTGAATGTTTATCTTGCTGGGATCATTCGATCCCCACAGGCTTCCTGCCTATGGCAGGGGGCTGGATTCGATGATCTCGAAAGGCCTCTTCCAGGCCATAATATCTATGAAATCTATGAAATCCTAAAAAAGTGGGTGGCACCACCACTATCATAACAAATGTGAAGCCTTCTCACTTACACAGAACCCCTGGGAAAAGACCCTAGACTATGATTCCTATCGCATTCTCATTAAAAAGCTGGTGACTGTGGCATTGGTGCCTACACAGACAGATGGGTTGCAAATTGGCTGAGGGGCCACACCCAGAGAGTAGTGGTGGACAGGCCATATTCAATATGGCAGTGGAGTTCCCCAGGGATTGGTCCTCGGGCCTGCACTGTTCAATTTCTTCATTAGCGACTTGGATAAGGGGATGAAAATCACCCTGTTCAAATTCACTGATAACACCAAGATTTGGGGCGAGCTGGGCATGCTAGAAGGGAGGGACAGGACACAACTGTACCTGGACAGGTTACAGGGGTGGGTGAATGAGAATAGGATGGGATTCAATATTGACAAGTGCAGGGTACTGCACTTGGGCAGTAAGAGCCAGCAGCATACCTATAGGTTGGGAAACTCCCTTCTCAAAAGCACAGTGGTAGAAAGAGATCTTGGAGTCATTACTGATTCCAAAATGAACATGGTGCACCAATGTGAGGACGCAGCTAATAAGGCTAACCGCACCTTGTCATGCATCCGCAGATGCAGCACGAGCAAGGCCAAGGAGGTGATCCTCCCCCTCTATGCAACACTGGTCAAGCCATAGCTGGAGTATTGTGTGCAGTTCTGGGCTCCACACTTTAGAAGGAATGTGGAAGAGAGTCACTCGCATGATCCAGGGACAGAAGGGAAGGACCTACGAGGAGAAGCTTTAGGACCTCAACCATTTCAGCCTTCACAAGAGAAGACTGAGAGGGGACCTGTTGACCATCTATAAACTTACCAAGGGGGAATGGGAGAGACCCTGTTCCCCCTAAGCATCTCCTGGAGTAACAAGGAATAACGGCCATAAGATGTTTGAGAGTAGGTTCAGGCTGGACATTAGAAGGCACTGCTTCACAGTCAGGGTGGCTAGGATCTGGAACCAACTTCCAAGGGAAGTGGTGCTGGCTTCTACCTTGGGGGGCTTTAAGAGGAGGCTTGATAATTACCTAGCTGGGGTCATATGAGCCCAGTATTCTCCCCTGCCCAGGGCAGGAGGTCGGACTTGATGATCTACTTAGGTCCCTTCTGACCCTACATCTATGAATCTTGTGTGAATGCAAGTATGTTATGTGTAACTCAGAGCACCTACACTCCGGAGAGGGGCAGGAGTTCAGACACACCTCTTGTGTTTAGCATTTCTTTTTGAAAGACACTGTTGCCATTCATGTTTTCCCTGAAAATATTTATTACATACATAATTACTTACAACCCCATTTTATTTCATCAGGTGAGTTACACCCTCTTCCTATTTAGCATTAATAGAAAAAGAAGTGTAGAGGTAACAGGTGATGATAAGTAGGAAAGGAATACTTTCTTGCTTTTGTTCAACAGATTGTCCAAGTGCCCTAAGACTATTCTGGGGATAAGAAGTTTAGATTCAAATCACAATCTATATTTAAGTTGTTGCTAATAGCATCTGTCTGTATCACACAGCAACTCCAGTCCTACATAGGAATGCTCCAAATGCAGGGGTATGTGCAATCTAGAGGGCTGACATTGGCCTCCACTTTAACAATTGAGGGGTGTGTAAGCATGTCACAAGTAGCCAGGGGAGCATTTCTTCTGCACAAGAGCTGTGTAGATCCACATACCACAGCCCCCTGAAACAGGGAGAATCTCTACAGAAGTATTTGGGTTAGTCCGGCTTACACAGAAAAGACTGATGGAAATTGGAACAATGCCTAAGGCTACTGCAGGTTAGGTTGGGGCAACACTGGTTCATCAGCATCTGGACTTCACAAAAGCCTAACCTTTGCTTTCCCACCTCCTCATAGCCCTGAATGTGTCCCCAGATCCTTGACATCCAGGCACTTTATTGTAAATTGGAACTGACATAGATGCCTGCAGCAAATTCATGTTCACATCTTTTCCTTGTTTTGTAACTGGCCTTAGGACCTATCCATGAGGTACACACTTTACATTTTGATTTAATCTGTACAGTATTTATGTGTCTGCACATGTGACAAAAAAGAGATTGGGGAATGTGGAAACCAGGGCATACAAACCAAAAAATGCAAGCATTTTCACTTGAAATCTCTTTTTCTATCGGTACATAATGCACTGAATCATCTCAAGCAGTGGCTCTCAAGATTTTTTTGACTCAGGGTACCCCTTGATAGATGCAAGGCACCCCTGGGAAAACTGTCAGCTCTTAGTATTCACTTGATTTTTGATGAAAGAAAAAGAATGGAATAATTCTTCCATTGCAAGGAACTCAGAAAGACCACAATAGGTCAGAATGCTTTTAAAATTAGGGATTGCTATCTGAAATTTCTGGTTATCTTGTGAATCATGTGTGCACACTGAAGAGTGCTGACATTCTGCAACATCCCCTGGCACCCTTTAAAGGATCTCAAGGCACCCCAGATAGCTACAGCACCCAAGTTGAGAATCACTGAGCTACAGAAAAGGTTCTTACTTCATGACTCCACATGCATACAGGTATACATGTTATTTCTTCTTTATCATTCAAACCCAACTTCAGTCAGTAAATTCTTAACTGAAATCACCCTTCATTGAGAGAGGTAATTAGCCACATTAGTCTGAAGTCAGGGCAAAGGCAGGGCAGGTGAGCACCTTCAAGTCCTCAAGTATGAAAGCTTATACTTCTCCAAGCCAGTTAGTTTTTAAGGGGCTGTTCTGCTTACATACCTAAGGAAGGTATGTAATGGGACTACTTTTTAGGATAGAAGGTGATTAGCACACCTTATATTTGTTTTCCAGTACCTGTAGGCTTAAGGACAAAACCAAGGAACTAATATGAGAAATGTCCACAAACTGTGTTAGCAGTACCAACCACACTTTAACAGGATACCGATTAACCTGCCCTTTTGTTGCATGCTTTGTGCTCGCCCAGTTAATTTGGGGACACACTGAAGAGAAGCATGGAAAACCTTTTTTCTGTTGCTTAGGGTGCTATTCTTGACCTCTATTGAAAAGAAGGTTTTATTTGTCATATAAGGTACTCACATAATGCCTAGAGTCCTTTAGTATATTTATTCTCCCAGGAACCCTTCGAGAAATATTGTTATCCTCATTCTGTAGATGGCGAAATGAGGCAAAGACACACAAAGAGCCCAGTTTTCAAAGGACTTCAGGCACTATACTGCTGTTGAAATCAAAAGGTCTGAGAAGATTAAATAGCTTTCATTTTCTAAGTGACTTGCTCCAGCTTGTATAGACATCTTTGACAAACAAAGTAGTTGAATCCTAGTCACAGGCCAGCACAGACCAGCCTTCTTCACTACAGCATCTTATTACATGTGTTGTCTTTTACAATCCTATCAGTTTTAAAGCAGATTGAACAAGCCATCACTTTTCAAGAAGCAAGTAACTGAGCTATCCTTGTATTTTCCAGTAGTACTTCACATATTCTCAATGTAGAGACCCTACCATTATAAACCTTTGACAAGGACTTCCTACTTGTGGCAGGGCACTGGTGGTTCCTGCCGCTTTAAGACCAGAGCAAAGCAGCCAGCAGGTGCTTGATTGCAGCATCCATTTTAGATCTCTGGCCACCCATATAAACAGGGCAGTTCACTGCTGGTAAGACAGGCAATAACATCGCCTGGCTGCAAGGCTTCATAACAGCCTGGAGATATGGGCAGGAGCTGTAGGGGATGGTTTGGAGGCTCCTGGTCCTGGGCATGACCTAAAACTGCATCGTGTCAGGAGTGGGTGGCCTGGTGGGGCTCTCAGTGGTGTGGGAGCCCCCAGGAAATGCCAGGCCAGTTATCACCCCGGTGAAAGGCGGGTAGGGGCACCTTAACCTTAGCCCTCACCTTCAGATGGGTCTGGTAACATCAGAGGTAGTGGGGACCAGGCACAACTGTGGCCACCTGAGCCCTGTGGGGTAGAAGACCCTGAGGAGGCAGACTGGAGGCCAGGAATGGCTATGGCCACCTGAGCCTACCTGGGAGGGAAGCCCTATGGCCCCAAGTGAGGGGTTGGTATGGAGCCCCAAGTGAGGGGGCAAAGATGAGTAGCCCAGTGAGGGGGAAATGTGGAGCCCCAGTAAGGGGGGCAGAAATGAGGACACTAGTGAGGAGATGGCCCCAGTGTTGGGGCATAGATGTGCAGCCCTGGTGAAGGGGTAAGTTGGAGATGTAGAGCCCCAGTGAGGGGGTAGCCTCAGTGAGGGGGTTGTGTGAAGCCCCAGTGAGGGGGCGGAGATGAGGAGTCCCACTGAAGAGGGGGAAACCAGAGAGATGATAGCCCTGTATGTTTATATAGAGAGTTTCCCCTGGAAAGGGCCAGAGCAAGTTTAGACCTGGTTGGGTAATTGGCTGGCCAGTACCCTGGTGAGGGTCATGGGAGAGGCCCAAAAGATGATATGTCTGCCACCCAAGCTACAAACTACAAAAAGCCTATGGCCTAAGTGGCCCATTCCAAGAGGGAGCAAGGCAGAATAAGTTGTTGATGCATGAAAGAGACCCTGTGAGAGAGAGTGGAGTGTGCGAGGCCCAAGTGAGAGGAGGGTGGTATGAATGTTGTCAGGGCAAGCCGAACCGAATGAATCAGGCCCCAAGGTCATGGTGGGCTGGGGTGGCAATTGGAAGAAACAGGCGGGAGTCTTGGTGGTGGAGTACGAGCTGTATGGGATACACGTATAAGTTGAAAACAATGATGATTTATTCTACTCACGCTTGGCAGCGGAGGCCCAGGTGATTTCTTCAGTTACAGTTAAGAACGTATTGAACAAACAACAAAGGAGACTGTCAGCTCACGAGGTTCACCAGCAGACCCTTGCTATCTAATCCCGGAGGGCTAGGGGCGGCTGCCTGCTGGCTAGTCCCACAGCTGGTCGACAGCTTATATAGGGGTGAACAAACAACAACACAGGAACTGTAATGTGATGAGACAAAGTGATGTCAAAGTCGAGAGTGTGACGCCAGTCCAAAGGACAGTCTGCAATCAAGGAAGATGAAGAAGACGAAGCTGAGGTCGGTTGAAAGCCAGGTAAGTAGAACAGTGTTGAAGTCAGAGTGCTGAAGGGATGATCAGAATCAAAGTCCAAGTCCAGGCTGAAACAATTCAATAACCGAAGATATCAACACGAGGTGAAAGAAATCGGAGGGGCTTATCGCAGCGCGAAGCTATGAGAAGAACCGGGGTATTTAATCCCGACCTTGCTCTCCCACAGTCCCTGCTAGAGCAGCCTCTGTTGGGAGATCGAGTGGCTCTCCTTCACAATCCTCACACTAACGACACCTCCAACTCCTATAACGCTCACACTCCAGAACAACCCACCAACTCCTAAAACGCCCACCCCACAGTGAGGGCCCACGGCCCTTTATAGTTTTCCTTAAGCCAATCAGGGAACCGCCAAGGGAGAAGGTTCCAGACTGATTACCTCACAGGAGTTCTGTCTGAGCCTGCATGAAAGCGAAAGCTGTGAGCTGACTGAGCCTGCACAGCACCAAAAAGTAGGTCACCCATGATTGACAGCTGGCAGGTCGCTCAGAGGGCACATGCTATGGGTCTGTCTGTGTTGGACTGTCTCAACTCCCAGTAATGGCAGCACCAGCTTCAGGAATATTCCCTGACAAATATGTGTGTGACTGAGGCCTGACGACAAGGCCTAAGCTTGGTCTGGCTGTAAGCCAGGATGCGAGGCTTGGGCTGCAGTGTAGGGAAGGATCAGGGCAGCAGATAGTTCCTCCTGGCATCGGGGCAACAATGGGCAGCCTCTTGCCTTAATTAACATCATAAATAATTAAGAACAAGGCATGGCAGGAGAGTAAGGTGGGTGGCGTGCCCAAAGGCAAGTGGAGAAAGTAGCACTATGGCTAGTGGGGGAGCCCCACTTTGCCATACTACTAAATAGTATTTTTAATGCAACAATTATTAATTAGCATTTTAATTCATCAGTATTTCTGGTTTCCAAAACCAAAGTATATTAGTTTAAAAAACATAATTAACCTATGAATGAATTGGACCTTTTAAATAAATGTTTTTCCCCCTCTTGGTCTTATGGCAGCTTGATGCTGAGGACCTGGAAATATTTGCTTTCACAGAGGAGTGTCAATTCAGCAGACACATCTATTTACATAGAATCATAGAATCAATGAGTCGGAAGGGCTCTGGACAGATCATCCACTCCGACCCCCCACCATGGGCAGGAATGGGCACTGGGTGTGGGAGGGGTCATAATACCCCAGCCAGGTGCCTATCCAGTCTCCTCTTGAAGATTTCCAGGGAAGGTGAGAGCACCACCTCTCTGGGAAGCCTGTTCCAGGCTCTGGCAACCCTTACAGTGAAGTAGTTCTTCCTAATAGCTAACTGTGGCAGGACGACGTTAGCCTGATGTTACGGGTGCCGTGAACTCCCCTAGCGCCCCTACCTACCATGCCACATTGGGTCCAAATGCACCCTCTGTATCTCGCCCTCCATGTCTTTAAAGTTGATTGTTAAAGGGAGGCTGCCTTCTTTCCTCTTTGGCACAGTGCCCTGATGTATCTTGGCTAATGCTCTGCCTAGTTGTCCTGGGGCACTTCAGCCTCAGTGTTACGCATGGACCCTACAGTCACCCATGCCCTCCCGGCTCCCTGGGCTCACCTCCGTTGCCCGCCTACGCCCTCACAGGCGCCCCCTCGCTTCCCTCACGGCTGCTGCCCACCCTGGGCCTTTTCTCCGTGGTATATGTATAATCGCCCTCCCCGGGCTCGCCTTTATACGATCGCCCACACCCGCACCAGGGCCTTGCTCGCGCCCACGCCTGCACTGGGGCCTGTCTTGCGCTCATGCAATTGGGACTCAGGCGGCCTTGGCCTTACCTGGCCCCCAGACCTCCTTCTCGGGTCCTACACCCCACTGGGGCTCCTTGCCTACGCCCACACTGGGCTCCTCCTGATGCTGCCCGGGGTCAGGACACCCCAAAATGCAGCACCTTCTCTGGCGCCAGGAACCCCCCCACTACTGGGGAGCTCCCATGAG
This sequence comes from Crocodylus porosus, assembly GCF_001723895.1. Classification (NCBI taxonomy): domain Eukaryota; kingdom Metazoa; phylum Chordata; order Crocodylia; family Crocodylidae; genus Crocodylus; species Crocodylus porosus. Next base: position 14,117,035 of record NW_017728918.1, on the reverse strand, counting down.
GTCTCCTCCACCCTTATAGCCTCACCCAGTCCTCTGGTGGTATACAACAACAAAACAGAAAACACAAAGCCCCTGGGCTATACCGTAAATCCCAAGCCACCTGACTATCCTTCATTCATATCCCTATCAGGGTTGTCTCCACCCCGTATCATCATGCTGACACTGCTCAGGCCATCAGCCTTCTCTGCTATGCCTGCCCTGCTTGCTCTAGCAGAGCTCCAAGCCTCCTTGGCTGCCAGAGGCGAACTGACCTTCTGGCCTCAGCCTGGCTATTTATAAAGGCCAGGCCCTGCCCCCTTCCAGTCAGCTGACCAGACTGGTTGCCCCGGCAACCTGCACCTGTGCTGCACTGGTGACTGGCAGCTGAGCTCATGCTACTATTGTCACCTTAGTGCCCTGCTACACTAACCTAAACCTATTCTCCCTCAGCTTGTGGCCATTGTTCCTGGTGACTCCGAGGGGGACCCTAGTGAACAGACTTTCCCCAAGTCCCTGCTGGTGGCCCCTGATAAAGTTGTAGGCAGCCACAAGATCCCCCCTCAGTCTCCGCTTGTGGAGACTGAAGAGATTCAGGTCCTTCAGCCTCTCCTCATAGGGCTGGCCACGGAGGCTCTCAACCATACGAGTGGCCTCCTCTGGACCCTCTCCAGGTTCTCCACATCCTTCTTGAAGTGTGGCGCCCAGAACTGGACACAGTACTGGAGAGCTGCGGCCTGACCAGTGCCACGTAGAGGGGGAGCAAGACCTCTCTGGACCTGTTAGTGATGCCCCTGTTGATGCATGTCAGGGTGCAGTTGGCTCTGCCTATTGCTTCATTGCATTGGCGACTCATATTCATCCTGGAGTCAATCCTGACTTCAAGATCCCTCACTGCCTCTGTGCTGCTGAGAGGGTCAGCCCCTAACCTATAACCATATTTCTGGTTCCCTGTCCCCAGGTGCAGCACCCTGCACTTGTCCTTGTTGAACCACAACCTGTTCAGATCCGCCCACTTCTCTAACCTATCCAGGTCTGCCTGGATGTGGTCCCTGCCTGCCAGTGTAATCACTTTACCCCACAGGTTGGTGTCATCAGCGAACTAGAACAGGGTGCTCTCCACACCCTCGTCCAGGTTGCTAATGAAGATGTTGAACAGCACCGGCCCAAGGACCGAGCCCTGGGGGACTCCACTTCCCACACCCTCCCAGGTCGACATCGACCTGTCCACCACCACCCTCTGGGTGCACCCCTGGAGCCAGTTTGCCACCCATGTGACCGTGCATTCCTCAATGCTGCAGTCCCTCAGCTTGCCCACCAGAATTCGGTGGGACACTATGTCGAAGGCCTTCTGGAAGCCCAAGAAGATGACATCGACTTCCTCCTTCACATCTAAGCTCTTTGTTACCTGGTCATAGAAAGAGACTAGGTTAGTCAGGCAGGATCGGCCTGGCATGAACCCATGTTAGTTACCCCTCAACATCACTTCCCCTGCCTGGCTCTCACAAATGTGGCCCTTGATAATATTTTCAAAGACCTTCCCCAGGATAGAAGCAAGGCTGACTGGCCTGTAGTTGCCAGGATCTTCCTTCCTCCCCTTCTTGAAAATAGGGACCACATTGGCCCTTTTCCAGTCCTCAGGGACTTGGCCTGAGCACCAGGAGTCCTCAAACAGCCGTGCCAATGGCTCTGCAATGACACCAGCCAATTCCCTCAGCACCCACGGATGAAGGTCATCCAGGCCCGCCGACTTGGACACATCTAAGCCCTCCAGGTAATCCTTAACTAGGTCTGAACTAACAGTCAGAGGACTCGCATCCTTCCCGGGCCTCTCTACGCTATCACCTGAGAGCACCCCATTATCAGCAGACAGGAACACAGAGGCAAAGAACTTGTTAAAGAGTTCTGCCTTCTCTCTCTCATCTGTAACCAACTTCCCTGCCCTGCCCTGCCCTGCCCTGCCCCATAGGGGTCCAATGTTGCTACCTATATACTCGAAGAAGGACTTTTTGTTATCCTTAATCCCAGAAGCTAATCTAAGCTCCAGTGCTGTTTCAGCCTTCTTTACCAAATCCCTACAAGCTCGGGCCAGGGAGGTGTACTCCTCCTTTGTCCCTGCCCCCTGCTTCCACCGCCAGTATGCTTTTTTCTTTGCCCTCAGGCCAGCCTGGATATCCGTGCTCAGCCATGAAGTTTTCTTGGACCCTTTTCTCGCCTTCCTGCACAGTGGAATTGTGTCCTGCAATTTTGGTGCTATTGTCTGCATTACTCAAAGATCATTTTATATATCAGTGTCACAAAATGTGAAAATCAATTAAAGCAGCGTTCGTTCCAAAACTAAGAAATGCCAAACCTTGTATGTTCTTCATAAAATGTTTAATATTTCCCCTTCACAAAATTTGTGGAAAATACAAAATGTTGCCATGACTTCTGCACTATTTTTTTCTTCCAAAGCAGAATGGAACAGCTCAAAAGGGGAAATGGTAAATATGTTGTCAACATGAGTCCTTACATTAAAACTGGAGCTCTTTTAAAAAGGTGTGTCCTACTTTTATTAGTGGCCTTAATTACGTTCAATTCAGATATGAACAAATGATTAAATGATTAAACAGCTGGTGGCAGTAATTGTTTCTGTGTTAGTAATTACCACTAGGTGGGTGAAAGCTAAACTGGGGCAGCTTAATCCGGTTTTATTCCAAAGTAACCTGCCTGAGTTTCTTTTTAACTTACTGGGGTGCCATTGTAGTTGCATAATTACTGAGCATCAGCTGTTCCATGGTACAACTTTGCTGCCCATTAAATTGCTTTAATTTGGCCATACTCCCAAGTATTGATCCGCCCTGCATGGTTGTGTAGCATCATTAATGGATGTAGGATACCATGACACAAAGGGATGGAGGAGCTGTGAAGTTAAGTTTTGCTAAACTTTTTCCACTTTATCCACTAGCTCCAGGTATGGAATGCATGCAGCCACATTATGAGCCTGAATTCCCAAATCCATGGATGGGAACAGCTAGTAGCCTCAAAATGGGATTCATAGCAGCCAGTATACTAGCTGAGGGACTCTTACACCAGCCAATAGGGAACTGTGAAGGGGAATGTTTTTTCCAAAACTTAGGTACCTCCCTGTTGTCTTGAGAGAGGCAAGTAGGTGACATTGGGACTCACAGGTCAAAACCACTTTAGGTAAAGGCACCCTTTTTTGTAATGGCAGTAGTAACCTCTTCTTATAAAGTTTTGGTTAGAGAATTTGCCTAGGACACCTCCATCATCACCACTGGGCTAAAGAATCAGACTCCTTGCTTACTGTTCGTGTAGCTCTCTGAACCGTTTTCTTATTATTATTTAGTACCCCCACTTCAACAGGAGGCTGTAGAATTCCAATTTCTCATCTCAGTCTAGTGATAGATCAATCCAGGGGGTTTCAACCTTAATTGGATCAGCGTATCCCTGGCGGGTGAACACAGAGCAGGGTGGGTGTGAGGGAGTGGGGTCTAGGAGCGGCTGTGTACTCCCGAGCGCCCCCTACCGTCACGTAAGGTGGACTCAGCACCCTCGGATCTTCGCCTGCCACGACTTTGATGATAAATAGGTTTGTATGGGAGGCTGCCTTTATCCCCCTGGTGAACGGTGTGAATGTCCCTGCCCCTACTCTGTATGGGGTACCTCTGTGCACCCCTTGCCTTAAGGGCTATGCGTGCCTCCTACCTCCCCTTTAGCATGCCCCAAGCCTCGCAGTTGTTCCTGGACATTTATTCTGTCCTGGTCCTCCGACTGGCCCTCACTGGCACCCCTTGGGCTTGTCCCACCCTGGTGCCCCTCTCTGGCAACCCCGGGTTTGTTCACACCCTGGCATCCCTGGGGCTCACCACACTCCGACACCAGTCTCCCAACTTCCCGAGGCTATCACGCTGCCTGGGCTGTCTTACTAAACCTCAGCTAGTCACTCAAATGTCTGAATGCTGGTGGATACCGGATTGGGCTCAGGCGGCCGGAGCCTTACCTGGCCCTTTAAGCCCTTCGGGGTCCCCAATACTGAGGAACCCCTCTAGGGCCCTTTTTAGTCCCCCTGTTACTGGGTTCCTAATAATCAGAGCATGTCCCGCTCTGTGGCCTGTGCCGCACCTCTCGCACCCTCTGCCCCACTCTGGGGCCTGTGCTGCGCCTCTCGTGCCTGCTGCCCCACTCTGGGACCTATGCCGCGCCTCTCGTGGCTGGGGCTACAACCCCACACAGCGAGCGCCTTTCCGGCACTCCCTATGCTGTGCCTGCTGTGGCACTGTGCCCCTATTGGGCACCGAGAACCCCCAAGCTGCTGGGGAATCCCTGTGAGGCCTCCTTTCACCCTAACAGCCTCACCCAGTCCTCCGGGGTAACTGTAACTGAAACCTGAGCCACCTGGCTACAACATAAACAATACAGAGCCTCCTTGCTCAGAACGTAAACTCCAAGCCCCTCTAGGGCTAGCAACCCTACCTCCCTTTAGGGTGTTCTCCCTAGCATCATCGCAGCCAGTCAGCACGGCAAGGCTGCAACCACCAACTCAGGCTGCTCAGCTCTGCCGCAGAGCTCCTGCTCCTGTGGCCGCCAGAAGGGAACTGCTCTCTGGCTCAGGCCTGGGCAGTTTATAAAGGCCTGGCCCTGCCCCTTCTGGTCACCTGACCTAATCTGGCTGCTGGAGCAACCAGCACCTGAGCCGCCTCTGGTGATTGGCAGCTCCTTAACCCTCCATTGGTCACAGGACATCTCCTTGATCCTGTGACAGTGGGGAAGTGCTTTGCAGCCAGACGTGGAGTGGGGGGAGGTGGGGGAGTGGCACACAGCCAGATGTGGAGCGGGGTGGTGTGCAGCTGAATGTGGAGTGGCAGTGGCCTCCACATGTGAGCTTACCCTGCCCTCCTTCACATCTGGCCAGGCAGGTGGTGCCTGCACAGCAATGCAGGGCGACACTCCCCCTACGGCCTTCTCAAGTACCCTTGGGGGTATGCATACACCTGGTTGACAACTCCTGGATGAGTCTGTATCCTAGTAGCTAAGACATTACAGTGGGAAGTCAGCACTGCATATTTCAATCCTTTCAGTCTGAGGTAGGGCTCAAACTCATGGGGAAAACAGAACAAAAAATGTTTGTCCTTACATCTGTGCCTAGCATGTCATTTATGTCAATTTAATTATTTTCAGACCTATTTTTGAAAAAATCTTCTCCTCCTAGACAGGACAGCCACTTAGCTGGCTACCCACTGGGAAGTTCCAATTAACAAGCATCCACTGCATTGTTTGTCTTTTTAACTTTTGTTACACAAAGTCATCAGAGTTCAGGTTTTGCAGGTTTCTCAACAAGAAATATGCACAGACTCTCACCTTTCAAGGCAGTTACTGGGTTTTAGCAAGTCCAAGAAACTGACGACTGCCTGGACATTCAGAACCTCCCTTTATGCTGTATTTTCCTAACACCTTCATCCAGTTTTCCCATCTTCACAACTGTTGTCTCCATGCCTGTTATCCAGGATAGAAGTAAGGTGAGTCAGGTCATATCTTTTACTGGCTCAATCTAGGTAATTTGGACAAATAAGAGACAAGGTCAAGAGGCTTTCATCACACCAAGAAAGAAAGCACATATCCTAAAGTCTACCATGTCATTCCTAGTTCACCCACGAGGAGTCCTAGAACACAATGCATACTGATTTTTCAATGCATACTGAAGTCAACAAGAGTCTTTCTTGAAGTGGAAAATATTGTGTTCCTAACGTACCATCTGACCCACAAGTTGTCTGAAATTCACCCATATTGCACAGCAGTAAGCAGAACTCATTCAGTCTGTTCATTCAACTTCACTTCTTCCCTCCCATTATTACTTTTATAGTTTATGCGGCAAACGGAATATGACTAAAAGGTCAAATTTCAATGCATACAGTATATTATAAAAGATTATTATTGTGTATGTCACTAAAAAAGAAACTGCATCCCCCATACAGAAGCAGTCACACAATAGGCTCATAATTTTCATGACAATGCTGACATCCTCTGTGTTTGCGAGGCAACATTCCCTCCCTCTCACCATCTAATCTCCTTCATCTGAAAGAGAAATGTATTTTTAGCAAGCCTCAGTGGGGCCTAAGGCATTGATTTATGAAAATAAGGTGGAGGAATTCATGAATTTTTTCTGACCTCCATCTCTCATTCCTAAGACACTTCTATTTTAAGATATATAAAATGAATTGTCCTAATGTGGTATATTATCGCCTTGGTACTGTACATTTCTGTGCTCTTCTAACACATACATATACACACAAAATCATCTGAACTTTAGTTTGTATTAAGTTAAAAAACCTCTTTCTGTTATATAGTATTTTACTCTGATCATGATATATGTTATTTGAGTCATGATTCACCCAGAAAGTCTCATGAGGGACTGGAATAACTCACTATAGATCCTCTATAAATAAGGATAGACAACCAAATGAAATTATAGCAGTGTTATACAGAGTTTTCTGTAACATGATCCACTTGAGTTACAGCAGTAGCTCATTTTGCTTAGCTCTTGATTCTGAAGTTAGAGCTGGGCACTGCTTCACATTCCAGTGACCTCCATAGCTTGACATTGTATTAATTCTTCTGCAACATCACTTGCGTTTCACATAAATGCTCTCTGTTGCATGCATACTTTTTCATGACTAATATTTACAAAAAATTTAAGATTCATGCTGAAAATGATATTGGAAATGTGTTTCATTCACGAGCTCTGATTCCCAACATTTTAAAAAGCTTAAACCAGGCTTAAATTAAATGAATGCAAATGACCTTTTATACCAGGCAAAATCAACTATTTGAATCCATTCACCTAGTTGAATACATCAGTCTGGTAAATGTAGTATATCTAGATGAACCTCATACCCTGACTCTTATCTAAATATAATAGGATACTTTTAATAAATAAATAAATACATAGCTTCCATTTAGAAGATATGTATGTGTATATATGTAGATATAGATATAGATATATAGATATATAGATATATATATGAATATGTCATATATCTCATATGAATGTTATTTAAATATCCATAATATAGATATATACTATCATAAATCCATAAATATAGATATATACTTATCTTCAAGATGGAAGTCAAATTATACAGATTAACCTGTTTCCTGACTTTTTCACTCTTTTTACTCTATTAATCCATTTTCTTACTTATTCTCCGTGGGTGAAATACACAAAGAGGAATAACAAAGACTATGTACTACTGAATTCTTAATTGCATATCTGTTTCTGTTTAAGGTAACTACAGGGTAGAGTTTAAATGGACTTCATTTATATATAAACATTGCACTATATTTGCACCTGCACAATGGGAAATTTTATTCTGTGCTGCTATGCAATAGTTACAAATAACCACCGCTATGCAACAGCACGATACCTGGAGAGAAATAGGAGGACCTCTGTTTCATCAATTGTATCTATTTCTTACCTATCTTCTGTTTCACTTAAATGTCAATATACCAGTTAAAACAGATCTAATTTATTTGAACCAAGCTTCACCTTTAACGCAATGAGGGATGAATGTTCAGTCTAACTGAGCTGGCCAACAGGTAGATGTAATGATGGCTCAAACAAATGTGGAACACCAGGTGAAAGGGCCATTAATAATAAAGAGACATAGAGAACAAATGTACTGACTTCACTACTGAGACAACTTGTGCGAATAATAACATTACTGCTGAACTTTGCAGAATAGAACGAGGTGTCCTTGACTTTGCTCTTCCCAGCCAGGGGAAAATTTCTCTACACACATTGTTCTTGGCAGAATTTTTTTTTTAACCTCTTTATTCTGCTCATACATAGCTTTGAGAGAAGATGTATGTCATAAATGCAGAAAACTTGAGGACTGCATCAAAAAATGTAAACAAAATAGAACAGTTTCTGTTATACCTTTAGGTGTCTCAGTAGACATATTCACTGCTTGGGCCCCTGAAAAGCAACTAATATCAAAAGTGGGTGGTTCCTTCTCCTGGTTTTTTTGCAACTCAATTGTGAGAATAAGATGATAGTGTGTTAGATAAGTAGATGAATTACTCTATTTTCATACACTTGAACAGCATGGAACAGAATCGCACATAAGTGCCTAAACCAGTGTAGACCCCTAATGGGCCCATCTGGCACCTTCTGTCTTCTACTTAAGGTTGATATAGTATAAAGAACACTTTGTGTGAATGTTGACCCTAAAAGTGTTTTATTCTTGATCATTTTCACACATATGTGGTATCTGAAGGAAGGTAAGACCATATTTCTTGAAAAACCAAACATACTTTAATATATCCAGAGGTCTAGCTACACAGGTTCCTTCTCCCTCTGCAAGAGATGAGAATTTCTTAGGGTGATATTTTTTATTGGACCAACTACAGTTATTTTCATTTCTGTTCTTTTATATCTTCTGTAGATAAACCTTCATGTAAGCTGGCTAGTGGGGAATAGAAACCACCATAGAATAGTATTGTAAGCTTAATGGAAATCATTGTTTTAAGGAGCAGGAATTATCAGTGACATAGAAAATTAATTAGCTAAAAGAAAACAAAAAAAAAGGAAATGAGTAGAGTATCCAATGTACTGGAAATGATCCAAACATCATCAGCTGAAAAAAAGAGGCAGTCTCAAGAAACACAGAAAAAAACAGCATGCCTTTTGTTCAGGATGTATCCTGCCGTGCAACTCATCTGTAAATTGGTGGCACAGTTGTTATTTGTAATATGAAAATTGTAGGTCCCAGGCAGTTGGTCTCATTTCTCATCTGCTTCTGGAATGAAAAGCTCCATCATTCCAATTGTGGTACGAAGAGCAAATGAGCAAATCTTAGGCAGACCAGGGCAATCAATGCTGAAAGGTAATTGCCAAATAGACTGCTGGAATTGACCTAGACCAAGAGTCCACTACACTCAAAAAATAAATGCCATGAGGGACATTAAAAAAATATTGAGCATCATAAGCCACTGAACCAAGCTATCAATTTCAGTGTGCCATGGGCAGAAACTAAACATTTTAAACCTTAAGATATTACTGGTTAAGGGCACTTGGCCAGGAAATAAGAGACCTGGGCTTTAGGCATACCTCAGCTAGAAAAGGTCTGAACCTACTATTCCTAGTTCTTAGGAAAAGTGTCCAGACAATCAGGCTCTGGGCCTGCCAGGGCTGACAACAGCCTCTGGTCTTCCTATTGGGTTGGGAGACACTTTTCTGGGAAATGAGAGTTCTGAGTTCAGATCTCTTCTGGGCAGTGGCTATGCATAGGGGGTGCACTTGCACCCCCTGAGAGCTCTGATGCACCTCCTGACAGGCTGCACTCCCTGCTTAGGCAATGGGCAGGGAGGGCCAGCAGGAGCACCTGTGTCCCCCCTGCGAGCAGTGGTCAGAAAGCTCCACAGCCAGTTCTGGAAGCTGGTGAGCAAGGTCAGCCACGGGGAGACTCCCCTCCCCGAGTCGCTGACTGGTCGCTGAGGTGGGGCATATGCCCCCCCTCCCCCCAAATAAGGTGGCAGCAGTTGTCCATGCTTCTGGCTGGAATGCTGAGAATGCAGGTTTCCCATCTGCTATGCAGGGGCCCTCACTAGGAAGCAAGTGAATGGATTATCCTCCCCATTACACTCATCATCTACCAGAAGGCAAGTATTTCCAATCAGATTTGGTAGAGAACATTACTCATTTTGCAACTTAAAAAGGAAAAGGGCTATCAGTATTTTTGGGATCATTGCATTGTGTATTTTTAAAATGTCTGCAGTTCAAGGTTGAGCTTGATCTGCTTATAAAAGACATGTAGCTACAATAGCTCAAGCTTGGACTCAAGCAAGGAAATTTCCTCCTAGCCCTATTTTTGCTACACGGGAAGAAGCAATTCTGAGTTGGTTTCACACTTTGCATCCAAGTTGGTATAATAATATTCCCCTCTGTGCTATACCACTACAGACATCTATATTAATAATAATAATAGTGCTTTCAGCTTTCAGGGCCTCATCCTGGGTGGATCTGAACCTCCTCCAATGCCACTGACCTATGTAATATCTCCTTCTCTCTTGGGTACCATTTAAAATAAATATTAACACTGACACAACAGGAACCTCACACCACAGCACCTTTCAGATCAGAGCTCTGTCATCCAGAATGGAGAATGCCCTTGGTTCTTGCCCTGCACTTTCCTACATGCAGTAACAACATAAAAGTGAAGGGGATCTGAGCCTGTAAAGAAGCTTCTCAAACATCAATGGAATCATAGAAAAGCAGGGCTAGAAGGGACCTGAAGAAGTCATCTAATCTTCCACTCTTCACTGTGGCAGGACCTGACATACTTAAACTAACTCTAAAAGACAAAGATGTAGTGAGGTCCTGCAGCATCTTAGGCAGAATGCCAACCACTGTGGGACAAGCCAAGAAAGGCAAAAAGTCTTACTTTCCCTGGCTTGCACAGCACTCTGGCTCATGCTGCCCCACTTCAGGAGCTTTTGTTATAGCAAAAGCTGCCCCACACCTCCCAGCCACAGAAGCTGGGCAGTTCTGTGCTACATAGAGTATGAAAGGGAGGGTATGAGATACTTTTGATTGATCACAGCCATCTTTCGCAGACCCCTTAGACATAGCCCATTGACCTCCAGGGCTTCACAGACCACAGGTTGAAAACCACTGGTCTAGACTGTTCCTTAAAACTTCCAATAGTGGTGATCTCCAACTTCCTCAGGTAGCCAATGAGGGCTCAGACCACTATCTTTTAAATAATTACTATGCTCATTGCACCGCAGAGAGAATGAGATACAGAATTACTAGATGAAGCTCATACAGGAAATGATTAGCAGAGACCAGGATGCACCTCAGGACACCAGAATCCCAATACCGAGAAGCAACTTCACTAGTTTACTAGTGAAGATGGTGCATTCGTTTAACCTTTGCAGGAACCTTAAGCATAAACTGTATTAATGGAAAGGGCCTTTAAAATAATCCATGTTTATTTTATGCTGTAATCAAAGCACCAAGCACTAAGAAATTCACAAAGTCATCAATAAGTGTAAATGCAATCTCCTCTGTTCAGAATATTTTTAAAGAGTACTGTCTATTGTAAATAATACGGTAATATTTAATTTAGTGCATGATATTACATATAGTGTAGCCACCGTATTAGTTTTATATTTGTACTTTTCATCACAGTCCTTTTGTAAATTATGCACACCTCCTAGATGATTTCAAAGTAAGAAAGGAAACTTCAGCGTCACCCATTTGCATTTACCACAACTGATTAAACAACATACCAAACATTCATAGATTCCTCCTTGTCAGTTTATTTATCATGACCCTGGTAACCTTCAGATTTGGGCTTCATGCCCAAGTACAACACATTGATATAGCCCTGTTCTCTACTTAGTTTGCTTCAACTGTTATCATTTATTTTGTGATGTCTTTTGAAAAAAAAATGCAATAACTTCTGATCAATACATGGGATATTCTTCATGATTTTTTTTCCCCTTAACTAAGAGGTCACAAAATATACCCGTGCTTATCTGAGATATTCATGAAGTTTGGAGTTCGTCAGAATTTCTTCTGTGTTTGGAAATAAGCTAGGCTATTCGTTATTTAAAAAAAAAAAAACAGATTTATTTCTTTTGCTTCAGTTAGAACACACTTGAGGAGATACAGTTTAGTAATGAAGAATCTATCCTATCATTGATCAACAAAGGATTTATTCATGAAAGTTCTCATTGCATTAATGAGAGATTGCCTTGAATTGATTGGAATATAGATCCACAAATTGCAGACAGCAGCACATGAGAATGATATTCCCTGTCTGAAAAGATTATGGGATAATATGTATATCTGCAAAGGATTATGAGCCATTTTTAGAAATAGCAGTGATTATAAGAACACCTAATAGCTGGGTCTTAATGTCCTGCAGGTCTGAGATGTGGCTTAAGAAGAGGAGGACAGACAAAGAGGTAAGTTTAATTAGAACACAATAAACGTATTTGTGTTAGTTTTATTAGCTTTAATTATGTTCTAGAAGACATTAGTAACACAGAAAAGATAAACATGCTAATGCATACATTTATAGTACTAGAAATATATACAACGCCACTCAATAATAAAAAAATACAATCTAAATCGTAAAATTGTTTTAAAAAGACTATAAAAACCATGTATGAGGTTTTTTTTTTTAATGGCAGCATTAAACCAGGGTAGACACTACTCAGTATTATGATTGGAGAATAGTGAAATCTGTTTTACCTACAGGGAGTCTAGTAATGCTATCATCTTAAAACTAAGTCTCTCACTGATTTTGATGACATCACTTTCACTTACAGTAGTCTGTGTTATTTCACAATACAATAGCACACTAACCTTATAATTTATATTTTACCATCAATATGTCTAATGGATTGGATAAAATAAAGCAGATGTAAAGAGACAGAGGATAAGCCTTAGTCTAGTCAATACTAGATCTACCAGGTACCAAGGGAAACTTTCCTGTGTCTAGGAAGATATTTCAGACTATCTTCACGGCATTTCTACAACCAAATTGATGTAAAACCCAAACTGGGTGGAAAACAATGGATATTTTTCTCTTAATATTTTAACACAGAAAAAATTTCAACCAGCTAAATGAAAAACACACCTTTTCTGGTAATGACTCCATGATTTTGTTTCAGTTCTCACTCCTCCAACTCCCTCCTATACAATGACACATTTTTCCTTCCCCCAAAAAAGACCTCAGCCATTTCAAATATCAGTGTCCTTTTATTACCCTTTTTGGATTGCTTGGCTATAGCTCAGGATCCTAGGTTGGAAACTGGGACAGATGCTTATCAAGTGTTAAATCATCAAAGCTCCATTGACTTCAATGGGCAATGACAAGTTACACCACCTGTGGCCCTGCCCCAGGGCCTTTTCATGCAAAGAGCTTTGGGAAGTTTGTGTTTCTGTGTATAAATGTCAGCTGTTATTCATCTCTCCTTACTTCAAAGGAAGGGTATATGAGTTTTTGGCTGTGCTATTGAATATGCAAACCACAATACTCTTAACCTCCATAACTGAAAATGTTATTGAAGTCAGTGAGAAGGCAATGCAAATAGCTTGTATATCAGACCTCCAAAGGTTTGTAGGCTACTAGCATTAGGTTTTTTAACTCAAGCCATTCTAACTCAGAAACTATTTTCAATGTATGAATGTCTGGTTTATATGACATGCTTTAATTGGGTATATATAGTGTTATTTGTGTCTCTATATTGCACATGAGAGGGACTTCACAATTTTTAAAGTTCTACCACCAGTTTATTATTTTATTATCCTTAAAGTGTATATATATTATAAGCCACTGTGCTGAATTCTTTCTCTTATCCATTTTAATCCTACTTTAAGAAGGCTACTCTAAGTTTTCCTGAAATGAATAAGAGGAAAAATTGTACTTATTAAACAGCCTTCACTTTTGGCAGAATAGCCAATACTAATCATAGTATTATGTTAACCAGCCAACTATTAAATCAGTACTTTTTAGCCCTGATTTGAAACTTCTGCACATTTTTTTATTTAATTCGTTGGAAGAATGATGATGAAACCAATTAATGAGATTGTGTGTGCATGTGACTGATTTGAAAAGCACATTATAATCATGAGTGGCTGGGCAGTGGGAAGTCCATGAACTAACTCACATGCTTAGAGTTAGGCATGTGGTTCCATATCCTGCTGAATTGGGACTTTCCAAGGTAATGATTACACCTATTTGTTGGACAGATGTTTCCTTGACTGGAACTCAGGAAACCCTGGCTCCCAGATGTTTAGAAATCACAGTGTCTGTCATGGGGAAGGTAGGAGAAGGCGGGGTGGGGGGGTGGAATTAAAAGATGGGAAACAGATAGTGCGAGCCAGATTGTCAACCAGACCTATCTCAGAAATCAGTAAAGATACACTAACTTACACCAGCGGAAAATTTGTCCTATTGTTGCCACATATCTAATTCCCCATTTCCTTACCAATCTCAGCTACCTATTTTGTCGTGTCCTCGTTATTAATATTAATATAGTTTTGACCTGTTGAAGGAGGGTGCTGGAGAAATGCCAAACCCAGAAGGAACCTCTCCTCTTTCACCTCAGTGCTGTAAGACCTTAGCTTTCTCAGCCTCTAACAAATCCTTTTATCAGTGTCAATTGACTTTATGGAGCTAGACCTTCACTTGCATTAAAAACCAAGTGGAAAACTAATCAATATTCATTGCATTATACCTTGAGGGTTGTAACTGCCAGTGTAGAATATCAGTGGAAAATTATTCTCATTTGTTAGCCTTTTACACCCAGTTTTCACTGGTGGAAATGACTGCACAAAATACAGGATAGCAGTGACCAGGGCTGTTACCCACACAGTAGTAACAACGCATAACTTGAGGCGGCATATCTGCTCAGTTGAAGCTGATCATCTCATAAGAGGAACCATAGCTGTCCTCCTGAGTTATATCATGTGAGTTACAGGAATGGTTATGAGCTCTGACATTGTACCCATTTCTGATGCATTCAACAGATCTGTATCTGAGAGCTGGCCCCAGAAGTATTTCTAAGAAATATGCTCTAATTGAACCTCAGTTTACTGCGCTGGATGTGGGTGATACTCTTTATCCTGTATTATGCAGCATGTCAGGCTAGATGATTGAAATGGTCCCTTTTGACCTTATAAATCTACAAAGAATATTTCTGGTGATAGGAAATAACAAAGTGTGGGTCAGGGGTGACTGGTTCCTCCTGAGTATGGGGGGGCACAATTTATGGATGGGCCCAGGGTGGGCCAAAAGCTCCATATCCACTCCTATACCTCTGTGCCACAGCTTAGTACCCCTCCCCCAATATGCCACTGGCCTGCTCAGCAAAAATACTGCCCTGTCCCGAGTGGTGCCAAGTTAGGGGACAATCTCGGGGGGGGGGGCACGTTCCCCCCCGCCCTGAGCCCCTCCTACCAGTCACTTGTGGTGTAGACATAGACAAATTACCATTTCAGCTGCCTTGAATGGGCAGCTGGAGGTGCTGCCTTGAGAGTCTGCATCAGCTATTAGGATGTAAAAGTAGTGATACAAGCTAGCTAAATTACCCTAATTCTCACCCTGAATGGATCAGGGTTAAAGTAAGAACAGTTTTGCTGGGCTATATTGCTACAGAATACTTAATCCTAGAAGCTCCTAGAAGTGATTGTGATACAATCAAGCTTCTTTGCTTGTGATACAATCATTATGTTTGGCTACACCTGGTCTGACAGTAGAATTCAAGTCCTGCTTTACTTGAGTGCAACTGTGAATACATGCACATTCAGTACTCCCCTGTGATGGCAAAACCTTTTCTTTCTACCAGCAGTTTCTGTTGAGAGAGGGATTTGCTCTTCTTAAAAAAAGGGAAGAAAATGTGCAGCTTGTTTTGCAGTCTCTTAAAGCTTTTAATGCCAGTTAAACTAGTCTATAGTACTTAATCATCAACTGCTAATCATCTATGACATGCAATTTGTATTCATATCTATGCGAGTCCTTCTATAGTGTTCTAGGTCAACTGAACTTCACAAGAGAAAAATTATACAACGGTGTCTTTGATACAAGGGGCTAACACTGCAAATGAGGATGTGCTAACCTTTTCCCTTAATGTATTACATGGGATTATTGTCTCTCATCACAGGAAATACGCTGTCCACCAAAAGAAGTGCAGCAACATCAACAGTCGCTTCAAAGTGCTCTTTCATCTTTCTCTGGCACAAAAAAAGGTGAGGGATGATCTGAGACAGGGAGAATAAAGGGTAACCACTTCAGTGTGTTCTTTCTAAAAATGATATTCGAGAGCAGTGTACCACTGCCAACTTTACTCTGTGAGCAAAATTGATCTCACTAGTTAAATGGGGTCCGGTCTGGTCACTCCTGGAAAAGTATAGCCTCTTCCTAGATCTTGCATGATTGTACACAGTTGCAACTTTTCCAAATAAATGTCCTGGCCACCCAACTCCCTTGAGGCCATAGTAAATAAAGATCTTTTATTTAAATAACAAACCTTCTCCTGAATATCACTACTTAAGGCTAGATTGTGCCTATTCCGTGCATATAACTCTGGGAGCAGCAAATTGTCATGGCAATGGGTACAGCATGGCCAGAACTACCTATTCCTCACCATTCCCAGCTTTCTTTGAGATAAGAAGTGCTTCTAAGTTGCATCCAAAGAGCACAAGGGCTGTCTCTAAATTGCATTGGATGGTCCTTATACAGCCGCATAAGGGTTGACCTAGCTGATTTGTGGCTTCATTAAGTCCAGCCAGTATCTACCCTGCAGATGAATTTGGGAAGAATTTTGTTTCCTGTCAGCTATATGTTGTCTGCATAGACAGGACAACTGTGAGTGGAAATTTGCAGTACATTATATTGAAACATTATAACAATATATTCCAGCCAGAATACCGGTTATGAGAACACTTCTTTATGGCAGGCACTGTAAGCATAAAGAGATCACTCTTGTCATAGGTGAGCTATACCAGATATGAGGCTGATTCTGTCCCCTTGTTCTTTCTGCATCTGTGTGCATATGTTTAGTTTTGAGGAAATATCTGGTCTTCCTAGATTTAGCTATGCAAGTTTTAGCACATAGGGAGGTTCTGGATATGTGAAGCTGTGTAAGTAGTAGGAGAACTGTTCCCCTCCACAGCAGTTTCTGACTCAAGCTGATCCTGAAGAAAGCACATATCCACAGGAAGCAGGCACAGGGGTTGGCTGTGATTCCCAACACAATGGGTTGCCCCATATACTGTGTTGGCACTTCCATTCCACGCTTCTTTGAGTTTATAAATGAGACAAGTTCATTCAGATTCAATGTGATCAACTTGCACAAGGGGAAGTTGGCCTGAAAAATTACAGATGTATGTTGGAGGGTGACACAGATGTCAAAACAGAGCTGTGAAGTCAGAAAAAGGAGTGGTGATATCATAGCATACCCAAAGACCTGGTGACAGGCTGGGCAGAAGCAGGCACTTTCTATACCTTCCCAAGGTATGAATTTTAACAATATTGTCTTCAATTTAAGTCAGATACTTGCAGACCTAAAATTTTATATTGTTTTAAATACAACTATAAAGACAATTCAAAGGATGTTATATAAGCTGTTCTTGTTAAATTCATTAAATTCAAATTTGCAAGTACTTGAGATCTGACGCCATATGTCATAAATTTCTCCCTGTTGTGAAAAAAAATTGCTTTATCGATTTATATAAATTGGTAACTGATCATTTTAGGTTCTTAAATACCCCTAGGCTTATGGTAACTGAGCAATACACAGTCTACAATATATTTAAAATCATAATACTGCTGTGTGGAAGGAGAGTGAAATTATCTTCATTTTACAGCTGGACATAAGAAGCATCAAAAGTGTAAACGATTTACCCAAAGTCACCCAGAAAGTCTTTGGCAAATCATATCCCAGGCAAGCACCATATCCAAGGAGTCATACCTCCTTTCTGTTTGCCTAAAATAGCATGTCTGAGTGAACTTATAGAAGCCCTAGTCCTTCCCTTCACATATTCAGAATTCTCATCAAACTTGTTGAAAGATTTTTTAATGTTTTTCAATGGTGTCTATAAATCAAGATGTCATCTAGACAAATGATGACACATGCCTCCACCAAATGGTGAAAAACTGTCATTCATTAATGCCAGATAGACAGCCGGTGCATTTGTCAGGCCAGAAGAGTGAAACTAAGAGTCATCTATTCCCACAGCTCATTCTAATGACACCTTGTTCAAATGCTGCTTTATGCAGCTTCATTATTATTATTATTTTTAATTCGTATACCTCTCTAGTAATGGCAACACACAGAATAGTTACATCTTCGGAAAACATTGTAGCAATTTAAATTAAAAAGTATGCGATACCTCAGCGAAACAATTTGTGATAATACAAAGCAGTGGTAATTTTGTAGCAGCAGTAATTGTAGAAATGTTATATTTGCTCCTCTGACTTTATTACCTGGAATTAAAAGTTCAAATCCTATCTCATCAAGTTATTTCTTTTTCATCCAGTGTATGATGAAGGAATCTTTCAAAAGGCACCTTAAATTTTAATGTCCTGTCTGCTCTGAATAAATATTTAGGAAATCATGGTGTTTTACCTGAAGCCAATGTTCTGATTCTTTCCTTACACATGCGGTACATTACTGGTATTAGAGCAGTGATACTGAACCTGGGTGTCAAGGCACCCTGTGATGTCTTAAAATCCATTCAAGGGTGCCGCAGGGTACCAAGCAATGTTGGCACTGTTACGTGTGCACACATAACTCGCAAGATAAACCCAGAGATTTCAAATAGGAAATGGCCTGTTGTGGTCTTCCTGAGCTCTTTGCAACACAGGAGATGCTCCATTATTTTTCTGTAGTCAAACAACAAGTGTAAATGCAGACCTGGCATTTTCCAAGGGTTACCTTGAATCTAATGAGGGGTGCCTTGTGTCTAAAAAGGTTGAGAAACACTGTGTTAGAGGCTTTAAAGGCCTGGCGGGAGGGGGAAGCTTTAATTAGAGCGGCTTCAATAGCCACTGTGATTAAAGCACCTGGAGCGTCCCATATATGAGCATCCCTGCACTGAAAAATGGTGGTGGAGGTGCTTTAACTAAAGCTTATTGAATGATCTTTAGTTACGGCACTCCCACCCCCATTTTTCAGCATGGGGACTCTGATACACATGCCACTGGAGTCTGCTGGAGTGTGATAATTACAGTGCTCTGGCAGACTCAATTACAGCTGGAATTTCAGTGTGTTGGAGCAGCTTTGATGCATGTGTATAGGTGCCCATTATATTTATGTAGAACACTAAGAGGTTTGCAGGTTTCATTTCCGCCTCATCCCTTACCTTTATCTCCAGCTTCCCTAAGTAGGGGATGGGAGGGGGAAACAATCTCATGCAACCTTTGCTTGAATTTAAAGTAAATGCGCTCTTGTACAGACTACAGAGATTCCTAACCAGCCCAACAGAGGGAATATTCTTTCAAAATTCTTCCAGGATCTTCTGCAGCATGGGCCTGAACCAAAGCTTCTTGAGGTCAATGCAAAGATATCTTCTGCTTTCAATAAACTTTCAGCCAGGCCTTGGGTAAAGCTGTGCCATTGGCGGCCCCTTAAGTCCTTCCTGGACTGGTGAAGTTCTTTGGGGGAATTAATCTGAGCTCTCCTAAAGGGGTGACTCCCTTTAAAACATTCAGCATCATTTTTTGCTTCAGACATTAAGTAAGTGGTCCCACATGTCTGCTCCTCTCCCTAAGATTATTCTGAACTTGATTTCCTTCAGCACCTAAAATAGATGAGCCTGTTGGGCATTTTTACATGTGCTCTGGGAGTTGGGAAGGGGGCCACTTTAATTAGAGCAACTCCAAGAGTCAAACAAGCTTTAATTAAAACACCCACACCACCATTTTGAAGCACAGGGATGCTGATACATGAGATGCCAAGGCTAGCTGAAGCGTGTCAGGTAGCTTTGATGCACCGTAATTAAAGTGCATTGGAGCAACCTCCATGCACACCTACAGGCACCCCTTTAAGAGGCCTCATCATAAATGTTATGGCAGGGAGGTGTCATGTGCCATCTCTGCTCTTCTCAGTTCAGCCATGCCATACAATTTCAGTGCATGTTTACTTCTCTTTTTTGTGGTGAAGTAGGACTAATATTTGATTTTTGGGGGACTTTTTAAAGATAAAGGTGCAATATACATATTGAAGAGATAAATCTTATTGACTATAACTACATGAATTTCCAGAACTTACAGATTTCTTTAGCAATTTCACTTCAGAACATAGGCAATATGTAGAGGGGGCATAGGGGCGAACCTTGCCCCCCCTGACATTGGCCTCTGCGGCTGCCTTCTGCAGGCAGTCACCGCTTGCCCCCCCCCGGCTTGTACAGGCAGTTGCCACTCACCTTTGCCAACACCACCATCGGCTTCTGCAGGCGGTCACTAATTGCCACTTGCCACCACCAGCATCAGCTTTAGCAGGTGGTCACCGCTCGCCACTGCTGCTGGCTTGTGCGGGCAGTCGCCGATCACAAAGCCAATCAGCACTCGCCACCACTGCTGCCCACAAACTGCGCCCCCCCAGTCTCAGGAGGCACCAGTCATTCACGCTTCAGAAACATTGTCATACCTGGAAGTACAGGACCTAATTCTCCAGTTCCTTATGCCAGTTTTATACCATTACTACTTCACCGACTGTAGTGAAGTTACTGTAGCATAAAATTCTTAGCACAGTAAAGAATCAGGCACTCATATTAATCTGTAAAACTAGAATGTTTTATCTAAGATCCTTTTTGTAGCACAAGATTTCTTCCCTCAAAGCATAGGGAGCTCTATTTGCATCCCCCTTAGACTGGTGTTAATCAGATATAACTCCACTGAGCTCAATAAAGCTATAGTGGCGTAAGCAAAAGGAGACTCATATTAGATGTCTCCTTCTCTCAGGCTATACAGCATACAAGTTCTGATCTATCTGTTCTTATAAATTATGAATGTTTCCAGAATTCTGTTTTCTATTAATACATATTTTAGCACAAGAGTTGAGTTTTAAGATGACATTCTCTATATTTCCTTTCCTCTTTGGATTACCAGACTACAATCCAAGCAACTGCCTGAATTTGTCACTACAGGTTCAGAACATGTTGATTAAAGAGGCACAATATTGCTCTAAATTTCACCCTAGTGTAATTGGAAAATGAAGCAGGTTGGTCATGTTAGCCTACAGTGAAAAAAATGGAGAAAAAGCAGGAAATTGGTAAGGGCCTCACAAACTAGCCTTAAGTCTTTTTTAACTAAAGGGTCATACAGACTGAGGCTGCTACCTTATGCCTTTGTGGATGAGCTGCCTCCAACAATACTGAGAACACTTCTTTCACAAGATGAGATATCTGAAGTCAAACAAACCACCAAGGGTGTCTATACACATACTCAAAGGTGGAAGGGGTGGGGCATTTTAATTAGAGTAGTTCCTGGACAGCTTCTCTAATTAAAACAGCCCACTGTCATGTGTATAAGCCCCTCTGCATTTCAGAATGGATGTGGGGGGCACTTTGCCTAAAGCTAGTCAAATGAGCTTTGACTAAAACACCCCATTGGCCATTTTGAAATTCATGGGAGCTCATATATACTATGGTGAGGCACACTGGAGAATTCTAGTTAAAACATTTCAGTAGACTTGATTGATCAAGTCTGCTTAGACATGTTCTAATTAGAATGCACCTATAGGCACCCTAAGACACTACCATTAAGAGAGAGTCAGAAATGTGGGTGATAAGTAAATAAGGCAAATAGAGGAAACATAATATACATCTATAAAGAAAGAGAGAAAATATGAGGACCGAAAATCATGATGAGAAAACACAGAATACAGGGAAGGAAAGCCATGATGACAGTCTACTTTTATCGGACACACCAGTGATTTATGTGTAGCTGTGGCTATTACAACCTGAAGACAGAGAGATGCTGTAGCCATGTCAAAAACTCAGTTGATACACTGACCAATTTTTATTATGCAAAAGATCTTTCATATGTAAATATAATGTATAAACATGTACCAGTAATCAAGTTCATAATAAAAAAACTACACATGAAGGATACACAGTCAAACCCCTTTTAAAACACTGCAGCAAATTAATACCATGCTGAATTATTTCTGTTCAAGAAATACTCTGCTCTCAAAGTGTTTAAATCTGTCTTCTCCAGAGTTTCCATATTCATCAGTTATTGGACAGCCTAATATTCAGTTCTACTAATTTGCCTTCTGAAGATAGGGAGATAATAATCAGAAAGAGGAAAAAAAGCCTTATTAATTGCCTCAAGGGGTAAGACTAATTTGTCTTTTGAGTTGTCAATTTCACAGTGAGAGTATAGTTTCTTTCTTTTCATTTTCCATGCCTGCTTATTCCTGTCCTAACGCAGGTTGCCTTTTCCACACACACAGGCAGACCTATTCAGAAATCCTAGCTTTAAGTTCACCCGAGAAGTGTCCAAGATCATTGATCTAATCTAGATTAAATTCTCCTTTAAGAATTTGATAGATAATGCCTACACATGCATTTAATCCAGCCCAAATTTACTGTAGTGTAAAATACTCTGGAGTAAGGGCTTTTGGGCAGCTGTCTACACATGCAGATATTAAGGAGAAAAAATGCACCGTGTTCCCTGCAGCCCTGCAGTGGGCTCCTGTGGTCACCAAGGAGGCTCTAGGCTTTGGCTGCAGCTGCCAGCACTTGGCAGCCCTGTTTAAAAGCTAGCCCCACTCTTTACTGTCTGGCTAGCCTCTTCCTTTACCAGGAGCAATTTGCAAAGCACAAGGACAGCATATGGAAGCTCTTTCTTTGGCCACTCTGACTCCCCACACTACGGCTGTTCCAGCCCCTGGCCCTGGCAGCCTCAACTAATGTTCTGCAATCCTGTTGGCCAATATGATCATGCTCCTGGCCCTCTACACTGACTGCCACCTGGCCCAGGGCCATCTCACCCCACTCAGCTCCCCCATGCTCAGCAACCACACGCCTACCCACAGTATGCCATCCCAGAGCCTCTGCCACCACTGACAGCTGCCACCACCAGGTATGTTGATGAGGGGCTCCACAATGCCACCACCTACATCACTATCATGCTCCTGGGCCTCCAGCCCCACGGCCTCTGGGCTTGCTGTGCCAGCCAACAGTGGTGGTTGCATGTTGTTCAGCAAACCTGAGACAACAAGCAGTGGCTGGATGGCTTCTGCATTGCCCGGGCCATCTTCTGGGACTTCCTGCAGCAGGTCCAGCCCTACCTGGAGCAGCAGGACACCAGCATGCACCCAGTACTCCCTGGAGATACCCGGCTGGCCCTCTCCCTGCTGAAGTTCTCCACACCCGTAAGCCTCTGGTATGTCAAACACTTGTTCAGTGTGGGCAAAGCCAGTGCTGGGGAAGCCTTTTTGGAGGTATGTGGGGCCCTCCAGGACATTTTGGATAACACTGTGATCTATGTCCATGATCCCTGGCAGTGGTGGTTGGGTCCCATGCACTGGGATTCCCCCAGTGCATCAGGGCCCTGCATGGGATCCACATCCCTGTCACCTTCCCACCCCATGGAGACTGCCCCTATTACAGCCATGGATGATTTCACTCAGTGGACCACAGTGGATTCACCTGTGTGAGTGCTGGCTGGGCAAGCAGTTCACATGATGCCCATGTATCAGAACTCTGGCCTGATAAGACTGATGGAGAGTGAGTGCTTTGCACCAGGTGTGCCAGACCTGCTGCTGGCACTGTCATGTTCCCACCCCATTCATCAGGCCCCTGCCTACCTACTTGTACCCTGGCTAATGTGGCCCTACATCAGCCACCTGGACTCTCAGCAGGCCCACTTTAACCACTGCCTGGGGAGCCTTTCCCCTTTCCACTGTGGCAAGTGTGATGGGCTGGGGCTCACCCAGGGGAGAAGGCACCCACTGATCCTCCAGAATGAGCAGTTTCCCTTCTGCCAGATGCTATCTGTGGCCATCAGGGGCAGCATGTAGTCCTGTTTCAAATGCTGGCTGCTATGGCTCTGCACTTGCATGGAGCTTCAGTGAGCAGTGGGCCTTGACCCAGGCAGGAGGGCTGGATGGCACCAGACTCAGGGAAGGGGCTGTGCCAGGGACTCCTGCTGGCTGGAAGTGCCTTAGGACTTCCTCTCAGGCATAGGCAGGAGCCTGCTATGGTGTGGCAGGTGGCTTCCAGGGTGTCTGTTGGACTAGGGGAGTGTGGACAGGCTGGACAGGGAGGGGATGCAGAGGCAGGGGCAGGGACTGGTGCAGGGGCAAGTGCCAGGGTGGGGACCAGTGCAAGGCTTACTACATGTCTTGCCTTAACATGACTGATGATTAGGCATGGTCCTCCCCATTGGGCATGGCATCCAGCTGTGTCCGGTGTCCTCGACCCATGAGGCACAGCATGCAGACACCTCCCTGGGCCCTGTCCTGCCCCAGGAGGAGCTGGCACTGCTGGTGGCCAGAGGTGTCACAGCTGGTCTTGGGGACGAGCAGCTGGCAAGGCAGGTGCTGGCCAGGGATGGATGGAGAACTGCATGCCTGAGGGTCCCTCTTCTGGTGATATCTCACCAGAGGTGCCAGGCTGGGGCTGGGGTCAGGCAGGATGGCCATGCTTTTGTAAAGGCTAGCATGGGTTTGGCCTCGGTCCTGGGGCACCAGAATGTTAGTCAGCTGCTTCATAAAGGGTATGGTCTTGTGGGCATGGCCAGACCAATGATTGTGGTCAGTCACAACAACCCAATTTACCCACAAGGCCCTAACCTTTATGTGGTACTGCTGTGCAGATCAGTCATGCTTCACTCTCCCATCTGGCCTGACAAGGCAATGTTGCCCTGTGGGGTTAGGCCAATTCTAAGGATCTCAATATTACACTGTTACACAGGAGGGTTTGACACATTTGCACATATACAAACACACAAATCAATTAGGTGCATACATACACTACCAACTCAGGCAGATATACATCCAAACCAGCCTAGGCACATGCATACCAATTCAAGCACTTACTCACCAAAATTTAGACAACAATCATTCGTCAATATGCACACAATCTGTACACATACAAGGATCACTAATTCATTTATCATGCACACGATGACATACACACACACACACACACACACATACACCCATATATATATATACACACATATGTGTGTGTGTGTGTGTGTGCATATTCACCAGTTCACACACATACCACCTAAGTAAACGTACACACAGGTGAGTTCCTAACTTGGATGGTATGGTATGTATGTGTGTGGGGCGGGTACCTGGGATACCTAAGGGAATCTTAAGGTGAGATAAAAAGTGCAAGGTATGAAAGCTGACGGACCTGGGATTAGAACCAGAAAAGTAGAAAGAATCTGGGCTAAGGAGCTAAGGCTTGGGGTTACTCAAGATCATTTGTGCAAAGGGAAAAG
The DNA here is from genome assembly GCF_001723895.1 of Crocodylus porosus. NCBI lineage: Eukaryota > Metazoa > Chordata > Crocodylia > Crocodylidae > Crocodylus > Crocodylus porosus. Next base: position 14,092,079 of record NW_017728918.1, on the reverse strand, counting down.
CCCAGTGGCAAGGAGGAGACAACCAGGAAAGAAACTGAGGCAGAAACCTGGGAGCTTGGGGATGGAAATAGAGGCAGATAGCTGGGAGTTTTGGGGGCAGATAAATGGAAACAATCAGAAAACAGCAAGGAGGAAACAGTCAGCAAACAGACAAAAACCCAACTTAGGGTTTCAAAATAACAGGTTTATTAAACAGACAACACACTACACAGCCCCATGAAGTTATTGGTTCCCCCCGCCCACACACACACACATACGCAAGCACTCACAATGACAGCAGGAGAAAGAGACTCAGTGGAAGGGTTGGCGTCCAGGTAGAGAAGAGAAACAGAGTCCAAGTCCTTAGTTGAAGAGCGGGTGGGGGTGATAGCTACTACTTATCTGGGCTGGAAAGGGGTCATTGTCCAGCAGGTGTTGTCCAGAGGGGGGATCACCAGCAGGGCTTCTGGGTGGACAGGTGGTGTGGCATGGTGCTGGTCCAGATAGAGAGGACATCCCAAGGATTCAGTCTTCACTACCTCTTTTTATGGGGCAGACTACCCATGATCTCCTATGGAAGGGCATGTCCAGGCAATGTCAGTCCTGTTCTAGAGGGTTCCAGGTGTTCTTACTGAGTATGTGCAGTCTTGGCATAATGGTGGGTTGCCTCATCTTTTGCTTCTTGAATGCTGAGAGTGACTCCAATGGCTGGCTCATTGGTCCAGGTATTGGTGTTGATGGTTCAGTCATTCAGAGGGAGCAATTTTTAGACCTAGTACCATTGTCTCTCAAGCATCCTCATTCATCCCCCTTCATTCAGAAACCAAGTTACATAGGAAGGGTAGGTATGAGTCATAGGTTACACAGCAGGGCATGGGGACAAGATAGAGACTTGACAAACAAAATGGAAACTTAACATGACTTAGGTTAACTTACATACGTAGACCTAAATCATATAGTGCCAGTAAAACAGTAATAGCGAACAGTAAAAATCAATACAAACAAAATATTTATACAATATAAAGAAGGAGAAAAAACAAAACAAATACAACTTGCTACCAAAATAAAATGCTGAAACTTATTCTATGTCTTAGCTCACTTATACTTATCTATAGGGAATAGAAAGAGAGAGAAAAATTCAGAAATGATTGGGGAAGGGGAGGTGTCCCATCCGCCTGTGGAGGGTTTGGGAATGAGAGTGTGGTCAGGATAGAAAGGTAAGAAAAGTTTATTGACTTAACAAAAACACAACTACGCACAGTAACAGGACAAAAAATGACAGACAAAAGCAATTCATGTTGGCAACTTATCGGCAGTCCCCTCTGATGCCTGATACACAGCAAGTTCCTCTTTCCACAAAGTTCAGTGAAGTCAGGCATCCCCAGTCAGTGCTGTCCAAGGGGTACTGGGAGAGCCCTGGAATACAGTTCTTGGGCTCTTCGAGGTCCACAGGCCCACTGACCCAGGCAACAGCTAACTAATCCTTTTTCATGGAACTGTATCTTCCTTCTGAATGGTTTCCAGATATTCCAGATAATTTATAGTTTCTGAAGGACACTGATAACGTATGACCACTCAGATTCCTTTTACTTCAACTGTCCTTAGACTGACCAATAGCAGTACAACCCTTGTATTCCTTTGATAAGGTAGTTTTAACTGTGCCACAGGGCCTTACTATTTCTAGGCTTTGCTAAATTTATTAGGCCTTACTTTATACAAGGCCTCACTACATCTTAAACTTTAATTTGGCTTTTAGCAGCAACATATAGCTTAATATCTAAACATGTACAGAAGAACACTTAGTCTAATCTTCATAGAGCCTTCAGCAGCACCTTTATCACACAGACATAATTTCAGCAGTCACAGGAGGGAATGCATTTTAAAATAAAGAAAGAAAAACTGGGGGTTTTGCTACAGCCTCATAAATGTGGGTGGTGGAGCACCCATTTCTCTCAAACTGGTGCAACACCTCTGCATCACCCCAGAGTACAATGGGGTCACTAACATCCTCCTAGTTCCAGTTGGGGTCCCAGATAGAGGGCACAAGTGTGGGCATATGGGTGGCACTGGGCCTGGGTGGGGAGGATGAAGCTATGCTTCTGGGTCCCATGCCACCTATCTAGGCCTCTGCACAGTCCTGGGAACCTGCCAGCTGCACCCAGCACAGGGGCACAACAAGGGACTGGTAGCCAGAAGTTATGCCCTGTGGCAGAAGCTATGCCCTGTAGCAGCTGCAGGTGTGGAACAGGCTGCTGGATGTGAGCAGCAGATATATGGTACTGGCTCTGCTGCCCAGAAGGGGACTGGCAGGCCTGGGCAGGGGCTGCATCATTGCTTCAGTACCTAGCTGGCCTCAATGGCACTGCCAGGCAGCAGTGCTGAGGTGTTGGCAGGCAGGCACAGCAGTGCTGTGGGCTGACCAGGGGGACATACAGGGCCTGCCATGCCCTCAGGCTGCTGGTGTTGTGTGCCCCAGGGCACAAAATATCTGCAGGCCAGGATAACATTTTCTTGTCTGCAGCCCTGAGACGCTCCTAGTCTGCAGGAGAGGCTAGGAGCCAGGAGAGGCTCCGAGCCTGCAGCCCTGAGGCTGACTTCAGGCTGATGCCCTGATGGCTAGGCAGACCTGGAAGCAAACTTGCTCCTGGGTCACATCTACAAGTATGTTACTGCTCATAAACTTATCCCACTTAAATTTGCTACTTGCATTTGTAGACACACAAGCTTACTGCATGGTAAACTTTGCTAATGTGTAATAACTCCTCTCATGCAGATAGGCAAGCAGCAAGCAGACACACATAGTGGGAAATTAAAGGCATATACCACACTGTTCCATAACATGAGATATGGTGGCATCAGGTCACAGTGCCCAAGAGTAGAGCCCTGGGGATTTCTGGTTTTAGGGAACTGACCAAATTAGGACAAGACTGAAAAAAGCCCCAGTTAGGATGTGTTTACATAATGGTTTTGTGAAACAAAAGAATATGCTGACAGGACAGAATGTGGAAAGGATGATCACCACAGAAAGACCTATCAGCAATGCCCAAACAGGAAGAGTCATCACAGAGGGGAAAAGATACAAAAGAGGATTTCAGACAAGCAAAGAGTCCCTGAGAGGGGAACCCAAGGCTACCATGGTCAGAGGGAATACCACCAGCCCATCTCACCATCCCACAGTGAGTGGCAGGGCAGGCAGAGACTTGGTCTCCATCCTCCAGGCTTCTGACATCTGACATTCAAGAGAGAACCTCGGAGTGAAGCTCATGTCCTGGCCAGATGTACCTTGACTCTGATGACAAGCCTGGGACAGGTAGATATAGAATTGTTTTTATTATTCTTATCTACTTTCACTGTGTATCAGTAAAATTGCCCTATTATTGGAGAGGTCATGGTTTGTCTGAGAGTTGGGTCCACCCGGAACAAGGTATTTTGGGTCATAAATCCAGCGCTAACATAAAATAGTCTGGAGTAAGCACTTTCCGACAGATGTTTACACATGCAGGGGTTATAGAGCAGATTTGCTGCTCTTTGCACCAGATATCCTGTAGCTCCCAAATGGGCCCCTGCTGCCACCAGAGGGAGCTCTAGGCTCCCCCAGGGTGCTAGCTCGGGGGCTGGCAAGGAGCACTGAGCCAGAAGAAGGTTCTCTTCTGGCCCAGAGGGTGTGGGGTTGTCTGCAGGTTGCTGGGGAGTGGAGAATGTCCTCCTCCCCTAGCAGCAGGGAGCTCCTGGCCCTGACTTCCTGAACAGGGACAGGGGACTCAGAAACAGCTTCACAGGAGGGGCAGGTTCCAGGCCCCTGGCCTGATCCTCCAGTGGGACAGCTAGCAGCTAGCTCACTGCTAGCTGCCCCACGAGGAAATTGGGGCAGGGGGCTGGGACCCACCCTACCCCTGCAGCTCTTTCCAAGTCCTGCACCTTGATCACCCAATTTGATATAGGGCTGGGACCTGTCCCTGACCAGGACAGTTCCCAGCCTCGACTCTGCACACTGGGCAGAGGCTGGGCAGCTTGTTCTCCACTCAGCTCTGAGATCCTGGAGCTGGAAAGGGAACAGGCTGGGGGTCTTGTTCTCACTCAGCTCTATGAATGTAGACCTGGGGGGTATAGGATGGGGGCTTCTTCCCCACTGAGCTCTGTGGACATGGAGCTGGGGGTGGGGAGCCTAGGGGGCTTGTTCCCCACCCAGCTCCATGAGTGCAAAGTTGAGCAGGGAACAAGCTTCCAAGCCTGTTCCTCCCCTCTCCCCCCAGCTGGGATGGGAACAGGCTCCCCTGACCTCACTAGCAGGGAGCTCCAAGCCCCCTGATCCAAGCTCCACAACAGGAACCTGTGAAAGGACTATGTCACCCTGCTCTAGCAACAGAGAGCTCCAAGCCCCCTATTCTGAAATCATGATCAGGGAGTGGGGACTGAGAGATCCTTACTCCCAGCCCCAACTCCACCATCGTGCTCAGGGAGCAGAAGGCTGAGAGACCCTAATTCTCCAGCCTGAACTCTGCAGTCATGTGGCTCGGGTTGGGGGACCCTTATCACCCAGCCTAAGTGCAATGGTTATGAGGCTCGGACTGAGAGACCCTTGTCTTCCAGAATGAACTTGACAGCTGTGGAGCTTGGGCTGGGAGACCCTTATCACCCAGTCTGAGCTCCACAGTCATGGGGCTCAAGCTAGGAAATAAGGGTCTCCCAGCCCAAGCCCCATGATGATGATAAAGCTCAGGCTGGGAAATAAGCATTATGCAGCCCCGATCATGATGGCAAAGTGGGGGTTGAGTTAAGAATCTCGCATCCCTCACTCCCTAATTGTTATTTCAGAGCTGGGAGCTTGAAGCTCCCCACTGCTGGAGCAGGGGGACATAGTCCCTGCCAGGGTTCCTGTGGTGGAGCTTACAGAGGCAGCAGGCAACTCCTGGAGGCATGGAGCTATCTCTCACCCCTTCATGGATGATAGCAGATTTTGCTCCTCGTCATAAGTCTACACAAGGACTACTGCACCATTACTAATCTCGAGTAAATTTGCTATTGCATTTGCAGGGAGCAAATTTACTTGAGATCAGGGAGGTTTGCTGAGTAATAAGCACTTGCATGTGTAGATACACGTTTACTTCACAGTAAACTACACCTATGCAATGTTAAACGTGGTTTACATGTGCTGATTGAGAATGTTACAATTATACTTCTGAGCTTATATAGGGAACTTAAACTGGATGGATACTGTGTTTTCTTGTATAGCACACATCTTATTTTCAGGAATGCAGAATGAAGAAAAAAAATTCCTAGGGTTATAGCTGCTTAGAAAGACAGAGGAACAAAACCTAATTTTCATTTCACTCATCCTCCCATTCCTCTTTAATCATAAGCTGAAACCCTAGCTGCTACTGAAGACTAGTCTCCATGGGTGGATGTATGATTTTGAAAACAGCTAAAAAAATCTGAAAGACTGTAATAACAAAATAAAAACCCAAAGTAGCTAGCAGACAGAAAAATTGTCAGAAGAAAACTTAGCTTAATTAGTAGAATAGAAAGACTATTCAGTAGGAGAGACAGTTGTTACCACCTTGGGAGTGAAGAACAATGAGCTAAGTCAATTGACTCTCTTAGCTTCCTGGATAAAAATGCCAAATGTGCTACTGGGTGGAGAAGAAATCAAAACTAGGTTTCTGTTTCAGGCAGAAAATCAGGTCCCCTGCTTAAGATACGCACCCCAGTTTGTGGGGGCTGACTCGGAAGGGGACGGGGGAAGATATGTGCCATATTTGAATAAATCCACTATGTGTACACTATATGAGGAGTGTAAAGGGCCTCAAGGGCCCTTTATACTCCTCATAGAGTGCCATGAAGGAGCCTTCACTGAAGGGTACATCTTCAATGACATTAAAGATGTGGTTGCATCATGTTTGATCCAAGTGTCTTGAGTATTATGAGCAGGGTAGTTGCACTGACATGGATTTAATGTGCGTGGTATAAGCTTGCCCAGAACCCTGGCTACTTCCTCAGACACTAGCCTTTGCAAATAATGCTACTACCTCTTCACTGCTATACTAACTAAACCAATGCTAGCTCTGCTTTTTCTTCACTTGCTGTTATCTCACCTCCATTTACAGTGTAGACATGCCCTGGATGAGAATCAGACCCATTTTGGCCTGTACCACCCAGATTTTCCAATTCAGTTGTTGTGGCATTTTATCTGGTGTCCCTGTTAATTTGAGAGCCAGTGGGTAGAAAGTGGCAAGGATAAGCACAGCTTTAGTTCCTCACACTGTTCCCCCACACCCATATTCAATCAGCCAGCAGAACTAAATCAGCATAGCACCGCAAGCAATTTGCTGATGTTGCTATACTCCCGCGACAAATTACTATGGCCCAGGAGCAGGCAGTGAATTGTGGCTTTCTGAACCATGACTCTTTCCCTGTGATGCTCCTGGGATCAATGCAGCAACTAACCCTTAAGGTGGATATTGGCACAATCTAGCTCTGAAGAACCATTTGCAGAATACTACTGAATGGGTCCAATCATGTAATGAGGTCACTGCATGATTGAAATGAATGTTTACGGGTGGCACGTACTGCTCCTATATGTACATCTCTATTGCAAACGTATTTCATTTCCTCAAATTCTGTTGGGAGGACTTAAATGTGGTGTTCCATTAATGCATGAACCAAGAAGTTGATTTAATGGAGAAGTCAGATGTATAATTTCAAGGTTTGAGATGGCAGAAAATAATCATTTCTTCTATAAGTACAGTAGATGTCAGCAAAAAAAATCTGCTTCCCTTTGACAGCATTTTAACTCCATTTCAATAGCTGATTTAACTTCAATCTGCTGTTATAAACTGTTTCAGCACCTTCCTGGTTTAAGGTATTGGGGTATCAGTGGTTTGAAATATGTCCAGATTTTGTTTTAGCACACAATTAAAATCTCACAATTAAAATGTTAGTGCAACATTTTCCCAAGTTCCTTAAAAAATGCAAGGGAAATGCATGATTACCTGTGTGGGGACATGTATAGCAAGATTAATACGAGTAAAGGAGAAACTATTAGCTGTATAATTGGCAATAGTAAATCTACCATTTTTATTGGTAAATGTTTGATGTGTTTTATAAATCAAACCAGTTCTAATCAAAGTTGCTGCTCCACAAGTTTTTTTGCAAGAGCCGAAGTATGTAACATTTGATTAATTCATTTCTTTTTAATGTGTGTATTATTAGTTGACAATAAATGTGCTGCTGGAAAAAAGATAAATGATATTCTTGAGTTTTTCTTATTAATTTACCATATATATTAGTGTCAATCTATAACAGAGAGCCAGTGCTGTCTTTATTTGTTACCCACAGCAAGTTCCATGCCCATACGGTAGCAATGCTAACAATTAAATCACAGTGCCCTTTGTTCATTCTCTACTAATAAAACAAGATAATTAAAGCAAGTTAAAAAAGTAGCTGAATTAGTGTAGACTGAAAAAGATGACCTCATATATTAATTATTAAATAGATCCTGTAAATTACAAGTGAAAAAAATGACAGAAGGCAGGTTTCTTATTGTGACTTAATAAATGCCCAAGATGATTACAAATTTCATCTGCTACCAAATAGGATAGCCAGATTTCAAGAAAGATGTAAATACAATATCTGGCTTTACGAAACCCAACCTATTCTCCCCCTACCAGGCGTTTGAACCAGTACCTCCTACTTCCTAGGAGGAAGTGATGTGCTCAAACCACAAGCCCACAGGCTTGCCATTACACATAGTAGCTTCTGAGTCCACTCATGAAGTTGGCCCCCCTGGGTAGCCAGGAGGATAAAGCTAAACCTTGGGGGTGTGGTTCAGTAACATGACTTCTGTCCTGGGGGGGGAGGCGTTGTTCTAGTCTTGGCCCCTGTATGCAATGGGCCAGAAGGTATCCTGCTCCTGTTTATCAGTTTTATTCTGTGAACGATAAATGCAAGTTGCATTTGGCCAGCTTTAAGAGGATGACTGGAGATCACTGCTGACTGCCCAGCCCATGGCCTGGCATTTAGAGCACTTTTTTGGAAAGCAAGAAATGCAGGTTTATGTCCCCTCTGGGTAAAGGATGCTGCCAACCTGGATGTCCTTTAACTGGGATAAAAGGTGGCAGGGCCCTCTTCCTCCTCCGCCAGCATGGAAGAATCTGGCCCAGAAGTTTAGTGCCACATTTCCTAAACTGTGGGGTGCGCCCTTCATAGGACAGGGGCTGGTGCATAAGTTTCCGGGCAGGAGGGGGCACATGAGAATCATGGAAACAATCTGCACGACCCCTTTACTTCAGCTACTCTTGTGCCTGCCAACTTCAGCTGTCACTGCCATTTCCTCTCCTGCCAGTCCCTCTCACCACCAATTTTTGCCAGCAGAGGGAACGTGGTGGTAAGAGAAGCAGCTGCAGCAGCTGAAATAGGGGCCATGAGAGGGCCTGACTTTACCATAGTGGGGTATAAAGCCATGAGGGCTGGTAAATGCCAGTGTAGTATAGTCACTGTGCCAGACTGAGCTGGAGTTCCACTATTGCAACAAAGGAATGATATTGTGACTTTCTTCCTGCCGCTAGGAACAGGATCTCTTACGGGGTGAGCTCTCCCTTATTAGTGTCTTGAATACCAACCAGCAGTTCAAATGCCCTTGGCATATCAGCTCCCAGACCTGCCTAAGTGTTGCAAATATACATTCCATATGAGGTAGATGTTGCATTTAAAATGTTTTTCCTCATGCGAGAAAACAAATAAGAATCCTAGTCACAGATGTAGCAAAAGCACCACGGCACCACTCTCTCTCCTGCTTTCTTCTTGTAACTCACTTTCCAGGGGATGGGGAATGGAGCAGGAGGTGTGCAAGAGGGGCAGAATGGATATTCTTTCTGGATAAGTGGTTCCCTGTGAATGTGGGGATCTGGGAAGTTTATCCAGGGGAGATTAGATAGGCACCTGGCTGGAGTCTTATGACCCCTGCCACCCCCAGTGCTCCTTCCTGCCCATGGCAGGGGGTCGGACTAGGTGATCTGTCTAGGTCCCTTCCCACTCATTGAGTCTATGATTCTATGATTCCTGTCTTTTGAATTTTGGCACTGCATTTTTTACCTACAAGTAAAAGAGAGCAAAATAGCTGATAAATAGGTTTCTTCTCTTCAAGCCAAAATAAAAGTAATGTTTGGAAACATATGCAATGCATAGGGGGATCATGATAGGGTATGTGCG
>NW_017728918.1:14069895-14082793 GCF_001723895.1 Crocodylus porosus | reverse complement strand
TGGCATCTATGGGTGATCGCCACCCGCCACCCACCCCCCTTCGCCGTGAAAACTGCTGCAGATGCCTGCGGGCAGTCCCCACTTCACCCATCCTTGTCACTGCCATCACTGCAGCCGCCAGTGGGGAATCCCCACTCACCGCCGCCGCACCCCCGCTGCTGACACCGCCAACACCACCTGTGGGCAGTTGTCGTGCCCCCCCAGCCTCTGGAGGCATGAGTCATTCATGTTTGGAAAGATGCATCAGAAATAACACAAATATTCAAGGATGCTAATTTCTCTTTTGTAAGGTAGCCATTTATTTCGCCAAAGGAAGTAAATAGTAAGTCACCTCAGGGTAGGTTTCAGACAGACTTTAGACATAACTGAGATGTGCCTTTCCTTTTTTTGCAAAAGAATATTTATCCCTGCATGAGATGGATCTCAATCATCTCTTCCTAACATGCATAAGGAAAAGAAATGTGCAAATGGGACTTCTACAGAGTTCACCCAAATGTACTTGTAGCATAATATCTTCTGTCAATCCATATTATCTGTGGAGCCTTTCCTTAGCTAGACAAAGAAAGAAAATTTCTCCTTTAGGAAGGAAATTCTGGTTGTCTAATCTAACATGGCAGAGTAATTTTACTTATATACGTATGTTTTTGCAAAATTAGACCCTCTTTTTTTTTCTAAAACATACTGGAGCAGCTGTTATTTGTAGAAAAGAGGCCAACAATACAGAAAATACGTTCCAAATTTTATAGTTTTGGCCACTGTCAAAAATAATCAGAAAAGAGAAAACCCTTTTGTTGTAAGCAGGAGAAAGGAATGGCTAACGTATTCTAATAGCTTTCTCTGTTAACTTTAAAAAATGTTAGAACACAGAGTTGATTCATAAGGGTTAAAAATAGAAGGAAATGAAGAGCTTGCTGAAGTCACTGACAAATATCCCATTTACTTCAATGGCAATGAGATTGTGTCCTCAGGTTGCCAGAGGCTTCATCTGAAAAGAATCTATCAAATGAAATTCAACATTAGACATCAGCTCCTCTATTTATCTAGATGTCAAATTACTATTTATATTACCACTTTCCATTTATTTAAAAATACAAATGGTGTCTTTTTAGATGGATCCTCTTACTGTCTTTTCATTCAGAAGGAGAAAAGGATTTTTCATTCAGAAGGAGAAAAGTTTACTTGCTTGCTTAATGTATAGATGCTTGCTTGTTTGTGTACATGGAAGAATAGAAGTGTCATCCATCTGTATGTGACAGAACTTAGGCCAGGAATCAGCAAAACACATATGTGATTGTAAAAGTCCTTTCTATGCTTTTGCATTTTCTACATTAATGTGATGTTTTTAAGAGAGCATAAGCATATGATGGAAAGATGAAAAAACTACCAATTGTTGTCTGCAGAGAAACATCCCATGAAAAAATACCTCTTCTAAGTATTTTTCCTTCCAGCAGTGACAGAATATACAAAACATATTTCTCGGTAATATAATCAAGATCATGTCCAATTCATATAATTATTTTCTTTTGTAACAAGGTAGGGAGAAAAAGGCCAGAATGTTTAGCATTCCAAAGCTCACCACAATTTTGTGCATTTTCATTACAGAGGACCTGCACTTACTAATTAAGTACATACCAGGACAAGTCAAACTATTATTAACAAAAACTGAAAGTTAAATAGAGGTTCATTACTCTCCCAGCTATCAAATTCCAATCCCTGAGGAATGTTTAACTAGTAGCAACCATTTAAACTTTGCCTTACTACATCTCATTATGAAAACAGGAAGCTCATGCTCAACAGCCTGTAGAAATTCAAAAGGATACATATAGGCTGTCTGAAAAATTCAAAGGCTCTGAAAGGATTTGGATACCCAGTTCCCACTGAGCTGAATAGAAACTAAGCATCCAGATCCTTTAGACAGAGTTGAAAATCTTAGCTTCCATATCTCTACTAGATCCATGAGATGGAAAAGAGTAAAGAAAATGTATTTATAATATGGTACCATCACATTCACTTTGGGATTTGGTAACAAAGTATACCAGGTACTCAAAATAATTCTTAAGTTTTCCGCCAGACTTTATCCAGTTGCTGGAATACATTGGTGTAAACCTAAACCTGCCTCCCTAAATCCAGTTCTGCATATGTCAGTGTCTCTTCAGTGGACCTATGCTGGAGGATTCTTCACCAGTCAAAGTTAAATATACCAAGCACCAAGATCCTCTTCCTTTTTCAGATCATCCCTGTTTTCCCTTTAGCTTCCCCATGTACTGAGGGGAAAATATTAATGAGACTATAGGAGGACACCTTTTTGTTTAATCTAATGCCTCTTTAAAGTCAATGAGGGTGTCTACACAAGACGCATTACTGCATATTAAATTAATCTAATGTTCAGTAAAGTGTCACCATCTACACATGCACCGCAATTACTGCACTGTAGACTAGTCTAATGTGCAGTTATCTAGTACCTATAGAGGTACTAGAAGCTGGCCTATTAAACTAATACACCAAAGTGCACATGTAAATCCTAACTGGGAACAAAGTGCTCCCAGGTCAGCCTAGGCAGCAGGGAGCCAGAAGGGGTAGGAGGAGATGCCCTGGCTGTGTTAGATGCTGCCTTCTAGCCACGTGGAGATCAGAACATGTCCCACATAGCTGGGACAGCAGTCCCAGCTGCCAGGCAGGTACCTCCTATCCACTTAGAAAACAAGACCCATCTCAACCTCCACATGGCCATGGGAGCTGTCTTGACTGCCAGATCCATGTGGCGATCAGACCCTGGAAGCCAGGACAGATTTCCCCTACCCTGTGGAAATGTGGACCAGCCCCCATGCCCCCTGCCAGCTTGGGGCTGACAGCCAGCAGAGCCTAAAGCTCCCCCTGACTGCTTCAGGGGACCAGAGCAGGCCAGGAGCATCCCTGGACTGAACTGATCCCATCAGGAGCAAATTTTCTCCCAGAGTGTCCATGTTCAGATGCATGTGGGGCTGCAGTTTAATGGGTCTGAATTTTCTACTCCAAAAATTCAGGCACATTAATTACATGTGTAGACATATCCAGTCATATCTAACCTGTATCCACAACCATTAAATGCCTTAAATCTTTATTGGAAGTTTGTTACAAAATAACACTGAAGGCTAGTATTGTGATTGTGTGGTTGCTTTAAAAATGCACTGCTTTCCTTAACAGGTTTAGACTTCTACATAAAGCATTCCTTGATTTTTTTTTTTTTTGATACCATATTAACTTGAATATAAGATGACCCTGACTATAAAATGATGCCCCAATAATTAGATTCTATATAAGGAAAAATTATGAATGTTTTAATTTTTTCCAGTTATAAAATCTAATTTTTGGAGATTTACCTTGTGTTTACCCCCTCCAACTTTTACAGAAAAGAAAATAATGCTAAGTGGATCAGGTAGCCCCATTGCACTCCAATAAAGACCACAGTGTTTTAAGCCTGGGTGACCCCACACCTCAGCGCTGTTCAGTATGTGTGTGTACTTCAGATACCTCCCACAAAGGATCTATAATTAGCCCCCCTATTCATGACTGCAACCAGGTGTTCATTCACAAGTCCTGAGATCATCCAAAATTTTATATACAGTTAAGGTGCAGGGCAACCTGGTCCAGCTCTCCCTCATGCAAGGCACTCTAATCATATGTCAGAGGCTAAAGATGGGGACAACAGCGGGGTTTGGGGTAAACTGTTTTGGTGATGTTTTCCAGATATTTAAGGCTGGTGAAGAAACACTGGAAATGGGAAAGACAGGTGCAGCTTAAAGTCTTCAATGTAGTGGCTCACCATGACATGAAAAGAGTTGACACACAGGGGGACTGCATGCAAGGAGGCACATAGACTACTCAGATCTATTCTTGTGGTAAGTTTCCATCAGTATGTTTACCACATATCATGTCTTTTATAGTCATTCTTATTGTTGACTGCATTTAATCAACTTCATTATTGGTTTTCATTACTGAGTACATGCTGCTTTTAGCAGCAGTTTAATGATAGGCAATGTATTTAATGAGTTTGCCTTTTATGTGATTATGAGATAAAGAACGTTTTTCCCCCATGCTGATTGGGGGAAAAATCTTTTTCTTGTATTTGAGTAAATATGGTTCTTGATTTTGGGGCTAATTACAACTTCTCTGCAATGTGTTTTCCTCTTATATGATTATATATTATCAACTTTAAACCTGTCTTTGTATAGGCTATGTACAGATGTTCAGTCTCTACTGGAAGAATTGCTTTTCACCCAAAAGTGTGAAAACGTTCAAGTTTTTTCTCTCAGAGCAAAAATGGCAGCTCCATGATAATAAATAAATAAATAAATAACACAGGAACCAACCATCCTAAATTGATCCTGGGAGAGTTTCTCCTAGGGGAATTAAATATTTGCATACTTCCCTCAACTCTTCTAGGAGACTAGGAATTAGTCTCCTGTGACTTCCTGAGATAGAGGTCAGCAGTCTGGATAAGGCCACCAGCTGCTCCTGAGCTCTTTCTCACACCTGAGTTCCTGGTGTCAGAAGCAGGCAGGGGTTTTGCCATGACACTCCTTCTGGGTAGCTTCCAAGCATGAGGAGCCAAGTGCAGGTGATTTGCCGGTTACCCCTTGCCTCACGCAACCTCAACTGAATGTGGGGCAGGGAGGTAGCAAGCCCAGCAGTAGGCTTAAAAGCTTGGCTTAAGGCCATGATTACTTCCCTTTGCCTTCCCTTTCTCTTCTTAGCTGAGTGGTGGGAGCAGCAATTTAAAAGATGAGGGGACCAGGAGTCTGTTTTTGGGAAAGCCTCCACATGCCCAGCTCCCAGCCACACCGGCTTTTCAATCATTGGCCCCACTGCTCAGCTGACCCAGAGCAGAGCAGGGCAAGGCAGGCTGCTGTGTTGCACCAGCTAGGTTTGGTAGCTTTGTTGCTGTAGTGAAATGCCCATGTCTTGCCCCACACTGCTCTGGATCAGCCCAGAGAAGCATGGAGCACAGCAGGCAGTTATGCCCCTGCAGTAAGCCTTCCAGGGCCTTCCTGATGTGGCTGAGTGCTCCCCAACTCTCTCCTACAGCACTTCTCCATGTCAGCCCCAAAGGGTGCAAGGAGAAGGGCTATTTCCTTACAGGGAGAACCAGGATGGTTCCCACCTAAGGAGAATGCCAATCACTTCCTGCCAATCACTTGGAATCAGGGCAGGCTGTCAATTAATGGCTCCTGTACTGCCCAGTGGTTGGAGAGCTTGCCTATGAAACTCTCCAGCCCAAATATCTTCTGTTATAAATGCTTGTCTGCACATAGCCATATGACTTTTTTATGTGTGTTTGGGAAAACAAGGTGCAGTCATTACGTGAGGACCGAACCCATAGGAACCTAAGTGCCATACTGGGTCAGTATGGTCCATCTACCCTAATATGGTCCACCTAGCTACATATCCTGGCTCTGATAGTGGTAGAAGGGGAGGCTATAGAGCAGGAGTGGGCAATTATTTCAGGCCACTTAACGAGTTTTGGGGATGCGTTGAGGGCCACATCTATCTCTGTCATTCTCTCTCCTCTCTTCCCCTCCTCTCTCCTCTCTCTCTTCTCATTTCAGTCTGTCTGTGGGTACCTCCTTCTCTCTTTTTTTCTCTTCTCTGGCAGCCTCTCTTCCCTTCTCTCTCTGTCTCTTCATTTCTCTCTGTCTCTCTGCTTCTTCTTCCCTCCCTCCAGAACCTGGCCGAAGCTGTATTTTGCCAGGAGACCTAATGCTCAGCTGTGGACCCAGACAGGAGTTGCTACTGTGCTGGGCAGACAGCAGCATCAGATTTGGCTGGGTTCTGGAAGGAGGGGAAAAGGGAGGGGGGAAGAGACATAGAGAAAAGAAGACACATAGAAAAATGTTGATCCCTGCCTAGTGCAGCAGCAGCTCCTGCCTGGGTCCTGCAGATTCCCCTGGCAGGAGCTTCCACCATGCTGGGAGGATGGCAGGTGAGCTGTGGATGCCATGGGCAGGTTCTGCATCTGAGCTCCTGAACATGCCCACAGCATCCATAGCTACTGCATGCCCACTGCAGCAAAGTTCCACCCGGGGCCACAGCTAATGCCTGATGCTGCTGGGCAGTCCTGCCTGCCCACCTGGCACAATACAGCAGCCAGATCCAGTGAGTTGATAGCCACCCACCCATGGGCTGGATTGAATCTGTTGGCACACCAGGTCTTGTCCATGGGGCCTATTTTGCCCAGCCCTGCTATAGAAAGAGAGCATTGACCTGGATATCTCGGGATACCCTCCCTGGCATTGCTGATTAGAGATGCCACAGGAAGCATCTCCACCCATTCTGTTCAATAAACATTAATATATCTAGTATCCACACATTTATCTAGTTCCTTTTTGAACCTGGCTATGCTATCTCCCTCTACCACCTCCTGCAAAAATGAATTCTGTAAGTCATCCGTATGTTGCATAAAGGAGTGCTTTCTCTTGCTCCCAGCATTTACATTCTTCCACACATGAAGCCTTTGTCCTTTAGATGACTCTAGGACTGATATTACTATGAACAGATATTTTTCTTCATGGGCCATCTCTGTTGTTGATATATATTTGAACAGCAAAACTGAAGACAGAACTATTTTATACTGTCTGAAGAACTGAGCTATGTATCTTTGTTTTAACTTGCTACAGATTTACTTAATCGTTCCAGACTTTTATTGTGATGCTCAATAGTACTGCAACTGGATTTCAGTATGAACAGGATTGGGCAAATTTATATTTCTGCTGGTGGTTTTGTCACATGGTAATTCACACTGGATTATTGTAGGTTTGGACTCCAACAATTCATGGTCAGTTCACATCCAGCTAAAGAAATCTGCCCACTGCTGTCATTTATCAGTTAGAGAAGAAATACATCAAATAAATGTAGCTTTCCTGGAGGAAAAACAGGTGTAAATCAGTTAAAATGTTTGTCTGGAAGCTGGCAGTTTATCACCTAGGTGATGATCCCTTTATATTTTTACTTTGCCGTGTAAAATAAAACAATTCCAAATGACAGAATGACAAAATACTATTTTCTCTCACTGAAATCTTTAACCTCTTCGAGATTATGATCCAGATATATTTTGTATTTGAGATTAGCACCAAGAAATCCCAGCTCCAGGGCCGGCCCATCCATGCCTGCAAAACCTGTGAATGAAGGGGCTCCACAGTCAAGGAACCCTGTGCAGCTGGCATGCTCCCTGTTTTTGGCTTTCATATGTGGCTTTCACATTTGCATCCCTGGCAGCTGAAAGCAGGGCCCCTTCTTCACCAGTGGGGATGGGGGAGGTGGGGCAGGGCTGGGGTCTTGTTTGAAGAACCCCACCGCACCTGCGGCCAGGTGGCGCCATGCCTGCAGGGGACAGGGCTGAGACAGGCTGGGAGAGCCCTGCCTTACCTGCTCCCCACCAGGCCCAACCCAGCCCAGCCCAGCCCTCTGCATCTGAGGGGCTGCTCTGGATGTCCGGGCAGCTGCTCCCTGCATGTGAGTGTAACGGGGAGGGGGGTGAGATTGAGCCACAGGCAGCTGTGGGGTGGGGTAGGGGAGAGGGTGGAGGGCAGTGTGGAGGTGAGGCTGCGTGTGCAATATCTTTTACTGAACAATCTAAATAGTTAGAAACATTTTTCTTAGCAAGCTTTTGGGCTTAAAAGCCCTTGGTCAGGCTGGGGAAGCATCTGCAGTCGGTGTGTGCTCTTTCTGGATGGAATGAATAGTAAAGAAGCCAGAGGTTCGGCTGGTATGCGTGCAAGATAGGCAGTCAGTAAAGATGTAAATTGAGGAGCCAGTGGGTGAGAGACAGGCTGGGGGGTGAGGGGAAGGCGTACGAATGTAGCAGGGGAAAGTGGAGAGATACCTGGGGAGTCATATGTCAGACAGCTTAAAGCGTGTCATAAATCCAATGTCTGTGTTCAGTCCAGGGATGCACTTAGTAGCTGTGTGTTTGAGAGTTGTGCTGAGTTGCTCCTCAGTATGTAGATTAGGTAAAATTCCTTCCCTGGAGGTGTCAGATGGCAGGCGGGGAGGTTTTGAAATGAAGTCTAAAATCCAAAATCTACTAAAATTTGGCGTCTTCCCTGTTTCAGGGTTGTACTTGGTAGCTGTATTCGTCTGAGACAAGAAGAAATACAAAAATTCCAAAATGATACCTTTTTTTAGACCAGCTGGGAAATCACAAGAAAAAGCTGGACCCAGAGGGACAGCTTTCCATTTCCAGCTCCCTCTGTGCAAAAATGAAGTTTCTTTCCTACCTATGGGGACTTTTTACCATTTATACTTTTCTCAGAACCTGATGAAGGGCCTTTGAGGCTGAAAGCTTACAAAAAAGGACAATCTTCTTGTGATTTCCCAGTTGGTCTAATAAAAGGTTTTATTTTGGAACCAAGAGTTCTACATTTTTGTATTTCTTCTATGTTTCGTCCATGATTTTTTGTATCCAGGAGGTTGATGAAGTGAAGTTCAAAGGCTTGTCTGTGAAAAGAGTTTTGTGATTTCCCTTTGAGGATTAATACTGAGACATTGGAGAGAGAGTGGTTTTCTTGTGAGAAATGTGCCCCCGCCGGTAATTGGGTTTTCTTGTCTTTAATAGATTTCTGGTGTGAGTTCATTCTGGTGCGCAGTTGTTGTTTGGTCTCTCCTACATATTTTCCATCAGAGCTTTTGGTGCATTGGGTGATGTTTCTGGAAGCACAGGTGTAAGATCCAGAAATGCTGATTGTTCTCTTGTGGGGTATAGTAAATGTGAGGGAGGGGGATGTATGTTGGCAGGTTTTGCATTTCTTTTCATGGCATGGCCTGGATCATTTTGGTGTGTTTTGGGCCATGGGAAGTTTGCTTCGGGTGATGAGGTTAGCGAGGTTCAGTGCTTATTTGAAGGCTAGGATGGGTGGATCTGGGAAGATCTCTTTAAAAATTGGGTGTCCTTCTAGTATGGGTTGTAACTGTTTTGAGGATTTTCCATATAGGTTTGAGGGAGAGCTGATATGTCATAACCAGATGTGTGTGATTTGCAGGGGGGCCTTCCTCTGCACTGCAGCAATTCTTCATGTGTTATCCAGGTGACTCTTTCAAATGTGCATCTATCTCTCTGGAGGAGTGTCCTTGTTGTGTGAAAACCTTTTTAAGATTTGTGAGGTAGCAATCCCGGGTGTTCTTCTCAGTGCAAAATCAGTGGGATCTGAGGGCTTGGCTGTTTATCACAGGTTTCTCAGAGTGTTTGAGGTGATTGCTGGTTCTTTGTAGATATGTATGTTGGTCTGTAGGTTTCTTGCATAACGTGGTCTGTATTTTACCATTCTGGATGCTGGTCATTGTGTCTAAAAGGGAGATGCTGGTGCTGGAGTACTCAAGAGATAGTTGGATCGAGGGGTGATGATTGCTGAATTCCTGATGGAACTCAATCAGAGATTGCAGGTTTTCAGTCCAAGTCATGAAAATGTCATTGCTATATCTTAAGTATAGCAAGGGTTTGATGGTGCTGTCTTTGAGGAATTCTTCTTACAGGGGGCTTATAAAAGGGTTGGCATACTGTGAGGCCATTTCGGTGCCCATAGCTGTGCCCATGGTCTGGAGGAAGAGTGGGTTATTAAAAGTGAAATTGTTGTGTGTGAGGATGAAGCATATAATTTCAGTAATATCTTTAAAGTTGTCATCTTGCTCTTGTAGGTATGTAAGGAAGGTTTGGATGCTGTCCTGGTGTTGGATGTTGGTATAGAAGCTGGTAGCATTCATGGTGGCTAGGAGGGTGTTGCTGGGAAGGTGGTCGATGTTTTTACATTTTCGTAGAAAGTCTGTAGCGTCTTGGACAAAACTTGCTCTTTCAGTAACAAACAGTCTAAGGAGTGATTCCATGAAACCCACTGACTTTACCCACCGACTCGTCAATTTACATTTTTACTGACTGGCTTGCTTGCAGACCAGCCTCTGGCTTCTTTACTATTCGTTCCATCCAGGAAGAGCACGCACCAACTCCAGATGCTTCCTTTGCAGGTTCACAGATTTTTAAACCTGAAAGTGCGCTAGAAAAATGTTTCCAACTATCTAGTTGGTCTAATAAAAGACATCAGATTTACCCAAAGAACCTTGTCTGTCTTGTGTATGCATACATTTGGCCAGGGTGGGGGTGGGAAGCAGGGAGAAGTGTCAGGCATATGCCCCCCAGCCCAGCAGGGTCCAGCCAGCCTCCTCTGCCAGCAGTAGGCAGAGAAGGGGCCCCTCCCCTCCCCCTACAAAGCCCAGTTACCAGGGTGGGAGGGGGCCTCCAATTTTGTTCTTGCCCAGGGCCCCAGTGGTGACGATACCTTAATCTGCCTCTATGCTCACCACCCTCCCACTGCCAATGACTTCTTTGCATAAGGGGGTCCAAAAGCTATGCCTTGCGGGGGGCCCCAAAAAACTGTGGGCCGGCCCTGCCCAATTCTCAGCACTGAGGCTTAAATAGCTACACGTGCATTTGGCAGCACGAGCTTCTAAGTGACATGCTTTAGGGGATTCTTCTAATACAAAGGAAAAATGTAAAAATAATTTAGAGCTTTTTAATACAATATCATGCACTTTGTGAAGGGGCACTTATCAAGATGACAGCATTACCTCCTAGAGCAGCGATGCTCAACCAGGGTGCCCTGGCATCCTGAGGTTCTCACGGGTGCCAAGCAACATTAACATTGTTAGGTGTGCAAACATGATTCACAAGATAAACCCAAGGCATGTCCCCACAAGCAGGAACATGCATTTCCCAGGGGCCAAATAGCAGTGGCACATATTTGTGCCTCTGCTCCTTGTCCACAGGGAATGCCTTTACACATGCATTCTTGTACACAGCAAGTTGCCCTGGGTGTGGTAGGGGAGGCTGGGGCCTGTACCTAGACTAGGGTTAGCAGCCTTACCTGGGGTTTTGAGGGTCTCCTGGGCCTGCTGCGGATAAAACTGAACCACTGTGAACACATGCATATGTGGTGCCACAGGTGGGTTTGTGGCACTGCAAACCACACATGCAAACTTGTCTGGACTGCCCAGAGAGTTCAAATAGGTATCCATAGCATTAAAAACATTCTGACTTGTTACGGTCTTTCTGAATTCTTTGAACTTAAGAATTTCCTTATTATTTTTCTGCAGTCAAAAAATGAGTGAAAACTAAGAGCTGACATTTTCCAAGGGCACTTTGAGTCTAAAAAGTTTGAGGACCACTGTCCTAGACCTAGTCCAACCTGTTAATTGTGCTGATTCAACTTCCAGGGAGTCCAGACTGGCTTGCCATTTTGATTTGCTAACACACTGCCAATCTGCAGAAGATTTGTTTTGCTCTCCAATGAAAGGTTGAACTAGAGGTTCATTTGGTACAAATCAATATAGCTCTTTGACTGCCAAGCTGCTATATCGATAATATTCCAATCGAGCAACGGGTACACTCTGCAAAATATAAATGTCTCCTTGGTAATTTTTTTGGCTTTAACACAGCTCCTCTTCTCTTGGTAAGAGATCACCAAAATATGCCAGGTTTTTGTGTACTGTTTAGGTCCAGAGAGGAGGATTTAGAAAATGACCATAACTGCAGAATAATGTATGGTGCTTGTTAGTAGAAAACAAGTTAATGATTCCCAGTTGTTCTCTACTGTTTAGCCTAACTGAAAAAAAAAATGCTGTGCAGAATGACATGGAGGATATGGATCCAAATTTTTTTCTGTCATTCGCTGGGGACGTTGACAAATCTATTCTGCCATAAATGTGTTTATAGTCTTGGTGGTTCTGACCAGCTGTATTCCATTATCAAAGCTTATATTTCAAATTAGTTTTCTCTCCAAGTAAAACATACCTGACCAAAAATATTGACCATTTATATTGGCCAACAGTCATGCTGAAATGGGGCTATACATTGAACTTGATGATAATGACAGAGTATTATTGGTGTGGCCTTGATCTTGCTTTTGCCCTCACAGATTTTTAATGAAAAATAATAGCATCTGAAACAAGGATAAAGAGAATAGGAATAATTTTGGAAGAAATAACATACGTGTTCATTCATCTCACTGTGAAGGGTATAATCTGGCAAAGCAGACTCTCTCTGTGAGCCAATTTTTTCATTTGTATATTAACACTGTTTAGAGATCATTTTAATTCTTAATTGTTGCTCAATGACCAACATGTTCATATGCGTAATGCAGAGCCACGGGACACAGAATGAGTTACATCTTCATTATCTAATAAGACCTGTCCATGAAGAGCTGGATGAATCAATTTCATTTGAGTGTTTATTTGGCAATCCAACTTTGACACGCTTAGGAGATGGGAGTATAAATCAGCAATCGTCTCATTAGACCTGGTCAGATTATCATAGTTTGGATCAGAGGAGTTATTAGGCAGTGAAATTTAATTTCCAACATATTTCCTTAATGTTGCATATCAGTGTGGTTTTAAAAAAGTTGTTTTCAGCATTTTATGCAACCTCAGTTATGGTTAAAGTGTCCAAAATTCATAGAATTAGTGATACTTATATTTACAGAAACGTTACTTTCACGTCAACCCTTTTCAGTTCAGATGTATGGATAATAGAAGGTAGTTAAATGTGCTTTACCTTAAACATATGATCACTTCCACTGGCATGAATAGTAAAGCTGATCAGTAAATATCCCCCCATTGAAGATTTCAGTGAAAATGAAATGTGGCTTTCTGCCAGAGAAACCTGAACAGATCAACTAGCTCCTATCAGCCTGGCTGATCTCATCATACAGTTACGTCCATATCTTTTGAGAAGACAATTGCTAAACGTGTAGCCCCACAACTGCTACTGACTCGATGGGTGTTGGAATGCCAATTTGTACCAGTGTAAAATCTGGCATTATGTTTCTGGGGTTTACATTTTTTTTTCAGCTGAGATCTATATGGATCTGCTGTATCTCCC
>NW_017728918.1:14061193-14069200 GCF_001723895.1 Crocodylus porosus | reverse complement strand
ATGGAATTTTCCACTCTCAATCAAACTGAGTTCATGCATTGGCAGCACCTATACTTAAAATTTTGCTCCAACACCCTCCCTATACTAATGTACTTGTCCTTGAAGTGTGACAGCATGACGTTTCTTTCTAGCAGGACTATCATTTTATCCACTTTATCCTTGCTTGTCTTTTCATGGACCTAGTGGGATTCTGCTGGTCAGACTCCAAAACCAGCAGGTGTGAGGACTCTTGATGTCAGTTGTGTCTCCTCTCTGGAGCAATCCATTATATCCTGCTGTAATTAGTTAACATTTGTTAAGTGCTAAATAAATGCTAAGTGACATCACACAGAGACAAACCAGTATATAACATTTTCCAGAAAAAGTTGGACTAAGAAAACAGTTATCTGATAAGTAAACATACAGCCTGTACTCAGTGACCTCAAAGAAATCGAGCCTGTGATACTTGTTCAGGTACAGGAGCATCCTTATTCTACAGATTGTCCCACTGATAGTTCTGAGTCTTTGTAACAAAGTAGAAGGGTTAAGGAGAAAGGTTCAAGACTTTTTTCCCTGCAAAGAAATCAATTGGGCAGTTCATGGAATAAGGCACTGGTCCACAGGAGTAAGGACAGGTAGTATAACCTAGTTTGGTGGGGGCCATCCTTCTTGGCCAGTGTACCACAAATCAGTCCTGGCTCTCTGATCTCTTTCCCCTGCCTTTCTACTGCTCTATTTTCTTTTCCCAGACCTGTGTTCTTGGCCTGATCTGATGCTCTGCTTCCTGCTTCCTTGGCTGTGG
Organism: Crocodylus porosus; assembly: GCF_001723895.1. NCBI lineage: Eukaryota > Metazoa > Chordata > Crocodylia > Crocodylidae > Crocodylus > Crocodylus porosus. Next base: position 14,068,419 of record NW_017728918.1, on the reverse strand, counting down.
TCCCTGCCCTATCTGAGACATTGTTTTCTGCAGCCAGCCCTACCTGTTACTGTGCCCTCTGCTCCCCTACAATCTGCCATGTGCCATATATAGAGGCTTCCCAGGACACTTGTGGGACTAATACCACACTGTAAGTTGGTCAGCACCAATCTAGCCCACAATCACACTGTAAGCTTTTGTAGCATCACAGACTCATAGAAAATGAGGGTAGGAAGGGACCTCAGGAGGTCATCTAGTCCAACCCCCTGCCCAAAGCAGGACCATTCCCAACTAGATCATCCCACCAAGCTGGGCCTTAAAAACCTCCTTCTGCCACCTCTCTGGGTAACCTGATCCAGTGCCTCACCACCTGACTCATGAGAAAGTTTTTACTAATATCAAACTTAAACCTCTCTTTCTGCAACTTGAGACCATCGCTCCTTGTTCTCTGTCATCTTTAACCATTGAGTACAATCCAGCTCCATCTTCTTTGCAACCACTGTTCAGGGTAGTTAAAGGCTACTATCAAATCCCCCCCTCAGATTTCTCTTCTGCAGACTAAACAAGCCCAGTTCTCTTAGCCTCTCCTCATATGTCACGTGCCCAAAGCCCTTTAACACTTTTGTTGCCCTCCACTGGACTCTCTCCAACTTACCCACATCCTTTCTGTAGTGGGGGGCCCAAAACTGAACACAGTACTCCAGATGTGGCCTCACTAGTAAAGGAGAGAGGAGCAATGTTCCTACTAATGCTGTTAGCCTTCTTAGCAAGAAGGGCACACTGTTAACTCATATTCAGCTTATTATCCCCTGTAACCCCCAGGTCCTTTTCTGAAGAGCAGCTGCTTAGCCTATGGATCCCAAGCCTGTACTGGTGCATGGGATTATTCTGTCACTTGTCCTTATTACACTTGTCCTTGTTGAGCCTTATGAGATTTCTTTTGGCCCAGTCTTCCAATTTGTCTAGGTCACTCTGCATCCTAGCCATACCCTACAGCATATCTACTACTCCCCCCACCCCTAGTTTGTGTCATTCATTAACTTGCTGAGGGTGCAATCCATCCTATCTTCCAGATAGTTAATGAAGATATTGAACAAAATCCACCCCAGGACTGACCCCTGGAGCACTCCACTTGATACCATTTTCCAACTAAACATCAAGCCATTGACTACTACCCTCTGAGCCTGACAATCCAGCCAGCTTTCTATCCATCTTACAGTCCATTCATCCATGTCATCGTAGAAGGCAATCAAGTAGGTCAGGCATGACCTGGCCTTGGTGAATCCATGCTGACTCTTCCTAGTCACCTTCTTCTTCTCTAAGTACTTAAAAATGTATTTTTTGAAGACCTGTTCCATGATTTTTCCAAGGACTGCAGTGAGGCTGACTGGTTTGTAGTTCTTTGGATCTTTCTTCTTCCCTTTCTTAAAGGTGGGCACTATATTTGCCTTTTCCAATCATCCAGAACCTCTCCTGAAAGCCACGAGTTTTCAAAGATGATGGCCAATGGCTCTGAAATCGTGTCAGCTAACTCCCTCAGCAACCTTGGATGCATTGCATCTAGTCCTATGGACTTGCACACATGCAACTTTTCTAAATAGTCCCTAACATGTCCTTTCACCACTGATGTCTGCTCTCCTTCAGCTGAAACTGTGATGCATGGTGCAGAAGTCTGGAAGCTGACCTTGCCCGTGAAGATTGAGGTAAAAAAGCATTGAATACTTCAGCCTTTTCCTTATCATCTCTCACTAGGTTGCCTCCCCCATTCCCTGACCTTCCTTTTGCTTTAACATACTTGTAGAAAACCTTTTTGCTACCCTTTATGTCCCTTGCTAGCTGCAATTCCAACTGGGCTTTGGCCTTCCTGATTTCATCCCTGCATGCCCAAGCAATATTCTTATACTCCTCCCTAGTTGTTTGCTCAAGTTTCCACTTCTTATAAGCTTCTGTTTAAGCTCACTGAAGAATTTTCTGCTAAGCCAACCTGGTCACCTGCCATATTTGCTATTTTTTCTGCACATCGGGATAGTTTGTTCCTGAGCCCTCAGTAAGGTTTATTTAAAATACAACCAGCTCTCCTGAACTCCTTTCCCCCTCAGACTGGCCTCCCAGGGGATCCTGTCCGTCAGGTCCCTGATGGAGTCAAACACTGCTTTTCTGAAGTCCAGACTATGCTGCTGTCCTTTCTTCTTTTTGCCAGGATCCTGAATTCAATCATCTCATGGTCACTGCTGCCCAATTTGCCATCCACTATTATATTCCCCACCGATTTTTCCCTGTTTTTGAGCAGCAGGTCAAGAAGACCACAGCTCGTGGTTTGCTTCTCCAACCCTTGCACCAGGAGGGTAAGGTCCATCTTTTTTGTTGTTTTCTCATAATCTTAGCATGTTTATGACTTAGGGATTTGGACAATAGGGCCCCGATCCACGACTAGGAACACAAACACCCCAGCAACTTACTAAATAATATGAACAGCAGTAATAATGAATACAAAGAAAAATAAAATTACTCTCCATGGAATATGGCAGAAAGAAAAAGATCACAAGCAATTCACTTAAAGTTAATGTTCATCCCACGCATCAAAATTATAAATATGAGTGCCAAGCCTTTATGGGACATAACAGGAAAATTGAAAACTGTACACCTGATCCTTTTCTTGGTTAGTACCAGTTTAGATCATGATTAACTCCATTAAAGATGAACAACCATTGAAAGTGACTTCAATAATCAAGCCTTATGGCCCATTTTAAAATTATCCTCAGCAAGCATTTGGTCAGTTTTCCAGTGCTAACTCAAATACGTTTCAAGCAACAGAACACATAAACATGATAAAAAAAAATTATTTGTTTTCAATTGTAGTTATTACATCACAATAAAATCATAATACAAATGATGTTCATTACAGGCTGGGTTGCTTTGTTTTAATAGCAGATCATATATTTCAGATAAAACTGATCTTTATGTTCATGGTGTCCCTTTCACTCTGCCTCAACTACATTTTGGTCTGGAAATTACGACATTGTGTAGAACAACACTGTAAAGGAGGAATAATGAGCTTACTAGTGTTTTCTTTGTGATTAAAGCTTTGTTTTGTGAGCTGCTTGCTTTTGCAGTATCTCTGACTATGCATCTTTTTACTATGTATTATTTTTCCTACACAAAGTCCATTCATGATGAATGGGACTCTTGAATTATTTATTTCTCTGAGACTTGCATAATAAGAATACAGCAGAAGTACAGTAACAATATGTTGCACATTTTTTACATTAAAGTATTCCACGGTAAAAAATGACGTGACATCTGGGGCATCTTATTGTATTGTTTTATGAGCAGCTTTGGATGCACGCAGTTCTTAAGCATTATTTAGAATTATTATTGTTTCATAAGTCTGATAAATAAGTATTAGTTAAAGTCAAGCCAAACGTTTGCCAAACCCTATCGACCTGTAGGGGTAACATGGTTATGGACCACCATTTTGTATATCTAAAAGCACAAAACAGAATGATGTGGCTAGTATCATATCTGCTTGGTGTTGACTACCCAACCAGGAAAATCAAATATCTATTTAAATTCTGGTCAACTAAGGGTTAGTCTTCAGCACAAATCCAGAATAGGACATAAATTGACACTTTTAGAGCCATAGCAAAACATTTTAATTGCTCTGTTATCCAACCCACATTAAATACTGATACAATTAATTTATATAGAGGGAGAGTACTCATATGTCCTAATGTCTCTACAAAAGCTGTGTAGAATCATAGGGTCCAAAGGGGCCTCAAGATCTGGTACAATCCTTTGTATGACTGTAGGAATGCTATTCCCATATTATGACTGATGAAAGCGTATCCAGCCTTGAAAAAAATAAAACTCCAGTAAAGAAGATTGCCCAACTTTCCTAGGCTCTCTATTCCACTGCTTTGCTGTCCTAACAATAAAGAAAGTGGCAGGGGGCTGTTTGTTTGCTTTTTTCCCCTGAGATCTAAACTAAAGCTTCTTTTCTGCAATTAGAAACCATTGTTTCACATCCTGTTCTCTATAGAAAAGGAGACCAGTTGTACCCTCTGTTCTTTATGGCAACCTTTAAGTTATTTGGAAAGTGTTATTAAGTCCCACTTGAATCAGCTTTTCTCCAAGCTAAATGTCTCTTTACCTTTCCTCATACAGCTTTCCCTTCCACCCCCTTAATCATTTTTATCACTTGTCTTTGGACCCTCTTCAAGTTTTCCACACCTTTATATGTGGAGCCCAGAACTGCAAATAAGATACTATATGAAGCCTGACCACTGCTGAGTGGTCCAACCCCTACACATACCAAACACCGAATACTCCTGTTGATACAGCTCAACATTGCATTTGCTTTTTTTTTGTGACTGATCCATATTCTTGACTCCTGTTACATCTATGATCCATCAAAATCAGCAAATCCTTCTCAACAGTGCTGCTACCCATCCTGTAGTGTTGCATTTACCGGTAGTTATTCTTCTCTGAGTGTAGACATTACATTTGTCTGCATTGAACTTCATTCTGGTGCCTCTATCCCAGCTTCCCAATCAATCAAGATCCTTCAGAATTTTATTCCTGAAGCAACCTTTTAATCATGGATGCCACAAATTATCCTCTCACCCTTCCCAAGTGCCACCCCAATCTTCTTCCCCCACCTCATCTACTGCTCTGCTTTCTGCTTCCTGCCCTATCTGCCCCTGCTCTGCCTTTCCTCTCCCCAGTCTGTTTCCTGACATCAATCTGTTCTGTGTGTGAATATTTTGCATGGAGAGGCTGAAGGAGCACCCTGGAAAAGCTAAAGGCACGGGTTTCTACATTGTATCTATACACAAATCTAATAGCCTGTGCTGGAAAAAGGAGTGCCTCAGGTTGTTGCAACAGCCCTTGCTCACTGCATAGGAGCTTCTTGTTCTAATTAGTGAACAAAGGGAGGAAAACTCAGCTATAAATGATTTTTTTACTCAAGCTTTTTTTATAGGAAGCAGGATTACTTCACATTATACTACATGGGCACTATGTTAAATAATAACAATTAAATGTAACCAGAAAAAATGTATATTTGTGGGACCCTCCTCCACATATCAAGAGTGTGATCAGATCAGACCTGTGTCCACCACTGCCATGATTGGCAGGAAATGCTATCCATTTTTCCAGTGTCCTACTCTATTGACAGGGACAGGATGTCCTTTAAAAAACAATTTCATGAGCTGCCAGATAAGACACATGCTGCTGCTACTGAAGGGATATGGTGTGCCAAGTGCTTGAGCTCAAGGACTAAGGGACAGACCCAGGAAGCAGCCTGCCTGTGTGGGCAGCATGGACACGACTGTACCACTGCCAACTAGACAAAAAAAGCATAGCCATGAAAGCATGCCCACCTACTTAGTCCTACTCCTTGTGTGTGAAAAACCAAGAAAATGTAATGTAGCTTTTATTGGAGAAGTACTGGACATGCATCAATAAGAACAGAGAGTCTGAGAGTGACACTGGGTAAAACTGCATGCACATGCCAACCAATAGCAATGTTATATTTCCTTGGCATAGATGGAGGCTATTTTTATGGTGGCTTTCCCTACACACTGTCAGAGGTGGTGCAAACACACTGAATTTTCACTGCATGTAAGAATCAGCCAGATCCAAGGTTCAGATCCATGTCAGAGGGACTGATGCTGGAAAGAAACATTTGGCCATTGTTGTTACTGATAAAGCCACGAGTGATTTCTGGATGAATCCTGTGCCTACAAAAGGTTTTCGCCTTTATGGAGGAGCCTCGACTCCATAGAAAGGGATAAGCATTTGAAATGAGCAACTGCAAAATGGGCTCTGGATCACATATGTATGGGATGACATGTAAAAATATGTGCAACCATATATATGGCATGTATTAAGGAAAATGCAAGTCTCACTGCAGTAACAGTAGATACCATAGAATCAGAGAAAATAAGGCTGGAAGTAACGTCAAGAGGTCAACTCAAGAGGTCCATCCCTCAGGGAGGATTAACTATACCTAAATCATTCCCGACAGATACTTGTCTAACCTGCTCTTGTAAACCTCCAAAGGTGAAGATTTCCCAATCAGCATTGGTAATATGTTACATTGCTTGTCTATTCTTATAGCTGGAAAATTTTGGGGGGGTTTTCCCCCTAATGTCTAACCTAAGTCACCTGTTTTGCAGTTTAGCCTGTTGACTTTTTTTTTTTTGCCTTATCCCTTATGGAATATGACCCCATTTCATTTGCAGTAACCTTTCACATAATTGTTTTCATGTCTTCCCCTAAGTCTTTCCTTCTCTCAATGGAACAAACCCAATTTTTCCCATCTTTCTCACTCATGTTTTCTAGATCCCTGATCGCTTTTGTGGGTCTCTTCTAGACTCTTTCTAATTAGTCTGCATCTTTCTTAATAACCAAACTAGACACACTAGGCCAACGGAGGCTATATCAGTGCTGAATATGAGGGAAAGATTACTTCATTTGTCTCATGTGTTGCACTCCTAGCTTAACATCCCAGTATGAGGTTGCTTTCTCTTTTGATAGTATAACATTGCTGACTTATACTTAGCTTGTGATATACCATAACCCTTGGACACCCTCTGCAGAACTGCCATCTAACCAGTTCTTCTTCATCTTTTATTTGAGGAGCTGATTATTCCTAACTGAAGGTGGTACATTACATGCACTCTTGCTGAAGCTCATCCAATTTATTTCAGAACGTCTCCAATTTGTCAAGATCATGTTGAATTCTAGTTCTGTCCTCCAAAGTGCTTCCAACCCCTCCCAGTCTAGTATCATCAGCCAATGTAATTAGCATATTCTCTATTCCATCATCTAAGTCATTAATTAAGCCACTTGAAGCACCCTTCCAGTGAGATACTAAGTATTGAACCATACTTTTTGAGTAAGGGTTTCCAAACAGTTCTGAACCCATCTTACTGTAGTTTCTCCTGGACCAGTAATTTTCAACAGGGTGATGTGGCATCCCAGTTACGCCTTAATTTTTGGTTGCACCTTAATCTATTAATTTCTGTTAATAGGAAAAATCTATACATTTTCATATTCATTATTGATGAGCACCTCAGAACACCATGGCCCCCCATATTTGAGGTGCCTATATGTGAATAATATTGCCTTTCTTTATGCCTGAACTTGGAAAAGTTCACCCAGAATGGGAACAATATATATTCTTTTGCTGGGAGTCAATACAGCAGAATAACACTTTTTTTCTGTCTGTTTTTTTTTTTTTT
>NW_017728918.1:14056525-14061093 GCF_001723895.1 Crocodylus porosus | reverse complement strand
ACAGATACTTGTCTAACCTGCTCTTGTAAACCTCCAAAGGTGAAGATTTCCCAATCAGCATTGGTAATATGTTACATTGCTTGTCTATTCTTATAGCTGGAAAATTTTGGGGGGGGTTTCCCCCTAATGTCTAACCTAAGTCACCTGTTTTGCAGTTTAGCCTGTTGACTTTTTTTTTTTTGCCTTATCCCTTATGGAATATGACCCCATTTCATTTGCAGTAACCTTTCACATAATTGTTTTCATGTCTTCCCCTAAGTCTTTCCTTCTCTCAATGGAACAAACCCAATTTTTCCCATCTTTCTCACTCATGTTTTCTAGATCCCTGATCGCTTTTGTGGGTCTCTTCTAGACTCTTTCTAATTAGTCTGCATCTTTCTTAATAACCAAACTAGACACACTAGGCCAACGGAGGCTATATCAGTGCTGAATATGAGGGAAAGATTACTTCATTTGTCTCATGTGTTGCACTCCTAGCTTAACATCCCAGTATGAGGTTGCTTTCTCTTTTGATAGTATAACATTGCTGACTTATACTTAGCTTGTGATATACCATAACCCTTGGACACCCTCTGCAGAACTGCCATCTAACCAGTTCTTCTTCATCTTTTATTTGAGGAGCTGATTATTCCTAACTGAAGGTGGTACATTACATGCACTCTTGCTGAAGCTCATCCAATTTATTTCAGAACGTCTCCAATTTGTCAAGATCATGTTGAATTCTAGTTCTGTCCTCCAAAGTGCTTCCAACCCCTCCCAGTCTAGTATCATCAGCCAATGTAATTAGCATATTCTCTATTCCATCATCTAAGTCATTAATTAAGCCACTTGAAGCACCCTTCCAGTGAGATACTAAGTATTGAACCATACTTTTTGAGTAAGGGTTTCCAAACAGTTCTGAACCCATCTTACTGTAGTTTCTCCTGGACCAGTAATTTTCAACAGGGTGATGTGGCATCCCAGTTACGCCTTAATTTTTGGTTGCACCTTAATCTATTAATTTCTGTTAATAGGAAAAATCTATACATTTTCATATTCATTATTGATGAGCACCTCAGAACACCATGGCCCCCCATATTTGAGGTGCCTATATGTGAATAATATTGCCTTTCTTTATGCCTGAACTTGGAAAAGTTCACCCAGAATGGGAACAATATATATTCTTTTGCTGGGAGTCAATACAGCAGAATAACACTTTTTTTCTGTCTGTTTTTTTTTTTTTTTCCCCTCCTTTGAGAGTATCCTTCAAATAGAGTTTGGCCAAAATGCCATCCTGACATGCTGAAACTGTGAAAGTGATCCATCTTTGCTTTGCTTGCTAGCCAAGCAAGGTATCCATTCATTATTTCCCTCAAATAGGATGTTTTTCTAGTGCTAGCTTTGAAAGTCTTCTTTATCTTCATTAAACTGTCACATCAACTAACAAAGTTTTGTCATTGAACTCCAACAATTTTATGGTGTTAACAAGTCCTACAAAGTTCTCAGTGGTAAACACCATTTGTGCAGTACTGGGAACACAATAAATAATTCCTCAGTGAACCACTCAATGGTATCTTTATGGCTACATCATTCTTAATTGACAAAGAAATCAAAAGTGATTAAAATAAGGATATCCTCCTCTCTTCCCCTTCTCCTTTAATAGCTCTTTTTTGTGTCACAAGAAGTAAAACAGCAGGAAACTGTGGAAATGCATGTTTAATCCACTCTGGAAACATCTACAGGTGCCCCTGACTGTGCAATTGGTACTGCACAGTCATTTAGCACTTGCTTTAAGAAACACTAAATGCCTTCTCAGTACCCACTAGTACTGCACAGTCCCAGTTGCACATGGCTCATTTCCAACCCCAGCTACTGCTATGTAGCTCATCACTATGGTCACAGTTAGTGCCCACCAATGCCACATTGCTGTAGCATATCATGTAGACATGCCCTCTATGTGGCACTTTCCCTATTGAAATGTCTCTGGATTTACACAATAAAATGTAGAAAATTACAACAGTGGATGCCTTAGAGCTGCTGTTGGAAGCCTCAAGACAAGTCCAAGGCCACTGACATGTGTACCTTTTAACTGCTTTAAAAGGGGAAGGGGAGGTGCCACCTGGGATCTCCCATGAGTTGTTAAAGTGCAGCCGTTGTGTCTGCATGGTCTCATAGCAATACACCTTATATGAATCACCTTACCTTGACCCTGAATGAAACAGAGTTAAAATTGCAGCACTTTTGCCACCTTGTGTCTTCATAGACTTACACAAATTTAACAGTTGCATCATAACAGCTAATATCTTTATCCTTTGGTAGTGATATAATTCTTACATCTATCTAAACTCCAGTTTAGTATACTGTATGACTCTTAAAGGGACCCTGCTGTTAGCTAAGAGCAGAAGAACACTATAACAAGGATGCCATTTCATGACTATTCCTCATTCTTCAGTACAGAGAGAACATCCCTACCTTCCACTCCATGGTCTCCTGGATCCCTCTCTGTTGTACAGTAAGATCATAAGAACATTTGCTGGTCAGACCCACACCCACCTTACCCAGTATCCTGTGTCACACACTGCCAGATTGTGGATGCTGCAAGAGAGAGTGAACTGGGCATGACAGGGTTTTTTGTCCTACTGTTCTTCTTTCATGTGCAGCCTCCAGCATTTAAGGTCTAGGAAGTTCTGATTCAGAGGCTGTATCCCTAATTCCTATGCTCAATAGCCACTGATGCTTTTTTCTTCCAAAAAATCGTCCAATCTTTTTTTGAATCTGCCTAAACTGTCTGCTTCCACAGCACCTAGTGGCAACGAATTCTGCACATGAATTACATGCTGTGTGGGTATGTCTACACATACTAGACTAATCGACTGATCTAATGTGCAGCTAAGTGTTACCATCTACATGTGCACCACAATTAGTGTGCACCTGGAGCTCAGGGCTAAGACCCTGTGCCCCCTGCCAGCCTGGGGCTGGCACCCAGGGGAGCCTAGAACTCCCCCTACCTGCCACAGGGGGGTAGAGTAGGGCAGGAGCAGCCCTGGAGTAAGCTGCTCCTGTAGGGCTCAGTTTGCTCCTGACCTAGGCATATATGTAAATGTATGCCCAGGCACAGTTTAATGAACCTGGATTTTCTTCACAAAAAAGGCAGGCATATTAATTGCACGAGTAAGTCCCCCACCTATGAAAAAGAATTTCCTTTTGTTAGTTTTGAACTTATTACCTACTAGTATCATTTTGTGACCCCTAGTTCTTGTACTGCAAGAGATAATAATAAATCCCTATGTACTTTCTCTTAATTTAGTATTTTGCAAACCCTTATCATCCTGAAAGGTACTTTGCAAACTCTTCAAGATGAGCTTCAACGTTTAACTGTCTCTCTGGCCCTTTTGAGTAGGCTTCTCATCCTGTTTCTGAGCACGTATTTTAAATTGTGTATATTATTTAGTTGAAAACTGTCCATTGGGTAAAAGAGGCCAAGTTGTCTTTTTAATGCTGTAAAATGAATCTGAACTCTCTTTTTATATACTAGTTGGATCTTTCAAATGTAATTCCTGGTGACTTCCGAGTGAACAAGTGAAAAATAAAACAAAAAACCTCTCAATTTTTGGTTGTATCTTAAATTTTGGACCTACAGCCCTCTGCCAATATCTGGAGATGTTGTAACGTTCAAGTAGCATGTGTGACTAATTATACCAAGTGAAATATTGTAGGTCCAGCACAGTTGTTGCTAACTGGCCAGGCATATATCATTTTGCACTATATAACAGACCCCCTGAAAAAGTAAAAAATGAAATCTGGTTATTTGAGACATACAAATAACCAGATTTCATTATTTGGTTTTCAAGTTTTAAATAGTTTTATTAGTACAAGAAAAGTCACCCCCACACCCAAAAAAATCCTCCCCAACCACCTGCCCCAATGAAAATATATTTAATCAGAATATAATGCAATCTTCAGACTTTAAGTAGTCTTTAAAACATTTTAAATAATGCTTATTCCAAAAATAGGTATTTTTTTCTATTCATTGCTTCCAAAATAGTCGGTTTGCAATCCATTGTACTGTGGGTCAACGCAAACACTTTGGCTAAGGCATGATGAGTGGTATCCACAGAGCATATTGGCTATGTTAATATTAATAATTATAACCAAACTAATCTTCACATATTGCAATGGAGCCCCCTTTCCTGTCCTGCTCTCTATGTAAACATGCACAGAGCAGAACGTATTGAAGTTCAAGAATTCTCAGTGCACCCAAAAAAAAATCTTTATTGTACTGTTATCATCTTGTGAGCGAGTCTGTCAGCCATTTCCTCCAAGCCACCCCATCTGCCCAAAATCCACCACTGATCTCCAGTTTAAGCATTCTCAATTTAGGGGAAAAAATAGAATTATTTTTTCATTGCCTTCTGCTCAAGCCTCTGGCAGTCATATCAACAGCCCCATCTGTTCGTTTCTAAGCTTAATCCCAAACAGATCCCTGATTTCAGGATTCTCAATTTAAAGGGAATATATAAAAAAAGCTACACACACACACACACACACACACACACACACACACACACACACACACACACACACACACA
>NW_017728918.1:14025511-14056425 GCF_001723895.1 Crocodylus porosus | reverse complement strand
ATGTGCGCGTGTGCACGCACGCACGCACACACATACACACACACACACAGTGTCCTCTCATATTATACACATTTTTACTTAAATGAAAAGCGTTCTAAAGCACTAAGGTGTGCTCAGCCAATCAAATCTCTGGCCTGGCTGAACACTGCTAACATGATACGTTTCCTTTGGAGCAGAGATGTCAGAACTGTTAAATCACCAGGCCTGACAGCACACACTAGATTTTCAGAGCCAGGCCTGAAGCAACAAAATAAAATGTCTATACATATGTCTTACAGTTGTCATCCTGCATCATGTTGCGCCATTCTAACATGAAGCAGAGGCAGATGCCCCATCACTGCGGGTACCATTGAGTTTCCACCACTTTTGCATGATCTAGAATCTACATGGGAAGAAAAAAACAACTGGTCCAATATTTCTGATGTTACATTAGACGTTAACTAGAACATTTCAATGGATTCAATAAAGGGCTAAAACAAAGCCATTAAACACTGTTTTAAAAATGTGAGAAAGAAAGAAGGAAGACTCACATAAAGCACAGTTGGAGTGCTTAAATAGAAGTCTGGAAGAGCTTGTTGACACCAATGTAGTTTCTGGCATTCATTTCAAGGGCACCTGCATTTCAGCCCTAACACATCGTGTAACTCCAAGTCCTACTAATTTATGTTTCCTGGTTGGTCTTCAGGTTCCCGCTGGGTATTCCAGCCACAACACTTACTAGTAGTGGTAGGAGAGGACTGAGACCACCGCATGGTGACATTAGGCTTCACAAACAATTAGTCTTCAGCACATCTCGTTAGAAGTGAAGGGATTCTTGTCCCACAGATAATCTGCATAACTTGCATTTGTATATCATACTTTATTTGACTAATTTGAAAAGTCCCATGATGCAGCCTTCTCTTAGGTTTACAGAACAAAAAGAAAATATCTTGCATCTCTAGAAATTAGGTCGTTACATGAATGTACACCATAGCCCTTTTTCTGCACTTGGGCAAAGGTGTCTCAACCAATTTAAGTGGCAATTTCACCCTAAGCTACCTAGTTAAGCTGGAGATTTTGGCAAGACTCTGGGTTTATTTTAGTAGCAGCTGGTGACCCACCACCTTGCAGTGAGCGTGCAAGCTAAATCACTCAAGTGTTCAAAGTCCTCCAGCATCTTGCCAAAAGTCCCTTCTTACACTCAGGTGGACAATCAAGTTTTCCCACCGTTCATTGGGAAGCATCACAGAACATCTCAACTTTTTTTTGGTTTGGGGTGGTAGCAGGGCTAAAAGGGGCACACCATAAGGGAGTACCAGGATACTGAGTATATGCACCACAGGAGTTCAAAGTGTTCTGTTCCTTACCCAGACGGATCAGCCCCAGATTCAGGAGACAGGGGTACAAATGGTGCTGCAAGAAGCCGTTTAGAGCTAGTCAAAAAGAGGAGTGGATGCAAGCGAAAGAGACAAAGAGGGAAAATAACTTGGTTCATTTCATTTTAAAGTTGCTTGCAGCAAAGTGACTTTTTTCCAAATCTTTTATGGAAAAATGTAATTGCATTTCTACGAGAATAAATAAATATATCTTTCCACCACTTTTTCTGAATGAAAAAGGGTAAAAATGTGAAAACTTTCCTTAGGAAAGAATTTTGTCTCATTTTTCACCTTCTTGCAGTGGAAAAAGGGGTTGGGAGTTGGGAGAAAAAAAAGCAAAAGTATTTTTTGCTAATAGAAGTAACAACAAATTTAAACATGGGTTTGAATCACTGAAACTGTAACTTGTAGATATATACTTGCAAAAATGTTTAGATGATATCTTTCGTCAAAAAATATCTGACCCACAAAATCTGGTCTTATTCCCTAATCAGCCAAGCCTTTATTGTGCTTTGATGAGTTAAACTTTTAAATCTGTTTCAAAATTTTTATTATGATTCCCTTACTAGGACTGACTAGCACTTTTTACCAAAAGTACCCCTGACTGCAGTAAGAAACAAAGGCAACTTTCTCAAATAAAGAAAGATTTAGTTCATTTCAAAAGCACTGCCCTGAACTACCTAATCTGCTCAGCTTAATTGATAGCAGCAGCTGGGCATACTGCTTTTGCCAAACCTCTGTGGCCCAAATTTATTATACATCAGATGAGGTTTTATGCAAAATATAATTATCAATCATCTTCAACAATAAAGTGAGCATGTAGTATTCAGTCCATTTTATATACATATATCATATTTTACAGGACAGATAAGGTTCTTTGGGTGAATATGATATCTCTCATTAGACCAATTTAAATAGTTGGAAAAAAAAATTTATAGCAAGCTTTCGGGTTTAAAAACCCTTCATCAGGCTGAGGAAGCATCTGCAATTGGTGTGTGCTCTTCCTGGATGAAATGAATAGTAAAGAATCCAGAGGCTGGGCTGGTACGCATGCAAAACAAGCAGTCATTGAAAATGTTAATTGAAGAGTGATTGGGGAGAGACAGACTGGGTAGAGGGGAAGAGATAAGGGGGATGAATGTAGCAGTTAAATAGTGGAGGGGTACCAGGGGAGTCAGATGTCAGGCAGGTTATAATGTGTTATAAATCCAATGTCTATATTTAGTCCATAATTGTTTGTATCCAGGAGGTTGATGAAGTGGAGTTCATAGGCTCGTCTCTGGGAAGTGTTTTGTAAGTTCCCTTTGAGGATCAGAACTGAGAGATTGGAGAGAGAGGGGTTTTCTTTTGAGAAATGTGCCCCCACAAGTAATTGGGTATTCCTGTCTTTGACAGATTTCTGGTGTGCGTTCATTCTGGTGCACAATTGTTGTTTGGTCTCTCCTATGTATTTTCCATACATTTCTGGAGGTGCAGCTGTAAGATGGCTCTGTTGTGGGGTGTAATAATTGTGGGGGTGGTGGAGGGGTGTTGGCAGCTTTAGCATTTCTTGTCATGGCATGGTCTGGATCCATCTGGTGAGTTCTGGGCCTGAGAAAGTTTGCTTTTGATGATGAGGTTAGCGAGGTTCGCTGCTTGTTTGAAGGTTAAGATAAGTTGTTCTGGGAAGATCTCTTTAAGAATAGGGTCTCTTTCTAGTATGGGTTGCAATTGTTTGAGGTTTTTCCATATGGGTTCGAGGGAGTGGTTATATGTCATAACCAGTGGTGTGCGATTCGTGGGGGGATCTTCTGTACTACAGAAATTCTTCACATGGTATCTGGGTGGCTCTTCCAAACATGCGATCTATCTCTCTGGAGGTGTGTCCTTCTTGGGTGAGTGTCATATTTTACAATAACTTTCACACAATGGGTATAGCCAATCAAGATGCTTTACTGTGTAGTAGACTGATCTACCGTGCAGTAAAGTATCACTATGTAACCACCCCCATGAGCTACTACACAGTAGATTAGTCTACTGCACAGTTTTCCATTAGCTGTAAATACAAGTAGTAGATTTACCATGCAGTAGCTACCACACAGTAATGCATGGTTAGATACTTGACCGGGAGCAAATTGCTTATGGTCAGCCAGGACAACAGGGGGGCAGGAGAACAATCCTCTGTCCCAAGAGCTGTCTGCTACTAGGTGTACTCCAATCATGGTGCCCAGGCCTGAACAATGTCACCCTGTTCCAGCAGCAGGTACCTCCTGGCTCCTGGCTATAAATTTGGAGTGGGTGCTGAGAGATTTCTCCTTACCTTCAGAAGCTGCCCACTGCTGGACAGGCTCCAGTCATGGAGCCCAGGCTGGGACAATGGCCCCATGCTCTGGCAGCTGCTGGGGACAGGAAGCAATCTCCCAGCCTAGCTGCAGTTGTGGAGCTGGGGTTGAGAGCTGCCTGTTGCTGGGGCAGGGGGACATTGTCCTGACCCAGCTCCATGATCAGAGCGGGGCTTCTGCTGCAAGTAGTTTTGGGTTTGTCTACACATGCAGTTAATGTGCCTAATTTTTTTGCACAGGCTCATTAAACCACTCCTGGGCAGCACATCTACACATGTGCCTGCATCAGGAACACATTGCATCTGACATGAGCAGCCCAGTCCAAGGCTGTTCCTGCCCTGCTCTGCCCCCCTGCCCCTAGCTGTCATCGTTCTGGGGGCAGCCCCAATCTGGATGTGGTGGAGAAGAACTGCCACAGTTCAACAGACAGCTCCTTGCCTGCCATGTGCAATGGGGGCCAAATTGAGGCCTGAGCTAGGACAGCTTTCCCTTTCCCCTGGGTCTCAGAGCCACCCCCAATCTCCCAGCAACTGGCAGGGAGCTGCACACTAAGCCAGGACAGCTCCCCCCTGCCACCTAGGCTGACTGGAAGCAAATTATTTTAAGGTGCCGTTTTCTAGAACCTGTATCTGTGGGTACTAGCAGGCGGCACTTTACGTTTATTTACTGTGCAGTAATTGCTGCACATATGTAGACAGTGACACTTTACTGCACATTATATTAATCTAATGCTCAGTAAAGCATCTTGTGTCGATGCACCCTGCTTGTAATAATTGAACATATTAAGACAGAGTAACTTGCCTTCAAAATATGAGGGGAAGCTAGATGGGTTAGGATGACATGGAAGATATAGACCCTTTTATATTCATATTACTGTTTCAGAACTATCGATTGAATCTTGACTGAACATTTTGATGCCTCATGCAGTGGAAGCTAGCTAGGCAATATTGATAGCTTCATAAAGTTTCTGGCCAGAAGGAAACATTAAATCATCCAGTCTGACTTGTGTTTTGTAACAGGTCATTAAATCTTACCCAGTTACCTGTGTATCAAATCAAATGATTAGTATATGACTAAAAGCACATGTTTCAGAAAGGTATTGATCTAAAAACTTCTTACTGACCATATCCCCAGAGCCTGGAATAGACTCCCCCTAAATGTGGTGTAAGCACCTACTCTGGAAACTTTCAAGAAACACTCCGATGCCTATCTTGTCTTATCTTACCTTATCTTATCTTATCTTATCTTGCTGGGATCATTTGACTCCAGCTGATGCCAGCAGAAGAATTTCGTTCCACTCCCTGAGGCTGCCCTGGGCTGTCCCAGAGACTAGCAGCAGCTAAGGCAAGCAAGCAGCTATGGGGTTCAGGAAGGGAAGAATTCCTGCCCTGGGCTGGGGGACCTTGGGCTGGGGTGTGGGAAGCCTCCCAAGGAGGGGTTCCCTGGGGCCTCCATGCTGGGCTGCATGGGGAAGCACCCAGCTAGGAGGATTTCTCCCCTCTTCCTCTTGTGGCAGTGGCTGAAGCAATCAGCAGCTGGGAAGAAGAAGCCAGGGCTGCCTGGCTGGGGAACCCAGGCTGGGGGAAAACCTCTGAGGGGGAGGCTTCCCCACGGTGGGCCAGCACCAGACAAGGGGCTCCTCAACCTCCTGTAGGGGAACAACAGGGGGTTGCAGGCATGTATTGGGGAGCCAATCAGGGATGGACCCACTTGGCTGGGATGGAAATGACCAGTAGGCTGGGAGACTTGCTATAGCACCCTCACTTACTGATCAGGGTCTGTGCGGGCCTCCCCCGGCCATTCCCAATCGAAATCAGAACATCAGTGTACTTGGTTATCAGCTCAATCTTCACAATTTAGAGGAAGCTGCAACGATTGAATTGATTCTGCCTTGGGATTTTTTACTTACTTTCTTAGCGCCAGTGTATTACATATCTGAACCAGTTTCCAATCACTTATACCGCTTTATGTGCAATTTCTGTCCTTAGCCAGGATCTACAAAGCGCCATATGAAAACCAAAGCTAAAAACACCCTATAATGTGTCATATGTAAAAAACAGAGAAGATTAGAGAAATATCAATGCCCTTCTGCTGCAATAGGAGTGATTGATAAACTTAGCTGACTCCCACTTTTTGTCATTTGCCAGTTAATCAGTTCCCAAGCCATTAAATGTGTGGTCTATCAATTCTGTACAATGCTATTGTTTTATCTTTCTTAAACACTCTCACAACACTATTAATAGTTTTTCTATATCAGTTGGACTTAAACCATTGATAAATGTTTTTGTTTCCAATATTCTGAAAAAAAGAAAAGCCTTCTTAATACATTTAGTACTTCAAGGTGTGTATTTTTCCTTATGTCACTGGCTTTCTTTATCAATTTATCATTTTTCTAACTTCATCACTTTTAATATATATTGACTCTTATTATTTCTTCTTTTTTTCCCATTTTTTTAAAATTTCTTATTCCTTCACTTATAAACCTTCACTTTAATCCATGCTTATCATTTTTCTTAGAATCATTGAATCATACAAAATTAAAGGTGGAAGGGACCTCAGGAAGTCAAGTAGTCCAACCACATGCTCAGAAGAGGACCAGACCCAACTAAATCATCCCAGCCAAGGCTTTGTCTCACCATGTCTTAGAAAACCCCAAGGGTAGAGATTCTACCACCTCTCTGGGTGTTCCAGTGTTTTACTACCCTTCTAATAAGGACATTTGTCCTAATAGCTAACCTAAACTTTCCTTGCTGCAACTTGGGACCGTTGCTCCTTGTTCTCTCATCTGTCACCACTGAGAACAGTTCACCTCCATCCTCTTTTGAACCACCTTTCAGGTAGTTGAAGGCTGCTATTAAATCCCCTCTCAGTCTTCTCTTTTCTACACTAAATAAGCCCAGTTCTGTCAGTTTTTTCCTCATAAATCATGTCCTCCAGCCCCCTCACCATTTTTGTTGCTTTCTGCTGGACCCTCTTCAATGTTTTCACATCCTTTCTGTAGTGGAGGGCCCAAAACTGAACACAGGACTCCAGATGTGGCCTTGTCAGAGCTGAATAGAGGGGAATAATTGATTTCCTTGATCTGCTGGCATCAGTCCTACCAATCGAGGCCAGTACATTTTAAGCCTTCTTGGTAACAAGGGCACAGTGATGGCCAATATTCAGTTTCTTGTCCAATGTAACTCCGAGGTCCTGATCTGCAGAGCTGCTGTCTCGCCAGGCAGCCCCCAGCCTGCCCCAGTGCATGGAATTATTCTGTCCTAAGTGCAGGACATTGCACTTGTCCTTATTGAAACTCATAAGACTTCTTTTGGTCCAATCCTCCAATTTGTCTAGGTCTCTCTGAAACCTAATCCTTTCCTCCACCATATCTACCACTCCCCCCAGCTAGGTGTCATCTACAAAACTGCTGAGGTTGCACTTTATGCCATCTTCCAGGTCTTTGATGAAGACATTGAACAAAACTGGCCCCAGGACCAACCCATGGGGCACTCCACTTCATACCGGTTTATGACTCATTGTCACACCATTAACTACTACCCTGTGAAACTGATAATCCAGCCAGTTATCTATCTATTTTACAGTCTATTAAACCAAACAGTGCTTCCTTAGCTTGCCTGTGAGAATGTTGTTGGAGACAATATCAAAAGCAAAATTGCTAAAATCAAGAGATACCATGTCCACTGCTCTCCCTGCATCCACAAAGCCTTTCACCTCACCATAGAAGGCAATCAGGTTGGTCAAGCATGACTTGCCCTTTGTGAATCCATGCTGACTGTTCCTAATCAGCTTCTTCTGCTCCAAGTGATTAGAAATGGATTCCTTGAGGACCTGCTCCATGATTTTTTCAGGGATTGAGGTGAGGCTGACTTGTCTGTAGTTCCCTCCTGGGGATCCTCCTGTTACTTTTTCCCGTTCTTAAAGGGCACTATGTTTGCCCTTGTCCAACCATCCTGGACCTCTCCTGATAGCTATGAATTTTCAAAGATGATGGCCAGTAGTGCTGCAAGCTAACTCCCTCAGCACCCTTAGGTGCATCCCATCTGGTCCCAGGGACTTCTATATCTCCATCTTTGCTAAATAGTGCCTAACCTGGTCTTTCATCACTGTTGGCTGCTCACTACCTCCCCAAACTGTGTTCCAGGTGCAGTAGTCTGGGAGCTGACCTTGCCTGTGAAGACTGAGGTGAAAAAGGCATTGAGCACTTCAGCCTTTCTTCATCCTCTGTCACTAAGTTGCCTCCCCAATATTTTAAGGGACCCATACTTTCCCTGATCTCCTCTTGTTACTGATATACTTGTAAAAACCCTTTTTATTGTCCCTTTCTAGCTGCAACTCCAATTAAACTTTAGCATTCCTGCCTTCATATGTGCATGCCCAAGCTTGTCTGTCCAAGTTTCCACTTCCTGTAGGCTTCTATTTTTTGGTTAAGTTTCCTGAGGAATTCCCTACTAAACCAAGCTGGTCTTCTGCTTTACTTGCTAGTCCTTCTGCACACTGGAATGGTTTGTTCCCTCACTCTCAGGAAGGCTTCTTTAAATACAGCCAGCTTTCTTGGGCTCCTCTCCACCTCAGGCTGGCTTCCCAGAGAATCCTGCTCATGAGTTCCCTGAGTGAGTCGAAGTCTGCTTTTCTGAAATCTAGGGTCCTTACTCTGCTGCTCTCAATCCTTCCTTTCCTCAGGAAACTGAACTCAATCATCTCATAGTTGCTGTTGGGCAAATTTCCATTCATTATTACATTCCCCACAAATTCTTCCTTGTTTGTGAGCATCACGTCAAGAAAAATATGGCCCCTTATTGGCCACTCCAACCCTTGCATCAGAAGGTTGTCCCCAAAACTGTCCAAAAACTATGGGGATTTTCTGTGCCAGTGGCAATGCGCAGGGGGTGCATAGGGGTGCACATGCACCCCTTGAGATCGCTGGTGTACCCCCTGTCAGGCTGCACTCCCCACTTAGGTGATGAGCAGGGGGGGCAGGTGGGAGCGCCAGTTCTCTCTCCCCCACCCGTGAGCACTGGCCAGGGAGTGGCAGTGCCGGATGAAGTGTCTGTGGCACTCCCAGAAGCGGCT
The DNA here is from genome assembly GCF_001723895.1 of Crocodylus porosus. NCBI lineage: Eukaryota > Metazoa > Chordata > Crocodylia > Crocodylidae > Crocodylus > Crocodylus porosus. The sequence goes on along the minus strand of NW_017728918.1, from coordinate 14,047,676 downwards.
GCCTCTGCTTCCAGTGCCATATGAAGTTGTCACTTCCAGGTGAGTTCAATTTGCCATGAGAGACCCCTCTCCCCCCAGTCAGTATGATCAGCAGTAGGGAGACCCACCCCTGGTCACTGAGGGGGCATGTGCTGGTCGCTGGTTGCTGTGGGAGGGCATGTGCCCCCCCCGACTAAGGTGGCACCAGTTGCCCATGTCCTGTGCACTGCTATATTGCCCTCCTCTCACATGTCAGGAGGACTGAAGTCCCCAGTGAGAACCAGGGCCTGTAATCAGGAAACTTCCACTACCTGTTTGAAGAAAGCCTCATCCACCATGTCTTCCTGATCTGGTGGTCTATATCAGACCCCCACCATGACATCACCCTTGTTGCACTCCCCTTTCTTCATATGGAATCATATTTTTGAGGCATTTAATACTAAGCACAATTGTGTGTGTTTATATATAACTTATTGTAATGGTAACCTCTTTGCACTTCTTTTATTGTAGTCAGGTCAGTCATGATCACTTCTCCATGGCAGCCACCAGCTTGCATTAAGTTGTTAAATTCATCTGTATTCACCTAAAGGAAATCCAAAATAGAAACAACATGGTAGTATCATAAAATGTTTACCTAGGCAATGGTCTTGTCATGGGCTGATGCCTCCAAAGATCTTAACTACAGCATGCAGGTATCAAAAAGAAACTCAAGGGCCACATCCAGACAAGCATGCACATGCACCATGTGGTGCTCAAAGGCTTTAGAGACACTGAAAAATCCACACAGAACATGGGAAAAGGTTCTCCATGCTTCCTATTTGCAACACACAGCCAAAATTAGAAAGCAGGAAATCCTAATCTTAAAAAAAAGGGTACAAAAAGCAGGGGGGCACTCATGGCTGCAGTGTGCGCCTCCCAAAACCAGAGCCTGGCCAGTCAGAGCCACACTCTTGTTGCTGGTCAGGCTTCACATGGCCAGGTTGCCACCACTGGTGCCTTTGCACGCTCTCAGAACCCCCAGCTAAAGCTGCTGTGTTCAGCCCAGATGCTGGCCACAGTCTTCCCTTCCTGGGGAAAAGTGTATGCATGCTTGTCTGGATGTGTCCAACAAGGGAAAATACATATGAAGGGAAATGTATTTGTATTCTAGCATAAAGAACATCCTTTATACCAAAGAAAATCAGCCCTGTTTGGGGCAATATTTTTTAGCATAAAAAGCTGACCTGCTCAGTGGTTTACAGCTAGTGGCCAAGCTAAGCTGTAATAAGGAAGTGAAAGGGCATAAAGCAAAGAATATTGAAGCAAGTATATTCAGAATTAAACAATATTCTTAAAAACTGCATGAATTTTTCCTAACGGAGGAATGAATCCAAAAGAATGGAATGATTCAAAAGAAACATGAATGCCTAACTCATTCAAGTTTAGTGATCCTTATACAGAGTTCTCCTGAACAGGCAACCTTCAGTAAAAAATACTGGAGTTTGAAACACGCTATGTGTTGCCACTTGTGGTTTTCTATTCAGTTGAATTCTCTGAATGCTTAGTAGATTGTTAGAGAAATGCAAAACTCTAGAACTCTTGGTTCAGAGATAATACCTTTTATTAGACCAACAAAGACATTTGAAAACAATTACCTCAAGTTTTTGGGCACACATACCCTTCCTCAGGCTCAGGGAAAATTAAAGATGGAAAAAGTCCCCATAGGCAGAAAATAAATTTCATTTTTGCACAGAGGAAGCTGAAGATGAAAGTAGGAATTTGTAAAGTTTACTTAAAATCCCTGAATTCAGTCTATAGAATAGGCTTACCTCCATTCCCTGGACCATTATTAGTTGCTACCACTGGCAACCCAACTTCAACTGCACATTTTGAAATTCAGGACTTGTTATATATCAAGGCTGTATGATTGGTACAATGAGAACAAATCAAATTTGAAAACAAAAGCAGCCTTGTTTCATAAAAAACATTGGCCTTCATGGGCTAGATCCAGATAATCCTAATGATTATAGTGGGCTTTAGATCAAGCTACAGTGTCTGAGGAATTCAGAATATTAATGTTGACAGTTTTATTTCATGTAATTGGTTTGTTTTGTTCATACATTGAAATGGCACTTATGTAGCCATGTAATGGCAATTTTGTCACTTATGTGCAATTTAGATTAAACATGGCTATGTTGAGCCTGTTCTTTTATGCACATTCGCAGTACCATTTTCTCTGGTGGCACAGGTGAATGGGCAAAACATATCTCCCAGGCGTGCACATAATATTGAGTAACCTCCGCAAAAAAACCCTACAGGTCAGTATTTGTTGCTAGATGAGAACCTCCCACCCAGTAGCCCAAAAACAAAGATACTTTCATGAAGAGAAGTGGGTTCTAGGCCTGCTAGATGCAAAAGAGGTTAGAAGCTCTATCCCCTACATCACAGCAAAGTCCTTAAAAGCTAAGCATTGTTCTCCAGCCAACTGAGCCACCAGGAAAAGATAATAAGTAGGACCAGAAGGAAAAGAACAAGCCAGATAGAAACAAATGGCTCTGGGCCTTGGGTCCAACAGGGCAATAACTATCACAATCATGTTTATCTAGTGCATACAGTCCAGAGGAGAGGAGACCCACGCGCATGATCAGAGGGCAGGAGAACAGCCCTTATGGTGAGATGCTGAGAGCCATGGCACTCCTCACCCTGCAAAAGTGAAGGCTCAGGGGGGGCCTAGTGGCTGCCTATAAGTATATAAGGGGTGTACATCAGGATCTGGGGGAATGCCTGTTCATCAGAGCAGCCCAAGGGATGACAAGGTCAAACGGTCACAAACTCCTCCAAGACCATTTCAGGCTGGACATAAAGAAAAACTTCTTTACTGTCTGAGCCCCCATAGCCTGGAACAGACTGCCTCCAGAGGTGGTGCAAGTACCTACTCTGGTCTCCTTTAAGAGACATCTAGACATTTATCTTGCTGGGATCCTTTGAGCCCAGCTGACTTCCTGCCCCTAGGGCAGGGGGCTGGACCCAATGATCTCCAGAGGTCCCTTCTGGCCCTAATGTCTATGAAATCTATGAAATCTATATTAAATGCAAGGTGCAGTGGGAAACCTTAAAGAGGAAGGTTCTGGCAATGCTAAGGAAACAAGCTAAGGAAATACAGACTAGATAAATGTACTGTAATGGGGATACATAACTGGTTGGATCATCATGCTCACAAGTAGTCATCAGTGACTCAGTATCTAGCTGGGAGGAGGTATCAAGTGGGGATCCCCAGGGGCCTGTTATGGGTCTAGCATTGTTTATCTTCATTAATGATTTGGATGATGGAACTGAGTGTATGCCTAGCAAATCTATGGAGGATACCAAATTGGGTGGAATTGGGTGGAGGGCATGGCTGGGATCCAGAAACTTAGATAGACTGGAGAAATGGTCCATAATCAATCAGATGAGATTCATCAAGGACAAATACAAAGTCCTGCACTTGGGATGGAATAACCACATGCCCATTTTCAGACTGGGAAATGACTGGCTAGGAGGCAGTACTGCAGAGAAGGACCGGGGGGTTACAGTTCACTATAAGCTGAAAGAGAAAGCAGTGCGTTTTTGTTGGGAAAAAAAAGGCACCTGGGTTTTACACTGGTTTGTATTAACAGTGTCACTTGTAGACCTGTGCACAAATGCTAATACGCATGTGTGTGTGCGCGTGCACACAGACACACACAGACACACACTGCCCCTCTTGGGATCCAATTGATCAAGCTATCACACAAAATAAACTTCTGCTTCTGCCTTCCCACAAGTCAAACCTTCCTTCTTTTATGCAGGGTTTTCCAAAGCCCTCTATGAAAGGAAGTATCTCACACTTCTAACCAGTCCCTTCAAGCTGGTGCAGGAAGAGGTTCTGTGTAAACTTGGACTCTACACATGACCCACAGGCTTCGTATATAACCCTGCCATTCACATAACCCCATCATTTATGCCATGATGCCCTGGGGACTACATCACCCAATAATTTCTCCTAGGGATTAAACATCACCAAGCTTGTAGGATCAGGACTCGAAAAAGATGCTCTGAGCTGTACATCTTCCCCAAGACCAATGCTCGGTTACAGAAAGGTTGATTCTTGTTTACACGAATAGGAGGGCCTATTACACCATTCTGGCAGTTGAAACAATCCTAAAAGTGGGTAAAAATTAAAACTGCCAATGTAATATAGCAGATATGGGCCTAAAGGAGAATCTGGTCCTGCTTTAAGTGCTTTCCAGTATTAAATATAGCACAGGTTATATAGGATAAGCTACAGAAAACTGCTGTGCAAAGCAACATATCAACATGCTTTACAAATGTATGTAGCTCTGATGAAACCAAAGTGGCACGAAGCATCTAGCCCTTCCAGATGGAAAGACATTTTAGAGACAATGAGAAAGAGAATGTTATATATATTCACAGGGCTAACTTGAAAATGTGTTCTTCAAGGGCACAGATGTGTCCTGGGAGAAAGTCATTCTTTCTGTGAAATGCTCCTTTTTCCTCTTCTTCTGCCTCCTTTGTTTCCATCAGCAGGCAAAGCGCATTGCACTGTAGGATGGAAAAGCTCAGCTATCATAAAAAATCTTGCAAAAGGGAGGAGAAAATGGCAACACTAGTAGGATAAGCCAAAGCCTTTGTTATTGTCACTAGCAGCTGTACATGTATGGGGGCACTTATAACATATGGACCACTATGGTGTCCCTGTCAGCATGCCATAATCAGGCAGCTCTGTCAAGTGAGGGTCAATCTTGCATCTATCAGAGTCAAAGAACAGAGCATCATATGCTTATAGGTGCCAGCGAGAACACTTTCATTTTCTGGGAAATGAGAATATAGCTGTGTCATGCCTTTGACAAGAAATTGCCATTTCTGTGTAGGAGCTGGCCCTTTTCCAGTGTTTACTCTGAGTGCATCTTCCTTTAGGGATGCAAGAGGAATTGTCACTGGTCCAAAACAACATACTTAAAGTGTAATATGCCAAGTGCCTGGAATGGCCTAGTAGGCTAAAATACACATTTAGAGGACTTGCTGTTCACACAAGCAGTTTTCTTTTATTAATCAGACAGCAAACTAACGGTCTAGTTCATTAAAATAATGCCTGGATATGTCTTTTCATGTGCCAAAATGGCTGTTTTTATTCCAGAACTAAATAGCCTAAATGTCTTTTGTTTTAGTTTGCTTTCTGTATAAACGATACTGTGGGCAACTCTGCTGGCATTTAGAGGAGCTAAAGGTTAAAGGAAGCAGACAAGCAGATATGGAAATCCAATTTGGACTGTAGAAAACTACAATCTGGCTCATCGCAGCACTCATTGCACACTCATAGTTGGAGTATCTGTGAACCTGGTGTGACGTCAAGGCAAAATGCTCATGAGGAAAGGCAGAGCAAGGGACTTAGAACAATTACAAATGGCACTGATGGCCTACAAGATTACAATGCTTCTCAATGGAAAGAGACAGATGCAAAGGACATCATCATAATTATTATTATTGTTGTTGTTGTTGTTGTTATTCTTATTCTTATTATTACTATTTAGGGTACTGAGCAAAAAAAAAAAAAATCCTCCATTCACGATAAATATGCTGCTGAGCTGGGGAGATTTCAGCACATACTTAGTGACTCCTTTGGTTCATTGGACGGTAGTGGATTTCAGCAGTAGTACAACGAAGAAAAGATGAGAGTCTGCATGCATTTTACAGTGCTCAAGCATAGTCTTCTTTTTGAGCTTGGAAACACTGTAGGACACTAGGAAGTGGTAATAAGTAGTCTCATAAGCATAAAAGCAGGGACACGTTCAACTTAGCGGAGTTAGAAGACATATCTCACAACTGCTGTAGTGGTCTGAGGCATTCCAAGTTGTGTATGTAAAAATGGGTGTTATTTTTAATTGAGTCAAAGAAAGGTGCAAGAAACTTTGCTTCAAGAGAAAGAGAAATGGAGAGCAAATAAGAAGTAAAACAAAGACCAACCAAGAGAAACTTATATGGTATCGTCTTTGGTATCTGTCACGTGGCACGTTCGTCTGACAGCTCCTCTTCCAGAAAGCGCTTACTGTTGAAATAAAACTTTCATTTTGGAATTTTCATGCTTACTAACAGTTGGAGAAAACCCTAGCTTGCGTGCCATTTTCCCCCATAAGACACTGACACACACAATCATAATGGGAAAACTAATGAATTTTTTTGCTTGGGAACTGTAAGTTCAGCAAGAGGACAGCACAGAAGGGCTCTCTCCTTGCACTAGTGCTCTTCGATGTGTTCTTGTCATGTTTAATATTGTGCTGCGAAAGTTGTGCTGTTAATAGTTTATAGAGATTGGCACTCATCCAACTTGAAGCTAGATTGTTTTACATCACTGCAAACACTTAGAGCACATTATGTTGTTTTTTCATTACAGCACTCAAATGCTGAGAGGAGGGTGAAAAGCGTGTATTGCACAAAAACAATGATTCCAAAAAAATAAATGTCTATAGCAAGCCTAAGAGTGTTGCTTTTCTGTAAATTAGCAGCCTCTAAAATAAAACATGGGGAGAAAGGCAGAGACTGACTTCAAGGGTAAAGGTTGTAAGTTGTGTGTTTCTTGAGAGTTACTTCCTGCTGTGCACTTATACTATTTTTGCTGTGTTACTAGATGATTACATTTATTCTTTGCCACCTTAGAAGCTCAATTTTTCTTGCTGATGGAAACAAGGATCATGCCATTTTGCTTGTTCTTTTGTTGAAAGATGGACTGGAAATAGACCAACATCATTTAGGACACAGGAAAGGCCGAGAAGAATCAACCTTGTAAATGTGTTCTGTCATCAAACTCAGGAGTAAATGACACTGGAGTTGGAGACATGTTTCAGTGGAGGTTCAACTGTGTATGCTTGGCTAAACTATACATATTTTGATTCTCTTTTCTTTTTTGATAATTGCTTATTTTTGCCTTGTTTCCAACCCCTACCATTTCTCAGTATAGTAACTGTCAATAGACAACTGTATTTTTCTATACCTGTGAAGCATCTTGTCTTTTCTGGTATTTTCCACATTTACAGTGAGTTAGCTTTCCTGCTCTACAGCACGGCAAACCTAAGTGATATTCTGCAGACAGAGGGGGGGAGAGAAAACCAATGAGACTCTAGAGAGAAACCTTTGGCTTAGGTGAAGGTGGATTAATCTGGGAACACAAAAAGTCCATATGTTCTAAGTGGTCTGTTTATTTTTCTGTACAGTTGACAGCCTCTACTGATAAATGCCCTAGGAGGAAGATAAGTATGATACCCAAGTTTTACAAATAAGCTAAGAGAGATTTCACAAAGTCACTTCAGAAAAAACTAAAGAGAGATTCCCAATCTCTACAATGACAGAATCAAGTTGCCTTCATTCAGCCTCCTTGCCTTCTTCATTTCAGGTCAGACTTGCAGAAAAATGCCTTGATTCAAAAGCTTTTCTAACTATAGCCCAGCTATATAGTTAGTCCAATAAAAGATATCATCCTAAGAAATCACTGCATCTCACATAGTTTATAGACCATCATGGCTACATCACTCTTACACTGTCGTAACATGGAAGATACTGAAATTTGCCACTTACAATGGAAAATCCACAACCTAATGAAAAAAGAAGCCAGACTACACAGTGACATCTTCTTCCTAAGCCTATGCAGGATATACCACTTAAAACCTGTACCTAATGCACAGAACGCCATATATGCAACGCAGTTATGCAGAAAAACTTCAGAAACACTGAAAAACCATCTACTTCACCTAATCTACCCCGCAAAAGGGACCAATATACTTACTTATGCTGCTAAACTAAGAGATGTTAACTTGGAGACATACTTGATCACTATGCAGCAGAACCAAATGTACTAGCAAAATATCTGATGGCAGCCGCTCAACATAACATCCCTCTCACTCAGGGAACCGACAGACAGCATCCCCTGGGAAGCCATCCTAAGCAGGGAAAGGAGTTTAGGGGAGGTGGTTGTATTTCAAAGACACCTTAGTGTGCACATAGGAATAAACCATCCTGATGTATAGGAAAACTAGCAAATATGGCAGAAGACCAGCTTAGCTTAGCAAGGAAACTCTTCAGTGAACTAAAATACCAATAGGAAACTAAAAAGAAGTGGAAACTTAGGCAAATAACGAGGGAGGAGTATAAGAGTATTGCTGAGGCACGAAGGGAGGAAATCAGGAAGGCCAAAGCACAACTGGTGTTGCAGCTGGCAAGGGATTTGAAGGGTAACAAGAAGGGTTTCTCCATGTATGTCAGCCACAAGAGGAAGATCAGGGATAGTGTAGGCCCCTTGGTAAATCCAGAAGGCAACGTAGTGACAGAGGATGCAGAAAAGACTGAAGTACTCAATACCTTTTTCAACTCAGTCTTCACAGGCAAGGTCAGCTCCCAGATTACTGCACCAGGCAGCATAGTTTGGGGAGGAGGAGAGGAGCCAACAGTGGTAAAATAACAGGTTACAGGCCATCTAGAAAAGCTGGACATGTACAAGTCCATGGGGCTTGATGTGATGAACGTGAGGGTGCTGAGAGAGCTTATCACCATGATCCCAGAGCCACTGGCCATTATCTTTGAAAACTTGTGGCGATCAGGAGAGGTCCTGGACACCTTGAAAAGGGCAAATATAGTGCTTATCTTTAAGAAAGGGAAGAAGAAAGATCCAGAAAACTACAGAACAGTCAGCCTGACCTCAATCCCTGGAAAAATCATGGAGCAGATCCTCAAGAATTCATATCTAAGCACTTGGAGAAGAAGGGACTCCTATAGATGTGCAGTGAAGCTGCTTTGATGTGCTGTAAATCCAGCACATCAGAGCAGACTCTTAATTTACCCTTCTGGAGTGTGGAAGTTAATGTGCTTCAGCAGCCTCTAGCATCATGTCTATCAGCGTCCCTGCACTGAAAAATGGCAATGGGGCGCTTTAAACTAAAACTTGTTTGATGGGCTTTAGTTCAAAGCACCCCACTGCCATTTTTCAGCACAGAGATACTGATACATGTGATGCTCGGGCACTTAATTAGCGTGGCTCTCTAATTGAAGCACCCCCTTTCACCTCCCAGAGCATAACTATAAACACCCAAGGTGACTAGGAACAGCCAGTATGGATTCACCAAGGGCGAGTTATGCTTGACCAACCTCATTTCCTTTTATCATAAAATGATTGGCTCTGTGGATCGGGGATGTGATATACTTTGACTTTAGCAAGCCTTTTGACATGGTCTCCCACAACATTATTGCAAGCAAGCTAAGGGAGTACAGGTTGGATGAATGTACTGTAAGGTGGCTAGATAACTAGCTGGGTCATCAAGCTCAAAAAAGTAATAATCAATGACCTGATGTCTTGTTGCAGGTATCAAGTGGCACACCCCAGGGGTCCATTTTAGGACCAGTGTTATTCAATATCTTCATTAATAAGCTGGAAGATGGGAAGGTGGACCTGGAAAGTGCACTCCAGTGCACCTACAGCAAGTTTCCACATGACACCAAGCTCGGGCAAGTAGTAGATGGCCTCGTAATAGAAGGTAATGCTAGGATTCAGAGATATCTAGGCAAATTGGGTGATTGGACTAAAGGGAATCTCATGAAATTTAATAAGGACAAGTGGAAAGTCCTGCACTTGGGACAGAACAATGTCACACACTGGTACAGGATGGGGATCAACTGGCTAAGCAGAAGCAAGTATCCTTAAATCTTTCCCACAACAGCTTCAGGAAAAACAACTTCCACTTATTCTCCACTCTCCCACCTCAGGAAGGTCAGACCTGAGGAAGACTGTCTCGCATTCAAAAGCTTGTCTAATTCTATCCCAACTAGGCATATCGCCCTAAGAAATCTTTGCCTGTCATTCATTTCAGTCAGCTGTCACACACTTTGATTGCTTCATTGGCAGATTTAAGTTTGAGAAGTAAGAAATTCTCTAAACTTCTCCTCTCAGGAAACTTTTGGGCTTTTTTTTTTTTGAGCTTGCACTTCATTTGTATGGTTTGAATTGTACATGAATGTCAGACAAAAAGAATATCATCTTGCTCATTCCAGAGTTCATGGTTTTCAGAGTGACAGTGTAAGTTTGTGCCGTTGTTATGTATAAGGCTTAGCCTCTTCAGATTAAAGATTGTAAGTGTCTTCCATTATAAGGCTTTACTTTCCCATTCTCATAACTTTGCCTTGAAAATTCGTGGCTTGAAAATTGCTACTGTTATTCAGAAAACAAAGGAGAAAATCTGTGCAAAGTTTGAAGAGTTTTCAGCAAACCCCTTTTCATTTATATGCCATTGAAATGTTACACTGAAAAAAAGTTATTTCTGTCTATCACTGCTTTGTCTAACACATCACCAGTTCTTTAATAGACTTTAAAATATACCATGAAGGTAAAATCTCTTTAGAAATCATGATCTGGCCACCCATGAAGAAAAATACATATAACAGAATTCACTTGGTGTGGGAATAGAAGGGATGTTACACAGGGATTTGAAAGACGAGAATAAGGAAGTTCCTTAATGAGACTTAGGGCCTTGTTATAACTTTGTAAGCTGCAAAAATGTTCATTGTCTTACTGTTGGTTGGTTTAGTGAAGCAGTCACACCTTAAGGCAAAAAAACATCTCTGACTGTCCTTCATCTGCACAGCTCTCACTCACCAATGGAGACTTGGTGAGCAGGGGCAGGACTAAAAGTTTATGTAAAAAGGGGCCAAATCCTTTTTTCCCCAGAGCCCACTCTCCTCCCCACCCCATCCTCCACCCCCACCCCATGCCACCAGCAGCAGGAGCAGCAAGCTGATCGAGGCAGAGGCAGGAGGCACCATGGTCGCTGGGTGCTCTGTGACTGTGGCGCTTACTCCGCCCGACATCCCTGGGGGACAAGGCGCCAGCACTGCTGCATCCTGGCTTCCCCACTCTCTCTGACTCAGGAGGAGCCACTCCATCCTGGGATGCCGGAGAACTTCAACTTGGGCAGAATAGCTATAGAGAGTGGCAACACTTCAACAGAACAGGAGCAAAATTAGGCAGATTAAAACCAATACTGCTCTGGAGTAACATAACTTTAAGTGGAATAGCAAGTGCTTTAAATGACTTAAAGGGGATAATGTGCAACCAATCCAGGGTTTAAGAGCTCCAGAAGCTGCCTAAACTTACCATGTAACAGGACCCTTACTTATGGTAGCTACCCATCTTAAACTGGGATGATACCCAGAGATCCTGGTTTTCTCTGTTTAAAAATGACAAAATCTCTTATAAAAATCAGAAATTCTCTGATTAACTGCCCCCCCATCCTTGTTTCTCCATGATTATAATGACATTCCAGTACATATATAGGTATCAGTTGAACACAACATTTTACTGATATATTTAGAATTTTAAAGCAATTTGGAAGTCAAGCAGTACTTCAACCACTATAATAAAAAAAAATTCTAAATACCTATACACTTAGGCATTTGATTTTAAGATTTTATCATGGAAAATCAGAGCTCCCTCTGCCCCCTTTTGCTCACCAGGATATGGGTGCAGCTGCGGCTCCTCCATTTTCATACTGCCCCTCTTCCCCTCACTGCTTTGTGGCACTGGGCAGCCTTGATATGCCAGCGCCCTGCCTATGCCATTGCCCCTGACTCCTGACCTACAGCTTCCCAGCTCTGCTGGTGCCCCTCAATCCCCAACCCCCCCCAACCCTACTGATGCCCCTCACTCCTCAACTACAGCCCCTGGGCCCTGCTGATGCTCCTCACTCCCTGCCCACAGCTTCCTGACCCCCCCAGCCCTGCTGGAGGGGGGCCCCAACTGCCAGGGCTATGGGGCAAGGGCCCAGGTCCAGAGCCCCCTTCCCCCTGCAGCAGTGCCCGAACCCCAGCTGCTATGGGCAGGAGGCAGCAGCTGCTGTGGTGGAGCAGTGAGGAGCTTGGTTCCCTCTCCTCCTTGGGCAGCACAACCAGGGCAGGACCTGTGGAGGGGATGGGGGGGAACAGGTGCAGGCTGCTCACTGTGGGCTCAGGGCTCCCCACCCTATGCCCTCCACAGCCCAGCGGACAGGACCCAGTGTGGCAGGGCAGGACAGGGCAGGGCAGAGCAAGGCACGGCAGGGCAGTGTGGGGCCAGGCAGGGAAGCTCATTGCCACCATTGGGAACGCCACACTGTCATGGCAAAGCACCTCCTGTCCACCCAGAAGCAGCAAGGGACACAACACTGTGCCACCTCCTCCTCTGTTGCCAGGCAGGCAGGGGGCACCTTGGCATGGCAGCGCTGAGCTCGTGGCAGTGCTTCGCTGCCCCGGTCTACCCTGCCATGCCGCATCTCACCTGTTGGGCTGCGGAAGCCCCACCATACAGCAGCAGGGTGGTGAACCCCAGCCAGAAGCGGGCAGCCCACACCCACCTCTGCTCCATACACAAATCTGGGGGGCATATGCCCCCTATGTCTTCCCCGGGAGTGTAGCGTGCCGTTAAGTCACCTGTAGCCCCATCCTGCTCCCTGCCGCAAGCCCCATGCAGCACCCCAGCTGGGCCGCAGCCCCAGCCTCAGCCCCAGCTCCCTCCCTCTGTCCTTCACTATAAGGGCCTCAATTCTCCACACCCCTGCCACACCGCCAGAGTTACCTGTGGGAGCTGCTCCCCAGGCTGTCTGGCAGCCATGTGCAAGTGTACATGCACACATGGTGCTCCCCGCTGATTGTCCTCCTCCCACTCCCCTCCAGCCCTTTGCGGGCTGGACTTTGCCAGCCTGCAAGGGCAAACCCACCATTTCCTTCCTTTTTCTCCTTTAAAGGAGAAAATCCAGGTTTTTCTCCTTAAAATGAGAACATCTGGGTTTTACCATATTTTTCCCCGGTGAGTAGAAAACCCAGATCACTGATGATAACTACGGAAATCAGATCTTCTGCACCATACAGCTCTGCCACACAGATGTGTTTTAAAAGCTGCAGCTTCTACCAGTGGCGTGAAGCCTTAAAGGACACATTCACCTAAAGATCCTCTCTTCCATTGTTTTCACCCAGACAACTGCCTTTCTGTTTATCCACAATGAATTTCATTAGTCCCTGCTTTAACTCACCCGGTATCTTGTCCCTCGTTCTTTACACTTCCTCACATTTAGCTACTTATCAGCTTTAAAGTCTTTCTTCCAATCAGCATTACCAGCCATGCTTCTCACATAGCTACAAACTGGGAATACAAAATGTATTGTTTGGTATCTCTAGACAATGCTCCCCACCTACCCCTGGCTTAAAAAAATAAATAAAAGCATAGCTGTTTTTTGTTTCCTTCCTTTTAACCAATTTCACAATCCGATGAGCTTGCCTCTCACTTATCTCATGGCTCAGCACCTTAGACATAAACTCCTAATGTGGCACTCGGTCAGACATTTACTGATAATCTAACTGCTATATGTAATATCCTGTGGCCTGCTCTGGCTGTAATATCCACAAAGAATTACAAGGCAGTGAAGCATGGTATTCCTGCCCTGATACCATATTGGTTGTCTTTGGTCAAGCTGTGATTTTCCAAATCCTCCCATTAGATCCCTTCAAACAGTTTCTAAAACTTCCATTTAAGTAAAAATCAGCCAATGAACTGGCCTGTAATTTCCAGAAATAACATTTCTCCCCTTTATTAGACACCTTCTACTCCCCTGGCTTGCTGATAAACAGCTTCCCCCTCCCTGACCCTATACTTCCTTCTGTCATGCTCAGCCCTATATGCTGTCTTCTCTGCTCAAAACAGCTTCTTTCTCTTTGTGGGCCAAGTGGCTTACTGTGCCTCATCCATTCAAGTTCTCATCCCTGGAAGAACTGTCAGCCAAATTTTTCAATAGCCACTATTTTCATAAACACATTCCTTATTGACAACTTGACATGCAAGGGGCGGGTGTGGGATGTGTTTTGTCATCAGCCTCAATTTTACCAGTCATTTTTTTGCAATGCATAATTAACCTGCCAACCCACAACCGCAAAGGAATAATTTTGGCAAATTTGAGACTTAAGCAAGGTCAAAAATGTATTACTTGAAAAAGAATTACAAAATGTGAATTTTCAGTGGTAGATTAAAAGTACTGGGATTTCAAAGGACCAGAGGGGTACAGTGATTAAGGTAACGTCCACACCTTTCCTTAGTGAAAGACGGGCTGTAGGCTACAATGCAGTTACCTTAACCACACCAGCTTATGCAGCCTCAGCATCTTTGCAGGTGACTGAGTACCGTGTCCAATTCTGGCCCCCCACTACAGAAAAGATGTAGACAAATTGGAGAGACTTCAGCAGAGAGCAATGACAACGGTTAGGGGGCTGGGGCATGTGAATTACAGGAAGAGGCTGAGGGACCTGGGTTTATTAAAAAAGACAAAGAGGGAATTTAGTAGCAGCTTTCAACTACCTGAAGGACGGTTCCAAGGAGGATGGAGCTGGACCATTCTCAGTGGTGGCAGGTAACAGAACAAGGAGCAATGGTCTCAAGTTGCAACAAAGGAAGTTTGCTAGATAAATTATTGATCTGTTCCTCCTAGTTTGGTCCCATGCCCACACCAGGTCCCCTGGCTCATACACCTGTCTAGTTATCCTGAGGTCATAGTGCTCTTTTTGCTTTTGTGCAGCTGTAGTCTGATGTGTCTTAACAGCATGGCTACTTTTTTCTGTAGCTAAAATGCACCCATTTAATGGCTAGATAAGCACTAAACTTCTCTCCTAAAAATCTCAGTCTGTTTCTTAGATGACTGAGACACTGGGGATATTTATAAACCTACCTGGCAAGTAAACTCTATTTAAAAAACAAGAACAACAACAACTACTCTTGTAGATTAGAGGGAATGTAATTAAGGACTCTCCGGGGTCCAACAAGTTTCTCATTGAGAAAAGAACACATCTCACAATACCCCTTTGCCTAGTGTAACCTGACATGTTGTGCTATTTTCCTGTGAATTATATGCTGTCATTTAAACACGAGAATATAACCTCTTACTTACTACAGAGTTTTATAAATGTTAATGCACATGAACAACCTCTCTGCTTGATAAGTGGTCTAAAATTAATGTAAAATAAATCCTTGGACACAATGAGGGAGGAAGGAAGGAAAGAAGGAGAAAGGAACGAAGGAAGGAAAATAATTTTACATGCAGCTTTCTCTTCTCTGTAGACACTGAACCCTTTTGTGCTTAATGTTGTCAGAATAAAGCAAGATAACTCTTCAAGAATAAAAAACAAAGCATTTAGTGAGAAATGTAAGAATTTGCTACAAGGCACATATCAAAATGCATACAATGAATGATGAGCTTTCCCTCATATTTTATACTTTGACTAGTCCTAAAAGAGTAAAGCTGGTTCAAGTGAAATATATTAATTAATTTCTGTTCTAAATTCAGATTTGCACAATAGATATAGTAATAGCTTGATCTACCTATGATTACTTAGTTAATTGTTATATATCTCCTTCACCTGACATCCAGCAGAAACTCCATAATGCAGTTATAAAACTACTGGCATATATGTAACTAGTTATATGTCCTAATGACATATATATAATCAGTTATAAAACTAATGGCAAATATGCAACCAGTTATATGTCCTAATGGCATATATATAATCAGTTATAAAACTAATGGCATATATGTAACCAATGTATTCAGTAAATCTCCTTAAAGAAACAATATAGAAATATTATATATTCTTTATATGTTGCAAGTGATTATTGCACATGGTATCATTCTAAAGTAAATTCCTAATTTTCACAGCCAAATTATGTAAATGCCTAGGCTGTCTGAAATATAAATCATATTGAACATATCTGAAATGTAAAATTCACAAGATACAAGTATGGGTGGGGATTTTTCAAAACACTTAAATGAGTTGGTCACCTCCCTAACTCCTTTGTGTAATTTTGAAAACGATGCCTAGGGTGGAACAAGATTTTGCAATAAAAACAATATATTCAATAAAAACAGCAGTATTCAACAAAAACATACTGAAACTTTAGACATTTGTATTGATTTTTTTCAGAATTTTCTACCATTTTCAGAACTGAGTCAATTTTTTAGATGTTCATAAATTCAGAAAGGGCAGTGTTGTCCAAATTTTTTGAAAATTTGGAAGACACAATAAAAAAGAATAAATATCTCAATGATTTTTTTCTTATTAAATCAGCTGTAATGCCACCCTTTGTCTCTAAATATACTTCATATTTTGGATAAGAAATGTATTGTATAAACCTGTGAGCACAACTATGGTCCAGTCCCATAAACAGTTAAACATAGCTACAAATTTACTCAGATAAATAGTCCCACTGCAATTTTCTATTCAAGTGAGGAAAGTGTTTGCAGAATTGAGCCTTTGGTCATGCACGTAAATAAGAAAGTAATTCTGTATTTTCTGAAACTTTTAGCTAATTAGGTTAAATATGTAACAGCTAGACAATAATACTTTCTATGCATGAAGGAACCTAAAGTAAAAAATGGCATTTTTCTGAGAATGCAGCATCTGCAAAAATGATCCTGAATATGGAATAAGCATTGCATTTTAAGCATCCTGGAACTAATGAAGTATGACAAGCAAAAAAGTTTCATGGTTAGGACACTGTTCAAAAGATGCCTAACCTTATGGGAGACATTTGGAGAACTATGATACCAGAATGAAGGTACAAATCCCAACTGCTAAACTAGGGGGGGGAATTCTATATATTCTTTTTTGCATTGAAATAGCATTGAAATGGCACAGGTTGCAATTCTATTTCCCCTGCAGTGGGAACATGTCTACATGTAGACTGAGAATGTGCAGTAGGCTACAAAGCGGTCAGGTATGCAAGCTGCTACATATACACATGCCCATTTTGTATCTGTAGTCATGTCTAAATCACCAACGATAGCTGGCCAGAAACTCATGACAAGGGGAGTTTCAGATGCTGGAGGAGGCAGATACTCTAGCAATCTAGCCCCAGTAGCTAAAGCATTCAGCTAGAGGCCTGGGTCCTAAATTTCCATCTCTCAGAAATGGTCTGGATCAGATTTTTTTAGCACAATGTTCTAACCACTGCATCATATTCATCCCCTTTTTGGTATTCCAAGAGGGAGACAGGGTTATGTGGGGCCAGGACAAAAAAACAAAAACAAAAAACCACCAAAAAAGCCAACCTGGAGGGTGTGGAGCTCATTTGGCATGTCTACATGTGCATTTAATGCTTTGGGCTGTGTCCAGAGGAGCAGGGGTGTGGGGTCTGTGGTACCACAAACCTCTTTGTGGTGCCACAAACCACATGTGGGGAATGTGAAAATGTGCCCTGCACTGCAAAATTGCAAAGTGGGGACAAAATTGTGGGGACAAAAAATGCACTAGGAAGGAACATAAACTTGGTCCTCCAGGGAGATGCTCTGCCTGCTGGGCAGGGTGTCTCCACTCCTTCAGTTGTGCCCCAGCCCTCCAGCATGCTAGGAGGCGGGAGCAGCCAGCAAGGTAGTTTGCCTAAAGCAAGACAATTTGTCCCCCAACTGCACTACAAATGTGTGCCACTACTATTCTTGCCGCTGCAAGTGCACACCACTCCCCATCTGGACATGACCCCAGAGTTTATTGCTCCCAGGCACACCTTTTGTATGAGCACCTGGAAGCAGTACACTCTGGAGAAATTAACTCTGGAGTTTATTGCTATTTGAACATGTGCCTGGGAGCACAATACATTGAGCCGTGTTAGAGCAGCCTGGCTAGCAGAGGTCTGGAGGGTCAGCCTGCCCCCCTGGCTCAGTATGCTACAGAGGGGCTGGCTGGGGCACAATAGTGCTTCAGTGTGTCACTAGCCAGCAAGCAGTCCCTGCAGTGAAGCACCTTCATGCCCTAAACAGCCAGGTCAGTATCTACATGTGCACTGCTGTGGAGTTTTTTACTACCCTGCTGTGGGGTACACATGGGGACTAATAGGGGTACACATGCATATATTACTAATAGGGGTACACCTGTAGACATGGAGACATTTACAGTGCAGATAATTAGTCTATTGTGCAGTAAATGTCTCTGGGCACAATGAGTGGATGATACCCTGAAAGGAAGTAAGCACTGGGTTGTACCTTGGGCATCTTCACGGTACATGTATGAAATGCAAGCTGTAGTGGCTCAGCTTCAAAAGGTCTCCAGCTTGCTGGGCAAGTGCTCTAACCATTTAGCTATTAGAGTTCAAATATGGTAAGGCCCAGAGTGGATCAAGGGGGATGTATCTGCATCACCCTGTGATGGTGATGAAGCAAATGCCACACTCATACGTTGGAAACACGAGGGCCAGAAAGTCAGCAACAGGTAGAATGGTCAATGTTAATAAGACCTTGGATACCTGAAGGAGGTCCATAAGGGCATTCATAGATGATGTGGTGGGCTTGTTTGTACCACAGCTGTAGCCAGCATCATTGGAGAGGCACCAAGTTGGCATGCTTGGCTTAATCCATCCAACACCCATTCTGAAATGGATAAGAGCAGTCCAGGCCCTGCAGGACAGCTGCCATCCTAAGGGGGCAGAAGCTGGTGTTGGGGATGAAGTTCTTTAGCTGCAGTTCTTGTGCAGTATATTTCTTGCTCCACAGATGGGAGATCCATGTGGTAAGTGACATGCCATCTGCAGATTCGATCAGCTTATTGGTCTCAGTGGGGAACGGGTTCCAAGTCTTCAGATGGTAGTTTGTTTTCTGGCTTGTGGCTACAAGGCTGGAGTGCAACGAATGGTCTGGATCTTGGGCTTTGAGGCCTAGGGCCAGGGCAGCAGCTTCCCTCCTGAGGTCTTGGGAGCCTTTAGGGGCTGCAGTCGTGGCGATTCTGCCAGGTGGAACCTGGCCGGCAGCCGCAGCATGACCCTTGGTAGCCCGGCTCTACTTTTCAGCAGCGCACACTAACTGAGTGTGCATTGTACCGGGGGGGGGGTTGTTCTATGGGTTTTTTTGTCCCCTGGTTATCCAGGGGTCAAAAAACCATCGGGAAAAAACCCAGCACAGTGCACACTCAGGCAGCATTCCCTTGCATTACAGAAAACACCAGACTATGCAATATGTGGTGCTGCAAACGTGTCTGCAGCACCGCATACCACATGACCATGCTCATCTGGATGTGCCCCATGACAATGTTAAGGCTGGAATCCACTAACTTCATGTGCATTCTCTGGCCCCATACAGATGCACAGTGCTCAGCAGGAGTATATGCAAGTGCCAGAGCAGAGGTATGAAGTGTTTGGAAACTTGCACCCCACGGGGTGCCAACAAGTAATGGATATGAACTCCTCTGCTGTTAACCTTACCCTGGACCCCTTCCAGATGCTTGACTCCTAAATACGTAATGATGTAACAATATTCAAGTGTCTGGTCACAAATCTTGACTTTTATTTCTTCCTTTGCTTGGTTATTTAGGTGGAAGGCTGGCGCCATGGTTTTAGCAAGGCTGAGCTGGAGACGCCATTTATGGAAGTAGTCAGCAAGGAATCGCCCTTTGATTCCTGTTCTATCCAGAGATTAAAACCACTTGCCTGACAGTGGCAGCAGCATTTCTAGCCAGGCAGTGCTGAGGGAGTCATTTGACTTCATAGCTCATTATAATCTACGTGAGCCCTTCTCTTGTCTTTTACCTCCTATTTCACAGCCCTGCAGATTGTTTTTTAACTCAATAGAATAACATTATATTTGGTTTTGCTTCAATCTTAAACTGAATAATATAGCCCTAGGCCCCTAGCTGATTAGTAAAGCTTCTAGTTTATTTTTAACTGAAGAAAAATATGTGTCGTCTTATATGTGAGAATGCACAAATTGCTATTACCTAAAATAGTAAGGATATTGGGTATTTTATTTAAGACAAAGAGTGGAAAAACACTTTTGTAAATACAGACATGTCTATGATCATAAAACTGTTTACGGAAATGATGTTTCTAATTTAACCAAACAACTATTTCCATCTTTGATTATAAGCTTTTGCTTATTTGTTTGTTTTGTAAATTGAGGGATGAGGACACAAACTTTCAGATGCCCATCTACATAGGCAACCATCAATCCTTCTGGATCATGGCATATGCACGGGTGCAGTTTTGCATTTTATTTTATTCTTGTTTGGCTTTGTTTTCTTGCAGTCCCTACAACTGAATAGCTCACTGTGGTGGTTCAGTGATAGAATCCTTGTCTGCCGTGAGGGAAACCCAGGTTTGATTCCCAGATGTGTACCAATGCAGAAGATGTGCAGACTTAGTCTGGCCTTTGGATCCTGCCCAAAGAGGGGATGGAAGGTCCACTTTTCCATATGCCTGACTAGGCATATATGTCAAAAGGTCTCTAAAGTCATTTAAAACAGCTACTCTTGATCTAGAAAGAAGTAGGGGAGATATTTTTAAGAAAGTAATTGTCTTTGTCAGGCAAGTTCTAATACTGCCCCCCCCCCCGTTTTGCCTAAAAACAACATAATGGTGATGGAAATATTATTTAATATGTGGGTCTCGTCCAACAAAAATTGCTACAGAAGGTACATGAGAAATTCATATTGTGATATGTCTTTTCAGCAAGATCAGTGTGTATTCCCTATAGGCAGGGAACCATTGTCTATAGAATAGAAATAAATATTGAGAATATTGAGAAAATGGAAGACAAAATGCATGTCTTCTCTTTACATTGTTTTGGCTTCATTGTTTTGGGTGGAGTTGTTCCTAATTTTTAGTACTGTACATGACAGCAGAAATAACCCCTTAAACTCATCCTACACACAGTACTCTTTACCCAATAAGCAATCACTATTTCACATTGTTTGATCAGTTCCTGGCTTTATGCAATATTTCCTGAACTGGGAAGAACTTCCTTTTTTCTCATATATTATCGTTTCTCTTTTAGCTTACCTATATCAAAGGCTTTTTTTTTTTGTTCATCCATTATTTTATTGGGGGGCTTTTTTGTTTTGAGTGGCAGAATTAGAAACTCGCAGGGTTAAATAATTCTAAGTCCTTTATTCATCAGGCTTACATAAGTCAAGTAAAAGCAGGATGCTATCCTGTTCCCTGTAATGTTTGAAAAAGCTGCAGAGGAAGCCTGGGAGTTCTTATCTATATGGTACTTGAGACCTGTCAGAGGAAACTAAGAAACGGGCTTATAGAATTTTAATGTTGAACTAATGTTACGTTCGTAGTAAACTGCATTAGACGGGTGACTGAAAGTTGACTGAAGAAAGTGAAAAACGGCTTCCCTTTTTTACCAATGAGTTCAAATGTTCACCCTGTCCTTTCTGTGAACCCACTATTTATGGCAGACTCTTTTAACCTATATATAATTCATGAAGAAATCAGTAAACGTAGATGATTGTGTGACAGATTTTTTTAGAACCATAAAAGCTTGGAGATTTTCAAGTCACATTATTGGAGTTAAAAGCATATTCAATGTTCAACCTGGAGTAAGCCTCACATTACAACACCCACAAAGAAATTAAATATGATTTAGGAAGAAAAGGAGCCCCTTCAAAAGTTGCTTAATCTTTTCATTTCCAAATTACCTCTATATTTTATGGCCCTGCAGTTTATCCCTAAACACACACACACAAAAGACTTTAATTTTTATAGATTTCCACTTAACTCTTAGTACAATATATCTAAGATTTACAGTGGTTACTTAGAATCGTATTGTACTACAGCAGCTATGCAGCACAAGATGTCATATACATACAGTTAAGGTTGCAGAATATTGTCATTAAATTAGCAGTTATGTTTAGTGCTCTTATTTTAATTGATCCTTTTTTTATAGAGGAAAGGGGTAGTGTTAAGGTACAAAAACTATTGAATTAGTCTTTGTTTAATATTAGGATTTACCAAGTCTGACAACAACTACATTTACTAAGCTGAAGATAATTATACTTTGCCCAGTTTTTCTTTTTTATTATTTATGTGTCCTCAATCGCTCATTTAACAGAATACGAATATTACATTATTATGTATATGAATAATAATGTGTTGTCTACACCACATGCAGATCATTAAACAGATATTAAATAAATTGAAATAATCCCTGCAGTACCTATTAGAAGGTTCCCCCAAAACTTACGCATTACTCTTTCATTAACATTTGTTCAGCATCCCTCCATTTTCAGTCTAGAAACAGTGCGCCTACCCAAACAAAATTTAATAAACTTTTTAATAGGCATTACAAAGATTATAATTATTATCAATTAGTTAATGACATACACACACACACACACACACACACATATA
>NW_017728918.1:14024019-14025411 GCF_001723895.1 Crocodylus porosus | reverse complement strand
ATATATATCATTAACTGATTGGTTATATATAGAGAGTAAATGACTTGATATAAAAAAGAAAGAATTATCCTAATTGATTTATCCTTCTCAATTAATGCTATTTTAGCAAAACTTCAAGGCACAGATATATCTTTGTCTATATGTTCCTGCAAGTATGGTAATAACACTTCATGACAGCAATATCACAGATCAAATATAAAACCATGCTGCTAATTTCGAAATTGCCTTTGTACTGACTGATGATTAGATTTAAAGTTTCAAACACTGTGATTGGAAGTGAACAATCACCTAATCAGAATGCCATACTTTTTTGTATAAGCCTCAATCCTGCAGAGTCCCTGAAACATCCCAGTGGAAGCACAGGCAGAATATATTTCTATCCGATTCCTGTTACATAGTCCTATAATAGCAACTAAAGATCCTGTTACCTGATATCTATGGCTTTATTCCATCCAATAAAAAGAAACATGATTTATTCATTTTTATGATCCTTATTATTTTAGGAGGCAATTCCTTCTACAAATTAAATAGACAAAATACATAAACAGAAGGGATGTGTTCTTTCCTTCGACTTGGCAGATGCTTTTAATGGTTTGCTTACAATATCAACTTCAATGCTAATAACAGAATCAAAATTAATAGTTTGTAGTTAATTTTATATTCTGATATTTGATGAATATATATTTAGCTTCTAGTGCACTTTGCCTTTCCTAGATATGTTACGCATATCACTGAATACCACTCGATAACCAACTTATGTACATTATCCATTAAATAAAAGAAGGGTCCAAATTTTCAACCTTCTTGCCAGTGGTTAAGTGCTAGGCAATCAGTTCTCAAATGGAACCTGCAGGTAATAATTGGAGGGGCTGGACTTGTCCCTAGAAAATTCATTTGAAAGTTGAGCTTAGCAAACTGAAGCCTTAAAGGAGATCATCCTATGGGAGGAGAGTTGTGAATTGTTGATGAGAAACAGCTGTTGACAGAGTGCTGCCAAAAAGTATTTGCCAGGGGCAAGTATATAACCCATCCCAGGCAGGGCTCAGAGGTTTTTCAAAAGCACAGGCTGAAGCTTACAAACATGTTGAAATGTGGTCTCCTACCTGGGGCTGCAGCCTCCTATGGTTTCCAGTTATTCTTCCACTAAAGGACAGTTAATTGCTCCTTCCATTTAGCTTGCAAGACGGATGCTTACTGCATCTATCAGCTTTAACTACATCTGTCATTGTCAATAGAGCAAATATCCACTTGATAGCAGACATTAACACCTTCCAATATCTTCCCTTCCAAGTACTCTGAAGCATTCTGGAACCTGCTTTTATGAATACGTATATGTGTCTGATGTTCAGAGAAGTGGCACATACATGCCAGGGGAAAAGAGATTACCAGCCT
>NW_017728918.1:14022547-14023724 GCF_001723895.1 Crocodylus porosus | reverse complement strand
GGTTTTCTAAAAACACATCTTTGACGAGTTAGAATAAAAGAGTTCAGACTTCGGGAACAAAGTTAGATCAGCCCTTGTGGATAAGTTGAGTGCTCTTAGGGAGTCTTTAGAAATCATAGAAAAATAAGGCAAGAAGTGGCCTCAAGAGGTCATCTAAGCTAAACCCCTGCCACAAGGTAGGATCATCTCTGTCCTAACCATCTTAGACAAATATTTGTGTAATCTGTGCTTAAAAACTTCCAGCAACATAGAAGTTACACAGCCTCTCCAGGTAAACCGATCCTGTGTTAAGCCACAATAATAGTTAGAAAACCCTTCCTAATATCAAACCTAACATTTCCTTGTCATAGTTTAAGACCATTGCTACTGATTGCCAGCTTCTATGTGCCTCTTTACATGTGCTCCAGGAGTGTACAGGGGTGGGAAGGGGGAAGGAGGGGGCAGTTTAATTACAGCGGCTCCAAGAGCCTGTCTAATTAAAGCACCTGCAGCATCACGTGTATCAGCATCCCTGTGCTTCAAGCTGGCAGCAGGGGCACTTTAGCTAAAGCTCATTCAACAAGCTTTAGTTAACATGCCCCCACTGCCACTTGGAAGTATGGGGATGCTGATACATGAGGCAGAGTCTGCTGCAGTGTGCTAATTAGCATGCACTGTAAATATAATTACTGCGCATCAGGGCAGCATCCCTGCACATCTACAAACCCTAAATACGGCAATTGTTTGAGGTATATGAAACCTGCTATCAACTCCTTCATCCTTGGTTTTCCATTTTCTAGTTTGAATAATCCCATTTTTTCTAGTTTGCCTCTTAAATCATACGCCATCTAATCATCTTTATGGGTATACACTGGACTTTTCCCATTTTATGCACATCTTTCTTAAAGCACAGGGCCCAAAAGTGACCATATTTATAAGAAATGTCGCATTAGCACCAAACAAAATAGAAAAATTATTTATTGTGACTTGCATGCAGAACTTCTCAATATGCTATTACGTGTTTGCAATGATATCACATTATTGACTCATATTCAGTTTGTGAGCCACTATAATTCCAAGATCCTTTTCTGCAGTACTACAACATAACTAGCTTTTCCTCATTTTGTGTTTGTATTTGATTGTTCTGCCTAAAGTGTAGCACTTTCTACTGGCATTATTGATTTATTTGAAGGTAATA
>NW_017728918.1:14015377-14022242 GCF_001723895.1 Crocodylus porosus | reverse complement strand
CACACACACACACACACACATTTTAATCCCATTTTTCAACCATTGGTAAAAATAATTTAGTAGACTATTTGAAAACTGGAACTTTTAACAAATAACAAATATTGCTCTTTCCAGTTTTGATTTTGGAGTGAAATGTCACCCAAATGAAAAAAACAAGGGTTTGGTCAAAAAGTATTTTTCTTTGGTCATTTTTTTCCTACAAAACATGATGTACTCTATTAAAATTAAAACATACTGACATATTAGATACAATAAAAATAGGAATATTCTTGTAGCATAGGACTTTTTATCAGGACACGTCAAGCTGTGCACAGTTTACAACACCTGCACATTTCAGATTCAATGGAGTCAGTTAGGAGGAATAAGAGCCTCCATTGCATTAGTTTTAAAATTAGAGCTATGATTCCACATTGATGGTTATATTAAACATGCACAGATAGATATTGGAATAGATAACAGCCCATGAACTCCTGAACCCATTACAGTCACAAGGAGCTTTGCCATTGATTTCAATGTTGTTGGGGCTTTTTCTCATTGACTCCTGTCTTCATTCCTCAAAAGTGCTCTTTCACCTAATGGCAGCATGAACTAAATGTTAATATTTCTAAGATTCACAGTTTAAAACCAAATTTCACATTCGTTTGAAATTCACTGGCAGCTTTCAACGTGCAGATTATCCCTCAGCCTTCTGTAGTTGACAAAGCAAATCAGAACAAGTAAAGTTAAATGTGTGAATAAAATACAAGAAAAAAATGTAGTAACAACTAATAAGATGCCAAGAACATTTCTGTATTTAAATTAGACATCTGTGCCCTATTTTTAAATGTTCATCATCTTAAGTGATTCAGCACATTTCCCCCAATCTCCTGTTAGTATACACATATTTTAACTCCTTTTAGCTTTAACACCTTCACTTCTGCACAAATTAACATCTGCTTATAGAATATCTTTTACTCCAAATCCTATTCATACATGTCTAGTCTATTTCTAATTAAACTATCAAAATAATGATGACTGTCTTCTGGATTTGTAATTGCAATCAGGTTTTCTGTGTTTAAAAAGAAACCACCAAGAAAAGTTGTTTCTTGGTTTTTTATTTGGTTTGTTGTGGGGTTTTTTTTGGTGGGGGGTTGAGAACTTGGATGAGAAAGTAATCAGCAGTTCACAACTGAAATAGAAGGAACTAGATTGTCTGGGCACATTAACAAGTAATAGCATACAACGCTTTTGACATATAGCTTGCCAGTTTTAATCTTTCTACGAATTTCTAATTCATCAGTCACCACTGTAAAGAGGGGCACTTCCATCCAAGGTTAATTAACTATGCAAGACCCTTCCAGAGTAGGAAAATAAATTTATAAGGCATGCAAAGTACCCCCTGAAATCCAAAGCTGAAGAAGAAAAAGGGGTTTTATCTGCTTATCTCCCAGGCAGAGGAAGGAAGACACATTTAGAATACATAAACAGATGCAAGGATCACTGTGGCCTCTTATACAGGAGGTTAGACTAGATGATCAAAATGTTTCCTTCTTGCCTAAAAATCTATTAATCCATGTATTATCTGAAATGAAAAAGAGCCGAACATATTATAATAAGTTTGATGAATATGTCAACCCAAAAGCTAACCCAAAGTTGACGTGCTATATATTTTATAACAAAGGTATTTCTAGGTTAATTAAAGTTGCTGCCTAAGAATGATGAAATGAGTCAGAATAGGATAACATTTGCAAAAAAAAAAAAAAAAAATCACCAGAAGTTCATGGAAAACTAATAAAGCAGGGAACTAAGCTTGATTTAAATATGAAATGGCACAAGCCAAATTCACCAAAGAGGAAATAGTGAATGAAGTGAAAAAAATTCAGCTTGCTTTGTCACCGCCACAAAACCAGTTCTTTGTTGTGAATTCCAAAGCCTGGAAGCATAGGAAACATTTTAGTAAATGTGGGAGAGTACACGTGCTGGGTAAAGGTCCATCGATAGGACAGATGAATGTTGTAAACATGTTACAAGTTTAATAAAGAGAAATAATGCAAAACTGTTGGATTTTTTGGACGTACGGTTTATGCATTGAAAAAACATACCTGAAATTAATGGGGAAGTGTAATGCTATTTCTGACTGCCAGGTTGCACTATTTCAAAGAGTTTAAATTCTATTTAACTACGGGTATGTCTACAATACACAGGGCTGCAGTATAGTGTAGCTATCCCCAGGGTTACTTGCAGGCAGCACAAAACTTAACGTGATCTGATTTACCATGCCTCTCTGGTAGTGTTTTGCAGACTTTACTCAACTCTGTGCTGCCATAGCTAGACATTGGATTGACTGAAAGATCCTCACGTGCTTGGATGTGTGCTGGGAGGATCCTAGGGGCTAGCCATGGCTTCTAGCCCCCAGTGGTGTTTCTGCACTTAATGTTTACTGGAAAAGAGAGGGAGAAAGAAGGTGGTGGGGGAGAAACAGCAGTTAAAACCCATTTTAATGAGCCATGTAGCAATCTTAGATACCCAGTAAGCCAGCTGGAAGAGGAAGGGTGGGTCGTGGCACTACTTAGCTCATGGTCCCATGCTCAGCGTACATTGCTGAGAAACAGATATGAGTTTAAATCTCTTCTGATGGAGCCTCCTCTGGTTAGTGGAAGTTTCACACCTCCAGGGGAGCTTCCATAGCCTAAAAGGCTATCGAGTTAATAGGTAAGAAGGTGGGTTCCTCCTTCTCCCAGTTGCGGGGACTTATTTGGCATTCCACCCTTTTCCAGGCAGTCTCCATTTAGCAGAGAGCAGGAAAAGCTATAGCCAATCTGTCCTTAGCATGACAGCACAAGGTGAAAATCGGATCTAAAATCCACGTAAGTGCTACAAAATGCTTCTTGTACATCTAAATGAAGGCTTATATGTAACACTCAGCTGTCTATAGGTAACATGTGAGTCACAATCCCTTTATCTATTCCCTCCTAGTAGTTTCCCTTTGTCAACTCCCTCCTAGTAGTTATCTGCAGGTGACTTCCTGCAGAGTGACTAGGCAATCTGGATTTCCAAGGGACTTCTCATTTAGCATCGCTCTCCTGGGGCAAAGGTCCTGATTTTCAGATGGTGCAGCCCTTAAGTGGAGTCATCTTAGAGCTCAATTAGGATCTGCTCTTAGATCTCTTGTACACAAGATGTGACATAGCCTGTCTTAAAATACCCCTTCTTAAAGGGTGAAGGATTGAAAGAATAGAACATAAAGCCCAAAATACTGCTTGGGATTTTTTCTTCTTTCAGTGACTCAGGAGTGACATACTTGAAATTCAAGTACTGGTATAAAGACCTCCATAGTATGGCAAAAGTAGATCAGCTTTCCTGCTTCTCAGAGCTGGTAAGTAAAGATTCCAGTAAACAACTCACCGAGGCAGCTTTATCTTTGTTCTTAAAAAAAAACAACAACAATCTTATTTGTGAAGAAAGTTGAATTACAGAGATTAAGAACAGATACAGTCTTAATTGGAGACACAAATTTAATTACAAAACTCCCATCACAATTTAAACCCCTGTAAATTGATTTGTAATTGTTACTGTGGAAAGGTCATTTATGTTTGTTTTCCTTTTTTCTTGGGGGAAAAAAAAATTCCATCGAAAGTTTGCATTTAACTTTTTTTTTTTGTTTTTTTAGATTCATGTTGTTGCTACAGGAATAGCTTATGTTTGTCTCCCTGAAGTTGCTTGGAGTTGGCTTAAATCACTGAGGAGAGACAATTACAGAGGCTAATTGTATTGCTGAAAACAATAATTAGGCTTTTTCTTCCTTCTCTGCCTTTTGTTTCTTGTTTTGGTCCTTTTAATGTTTCAGAAAAGGTAAAAGTCAGAGCAGTGAGTGTGTAAAGCACAGAAGTGTGGTTTTATGGCCTACCCAGCAAGGCATGTTCTACAACAGATATAGTAACTGTTCCTACTCTATCATCTTCCAGGCTTGAATAGATGCCATTCGATTTCCATATCTCATAATTTGAGTCTCATAATTTATACAGAAAAAATGAAAATGTGGCAAGGTTCTCGACAATTTGACAATAAATGTGATTAACTCTAGCGACCTGCATGAAATGCTTAAGGAAATGGTGCCAAAGGGAAGAACTCTTCTCTGAATTATAGTTTTACAGCATAGAAATTGTGTATGTATCAGTCTAGAGTGTCATGGGCTATACAGTAGATATATTACAAAACCCATTGCTTCACCATTGTTAGTACAATCTGTTGCAGCTCAAAATGAGCTTTTTTCTAAAGTAACACCATGTTCAGATTACTTTCTATATGATTATGATCTTTCCTTGTGAGGCTATAGTTTGTACGTCAGTCCAAATAGCAAGATAGTCAATATTTTTTTCTTTCTAGAGCATTCAGAGAATTATTGGATGACTTTAAAGTATAATTATAGTTTTAAACCCAAAGACAAAGCTAAATTTAGATTTTTTCCTATGATCTAACATTAAGCATCTTCTGCCTAACATCTGGAAAACATCCCCAACACAGCAAAACTCATTACCAAAATGCTCTCTTAGGCCAGAGCTAGTGCCAGGTTTTGGGGTTTTTTTCCAGTTAGCTCCTGTAATACTTTGCACTTTCTTTGTGCTTTGTTTGCAAGAACTGCAAGAAGATTCACCTATATCAAAACATTTAACTCCGTCCTCAAATTATAGGTATTTCTATCCCCCAGAAGCATAATTAGCAGGTTTTGTACCCCAGGCAAAACACTTCAGGGTAGCGGGGACTGAAACCTGACCTAGATAAGCCACCAGAGGTGAGACTGTGGTGCCATTCTGGTGTCACCTCTAAGTAGTGCCCACACCTTATGCCCTATTCACACACGCCATGTTATGTCAGTGCTAGCCCTACTGTAGAGATAATGATAACTGGAGTGCACAAAGGTTTTCATTTGCCCAGGTTACACAGGAAATCTGTGGAAGAGTCTAAAAGATAACACAGGTACCCCAATGGCTCCTTAGCCATCTTACCTATGAGACAATACAATTGTTGACATGGAGACAAATCCTTACAGGTTATATAAACCAACCTAGCTTTGTTGAAATTCAAGGGATTGCACTACTTTTACACCAGGCAAGGATCCGAACCTTAATATGAGACTCTGTACTATTATTATTTATTTCTCTTGGTTTGGTGTTTGAAGGGCACATTCAAGATCCAGGCTCCATTGTGCTGGCCGGTGGCTAAACACCCATTTGGATAGGACAGGAGCACATAAACAAAGTGGCTCTGTCCCTAGATCCCACCCTGTGAGGCAGAAACTATCCTATAGGGTTTTTATCCAAAAAGCAAGACAATCCTCTCTCTAAGCCACATGCTCTTTCTGGCTTACTTTGTTTCTTCTGGACCTTTCTCTCTTGCTTGCTTGTTGACCAGCTTCAAGAGGAGCTCTGAAAGACTGTAGGCAATGCCTACAGTATGGCACAGTACTTAGAGGACTTTGCAGGGAAGTTGAAAACGCAACTGAAATCCATTTTTGAGGAGGGGAAAACTTTGCTTACTCTTACCCTCTTATTCCCTGAACATATACTAAGCTATTGTGCTAGAGGGCAATAGGGTCCTCTTCTTCCATTTCTCTTCAGACAGTTACACACATACCTACGTGATGATATTTCACCATGAGGGGTTCTAAAAATTATGTAAACACCAAAAATGTACTTGCACAATGATGTGACTGTCACTTAGGTGCATAAAGGTGAAATAAGATTCAGCCCTAAGTTCAGGCTTGGCTATAGAGATAGAGAAATTTAGATGTGCCAACACAGGTAGATAAAAATTACTTCACTCTGCTAAACTGACCCCCCTCCCCCCCCCCCGGCAACAGAAACCCCATATATTTAATATTAATTTTATGGTGTGTTTTCAGTGACATTGTGACAAAATAGAAAATTCAATCATTTCCCAGGTAGATTTTCATTTCCCTCCCCCACCAGAATTATAGGAATGGACACAATTAAAACTAATCCCATAGTGCTACCTAAGAGCAAGCTCACTCTATCTGTGAATATTCCTTCCTTACCCATATATCTATACGCTCTGACTTTTGCATCAAAAAAACAAATCAACGTTTAAATCTATGAGCAAGTCTTTTCAAGACGCTGGATCAAAATTTCCAGAATATTAAAAGGTGACAGATGAAAGGGTAAGAGCTGGTCATTGTTAATTTGACAAAGTGGGTCCATTCCCTTCTTTCCTATAATTCTTGCCTCAAGAGAGTTACACCATGTTTACACCAGTCAAAGGAAACAGGGGCAGAGAGTTTATTTGATATCTATCTGGTTATATTGTAAGGCTATTTTAAAAGGATACAGCTTGACAGTGTTATGCATAGAAGATTTCACAAAGTCATAAGACCATGTGGTTACTAATTCTCCTTTTGGAACGGGTGGAACAGAATAACTCCCACTGATACTTGGTACCACCTTTCAACTTCTAGGGAAATAGATGGTTTATGACAATTGCTTTGGTTCATAAGACTGAGCTTCTTGAACTGCCTTCCTACATATGTAGACCATACCTATCAAATGAAAACATATAATAGAGATTACCAGAACCTGCTAAATAAGTAACATTAAGATCCAAACACAGTACCTGTGTTTAACAAATGACTAATCCCTATTTATTTCTAGAGTTTCTTCAAAATGGGTTGCTAGTGACTGCAACTTTCACAAAGGTGCAATGCATGTGCAACATTCTGTTGGAGCAAAATTTTAAGTATAGGTGCTGCCAATGCATGAACTCAGTTTGATTGAGAGTGGAAAATTCCATGCAGGGCCTGAGTTACCCCTTCTATGACCTCAGGAGCTGTCAATCAGCCCTGACCCACTTTCAGCTCTGAGCAGACTCAGTT
>NW_017728918.1:14003539-14014762 GCF_001723895.1 Crocodylus porosus | reverse complement strand
TGTCTAATTGCCACCCCGGCCCACCGTGACTCTGGGGTTAGGTTCCCCACCCCGGGACACATTCAAAAAGTTTTCTCTTTTAAAACAGTTTCTATCTGGGTTTTTCTTCAATTTCATAGAGAGCTTCATGGAGAATAGCTAGCCCAACAACAAAAGAAGGGCTCTAGGAGACTGACATGTAGCAGCCATTTTGGAAGAAGTTGCCATACGTAGGAATGAGAAACAGGATCCTACCCCAGCATTCAGAGTAGGGCTAAGGATGTACTGTGTCCAGTCTCAGGTCACACACTTCAGGAAGCATGTGGACAGATCGGAAACAGTCCAGTGCAGAGCAACAAAAATAATTAGGTCTGGGAATATGAATTATAAGGAAAGCACGGAAGAGCTCAGGATATTTAGTCTACAAGAGAGAAGATCGAGGCAGATTTGATAGCAGTGTTCAAATACTTGACTTAGGGGACAAGACTAGGAACAATCACCTCAAGCTGCATCAATGGACACTAAGGTTAGCGATTACAAGAACTTTCTGACTATGAAGGTAGTTGAACACTGAAATGGACTACCTAGAGAAATTGTACAATCTTTGTCATTAGAAGATTTCCGTGAGAAGGTTGGATGGACACTTGGCTGGGCTGGTTTAGCCAGGACAGATCCTACCTTGAGCAGAGGGTTGGACAGCATGGCCTTGTGAGGCTTCTTCCAGCCCTACTTAGTAATGATCCTATGAACTTCTATAGCCAAGTGTGAAGAAGGTTTGTTACAGGTCATTGTGACAGAGCACAGAAATAAAACGTTTTTTCTGAAATAGTTTGGTGGTCCATGGGTAATGAGTCACCTCTGGAAGCACCATGTCCTTCTTAGCTTGTGTGTTAAGAACTTGTGACAGACCCCTTTCTTTTATTCCTAACTGAACTCCAATTACACTTGCAGAATTTGCACTTTTAAGCCACTCATGCACCATCTTGTTAGCATTTTCTAAAACTGAAGATTAAATTGCACATTTAAAGTGCAAGTCTGCTTAAATACTTCATCTCATATGTACTTGGCAGTGTCATGAAACATAATAAGATTTGAAGTATCGACAAAAAATATACAACTAAAAGAGGACAGGAAGGATTGGAGGTCATTTTGCAAAATATTTACCATTTCAATTTGTAATGGATTTGTTGCTTAAAGGCAACATGCATGACCAAAGTGACCAAAGTGGATGAGCAAAGCGACCAAATTGCAGCCTGGGTTAAAGTATACATGTGACTCTATAAACCCCACCGGGTACATAAGCAACCACATTGTAGGAATAGGATCACCTTCTGGAGACATACAGAGATCTCCTTATTTCTCAGGTGTTTATATGCCCAAAGAGTATAATAATTTGCTGCTTTAAAATAGCTGTGTAACTCAAAGGTGGCTAACTCAGAGTTAATTGAAAGATGCACTTTGGTCCACTAGATGACCTAGAATTCTGCCCTGTATTTCTTTCCTGTAATGTTTCATGATGAGTTCAAGATCTTTCCCTCTTTTTCTCTATTTTTTTTTGTTTCTATAGCAAAAGGATTTCAGGTGAGCACCAACAAATCTAATTCACTCTGTCTGCCTTGTGTTAATTTAATCAGAAGCTGTGGAGCAGGGGAAAAATCAGCATGCTTCAGCCTGCAGCATCATGAACAAAAGAAGTTGCTTGTACTGTATGCAGGGAGACTAATGGGCAAATGCATTCCTGCATGTAGCAATCTGTGCTTCCTATAATGTTACTTATCATTCTGTCTAACTTCAATAATATTCTTAGCGTGATATGTCTAAGATTAATGAGGCATTTGTCCTCAGATAAGAAGCTATCATAAAGAATGCATTTCCCATCAACCTATTTTGTAGCAAAATTAATAATTTTATCCTCTGCAAATGCTGGCCTCAGTTGTAGCTTACAGCCACCCGCCTACATTACAGGTGATATAAAACAACTCTGCACAGAGGGAGTCATACAAGAGATGCAGCATGCTCCCTCTGCTTCCTTGTCAGATAGCTCTGCTGGCCTTTGAGAAGGGTTTATGGTCCATAACTTTCTCCATCCACTTTTGTGGATGCCAGAGGACATGATTGTGCAAGGCAAAGCAGTCTTAGCATGCAGGACAAACCAGGGACTACGATCATGGTTGACACCACGTTGAGTCCATTGTGCCCTCTTATCTTCAAAACTGTTCTGGATCCATAAACAATCTGGTCCTTGGCATGGGTTGGACTTTGAGCCTTGTCATTGTCATGGTTTTCCTGGCCTGCTATATTTGGCCAAGCTTGTCTATGGGAGTTGTGTGGTTAAACCTAACAAGCAAGATTGTATTTAACTGTAATGAAAGTTACTCTCTGCATCTGCTTTCCATTAGCTCTATGGACATTTTTCAGCATATACTTTGGTGTGTGGAAATGTTCATGACAAATAGGGAGAGGTTCATCACGAGCCTAACATTCTCTCCAGGCTCACCAGCATCAGGGGCATCTCCAACTATCACATAGGCTAGCCCAGTCCTTCAGCTAATCCTACAGCAAGATTCATCTCACTTGCACCACTACCCATGCTAATAAATCTCTGCACAAAATGTTCAAAACAACTTTCTACTTCTTAAAAGAAGGGTATGTGAGAACTCTCTGAAGCTTTGAAAATTTGGTTGGGAGGGGATATCACATTCCCTCAGTTATTTCTTTCCTTTATGGGAGGGTTAGGGGGGTTTTTTGTAAGTAGCATGAGGCCCTCCAAGATCTCAGACCTTTCACTTTCTGTTCCGATAGTGCTGACTTTCCAATATCCCCATTTATGGATTCATCTCATGCCAAAACATACTCTTCCTATGGCAGTTTCCTGTCCCAATCCTTCAACTTGGGCTTGAGAATGTCACAAGGAATGTGTAGGAATGTCATCAGTTTTTAGACTGTACCCAACTTGTTAGGACTGGGGAAGAAGAAGGGAAAATGTAAATAGAGATAAAGGCGGGGGGGAGGAAGAAACACGAAGAACAGCCCTAGAGTTTTGCTTGGGCTGCCAGAGGTGACAATGTGGTTGTAGTAACATAAAGATTATTTTTAATTATTCATAAAAATGAATCATAGGGGTATACAGCAGTATTACAAACATGAACACCAAAACCACATCAAATCCAAAAATGTCTGAAAACCATTGTTTTGTTTCTACCAATGGGACGCCCTAGCGCTGTACTTAG
Source organism: Crocodylus porosus (assembly GCF_001723895.1). NCBI lineage: Eukaryota > Metazoa > Chordata > Crocodylia > Crocodylidae > Crocodylus > Crocodylus porosus. Next base: position 14,011,553 of record NW_017728918.1, on the reverse strand, counting down.
CCATCCAGTTTAAGATACCTATCAGAAGGCTTCCAAGAATCACCAAGGAACTCTTACCAGGGCTACCTCAATAATTTTCAATTTAAAAGACAGTATAAATTGACTTCTTCCCTCTTACTAGCTGTACTGCAAGTACTGCCATGCAAAATTACTGGTTTTAGAGAGCTGGTTATTGAAACAGAAAATGGAAGTGATTCTGTCTTGGGTCTAGAATCACCTATGCCTAGCTCTAATGGAGACAGACATGTAAATGCTTTGGTTGTCTTTGGTTGCCTGTGGTTTTAAGTAAGCATATTTTAATATTCGTCATTTAGATATTCCATTTTTTACGGGGGGGGGTTCTATTAACTAGAAAAAATATTCGTAAATGGGCATGGCAGATTGCAAATAAAGGGAACTGGACTGGGTAGTGTAGACCAAACAACACAAGTTATCATTTTTGTTTTCTGAAGTAGATAGATGCTTCTGAGAAGCAAAGAAAATCATCTTTACTAGACACTATCTGGTCTATTTGTTCGTATTGTTCGTATTGGGTTATATGGAGCTATTGATTATTCTTTTTCCACATAGACATGTTAATTTCACACTGTGGTTCACAAAAGCTCGCTTTTTCTTGTGAATTATGTTTTGAAGGATTTTAGTGTTGGCAGCCTTTCTTTGATTCACACCTTTCTGGGTTTAGTTGAATCAAGTTCTTCTGTTTGGCAAATCCATCCATGCTTGAATCAGTGAAATCATTTTTTCTAACACTGACTAAAGGTGTCTTTCCTCAAAGGAAGTCAATGGTTCATAAATCACTATTCTATGTATCCATTAAGTTTTATTTAACCTGAGGCAATCATTATTACAACAATTCATTCTGTTAATTTCCTTTTTGAAAAAAAAAGCTCTTTGAAGTCTGATACATTAAATGGAGCTGTTTTTGTTTATTGGTCTTTTTCAATATATTTTTTTTGAATGATCATTTCTTGAATTTGGAAACATTCACTTTTCTTATTCTTTGCTTTAGAGAAAACATATTTTTATAGCTTGTCCGTAATATATACTGTGAAACCTTAAGATTCTAAAAAAAAAATCTATTAAGTAATTTTGCATGACAGATTAAAATGTTTTAAAATTATGACTATGACTTTTTATCTGAGTTCTATAGGTAAAATTAAGCTGAAAATAAAAATACTGAAAAAAGTATCATCTAATCGAAAATGAAAAAAAACAGAATTCACTATATCTGCATAATAAATTATAACATAACAATTAAATTCTCTTTTTTTTTGTTTTCCTACCACATCAGATGTCACTCCTTCACTGAGTTTTGATGCTACCTTGGGATGATAATTTTGTCCCTCCGTACAGAATAATTTCTGGAAGTTGGTATTCTCCATGATCAGATCACATTTCTGAGAAATGGTCTTCCATTTATGAGAGACTGATTACTTCATTTAAATAAGTCATTTTCTTTTTTGAAAGGAAAATGGTTTGAATTTAATACACATTATCCATATTGCACAGATGGGTAACAAAGGCAGCAGAGAATCAACAAATTGTAAGGAAGAAGGGATGGGAGAGACCTCAAGAGGTCCTTTTATACCTTTTAGCCCCAAGACAGAATATGCTATTCTTAAATCACTCATGAAAGACGTGTATGTAACCTGCTCTTAAAAACCTCCAGTGATAGAGTCCACAGCTTGTCCAGGTAATCTAGCTTTACAACTAGAAGTGTTTCTACTAATAGCCAAACTAAATTTTGTTTCATACCATTTAAGCCTGCTACTTCTTGGTCTACACATGGAGAAAAGTTTATAACCTTCAGCTTCTCAGAAGACTTTTACATATTTGAAGTTCATCATCATGTCTCCCTTCAGTTTGGTCTTCTCTAAACTAAACAAACCCACACTGTTTTCAATTCATCTTCACGAGTCATGTTAGGCAGATCTGTGACCATGTTCACTTCATTCCTTGGGTTCGCATCTTCCTTGATGCCCCAAATACAAAGCAGATTGTTATCTGATGCCTCACTGGTGCACAATAAAGTTGTTTCATGTGTTTTACATACGGTAGTCCTGTTTACGTCTTGCAGCATGGTTTTAGCTTTTTCCCTAATAGTAAGTATTTCAGTTTGTGATCTATTATAACCTTTAAAGGTTTCTCTGCGGTGTCATTCCTCGCTGAATTTTCACAGGGCTTCTAAAAGCAGGTATTTGACAGCTGCTTCCTCTTCCCTGTTTCTGGTGCCAGTTATTAGGCAGTTAAACAGGGCTCAGTGGCACTACAAAATAGATACTGGGGCTGAACTATCCTATATCCTTAAAATGGTATATAAATCACCTATGCTTGCTGTAATATGTATAATGGGCAAAAACACGGACCTCATGTTATACAGCTAATTGAATGCTGCTCCTATCTGATATGTATATAAATGGAGCTGATGGTATATTACATTCACTGTTTCTACCCTGTCTCCTAAACTGTGATTTGGCCTGAGTCACACAGACAGTCTGACAGAACTGAAAAACTGAATTCACATCCCCTGAATCTGAGTCAGGACTTTCACCAAAGTGTTGCACCTCTGCTTTGTGACTGAGAAAGCTTTATCTGATTATGTCCTGATTTGAGTATTTCCTAAACCATTTCTGCGACTGTTATGTATATTCTGTCACAAGGCAATGACAAATTAGCGATTTTAATAGGCGGAAGGTTATAACACAACCTTTCAGGTTTATCATTTTGTGTTATTCACATCAATCCAACACAAACAATAATTCATCTTTGGAGTTAATGGTGTAGGTGCAATAGAAATTACTCCTGGCATATCCCTTAGGAAATCCATCCTCTGGTGGGGGGATGCAAGCAGGGGAACAAGACCAAAGACATTTGCAAAACTTAAATATTGACAGCATATTTCAAGCAAGAAATGAGCCACAAACAATGCCTCTGCCTTCCCTGTGGAATTTGCAAGGAGTTGCATTTACTTGATGGGGCCAATTCAAGTGAAAAAGTTTGTGGTATAAAAACAAGTAATTATAGGCAACATTTACTAGGTCACCAGTTTATGAAAAGCCATTCTCATTGCGAGTTGACTTGTCTCTCACACTGCCCTGTTCATCCCTGTGAAAAAGAGTACCCTCCTGTAGATGATAAAGAGCAGAATTCAAGCTGAAAGTACCATTCATGGAGATTAGAACAGCCTAAAAGGAAAAGATGCTCTATTTGCAATACACTATGATTTTCCTTGAAAGAACGAAGAACTAAATGTTACTGGCAGTGTACCTAGCTACTTTTGGAGAAAGATCTTTATCTGATTAGCAGTCTTTCAGATTCTTTTTCATCTTATTTTCCCCAGTTGGGTTTCTGAAAAAGATGATTTTTTTTTCTACAGAATTGGTTTCATACAGACCACTCAGAAGTAAAAGGGCACCTTATTCAATTTCCAGTCTCCAGACAATTATAAGTGGAGCAGTGGATGTAACAGTAATCTGGAAAAATGAGAAGCAATATTGGTCAGCAGAAAATGGCACAACAGTGTCTGGTAACACCAAAGACAGCTCATTAAAGAAAGACAAAACAAAACTGATGCTGTTGCAAATATGGGAATGAAAGGTTGCTCTTTGGGCAGCCCTAGAGGATGCAGCCTTGAACAAGTGCCTGGATATTACACCTGCTGTCTATTCATTTGGGAGAAAGTATGTTCAGACTTGGGTATTGATTTTGGAGTAGTGGCCTGGAGACGAGAAGAACTGATTGAACCTATTGATTGGAAGTTACCAAAAGGAGATGCCGTTCATACTTACTTCAGTTTAATATTGAAGGCTCTGAATATTAAGCCCATATGGTGGTGTTTTGAGTACAGAAACAAAGGGGAGAGAGCAGAGTTTCTAAATTTACCTCCAAATTTCAGTTCGTCTACTGCATACAGTACAAGATGCTCTTCTTCAGTAGGAACAAATAAAAAAAATGCTATCTACATTTTAGCCAAAATTAAATTGGCAGGTAAAATGCTCCAAGGTGATCGAATTGCCAGCTGCACAGATATCACCTAATGTTTTGATGATATTCTCTTCTCCTCCCACCTGAAATTAACCAAAAGTTTGTCTCCAATTCACTTTAAGTTTCATGCGCACTGCTAATAAAAATAAATAAATCTTGAAAGTCCTTCTTAACTTCCCAGTATTACTCCAAACTGGGAAGAACCTAGTATGTAGTGTTTATAAAATTGCAAACTGTGTATTTGTATTTCTAATAAAATCTTTTGTTGAAATGAAGTAATGTTTTGGAAGTAATGCTTCTGACATCCACATCTTCTAGTGCTAGGACTAAACCCAAGATGGCTTACTAATAGATAACTCATGATTTTACCTGGCCAATTAGGCAAGTGGGAGAAAAAAATTACATACTTTATCCTCTTAAAATATACATATATAGAGATGGATTAAAATCCTGAACAGGAAATGAATCCCACAAGGGCAAAAAGCATATTTCTTGTTATATATTTTTGCCTTTCCTTCTGTCCTACTCATTAAATGATCCTTTCATCTACTATGAAATACTGTGCCATCCCTAGCATCATACACCCTTTCAGTTAATGAGGAGAAGGTTTGATACCAGGAATGCTGCCTGAAAACTCACATGAAGTTAACTATTGGTTTATATGTTGTAAGAATGTATGGTATATCACTGCAGGAAGTGCACTATAGCAATGGATGGTAATATAAAGCCCAAAACTCAGATAACAACACACAACTATCAGACAATGGCAATGTTAGTCATTGCTATCAATCTAAGCTAGGTTCACACTGGCAGTACTGGAATCATAATATCCCATTATCAAGCCCCTCAGCCACCTAGTCCCTTAATTATATATTTTCTACTTCTTTTTGTGGACTTTATTGATCTCTCCTAGCCCTACTGTCTGCTCCCTGATAGACACTGGAAGTGAATGTAACTATATTAAAATTGATTTTGTATGTTCAAAGCATACAGTAGCTATGATATCCAGGTCCTAATGGAATGAATATACAATGCCAGCCGGGTGATCGCAATCCATGTCAGCTCTACACTCTGAATGGCATTTGGTGGAGATGATGAAACACTCAACAACACATAATAGACTGCAAGATTCTCTCTTATGTAAATGTGCACCAGCACTTAAAGTTTCATAGAGTAAGACAGGTATGAGGCATTTTAAAAATATATATTCCTAGCTGTTCTTGAGCTGGGAAGTGCTCTGATTAATATGAGAGGGGCAGTCAAGTATTCTAAAAGGAAAAAGCAATTTCCTTGTCCTCCATCGCCTTAAAAATGAACAACATATATTCCCATAAAATACTGTAATTGGTGCCTTTCCGGATCTTGGGTTTCTCAATTCTTGTAGTAACAGAGAGCAAGTGAGTGTCTGTTTCAAAAATGCCTTAGAAAGCCACGCAGACCGGTTGGGGAAGAGTAGAGAGCCGTGCTTCGATGATCCCTGCTGTGTCCTTCCGTTCAATACTAAATAGGTGTCAGACAATTAGAAATGGAACAGTGAATGTGTAAATGGGACTGCCTCCCCAGTAAATTGCTAATACCTGGATAATACTGGGTGACTTGTAACACTCTATTACAATAACTACAGTCCCAATTTCTACACCTGATTTAGTAGTGAATATGAGAATTGAGGGGAGAGAGATCAATGTAGAATTGAAACTGAAACAAACAAGTTACCATGAGATTCTTTCTGGCCTGATGTCTGGCTTCTTTCCTTCCAGAATTAAGATACACTGTATCTAAGATTTTTCAAGAGAAACAAATATATTTTCAAAAGCATATACTGCTTTCTTCTTTCCTGGGGAAGAGTAGAAAAGCATGCTGTGTCTCTGTATACATGATGATGTCTGGGCAATGTTTAATGACAATTAAGGGTGCATAATTAAACCCTAAGGATGAAATGTATCCCTCTGTTTACTGGAGTGAACTTCAGTCCTTTGGAATAGCCAAGAAACTGATATAAAAATACATCTATACTGAAAAGCTTGGATTTATTAACATAAATAACTTTAATTGTAAGAATTTGATAATACTTGAGTCTGGCTCAAGTGCAACATTCATGAGGCACATACCCACCATTGTACACTGATGCTATTACCTACGTATTATTAACAATTACCTGACACATTACAAAATATACAGTTTGGTGCCTTAACAATGTCTACCGTCCACAGAAAGAAATTAAAGGTATTTTTGCACTCTTGGTTGCTCAATGGACCACCTTCAACAGGAGATGGGAAAGGCCTACCCACTATTCGGGTAGTTAGGACACTCTCCTTGGAAGGAGGAGACATGGTTTTGAGTCTGTTTAGACTGAAGCCTGGAATCCAGGTATCCCATGTCTTGGGCAAGTACTCAAAGCACTACCCTATTTGGAAAAAAGTAGGTGCTACTCCTAGCATTTTGTAATGAGCCAAACTCATTTTTTCAGGACCTTTCAGTTATTAGGCATGTTTCGCCTGCATCTGAGGAATTGGGGACTTAGGAAGATTTTGTGGGCGCATCTACATGAGATTTTTACTAGTTACCTAATTAGCTTTACAGTAAAGACTGTGTCTATCCATATGCCCATACGAGGGCACACTAAACTATGCTGCCATAAGTTAATACTTGTAAACACAGGTCCCATCCTGTGGTGGTGTTATTTGCTAAGCTGCAATGCACACATAGATGCTGACGAAACTAGCTGGGGCATGAGGGTGCTTCAGTACAGGGGCTGCCTGCCAGTTAACCTCACACTGAAGCAGCCCCACATTGAAGTAGCCAGCCAGTACATTGAGCCTGGTTGGAACAGCCCCAGACTGGGAACCTGACCCCGAGGGTCCTGTGCCAGCCAGGGCTGCTCTGACCTGGCTGAATGTTCTGTGGTCCCAGGTGTGCATATAAACATGGTGCCTGGGAACAATAAACTCCAGCATGAACTGTGCCAGAGTTTATTGCTCTGTGCTAATTGCACGTGTAGAATTGTGCCCGGTGGGCAAAATTCTGTTAGTCTTTGGAGACCTAAACGGCATTTGCCTAGCTGTGTAAGTGCCTTTTCCGGCATTTAGGCACAGAATGTGCTTGTGTAACCATTGCAGTGTAACAGATGTGGAAGTGCAGGCTTTTATGCAGTGCATGTTGAGTAGGCTATGCACATGATTGGTAGCTACAGGAACACACACAGTGGCCTAATTCCTGGAAGAGGCAGGAGACAGCAAGGGAGGAACAGAAAGTTGGAGAGCAAGAGCAGAGGGAGCAGGGTGCACATGTGCCACACACACACATGTACCCCCTTACCTTGGTGGCGGGTGCAGCAGCTGTGGAGGAGACAGCGGTGGGCGCAGCAACAGCTGATTCCCCCTAAGGTAAGTGGGGCAGAGGGTACAGCGCAGCTGAGGCAGATCTGGAGGGGAAGCCCTTCGGAGCCCGCTTAGCTCACCTGACAGGGAGCCACGCGTACGCAGCATGCGCGAACAGTGAGCGCAAACAGGTGCACTCTGTAAGGGCGCACCAGCATTTGCGCCGGTGTTTGCATAAGGTGGGCATGAGGTAGCTGCCCAGAGCGGCACCTCCAGTGAGCAAAAGCAGTAGGCGCAGCTCTGCAGACATGTTGTAGACAGAGAGTGCAGCTGCCAGGGGCCCCGCCCTGGCACTGCCACTTGCCATGGGCTCTTCTGAAGCCTCTACCCAGACAGAGCTCTGGACCCTTGCCCCCCTGTCTGTGGGGGGGGGCTTGGTGAGGTCCTGGGGGGGGGCCTGGTGGTTTCCTTGCCTGTCCCTCCTGTGCATGACTTAGGGCCCTGGAGGAGCAGGTGAGGGAGCTTCAGGCTGAGGTGAGCAGGCTGAGGGGGATCAGCGATACAGAGGATGAAATCGATGCCTATCTCTGTTCTCTGCAGGGCCAGTCGCCCACCGTACAGCCCCCACAGGAGACACATCCAACTCAGGAGTGACAGAAGGTGTCCAAATCCAGAGCTGCTAGGCCTAGAGTGGTGGAAGCTCCCCAGGTTCA
>NW_017728918.1:13959994-14001987 GCF_001723895.1 Crocodylus porosus | reverse complement strand
GGGGGCAAGAGTGCCCAAAAGCCCCCCTGGCTCATCAAGGACGTCCAAGAATGCCTGATTGCCAAAAAGGCGGCGTACACCCATTGGAAGGGGGGTGCTATTTCCAAAGAGGAGTATACCTCCTCTGCTCAGGCCTGTAGGGGGGGCTGTCGGGAAAGCTAAGGCAGACATAGAGCTAGGACTAGCATCCAAGATCAAAGATAATAAAAAGTCCTTTTTCAAATACACAGGGAGGATGAAGAAGGCATTGGAAAACGTGGGGCCCCTGCAAGATACACTGGGCAATCTGGTGGTTGTGCCAGAGGAGAAAGCAGACCTCTTTAACCAATTCTTCACCTCCGTTTTCTTGGGCAGGTACGGGGACTTCCCCACCATGATGCAAGACAGCCTCAAGGAGAATGCCTCCAGACCTCAATTTGGGGAGGACCAGGTTAGAGAGCTTCTGGAGGGGCTGGATGTGTTCAAATCAGCAGGTCCAGATGCTCTCCACCCTAGGGTGTTGAGGGAGTTAGCAGGGCTTATTGCAGGGCCCTTGGCACAGCTTTATGAGTGGTTGTGGTGCTTGGGCCAGGTGCCAGATGATTGAAAGATAGCCAACGTGGTCCCCATCTTTAAAAAAGGGAGGAGGAAGAACCCGGGCAACTATAGGCCCGTCAGTCTTACCTCTTTGATAAGATCATCAAGGAGCACATCTGTGATGGGCCAACTTCAGGGATGATGCTGAAGGGCAACCAGCATGGTTTCATTAGGGGCAGGTCATGTCAGACCAACATGATTGCCCTTTATGATCAAGTCACAAAAGCATTGGATGCAGGTGTCGCTGTGGAAGTAATCTTTCTGGACTTCAGCAAGGCCTTTGACACCTTCTCCCACCCCATCCTCATGAAAAAACTAGGCAACCATGGCATTGATGCCTACACAGTCAGATGGCTTGCAGATTGGCTGAAGGGTCGTACTCAGAGGGTGGTGGTGGATGGGTCATATTCGACTTGCGGGCAAGTGGGCAGTGTAATCCTCCAGTGTTTGGTCCTTGGGCCCACGCTGTTCAATTCCTTTATCAGTAACTTGGACAATGGGGCGAAAAGCAACCTGTTTAAATTTGCTGGTGATACCAAAATTTGGGGTGAGGTGAGCACACTAGTAGGGAAGGAAGGACTGCAGCAAGATCTGGATAGGCTACAGGGGTGAGCTAACAAAAACAAGATGCGTTTTAATACTGACAAGTGCAGGGTTCTGCACTTGGGCAGTAGTATCTACTAGCACACTTATAAGATGGGAAACTCCCTTCTTGAGAGCACGGAGGCAGAAAGGGATCTTGGAATCATTACTGACTGCAAGATAAACAGGGGCCGACAATGCGCAATCACAGTTGGCAGGGCTAACCACACCTGGTCGTGCATCCACAGGTGCATCTCAAGCAGGCCCAAGGTGATCCTCCCCCTCTATGCAACACTGGTCAGGCCACAGCCAGAGTACTGTGTCCAGTTCTGGGCGCCCCACTTCAGGAGGGATGTGGACAACATTGAGAGGGTCCAGAGGAGGGCCACCTGCATGATCCAGGGACAACAGGGCAGACCCTACAATGAGAGACTGTGGGACCTGAATCTGTTCGGCCTTCACAAGCAAAGGCTGAGGAAGGACCTGGGGTCAGTCTATAAACCCTCTAGAGGGGACCAGAAGGGTTTGGGAGAGACCTTGTTTCCCCTAGCGCCCCCTGGCATAACAAGGAATAACGGCCACAAGTTGTTGGAGAGGAGGTTTAGATTAGACATCTGTAAGAACTACTTCACAGTTAGGGCAGCTAGGAGCTGGAACCAACTTCCAAGGGAAGTGGTGCTGGCTCCTACCCTGGGGGGTTTTAAGAAGAGGCTTGATGCTATCTGGCCAGAGTCATTTGAGCCTAGTTCTTGTCCTGCCCAGGCGGGGGGTGGGACCTGAAGATCTATAAGGTCTCTTCCGACCCTACTTCCATGATTCTATGATTCTGTGAAGTTCAAGCCCTTTCTGGGTGACTGATATCTAGAAATTGCATCTCTGTCTTTCTAGATGAATTCCCTAACCCCTTATCCCACTAGAGATAAAACATGAGAAGGCCCTCCTCCATCTAAGATCCACTAAACTCTCTCTCTCATTTTTTAACCCAACAAAAAAATGGTAACTTATTCACTAGGCTTGTATATGCCCAGCTGGCAACTGCATATCTGCCCAGCCAGTGTGTAGCCTTCTGAGCATGCTCAGTATATGCACATAGGCTTATACTTCCATAATGCAAGCACAATAGGGACTAATAGAATTTTAAAAACTGTGTAAATGCCTAAAAGTCCACATACAGGTCTGTGTAAGTACCACTTAGATGCAGAAAAGATAACATAATTCCACTTTAGGTGCTTACAGGCCAATTTAGATAGCAGCAGAGTTTAGGCAGGAGGTAGACATGCAAATGAATCACTTTGGAGCATGTGTAGCAGCCCAAGTCTAGTTATTTACAGATCTTTGCTAGCCAACATGGAGAAACCTAATAAGTCTCCTGGGCTGAATGTGCTGTGGAGGGGCTGGCTGTGGCACAAGGGTGTTTCAGCATGGAGATAACCGACAGGGAGCCCTAGCACGGAAGCACCCTCATGCCCCAGCCAGATAGTATCTATACATGCACTGTTGTGCACAAAAAAACTCCACAGCAGGGTTGCACTTGTATTGACAAGTCCTACCATGCTGTAGAGTTTATTCATCTTGTGTGGCCTAACAGGGGCTCACGTGTAAACACTGAGATGTTTATTGTGCAGCTAATTAGGCAACTGCACAGTAAGCACCATATGTAGACATGCCTCTTCTTAGATGAGATACCATGGAATAGCAGAAGTAGAGACATTGCAACTCAGACCAAGGCTACACATGGCAGCACCTCAGTCTACAGCCATTGCCATTGGTACTTCCTCAATACGAGCATGACAGTCTTCTAGTAAATAGGGAGTCTGCAGATAACTGAAGAGGCCAGTCTGAGATGTGCACATTCACCTGCAAACATGCCAAATAGTTCCAGGGAGAGAGAATTGGATCCTGGTGATGTTGGGTCACAGCTCTTTCTCTTTGTCTCTCTCATCTATCTGCTTCAATAGTAAGGCAAGTTTCCTCAAAATGCCATTGGGAATGATTCAGTGCTCCCATCTTCCAGGTATTGATGTTAATATCACATTTCTTCAGACTAGCTTTCAAGGTGTCCTTAAATCTCTTCTCTTGCCCATCTCTATACTATGACCATCAGTGAGGTGGGAGTATAGGATCTGTTTTGGGAACCAGTTGCCAGGCATCGTTATGACATATCCTGTCTGATGGAGCGTGTGGCATGGTGCTTATTACCCCATGCCCCTGAAGGATGTAGTTTGCACTGCTTCTATATTCCAGATCGTGAAGGATAACCATGGCAGAACCTTATCCCTGCCTTCCCTTCCTTTCGAGGTGTAGTTACTCCAGGGGAAAAGAGATATTCTAAATTATAGGTTGGTATCAGTCTTCATTGCATACTTACACAGATGGCACACAATAGCAACTATGTCATCTTTCCTCCTGTCACATCATTTTTTCCCTAATAAACTGGTAGCAACTTTGGGGTGGTAGTGGAGCTTCTGTATCTGCTATATAGCTGCTGACCATTTTACAGTTGTGATCCTACAAGGGAAAGTAAATTTGGTTTCATCAGCAGACCATGTTGTACCATGGTGCATCTCACTGGTGATTCGGTCTCTGTCTCTGCACTTCAAAATAAACATTAAATAGAGGTGCTTAAAAGTTTTTTCTTGGTTTCATTTTACATGTGCTGGTGTCATTATGAGATTACTTTGTACTACTTTAAGGACACAAAAAGCGATTAAAGAGCTCTTTCGATTTTTCTGCTTATGGGTTGTGTTTTATCAGATTCTTTGAAGAGGTATGAAATTGGACCCAGTAGGTGTTGGGGAGTTTTATTAAAACCTGACAGAAATTTGTCTAATCCTGGGGCTTTACTAGCTCTGAGGAAATTGTCTTATTTATTTCCATTAAATCATTAACTGATTGTAATGTAACTTTTGAGTGTATGACAGCTTTGGAAATAATAATAAAAAACCAACTGGAGACAAAGGTCTCTAACAGCTTTTGTTTTATACTGGATCTGTGGATGCCTTCAAAGAACACCCTGGAGTTTTCAATGACATCCTTTACAATCAGTGATGAGGATGTTAGCGCTATCCTACTGAGTGGATACAGATGTTGAGATTCTACTTGACGTTAATTCGATGCGCTAACCTCCGAGGTTCTCTATTATTTCATGGAGGGTGTTTTTGTTTATTTGTTTTGATTTCTTTTTTTTTTGTTAGTTGTGGTCTGAGATATCTGGGAGGAGGAGAGTTGTTTTTTGATTGTCTGGTCTGGTTTAGTTCTGAATAAATGAAAAGATAATTGGCCATGTGGTAAGGAAGGCGGAAGTAATGTTCCAGTGGTAAGTGCATCAGACAGGGACTCAGAAGTTTGGGGCTCAGTTCTTAGCTCCACCAAGGCCTTTCCATGTGACTGTGGTTTAGGTCCCCAATCTGTAAAACTCTGCAGCACACATTTATATCTAGGGATGTGGTTGATGGCATTGTTCTTCAGGAAGGAAGGCCTAACTTCAAGTTAAGCCTGATTGAAGGCAACTGCTTTTTGAGATAAGGAGCCTAGGCCAGATCTGAAAAAGAACTTAAACATGTAGAACAAGACAGAGATCGACTTTAGTTCAAAACTACAATGAGCAAAAAAACTGCTCAGACCCCATCCAAAATTCCTTTTTAACATGCATGTTTTTCTGGCACTTCATTTCTGCTTCTGGACATGCCTAGAGCTAGCCCAGTTTCAGGACCAATGTGCTAGTGGTAATTGGTCTAGTTAGAAACCCCTAAGTCTCCTGGGAGATCTAATCAGGTAGATATGCTTAAAGAACACCTATGAATTCCAAAAGTATTGTGTTCAGCACAGCACCCATGGCCCCCTTCATTCAAAAACATTGTGGAGAGGTGCCACCCACAGTTCATATCATACCTAATAAAGTACTCATCTAGGAAGTGGGAGACCTAAGTTTTTCTGCAGGTCTGTTTATGCAGTTTATAGCCACTGAATAAGAAACAGAAAGAGTCCTAAGAATATAATAGTCCTGCTCAGCATGAGAGTTTTTATATCACCCTAACTCTCTAACTGCAGGGAGCTCCTTAACTTGCTAACTGCAGGGAGCCTAGCCACCAAACTCTGGGATTCAGATACCACTGTGCAGATCAGGTGCCTAACAGGTACTGAGGCATATTATTTTGTAAGCACTTAGGTCTTTAGTTGGAATTGCCTTTCTCTCATAATATATGTTTGCTTAACATAGTGCAATATAGGACCTGATATCATGTATGCCTCTAAGTGCTTCTATAATACAAATAACTAATGTTGCCCATTGTGAACAGGGATTGGGAACAAGTGAGACAATAGAACAAAATTGTTATTTACAATGCCCGAGAATAGTAGGGTCTGGCCAGAGCAAATTGAGGAAAATTTTTACAATCATTGCTCTTTAAAAATGCCTTTGTTTTGCTGTAAGGGAGTGATGTTTTACAGGAGCTTCCAGCTGATCAATAGAGTTTAGCCTACAGACCTGGGATTTCCTTGCAGCAAGGGAAAAAAGAAATATTATGTATTGCCTTACATTGCAATAAAAGGGCAGAGTAATATAACTACTATAATTTTGGTTGCAAGTAGAAATCAAGGTTGGACCATAGGAATCTACAATTTCGAGCAAAAGGCCTAAAATTTGCAGCTTTACAGGTAAGAATTAAGAATTGTTGCAGACTTAAGACCTCATTGCATGAGCGGAGAGAGTGATCACTGCTCATGCACACACTGAACACTGATTTTCCATCAGATGGCAGGGCTGTGAGAAACAGGCCCTGTTCAATTCATATTTGGCCTGTATTGGGGACAGTAATTTGATCCATTGATTCGGATCACTGTCCCTGATTTGGTCCAGCTGAATCCAAATCTGAAGATTCAGGGAAGCAGCGATTCAGACACAGGCCCAGCTTTAAAAGTTTTTCTACATACCTTGAGGTAGCAGCGAGGCTTGTGATCACTGCGGTGCTGGGGCCCATGGAGGGTCCCACAGGAGCTCAGGAGGCTCTCCAGTGTGCTCAGCAGCAAACCTAGAAGAGATTCAGAAGTACTTCCCCTGCTACCTAAAGGTAAGTAAAAAAAGAAAAAACATTTAAAGCTGTATCTATGTCCAAATTGCCACATCTGTCCAAATCTCTCCGAATTGATTCAGAGAGTTTAAAAAGTCATCTGATTTGATTCAGATTCAGAGATTCAGCCACTGAATTGGGCCGAATCTCTGCTGAACTGTATCAGGGACCAAAACTTCTCACAGCTGGATCAAATAGTTCAAGCTGCCCATCAGTCCTTTGCTACCAGTTGATCTCTTTGAGACCTCGAACCTGTTTTAAATATGGTCTTTTTTAGGGTTTGAAATTCACTTGTTCTTCATCTATTGTTATTTGCACTGAATAAACGTGTTGTCAATAAGTCTGGCTAATGTGCAGTCATTACTGGTTTGTAGAAGAGAGAGTTCATCCACTGAAACTGCATGTGAAACATGCTGAAACAGCCTGCATATGTGCATTTACAAACTCATACTTGTTTCTTCATTCTTTGCTGTTTTGCACCATTTGCACTTACATTTCTATGGATGCATTAGTAGCTAAAGAGGAGATTATAAGAGTCCTCTGGGAAGCAGTCCTCATCTTGTGTTGAGAGGGAATGAGAGTTGGAGACCTAATTCCAATAGGTGCACTTGGAAATCTCCCCCTACATAAATCATAACATCATACGGCAATACACAATAGACTTGCACAGAAAAGCCCCATCAAATACAATGCAACCACTGGAATCAGATTTAGTTCAGAATTTTTAAGCCAAAAGCAACTGTCATGACCATTTAGTCTGACCTCTTGCACAATCTAAACTACAGGACTTTATTCAATGATTTCTATTATGATTTATGATTTAGTGTAGCAGGATATGGGACCAGGATCCCATTGTTTTTGGGTCTGTAGAACAGTCCTAGGCCCAAAGAGTTTAATCTGTGGATGATATCAAACCTGAAATTCTTTCTTGAGTTCTATTACATCTTTTTCCAGACATATCTGGTTGTCTGCAAAAAGGTTTCAGATGGTGGAGAACCTGCCCAATTCATAGACAAGATGCACTAATTTAAGGCCCTGTTAAAAATGCTCCTTATGGGACTCCTGACTTGTGGCTGTCAGTTTATGATTTATCTGTGTTCCTGTCCATGACAAGGGGAGTAAAATAAAGTTCCATCTCAATGTGTCTCTGACCCAGAGGCATGGACTTCAAATAGTACAGTTATAAGCAAAGGGAAAAGTGTGTGGAAAGGAACAATCCAAAAATGACAAACTAAAACCCTAATCATAGAGAATATGTAAAACTAGTGATTGATTATAAAGTGTAAGTGCAAGCATATCTTTGGTGAGATTCAATGTGTCACTATTATTACACTCTGATTCCTGCAGCTCAAGCTAGCTTTATTTTTTTAAGGTGTTCAGGCTATGATTGTAACTTACTCTGACAGCCAGCATGTCTCAAACATGCCACTCTGCTCTACAGGTACTACCTCTTGGACCAGAAGCGATGTAATCAAGCCTACATAACATTGAGGTCCAGCTAATTAGTACTGCCTGGCACAGTAAATTTGCAGTCTAGACATGTCCTCGGAAAGCATTACAGATGTCAAGACCAACCTAATTATATTTAAAACTATGAATGCCTTTTTAACTGTTCCTAGCCAATCAGAAAGGAAAAGGACCATACAGTTATAGTTCATAGAAGTGAACAAATGAGGTGGTTCAGTATAAACAATAAGTATTTATTTTAAAGTATCTGATATACTCTTTAAATAACTGTTAAAATAAAAATTTGAAAGTAGGAAATCTAAAACTAGTCCTAAACAGAATTTCAAACATTCTTTCTACAGTGAGTACCAGGCACCCTCATGGAACAAAACTAGTTTGTACCATTGAGCTTTCAATTTACAGTCACCTCATTGCATTTTTGTCTTTCAACTCCATCTGAGACATTTTTGCATCAGGCTTCCACCCCTTGAATTCAGCTCTTACCAGTCTCTATCTTTTCTTAGCCAAATACCTAATACTTCATCCTCTTCCTCCAAGACTTATCAGCCCCTGTTGACATTGACTAAGTTCTTCTTGAAATCTTATCCTTCACACCCATCTTCTCCATCCCTTCCTGTTTCTCCTTCTATCTCTATCTGGTCTTGCCTTCACTGGGTGCATCTCCATGAGACACTTTACCATGCAGTAGACAAATTTACCCCATGGTAAAGTGTCACTGTCTAAATGTGCAGACACTTACCGCGTAGTAAATTAATCTACTGTGTGGTTAATATGCTTTCTGAAAATGTAGGTAGCAACTTAACTGCACCATAGTTACTGTGCAGTAGCTTACATGTAGATACCAACTGGGAGCAAATTTGCTGCCAGTCAACCCCACCACCAGGGCCACCCATAAGCTAGACCCAAGACCCAGGTTTTTCTAGCCTCAGGGTTAGGGCAGCTGGCCTGGCCTTTAAAACTCATCAATGTTTTAAAGGCCAAGCCTGTTTTTGGCCACTGGCCACTGGGTCCTGCAGCAGTGGCCCTGAGCCAACTGCAGCAGCCTGCCAAGACTCAGGTACTGGCCCCCAGGCCAACCCAACCACAAGCCCATCTGTCCCATGCCATGCCCCTGCATTATGCATTACAGGCACTGACCCAGGGCCAGCAAGCCCAGATTCTCACATGCAGCCCCTGAGACCCATCAAGGGAGCCACACTGGAGTCATCCCTGACTCCACATACCACCTCCTGGTGACAGGACTGGTCCAAAGTGGAGAATGTAGACCTCATGGAGCTGTGGGGTAAGGCTGAGGTCTGGAGCCAGTTTGCTCAGAGCAGGTGTTCCAGTAACCATGTCCAGAGCTGACACAGGCAGAGTGCAGGCCCCAGGACAAATCAGCTCATGTGGGGCCCCAACCCCGTCCTGATCCCACATGCACCCGATGTGAAGAAGGCAGGGGTGGGAAGCTGTTAGTGAATGCCCGGATTCCTCTCTGACTCACCATGGTCACTCTGCCCAACTCCACAGCCTCCCCCCTCCAAAAGTGCAGGGCCCAAGACGGTCACCCCAATACATGCCCCCCCACCCAGGGACAGCCCTGCCCATGTCTGTGAAGGCCTGTCAGGTTCATGAGGGAGCACAGGAACAACCAGTCAGTGTGCCAGTCCTGCATAAAGGTCTAGGCCCTGTGGGTGCAGTGGGTCAGTGTCCCCAACTACAACTGCCAGTCAAGGGGTGCTTGCAGGCCGATGATCTTTATGCAGCAGCAGGACCACATCCTCACAGTTCAGGACCCTGGCCAGGGCTGTATCATGTATTCCAGAATGGGCAGCATGCCAGACCCTCTGCTGTGGCCTGGCAGCAGCAACAAGCCAGGCTGTACTTGTAGGGGTACCTGTGCCTACATCAGTGTGAGCAAAATACGGCCCAGAGGCCAGGTCTGGCCACCAGGCCATTCTATTCGGGCTGTGGGGCCCCTAGAAAAATTATAAAATTAGTATTTACTTGCCCCTGGCTGCCAGTCAAAGATGACAGGAACCAAAGTTAATAGGACCCAGGGGGAGCCAGCAGCCCCCACCCCCAACTGGAAGCTCCTCCCTTGCAGGGGCTTCTGGCCTGGGACTATGAGTCTGTTTGTGCCTGCCTGGACTGGACCAAGAAATTCAGGTGGCGGGGGAAGCAGGGGAGGACTGTGGGTGATTGCCCCAGTTCTTAGGGATGTGCTGGCTCCTGCTGAGTCCTGCCATCAGGGCCCTGCAACTGGGAGCAACGTGGTGCAGGAGCAGCCAGCAGCATGCATGACCCAGTGTCCCGGGGCCAGCACCAGCAGGGACCAGAGCAGAAGGGAAGAAGCATGGAGCATGGACTGGCAGGGATCTATGGAGCTGGGCTGGGCTGGGCTGGGCTGGGCTGTGCCAGCAGGGAGAGAGGGAACCTGACCCAGCTCCATAGAGCCTCTGCCAGCTAGGACCCTGCACTCCTGCTGCCCCACTCTGGGCCTTGCCAGCGCTGGCCCCAGGACACTGGTGCAGGTCCTACACTCCTGTCCACCTGTTGCTGTGCTCCCATGCACCCACTCTCTCCAAATTCCCTCCCCACCTCAGCCCTGTGGTACAGGGGAGGGGGACCAGCATGTGCAGCCCCAACCCCATGCACCCCGTATTTGTCCATCTGGGCTGAGCAGTGGCAGCTCAGAACAAACTGCTGCTCAGTGTGGGGGAAAAGTAGCCCCTCCCCCTCCCACTGCTGATGCTTCCTGGTGCATCTGCCTGAAATCTGCACAAGGATGCCCTGTGTCTCCGTTGCACCACCTCCACCTTGGGCTGCACCATGGGGCAGCAGTGGCAGTGCAGAGAGGATGCAGGGCAGCCCTGCATGGGCTCTGGGTGGCTGCACCAGGAAGCACAGGCAGTAGGATGGGGAGGGACCTCTTTCCCCCCCATGCTGAGTAGCGTTTCCTTCAGCCTATATAGGCAAGCCCAGAGCCAGCTTGGTATAAGCAGGGTTGCAGCTGCATGTTCTGGTCCCCGCCACTGCTGCTGCATGCTCAGAGGTGGCAGGACATGCCACAACTGGGTACTGGAGAGTAGGTGCAGTGCATGCTGGGGCTGCGTGCTATTGGGGGTGGTGGGGAGATACCACAGGGTGCTCAGGCTCTGAGCTGTTGCAGGGTGGAGGCAGGTGCTGAGATGGATGCACACAGGGGGGGCTCCCATGCACATCCCACATACCCTCAAACCCTTTCTACAAACCCCACAGCTACACCTTTCCCCACACACAATTGCACACCCCACAAGTAGAGATCCACACACACATCCACACCCCTCCATCCCCAGCCACTGACATCCACACACACACCCACAGCTCCCTACAAGCCCCACACAAACCCATGCATACCCCTCGTCACCCCTGCACACCTCACACAATATAGAAGATTTACCTGAACTAAATCTGCATTTTGAGCTATTATGCAATCACTTCTACATACACAGCACAAACACACACAAATAAGAGCAATTATTTTTTTTTAATTAATTTTAAATATATTATTATGGGTGTTTGATTTTTGTATATAATTTGTTTTTTTCCCTTGTTCTAAGATGGCAAACCCTCTTCCCAAAAGGAGTACTTCCAGGAACAAGGGAAGGGACTTCCAGTGTCATAGATCAGTGATTAGGGGTGGGATTTCCTGTCCCCAGATGGTGACCAGGGGTCAGGACACCTTTCCAGGGGTGGGGCTACACATGTGGCCCTTGACAACTTGCCAAAACTTGGTAAGCAGCCCTCGGCCCAAAAAATTGCCCGCCTTTGGCCTACCCAACGTCCCTGCCCCTCACAGCCAAAAACAACATCACTGCTAGCATTGACATATTTCTCCATATGTGAGAGGCCCATGCCTGCCTAGATACGGGTAGCTTGGCTGCTCAATCAAGTTTTGCGCTACCTCCCACCTCCCTGTGTGGAAACTCCATGGGCCAGGGGGAACTTGGCCAGGCTGGGCAGGGAAGGGGTAGGGGGAGCTGCAAGATCAGGAAGAGCCATCCTCCCAATGTGGGGCTTACTGGGTGGGTGTGGCAGGTATTCCAGGTGATCTGAGTCTGTCCCTATGGGCAGCAATGACATCCTGGGGTGCAGGGGCACAGTGCATGGCTGGCTTTTCAGGGGTCCCCTCCAGGGAGAAACTGGATATCATCAGGGTGGGTGGTGCCAGCCCCAGGCTGGCTCCCCTTCCAAAGCTGACAGGGCAGGCATTGGCATGGGCTGCCGAAAGTATTGGACAATGCTGGGGGTGGGGACTGTGGCAGTACAAGGTGTCCTGAGGGACCTTCCCCTGCTGACTTCTTATCACCACTGCCAGGCTGTGGCAGAGGCTCTGGCATGCCACCTGTGCTGGAATACATAGTACAGCTCTTCCCTGGTTATGAAGCTTTTATGGGCTGCATAAAATGCAAGGTCCTGTGGTTTGCCCCCAAATAGCAGTTGGGGTAGTGGTGTAGGAGAGGCATTGGTGTCTCAGAGCTTCAATAAGATGGGAGTCCGAGATGGGTGGTTGTTCCTTAAGGAGATGATCCTCTGAGCTCAAAGGGAGTCAATCCCAATGTGCGCCAAGGGGGGCAGGAGTGCTAAGAAGCCCCCATGGCTTGGCAAAGGCATCCAGGGATGCCTGAGGGCAAAAAAGGAGGCATACAAACAGTGAAAGCAAGGAGCTATCACCAAGAAGGATTACACCTCCATTGCTTGGGACTGCAGGGAGGCTGTTAGGAAGGCCAGGGCAGAGATGGAGCCAGGACTAGTGACCAGAATTAAGTCCTTTTTCAAATACACAGGAAGTAAGAAGAAGGCACCAGTTAATGTGTGGCCCCTACAGGGTAGACTTGGCAATCTGGTGATTGTAGCAAATGAAAAAGCTGACCTCTTTAATGAATTCTTTGCCTCCATGTTCCTGAACAGGGACTATGACATCTCCCCCAGTACAATTGCAGATGGACCCAGGGGAGGCACCACCATGCCTAGAGTCAGCAATGCCCTACTTAGAGAACTTTTGGAGGGGCTGGACATGTTTAAATCAGTAGGTTCAGATGCTCTTCACCTGAGGGTGCTGAGGGAATTGGTGGAGATCATAGTGGGGTCCTGGCACAGCTCCATAAGTGCTCATGGGGCACTGGCCAAATACCAGAGGGTTGGAAAAGGGCCAATGTGGTCCCCATTTACAAAAAGGGGAAAAGGGAGGAGCCTAGCAATTATAGGCCAGTCAGTCTTAACCTTGGTTCTTGGGAAGACCTTTGAGAAAATTATTAACGAGCATATCTGCAAGGGCCCAGCAGGAGAGGTAATACTCAGGGGCAACCAACACGGGTTCACTGAGGGCAGGTCCTTCCTGACTAACCTGGTTTCTTTTTGTGATCAGGTCACAAAGTCCCTGGATGAGGGTGTCTGGGTGGATGTCATCTTCCTGGACTTTAAGAAGGCCCTTAGCATGATTTCCCACCACATTCTCTTACAAAAACTAGGCGACTGTGACATTGATGCCTACACAGTCAGATGGGTGGCAAATTGGCTAGACGGTCGTACCTAGAGAGTGATGGTGGGTGGGTCCTTTTTGACCTGGAGTGATGTGGGCAGTAGAGTTCCCCAGGGCTCGGTCCTGGGGCCTGTACTGTTTAACATTGTTATCAGCATTCTGAATGTGGGTGTGAAAAACACACTGTCCAAATTCACTGATAACACCAAGTTGTGGGGTGAGGTGGGCATGCTGAAGGGGAAGAACAGAAACCAGCTAGATCTAGAGAAATTACAGAGGTGGGTATATGAGGATGGAATTCAACACAGACAAGTGCAAGGTGCTGGATCTAGGGAGAAGAACCAGCAACACACCTGTAGGCTGGGGAACACCCTTCTTGTAAACATTGTGGCAGAAAGGGATCTTGGAGTCATTGTTTACTCCAGGATGAACATGAGCCACCAATGCGAGGAAGCGGTCAGTAAGGTTAACTGAACCTTGTCGTGCATCTACAGATGCATCACAAGCAGGTTCAGGGAGATCCTTCCCCTCTGTGTGGCATTGGTCAGGCTGTAGTTGAAGTACTGCATCCAGTTCTGGGTGCAGCACTTCAAAAGGGATGTGGCTAGTATTGAGAGGGTCCAGAGGAAGGCCATTCTCATGGTCAAGGGGCAGTGAGGCAGCCCTATAAAGAGAGGCTAAAGGGCCTGAATCTATTCAGTCTCCACAAGAGAAGGCTGAGAGAGGATCTGGTGGCCATTTACAAACTCTGTAATGGCAGCTCTGTTCCCCTGGGCACCACCGGGGGTTACTAGGAATAATGCCCACAAATTGTTAGAGAGAAGGTTTAGGCTGGACTTGATGAGATATGTTACCAGATTTGCCCATCACTTTGGGGTTTGCTCATTTATTAGGGATATGATTCTAGGGTCTTTGTAATTCTATCAATGTGCTACTTGTGTACTGGTGTTTCTATATAGACCTGTATCTCTCTCTTCTGTAAGTCATCACCCCCAATGGAGCTGTCTTGCAGGACCCAGTTTCAATGGGGCTGGGTTCCTCCATCCACCAAATCAGTCAAATACATGCACATACACAGATTAACGTGACACGCCTGACCTGGCCGGGTTGATCAGCATGGACAGGCAGACACC
Source organism: Crocodylus porosus (assembly GCF_001723895.1). NCBI lineage: Eukaryota > Metazoa > Chordata > Crocodylia > Crocodylidae > Crocodylus > Crocodylus porosus. The sequence goes on along the minus strand of NW_017728918.1, from coordinate 13,987,657 downwards.
CTCATATGCCAGGAATCAGTTCTTTGAGGTAACAATAAAATGCAGTGAGATACAAGCACACAGGTAAGCAGAATACCTATGAATCCAGCTGGGTGTCCAGCTGACACCCTTATGGGCCAGCTTTCAGTTTATTAGGGCCCTTGTGAGCCAAACTGGGTCAACGAGCCTATATAAGCAGATCCCCTTCCGTGTCTTAAACTCAGCACATCCCAATCTTTTGCTCTAACTGTCCTAGTAGTGGTAACCTCTTGATGAGCAGACGCCACAGTATTTTGGTGCTTCACAGGGATCTTTGGCTTAGGTAAAAGAAGTGTTGCTTCAGAGAAAGTGGAAAAAGGGAAGTAGAGAATGAAAAATATAACCAGTTATAACCAGTTTAACTATAAAAGTTATTTATTACTAAGTATACGAAATTTATAAAGGTACTAGTAGTAAGTAATAGACATGCAAACGAAAACAAACAAAAACAATTACAGTATTACCCTGATTTCATTGAGTATTTGCGGAAACCTAGCTTAAGCTTAACTAATACAATTGAGCTTCAGAAATCTATGCCTAGAGCAAAAAAGAGAAAGAGAGAGAGAACAAGAGCTGAGATCTTACCCTTCCAATGCACTTGCGTTGTTTGCTGACAGATAAAGTTCTTAGCACGATCATTGATGGTTAAACAGACTATAGAAAGAGACAATCTTTTTCTTCCAGCTTCTTGAGAACAACAGCGGATGGTGTCAGAGAGATTTCTCCCTCTTAAAGCATACTGTTTGCTGGTTTTCACAGCTTATTATACCCTTAGTCCAGCCTCTTCAAAGCATTCTTTTAATTGTGTAAATAATTGTCTTTTCTAGTGACAAGGGGTTATCTGGTTTGGAACGTCTCAAGAAACTGATTAACAACCAGGAAAAACATAAGATTTTAAGAAGTAACCAAGCACTTAGGAGCCAGCTTGAAATTCTTATGAATAGAAGATATACTGGATGGGGCAACCAACACAGGTCTACGGGCAACCGATACAGGTTTAGGGGCAACCAACACGGGTTCATTAGAGGCAGGTCCTGTCAGACCAACCTGGTGGTCTTCTACGACCAGGTCACCAAATCATTAGATGCAGGGGTAGCAGCGGACATAGTCTTCCCGGACTTTCTGAAGGCCTTCGACACTGTCTTTCACCCCATTCTCATTAAGAAACTGGGGGACTGTGGTGTCGACACCCACACAGTCAAATGGGTCACCAACTGGCTGAAGGGCTGCACCCAGAGAGTGGTAGTGGATGGGTCATTTTTGATCTGAAGGGATGTGGGCAGTGGGGTCCCACAGGCCTTGGTCCTCAGGCCCGCACTTTTCAACATCTTCATCAGTGACTTGGATGAGGAGGTAAAAAGCACCCTGTTCAAATTTGCTGATGACACTAAGATGTGGGGGGAAGTGGGCATGCTAGAAGGAAGGAGCAGGCTACAATAAGACCTAGACAGGTTACAGGGTGAGTGGACAACAGTTGGATGGGATTCAACACTGACAAGTTCAAGGTGATGCACCTGGGGAGGAAGAACCAGCACCATACCTACTGGCTGGGAACTCCCTTCTCATCAGTGCAGAGGGGAAAAGGATCTTGGAGTCATCACTGATGTCAAGATGAACATGGGCCGGCAGTGTGGGCATGCAGTCAGGAAGGCCAACGCACCTTGTCATGCATCCTGAGATGCATCTCAAGCGGGTCCAAGGAGGTGATCCTCCCCCTCTATGTGGCACTGGTCAGGCTGCAGCTGGAGTACTGCATCCAGTTCTGGGTATCACACTTCAAGAGGGATGTGGACAACATGGAGAGGGTCTAGAGGAGGGTCACTCACATGATCAGAGGACAGCAGGGCAGGCTCTACAAGAAGAGACTCTGGGACCTGAACCTGTGCAGCCTCCATAAGAGAAGGCTGAGGGGGGATCTAGTGGCCTGTTATAAACTAGTCAGAGGGGACCAGCAGGCATTGGGGGAGTCCCTGTTCCCCCAAGCACTCCCAGGAGTGACTAGAAATAATGGTCACAAGCTAGCAGAGGGTAAATTCAGATTAGACATCAGGAGGCACTACTTCACTGTCAGTGCGGGTAGGATCTGGAACCAACTTCCAAGCAAAGTGGTGCTGGCGCCTACCCTGGGGGTCTTTAAGACAAGGCTAGATAACCACCTTGCTGGGGTTGTTTGACCCCAGTACTCTTTCCTGCCATGGCAGGGGGTCGGACTTGATGATCTGCTCAGATCCCTTCTGACCCTACTAACTATGAAACTATGAAAATATGAAACTATGAAAATATGGATACCTCATTGTTTCTTCTCAGAAGGCCTAGCTATGCTTGCAGCATCAGGGTTTTGTATTTTACCTGTTGTGAATAAGCCTCAGTTTAGTATGACTTCCAAATCTTACTTAAAGGACTTGATTACTTGGAGTGTTCATAAACTTTCTGGGGAGGACTTCCACCAGTCATCCTGGAAAAAGTATGACAGCATTTGTGGGCAGGGCTCCAACGGGCTGGACATTATGATGAACTATTAACCATTCTTTAAATGTTGCCCATACCCTCTCTGACTCAGTTTCTTGCCTCAGCATTCCCTAACCCAGCAACTGAGTTTTAGTCAATCAAGTTTAAATAGGCCTCCCATAGCAGGACCGGGGAATATGTGGCCCGAGATGCCTATTAAACCTTTCTTCTGCTTAGTTCTGGTTAGATGAGGTATGTGTATGTGTGCGTGGGGAGTGTGTGTGGGGGTGGGGGGGTGAATAGAAAAAGTCCTTTGTAAGTCCAGCAAGCTGGGTTCTAGGCCTCCCTCAGGAAGACAGACCTGACGGGTAACAGACATTACTTTATGGTTAGGGCTGCCAGTCTCTGAAGTGGTATGCTCTCCTACCTTGGAGGTCTTCAGGAGGAGGCTGGACAGATATTTGTCAGGGGTGATATGACCCCGGCACCCGTTCTTGCTTAGGGCAGAGGGTCGGACCTGATGATCTGTTTAGGTCCCTTCCGACCCTAAGCACTATGATACTATGATACTATTACCCACTATGGCTACAGGTCCTTGACCTTTATGTGCCACTGGCATGCCAACCGGTTGTGCCCACACTCCTGCACGCAGGTTGTTAGGTCCTCATAGATGCGCACATTGGAGCACCTGCCCTAAGAGAACTGGCTTTGCACCTCAGCCTTTCCCCACAGTGCAATGAGGTCTGATGTCTCATCTTGGGACCAGTAAGGCTCCCAGAATGCACTGTGTGGCATCGGGGACAATGCCAGCATAGCTCCCTCAATGATGCTCAGGGGAGGTGCACAAGAGTCTAGGTCTGCTGGGCCTGGAGAGGTGCCTGCAGCACACAGCACAGGGACATGGCATGGGACAGGCAAGCAGGTGGTAGGGCTAGGTCAAGGGCCAGCGCTGGGCTCTGGGCAGGCTGCTGCAACTGGCCTGAGACCATTGCTGCAGGACCCAGAGACAGGCAGCAGGTGGCACAAGCCACAGGGTCACTGTAGTTTTAAAGGGCACTCTGGGGCAGGCAAAGAGCCATCCCAGCCCCAGGGCTGGAGAAGCTCCAAGCTCCATGACCCTGGGGCTAGTCTGAGAGTGGCCCCCTGGTGGTGGGACTGACTAGACCTGTTGACCTGTAGGGTGGCCTTTAGACCTGCACTACTGCACAGTAACTATGGCAGGGTTAAGTTGCTACCTGCATTTTCAGGTAGTATATTAACCACATGGTAGACTAATTTACTGTGGAGTAAGTACCTGCATGTGTAGACAGTGATGCTCTACTTCACGGTCCATTAGTCTACTGTACAGAAAACATCTAATGTAGACATGCTCATTCAGACTTATTTCGTAGGCATCATTTTGACTCAGACATCACTGTAGGTCCTAAGATCCATGCTATGTCTAAGTCATGCAGGTTCTGTTTGCATAAAATCATACATTGCTGCTTCTTTATTTGTCCAGCCAAAACTCTTATCCAGACTTTCATCCTCACATCTTCAGTACTGAGTAGCCTTTTCTGTTTTCTTGAAAAATGCAAATTTTCCTTGCCCATTTGTTCACAGTGCTGCTACAAAGATTATTTTACCATCCACTGGGCTTTTTCTACCATCTCACTACACTCCTCCTCCCCTGGTTCTGTCTTCATTATTACATCAAACATAAGCCCTTCATGGCCAACTTCATCCAACTTATCCTCCCTCATTCAACATCAAGGGGTTGATCAGCTTATGTTACCATTGCTCATTACCCACTCATTAAATTTTTATATACACCACTGTATGCAAAACCATTAACAATTCAAAAAACAGTGCTTATCTACAAAAGTAAAGAGTGTTTATCTACAAAGATAAGCCAGCTGAACAACAGGCTGATATTTTATAGGTCTTATAGGTCTTTCCAGTTTTGTCACTAAGATCAGCTTTAAGGCACCTTTTATTATGAGAGGCCCTCTTTAGGTCCTAATAGCATGTTGAGACCCCTGCTGCATAATATTACTGAGAAAGTTGTCTCATTTCTTACAATCCTATATCTTATGTATCTAGCTTTTGTCTCTTGTCTTAGACCAGTCTGACCCCACACACAGGATAATCCATAATCCAGCACATGGAGCTGGCTTGCAGGGCTCCCTAAATTTGAGTTCTGAAATTTGGTGACGAGGGAGTAGTAGCAGTGTTAGACACTGTGGTTCCACATAAGATGTGGAATAAAGAAGACGCTCCGTGGCAAGACTTCCAGAGCTGCAGCAGTTAATTTTGCCATTGCTTCCCCACAACAGATCTCTAGACCTGTGGGGAGCACCAGGGACCAGATGACACAACCCCACGGGTCAAATATTGAACACAACTGTTCTAGTATTGCATTGGAAACTCTCTTCAGCAAAGACCATCTATTTACTCAAGATCTGCACAGCACTTTACGCAATGGGGTAGTAGATGAAGAAGAGTGTTCTGATGGCAGAAGTAGTAACAACCAATTTAATAAACAGTCTATTCTGAATTAAACAGTCATTGAATGAAATGTATAAAAAGAAAAGTGAGGATAGGCCAGAATCCATGATTTTCTCCCTCCTAGAGGAGTGTTCACCAGCTGTTACATATTTCTTGTATGTTCTCCTTTTGGTTCCATGACTCTTGCATCCCATTTTACTCAGAGAGGCTTGATTCAACAGGCGAGATGAAGGGTATAGCTTAGTAGTTAATGCACTCTCCTGGAAAATGGGAGAGGTGGGTTCCCCTTTGACTACTTGGGTTGAAACCCAAGTCTGCTACTTTCTGGGCAAGCATGCTAAGTATTCACATATGGAACAAAAGATGGGTTGGTTCCATTCCTCCAACAGTTATATCTCCCTCCCATATAAGGGTCTCAATATTTACCTTTGCTTTCATACCTTTGTCTAATTGTAAGCTGCATGGAGAGTAGGTACATAACTCTACAAAGTTATGCTGTTGCTGTATTTCATATAAAATAGATATTTGCTAAAGTAGATGAAGAAAAATGGGTTCAGGAACATCACACAAAACCCAGGTCACCATCCACTCCAGTGCAGTGTCCTGTTACTGAGCCACAGAGACAGACTGTAAGGGCGCTGACAGGCATGCAGTTTGGTTGGGGTGAGGGAGGATCAAGTTTGTCTCTGGGCAACTGAGAACCTGCCTGCAATGGACGACCTACTCCTCTCCCCCAGACCTGTCCCCCCACAACCCTCTCCCAGCTCTGGTGCTAGATGCAGGAAGAGAAGGGGAGACTGGAGGAGATGTAAGCTACAGGCTGGTATTTTCCCAGCCTGAGCTGGAAGGAGGGTAGCGGGGAGGGGAGGAGAGAGTCCGATCCACCTGCTCTGCTTCCAGCTCAGGCTGGGCAAAACCACCCCACAACTTATTCCCCCTTCCTTCCTACAGGCAGCCCTGAGGGAGAGATTGGGCTGCCTGAGCCCAGCCCAATCATTTGACAGATTGACCCAGTGAAGCACTGGAACAAGTTACCCAGAGAGATTGTAGAAACTCCACCCTTGGAGTTTTCTAAGACTGGGCTAGACAAAGCCTTGCCCAGGATGGTCTAGTTGGGGCTGGTCCTCCTTTGAGCAGGGGGTTGGATTAGATGACCTCCTGAGGTCCCGTCCACCCCTAATTTTCTGATTCTATGATTGTGCAACAAACGTAACTTTAGTCTATGCCCCAACCAACTTCCTTTCTTCCTGGCTTCACTTAGTATCTCCTCTTGGCTTCCTACTGAGCCAGGTTCAACAGAAGGCACTGCTGGCACTAATATGGCTTGGTGGTTAAAACATTTTACTAGGAAGCATGAGATGTGAAAGCCAAATGAGCCCCAATAAATTACTACTACTACTGCTTAATAGTTATATTTCAGTAGCACCCAGTGGGTCCCATCAGAACAATGGGTCTTTTACTCATGCAACTGTAGAAACATGTCTGAAGGCTTCCAAGGAGTGTTTAGAATACAGCACCAAAATTTCAACTGTAGCCACTTGTTTAATTCCACAAAACTCACATGTCTAATGGTTCCTGGCTGAGGGAATCAGTGATTCTTGTTGACCCATCGCTTAACAAATCCATCTATTCCTAGAGGGACAAGTTAGCTGTCTATCCTCACCATCAGGATGAAATAATTTTATGTTTTATTAATGCCACTATCCTGAGAGTTAATACTATTAATGTCCTTCAGTAAACAGGGTGATTCCTCTTTCCTGGGTAAGGGACCTTCCACTGGTTCTTCTTAAACTATATTTTTAGAGGAAGTCAACGTTTCCTTTCTAGGGAAACACCTGAAGAAAGAGTTCAATGGCAAAACCATGTCAATATAATGACCTTTAGACTTGGGGAAAGGAAGTGAAACTCAATATAGAAAGTAACTTCAGATTTGCGGATGATACTAAATTTCAGTGTGAAGCGAACACTGGAGGGTCAGGAACGATAGTTATTGCAAGCAGACCTGGAAAGGTTGGAGAAGTGGGCAGAACACAATAGGATGCAGTTCAACAAGGACAAATGCAGAGTATGCTGGATATTTTATGCACCTAGGTTAAGGGTTTGCAGTCCAGGCCCTATGAGGAGAGACTAAGGGACCTACATTTCTTCAGCCTCCACAAGAGAAGGCTAAGAGTGGATTTTGTGGCCACCTACAAATTCATTAGTGGGGTGCAGCAGGAAACCGGAGATGCTCTGTTCACCAGGGCACCTTTTGGGGTAACAAGGACCAATGGTCACAAACTGACAGAGAGCAGAGTTAAGCTAGATATCAGGAAAACCTTCATGATGAGGGTGGCCAAAATTTGGAATGGGCTTCCAAGGGAGGTGGTGCTCTCCCCTACTTTGGGGGTCTTTGAGAGAAGGCTGGATAGGCATCTTGCTGGGGCCATCTGACCCCAGCACTCTTTCCTGCCCAGGGCAGGGGGTCAGACTCAAGGATCTCGTGAGATCCCTTCTGACCTGAGCATCTATGAATATATGAAACATTGAACTCATCTTTTCCATACAAAAAAAATGGTCAGAATTAATTTCCCTAACAACATCACACCTACTTAAATGGGACAATTTCACACAACTGATTCAGAGCAATTCATTTCAATTAGCCTGATCAACAGATACATAGTACATCTGGAAATGTGTGCAAACTAATCATTAACAGGTGTGAATTGATATCTGTTAGCCTACATTTCCCACAGTTTACCTCTTTGTTCACTTCAGGACATTTCCTAATTACAGTCAGGGCTAAACTACAACATTTTCTCTCTGGATCTAGACTGTGAACATCTCAAAAGTCATCATTGTTTGCATCAGGCAGGTATAGAAGATACCAGCAAATTTTAGTCCCAAATTTAGCTTTGGAATCCATTCACGATGGCCAGTTGTGGGGGGAAGGGTAGAGTGAATTCTAATTCGTAAAAGTGACTCGGATTTCAACTTCTCCTATGGTATTTCAATCAGGATTTACTCTTCAAGTCTGCCTGTCTCCTGAGCTATTAAAAGCTACTTTCTTTATGCTGACTTCAGAGCTGAAAATATGAAAAAGCATTCATGTGGTATTGTCACACATCTTCTATTCAAAATACTGAAAGATATGTTAGGTAGATAGCTTCCTTGTGTGCTTCCATCTTTTTTCCTTTTTTCACTGTTAGCCTCTTTCTGACCTTGTAATATCATCACTGTAGTGTTTCCCTTTGGCCTTGTTTTCCCCTGCTTTCACCTCCTCCCCTTCCTTTCCCCCTTTACCTGTGTTTTTTTTCTAATTTCTACCTATTTTTATTTTCACTGACATCCTGTCACACTTTTAGCTTCTCTCACTCCGTTTTCCCGGTCTCCTACTATATCCTTTGTCACAGACAGCCTCTTTTCTACCTTGTATTCTGTCATTACAATACCTCCCTTTGGCCTTTTTCCCCCTGCTATCTTCCCCCTCCTTGCCTGCCTTACCTTTTGTCCTTCTAATTTCTACCTATTTACATTTTCACTGACATCCTGCCACATTTTAGCTTGTCTCTTTCCTTGGAGTCTCAGACCAGCAGAGACTCCCTATGCCTGAAGAAGGGTGACTGCACCCGAAAGCTTGCTAAGACCTTTTTTCTAACTACTTGGTATAATAAATATAGCACATCTACTCCAAGAACCTTGCCAGTTTCATTTAGTGGCACATATGCTCGTTCTCCACTAGGGTAAGCAACTTCATAATGTAAAAGAAAATGGGAAACAGTAGCTTGCATGTCACATACAGGGAGAAAACAAATGCCACAGAGAAGCGGTAACTTTAGGGTATTTACTCTATAACATTGTTGCATCCTTAATTTTCAGATGTTTCCAATCTGAAATCCTGTACTGTGTATGACTTTAAAGGGCTTTTCTAAAACCGTGAAGCTCCTGCTCCGTGCATAGTTGGAGCCCCAGAAAAAACAAAGGAACACGATGAAGGCAAAAAATCTACACAACATTCAGAGCCAAGGGAGAAGTTCTGCTTTTCTAGAAAGTTTAGAGCAGCGGGGTTTATTAGACTTATGAACTACTAGCTATTAATTTAGAAGAAATTGCAGAGCACTTTGGCAATACTGTCTTAGCAGCCACTGTGAAAATCACCAACCTTAACCATATTGCAGGGTTAACTGAGAAAGGGATTGAGAGCACAGTAACAGAAATTCCCTCTTTACCAGGAGAAAACATGCTTAGAAGAATGCCCAAATAACTCAGAAATCTGATCTCCATAGAGCAAATTGAAGAATCCTTCTGGAAAGTAAAGACTAAAATTGCAATTCCTGTGCTGTGAAAAAGTCCTTTCCTGAGGTTTTAAATTTTGCCTTTGATTATCAGTGGAATGAAATAGGATGTGTGTGCGAAGCAGAGCCCATCTTGCACTGTGCGAAGTAGAGTCAGTAATGGGTGGGAAACTACATGATCTAATCTGCAGACTGCACATTTTCAAATGCCAGAATCTCAATTATGCTGAATTCAAAGCAGAATTGAAACTCTTACTGTACCAACAAATCCCATCCTATCAGCCTTTATGTGGATTTGCTTGAGGGGCCTTCTAAGTAAATAATGGAAAATCAGAAGTAAAAGACTGGGTTGAGTTACACTTAAAAACAAAAAAACAAAACTGCTAGACTTTCTGATATGAAATAGGGGCTTTTGGCACTGACACTCTTTTGTTAAAGTTAATGTACCTTAAAATCTTTTGACTCAGCATTGCAGACTGTCAAAGGTGCTTAAAAAATAGCCCAATATTCTCCAAAAGCTCTTTTGGCAAGAGGGGTCTTGTGTGAAATAATAACAGCCACACACTGATTCATATTGCTTGTGAACGTACATCTTTTCACTGTAGAAGGCTTCTGGAGAAAACTTTGAAGAAAGGAATGTGAAATGAGACAAAAACTTTAGCGTATGATTCATGGAAGTTAATGAACCTGCAAAATTGAGTCTAGGTGTTGATGACGTGTAAAGAAAGTTAATTTTATTCTCTTAGTTGTATAAAGAAAGAGTTCTGTACAGCTGCACTGAAAACCCACTCCTTTCCAAGAAGGACAATAGTCTAGGTTAGGATGCTAGCCAGGGACTTTGATGTTTTAGATTCTCTGCTCTATCAGACTTTCTGTCTGACTTTGGACTATTCACTAAAACCAAGGTAGGTCCAGTTCTTCCTCTGAGACATAAAGGTGGCATTTTTACAATGTTTAGGTATCTGACTTACTAAAGCCAATTTTATTACATGCCCTCCACGCCCAGCCAGCAGCCATGAAATTGTTAAGGTGCTTTGTCCAATGTCTCCACTGTCCCTTGGAAAAATGCCAAGTTGGCTTTTTCTCATGCTCAGAAGTGATCTCGAGCAGACTGCCTCAGCTCTGCTGTCATCCGATTCCATCTGAGAAAAGGTGTAAACTCCACATGAGACCTGTGGTAGGGCCATCTTTAGGAAAGAAGGGTCAAATGAATAGAAGGTGATATTATTTGCACAGCTCAATATAAAAGGATCTCTAGATCCCTGATGAAAACAGCTCTGTGCTTCTGGCTGGATCCCTAGTTTGAATTATGGCTATATCTGCTATATTAGTACATCTGGAAATGTGTGGTAAAGAGCTTTCCTGGTTCCTGACAGATGGAGGTTTTCTTGCTCTTGTCATGATCTTTCTCCAGCTTCCAGCACCTACTGCCACTCCCCCATAGCTCTGGCTCCAGTCCAGCATTGCTTCCCTGTTCCGAAGGCTTTGGGCATTGTCTTTTAATCAATTAAAATCAATTATCCTAAAGTTACCCCCGAGCCTCAGTTCTTCAGCCCAGGCTCCTGGGAAGCTGTGGGGCGGGGGGGAGGATTACAGAAAGTGCTGGGGAAGCCTGAAAACAGAGAGATGAACGGCAGAAAATCACAGGAAAAGCAGCAGGTGGCAGGGCAGCAGGAAAGCAGAGAAAAGCAGCAGAAAGTCACAGGGAAAAGGCAGTAGGACAGGTGGCAGAAAAGGGGAAATGGAATTGGGAGGAGATCTGGAAACTAGCAGAGAGGGTGGGGACTAGAGCTGAGAGAGAGAGAGAGAGAATGAGGCTCCAATATAAGATAAGGAAGGGACTGGTATTTAGTAAAACATGACCCAACTCAAGGCTGCAAAGGACAGTGGTTTTATTGAACAGGGGAGATGCTGATACAATGTCTTATTGGTTCCCTTGCACCCACACACACATGAATGCACACACAATGGCAGCAGGGGTTAGAGAGGCTTGGTGCAGGGGCTGAATTCCACTGAAGTCCAGGAGAAGAGACAGAGACAGAGAGAGTCCAAATTGTAGAAGGAGGTGTGCAGGTAATATCTACCTATCCAGACTGGAAAGGGGTCCTTGTCCAGTAGGTGTTGTCCAGAGGCGAGTCCCCGGCAGGGCCTCTGGGTGGGTAGGTGGTGTGGCATGGTGCTGGTCCAGATGGAGAGGGCGTCCCATTGGGTCTGTCTTCACTGCCCCTTTTTATAGGGGCAGACCTTGTGTGACCCAAGTGACAGGAGGCATGCTCAGGCAAGGGTCAGCCCCTGACATACCGAGCATGTGTGCTCCATGTAGGAATGTGCAATGTCAGGTGTCTGTAATGGTGGGAGTTGCCGGTTCTTCAGGGTCTTTTGTCTTTCAAATGCTGGTCTTGTCTCTGTTCCTGGGTCAGGTCTGTGGTTCCTGGATGAATCAATGCGAGGTGATGGCCCAGTCATTACAGGCCATTCAATAGAGGCCTGCTACCATTGAATTTCAATCATTCCCAATCACACTCATTCATCGGGGAACCAATTTACATGGGAGGGATACGTGACTCATACAGTTGCAAAACAGGGGATGCACGGGCAGAGGACACAAGATGGAGACTTGACATATAAAATGGAAACTTGACATGACTTTGGTTCACTTACAAATACAGGCCTAAACCATATAATATCCAAATGAAAAAATAAAAATCAATACAAAAAATTATAATAATACAGCAGTAAAAATCAATACAAACCTAATAACAATACAATATAAAACAGTGAATATCCAAAACCAAAAAACTTGCTACCTAAATAAAAATGTTTAAAGCTTATCCTACATCTTAGCTTACTTATACTCACCTATAGGGAATAGAAAGGGAGAGAAAAAGTCAGAAATGGTTGGGGAAGGGGAGTGAATGCCATAAAAAAAAAACCTGGGGGTTTTGCTACAGAAGAGCCATGTCTGTTTGGGAAATGGTGGTGAGACAAGTAATGAGACATGCTCATCTGTCATTAGGCTCACTTAAAATAACTGCAGTTGGCAGAGCCTGGCTGTCTCAGTTGGAGCAAAAATGGTAGTAAACCCTGGACGAAAGAGCCCTCCTAATCAGTTACGTCAAAACAATTGTCCACGTTCTTTTCATGAAGATACCAAATCATTAATATCATCTTTCGCAGCCTTTCACATTATGATCTCCATTTTACAAAGAGGAAACTGGGGCTCAGTTGTTTATACTTTCACACAGGCGGAGAACATCGGAGCTGGGAATAGAGCTGGTGTCTACTGACTCCCTGCGCAAGGCCCCATCCACTGGACCATGAACTGCAGTCAGCAGATATAACGAGCACTGCTTCACTTCTGTCAGTGAGGGCTTATTAAAAATTCTAATGATTTGTGGTTTTGTCTCAGGTTATTTATCCTATTTTCTTTGTGTGTGTGTGTGTGTGTGTGTGTGTGTGTGTGCCCGCACTCTCTCCGAAGGCTGTGAGGAGGTAGTCAGCATCATTACACCCCAGACAATAGAGCTGATTGCTTTTTTCATAATGGTGTTTGAGAACAGAGTTGTGCAATTTTCAGAAGGCGACAGAGTCGACAGAAGAAAAAGGGAGTGCTTTAAATAGAATTACTACAATGCTGCCTGCAAAATGTTCTTCATTAACCCTCGATAAACAACATCCATATATATCATAACTCATACTCATTCAAGCAACCAGCTTTCCATCCCTGGATTCTGACAGACTTTTTCCCCATCCTCTCTTCATTCTTCATTCCACATTTCCTTTTTCTTTTTTTTGTCAACTGTAGTGATTTTTTCCTGAGTTCTATCATTTTCCTCTATTATTCTCTCCTTTTCCCTTCCCTTACATTATGTCCTCAGCCTCCTTCCATCCATCTTTCTTTTCTTCTTTCTTATATTAGTCTCTCCCTGTATCCTCTCTTTGCATCATACTTCACTTATCAAATGTGTCCCTCCTGCGTGATACAGGGGGTCAGACAAGATGATCAGAACAGTCTCTTCTAGTTTTGACATTTATCAATGGATGCATCTCTCTCTCTCTTTCCCACAGCCACTAATGCAACCACACAGCGCTTTGGAGGCTTTCCCTTACACTCCACAAGCCAGAAGACTAAACCTAACAACACCAGATACATGCAAGATAGAGACGTCCCAAGGTTCAAAAGCAATATGCAAGCAAAAGAGGTCACTCATACTCATCTCCAGTCACTAGAAGTGGTGTCAGGACCCCATTTCTCATGTCCTCCAGCTAGTTGGTGTCTGCTAAATTTGAGTCATTGCTACCAAGTCACCCTAGTCACTGGGAACAGCATTCTTTAATCAGACCTGGTCTCTTTTGAGTCACTGGTGCTGGAATTTTGCTGCAAGTGGCCAATAACAAGTTCCTCAGTATGATTTATACATTTTATCAATGCATCCTTGATGCCAGGATCCTGGACTCCCTCCTGCTGAAGTACTATCCACCTTGCTGAGCCTTAGGGTCAGGCTCCCTATCGCTCACCCCTCTTGTGGCCCTACATATTTCTCACTCTCATGCAGGGGGCTAATTTCATCAGGTGACAAATAAGAGCTGATCCTTAATAGTCCAGGTACCCCTTAGATGCAACAGAGCTGGACTATGAATATGGGCAGAAGGGGCTGACACAGAAAGCTAGTGTGGCATACATAGTTCTTGTGTTTTAAATTCACAAAATAGCTTCCTGCTCAGTAACTTCTCCGTATAGACATGCCCTTAGATTCTATAGAAGATAATGGTGTTTGCCTCGATGGGAATTGGGTGGATTGTTTGAATCCTGTCTCATGTTGTATTGATTTTTTTTCCACTGTCCATTAAAAAGATGCTATTGTTAGGAGGAGGTATAAATGGCTAGCACAATAAGTGGTATTGATGCATAAGGACTTAGAATGAAATTCTCCACAAAAATAATTAAAAATGCCGTGCAGTAACTGCACTGAAAGAATCATTAAGGGTATTGTGTAAGCTAAATAACTCTTCTTTGTCTGATCCATTAGATCTTTCACTGTTGTACAGCTGCTGTACTAAAGCAGAGATGATGATTAGGCCACCTTCTCCATAGTACAGAGCCCAAAAGGAGTCTGGTACTAAGGGATTTCAGGTTTAAAAAACACAGGGGCTGAGGAAGCAAAGAGGACCTTGGTGGTTAAACAGCTGGACCTGCAGAAACACAGAAGCTTAATCCGGGTGTGCTGCATGAAATTTCGTCTGTGGAAAGTAAGACGTGTGGGGGGTTTTTTGCAAATTGACATTACTGACCCCACATCATCAATTTCTGTCTCAAAAAGAAAATGACCTAAACAAGGCCCACAAACTACTTCTGCTTGACATTGTACTACGCAATACTATCTAGGATTTAGATGTTATGCAATGAACTATTAAACCACTTACCAAAATTAGGGTTTTGTTACACATTACACTTTGGCCTGCTCAAATGTTGAATGGTGGTAGTGGTAGCTTGAGTTTGGAGCAGTCACATCCTTTGGCTAAAAACTTTCTCTGACTGTTCTCCACCTGCACAGCTGTGACTTGCCGCTAGAGGCAAATTGTTGTTGCCATTGTCTTTGGCTGATGAGTGTCATTGTTACTGTTCTCCTCATGCCAGGTGTTATTAATGTGTTGTCAGAGCTGACATCTCAGGAACTGTAGTGCCAGCAAAAATTACAGCCAGGAGAGTCCAACACCAGTTGTGCAAGCAGGGACCTCCTAGGAGCTACAGTTGCGAGTCTCTACAACGCAGCTGGTGAGCCAGGGCTGGCTTCTATCCCTGCTCTAGGCAGTAGCACATGGAAGATGTGTAGGGTGGGCAGGAACATGAAGCTGGGAGGCCGAGAGTTAATGGGATGGGAGTGTGTAATGAAATGGGACTTGGAAAGGAAATGGGGGTGGAGGAAGGGTGCTGAAATGAAGGATGTCAGCCACTGAAGAATAAAATAAAAACACTGTTTGCACAAGGCTACATCCTGGGGGGTGGGGAGGTCCTACCCCCAATGCTGGAAGGGGAACTTGGCTCGATGCCAGAACTACCCCCCTGGACAGTAAAGTTCATGGGGTGGAAAGTTTGTCCACACAGAACAGGAGTGGGAGGCACTGCATCCTTGGATGCTGGAGGACTGCAGCTTGAGCAGCTCATTTGTGGGGGGTGGGCGCACATCAGTGGAACATTAGGTGGGTGACATGAATCAGAGACAAACCTGCCTTGCGGTGCTAATTTTAAGCCTCCTAAATGTGCTTAAAACTAGTTTCACGTGTTAATGTGTGGATAATCCAGGTGTTAAGAACACCAAGAGCTGCCTAAAATTAATCTGCCTAAAATTAATCTGTAGCAAGGCTCTTAGATGCCTATCAATTGACAGGAGGAGTTGAGTCCCTAATCATCACAGTGCCATCAAAAATCCTATTTGGGTGATACAAGAAACATTGCTGGGTTTGGCTTCTCCTTCAGGTGAGAGGAGAAACTGGAGCTACAGTATTGGTTCCAGGCCATTTCTACATTTTCATTCATGCAATGGGTTGTGTTATCAAAATAGGGAGATACATGGTGCTAACAGGATCTTCTGACTCAGGTGTCCTAGAAAGAACCAGGACCTTATAGCAAGCAGGGATACCATGGATATCAGTTTGCTAATAAATAATCTTTCTTCAGTGCCCTGTAGGGAACATACCCCAGACAGCAGTAGCATCAACTTACTACCCTGCAATTCATAAACTACATGCATTAGACCTTAATCTCCTGGTTTGCCCTATTACAAAACAAGAGTAAATGCCTCATAGTTAATGGAGTTACAACAGGGTAAAACCAATATTTATGAAAAGGAGAGTCAGTCCCCCAATGCACAAACAATTTTCATTGCAGATATTGCTTGTGCAGTGTGAAGATTTTTAAGGTTTAAAAATCTGTTTGAACACTATCGTTGCAATCAGAGGCTTTTAGCCATTAAATTAAGCACAAATGAAATTTTAAGACAACAGTCATAACTTAGACCATATTTAGAGATTGGAATCCAGTTGCAAATTGTCCTTTGCTCTTATCAACAATCAACCACATGGCAGAACCTGAGACTTTTTTGCTGTGTCTATTAAAATTTCATTATACAGATTGTTAGCAGTGGAATAATTTTGAGTTGCCTTTCTTTTGTTCAGTCAGTGATTAATAGCTATGAGTTCTGTTTTCTGCTGTTTCCTAATGCCTACATAGTTTGTTTCATACACTGTATAAAGTATTCCTCTATTGCTCTCATACACAGTTTTTCTGAACACTGCTATTTGAAACTTCAAACTAGGCTTTGACTATGTGCTCAAGACTGCAAAATAGTTGCTCCAGGGAATACATACATAATAATCCTCCATTTCCACTGTCAATCAACTTATTATGTTTCAGATTTTCTCCGGGCGACATAGATAAAATGAACACTTAAAGAATAAATACACATGTAGGGTACTAAAACTTCATGTAAAAATACATAGTAGGTTATTAAAAATTCATGCAAAAGTAGTCAGCATCATCTGTACTTATAGACAAATGGACAATGTGAAAACATATAATTTTGCTGCATCCTTGAGAATTACTGGTGGGGAGTATCTAGGGGGGTGGTCCTTTGCTAAGCCTGCTACATCTGTAAAACTTGTCGGGTTTAATTTTAAGTCCCAACTTTCAGAACTCCTCAGGACATGTCTGTCCTGTGGACTTCAGCATAGCACAGAGATAGATGATCAGGATTTGAATGCAGTAAACGGGGGTAATGGAAGAAGTCTAGCCATAGCAGCATGGAGCTCAGAACAGTGAGAACAAGGTTAATTAACCTTTGCTGCCATGTCAAGACTGCTTACTGTTTCTGAGCTAGGTCATCTAAAGCTGTGTTTCTCAACCTGTGGGTTGTGATCCAAAAGTGGGTCACAAGAATATATGAAAGGGTTCAGAACAAACTTTAAAAAAGGATCAAACTTTTAAAATTGGCTCTCCTTTAAAGAAGAAAAACATGGGAAACCTGGCAGACTTCTAGCCTGCAAGGGACTGCTTGGGGCTCTCCATGTCCCATCCATCCCCTGCTCCACACACTGCAGGGCTCGGGCCTGGGGTTGGGGTGCAGCAGGTCAGGACTGAGGGGCACTGGGCCAGGACTGATCATCAGTGCTTACAAATGGGTCCTGGTACAAAAAAATGGTTGAGAATCACTGATATAAAATTAGCATGCGTATCTCTCCAGGTCATGGACTTCAAGTTTACTGTGTGCATGAGTGTTTGCAAGATCAGGGTCCCTGTCTGGTGGACATCTTTTCATCATACCAATAAGATGACTTAAAAATTTACGTTGTCCCAAAACTTCCACATCCTCCTGACAACAACAACAAATAAAAAAAATAAAAATTCTTTTTTCATATTTAGGCTCATTTTCATCCTTTTATAAATTAAGAACATGCTCAAAAGGAGGCCAGCTTTCTACTGATTTTACGTATACTAAAAATTCAGATCTGAAGGAATTTTGCTATACCAAGTTTATTCAAATTTAGAACACAATAGGGACATAAGCTGTTATCCAGCACCAGCCATATCTGGCTGTATTAAAATATCTAACACTGTTTGCTCAATCTCTAATTTACATTTATCTGCTCAAATACAAGAAAGGTCTGCAGGCTATAAAAGAGAAAAGCATTCGATGGTTCTGACATGCAGAGCACACAGACAGAACCAAATTCTTTCCCTGTAATGCTCTGCATTAGTCTACTAATGATTTTGACAAAACCAAATATAACCCAGCCCAGGACCTTAAAAGCTGATTTGAATAAATTTAATGCAGCAATGGGATAGATGCCTATTATTATTCATAGCTCCACTAGACATTTCTTAATCTTCCTGTGTTCCATTTTTAGAAGAACTTAGACTCAAAATAGATATTGTCCTATGCATTTTAGCATTCTGAATGCTTATTTATTCCAACCAGTGCTATTGTCTCAAGAGTACAGTTAAGATATTGACATTTCCACAAAGTTCTGCACAATACAGCCCTGAACACACAAATAGTTTTTCTTTATATGATCCCAGGAGCATATTTTACATATTTGCATGTGCATGGTTTGTCAATGTGAGAGCTGCATGTAGAATAAGCAAATTCTAATTGGGTCTGGTCTGGTCAAAAATGCTGCCCACTTCCTGCAAAATAATTTAGACACTTTGGCACATCTTAATTTTAGTCAAAACTTTCTTTGGCAGTTTTTTTGGTTCCTCAGTAAAAGAAAATGAAAATATTTTTGTTTTTGTTTTCCTTCTTTTTGTCTCCCTATTTTCCCCAGAGAAAAGACAGGGGGGAAGATAAAGGGATAGAGAAAAGATGAAAAAAAAGTTCATTCTCTGTTTTAATTTTGTTGGTGGTGGTGTTGAAGAAAACATGTACACAGCGTATATAACAAAATTAAACCAACGTGACCATTTGCATTGAAAGGAGAGCTCCAGGCTCTCTAAAGAGACAAAAAAGAGGGCAGAGAGTTGTTGCTTTTCCTCAGAGCTCTGGGGCTTTTAGGAATATTCTCTGTGGGTTAGTAGGATTTTAGGGGCCCAAACACAGGATTTTAGGGGTTCAGACACAGGCCTACAGCCCAGCCTCATCCAAAACCAAGGAACATGCAAAGACCAGACTAAACTTAAACAAGAAAGTCTATTCAAATCACAAACTATAACAACAAACCACAGTCAGCTATTGTGGCAGAGCACCATAGGGGTGCTCATCACCGAAGGGGCTGTAGCAGGGTCTGAAGCAGTCTGCCGGATGAGCAGCACGGAAAACCCTTCCCCTGAGGAGCCATGTTAAGGAGGAAGGAAGATGGCAGTGCACCTTTGGTGCCTGCCACTTTAAGAGGTCGAGCAGGCAGACAGCAGGTAGCTGATTAGGGCATTGATTTTAGAGCCAGCTTCCCCAGGCTCAGGGGACAGTGCTACCAGCAGCCGAGGGAGCAACATCATCCGGATGCCATGCTGTTCAGGAGACATCTTGGAGATAAAGGCAAGAGCTATGGGGGTTGGCTAGAGGCTCCTGGTCCTGTGCACGACCAAAAACTGCACCCTGCTGGGGAATGGAGCAGCGTTCCCTTTAAGCTGTGTGGCGTGTGCAGCCACACAGGTACACCCCTGGCAGCGCAGCATGAGTGCGCCTGTATGGCCGCGCATGCCACACAGTTTAGAGGGAATGCTGGAAGGGAGGCCTGGTTGGACAGCCAGTGGTGTGGTAGCCCTATGTAAATACCAGGACTGCTAATCTCCCCAGTGAAAGGTGGGTTAGAGTACCTCAATAACCCCAACCCCCACCATCCAGTGGGTTATTATAACATCAGAGTGAAGTTGGGCCAGGCACACCCAGGTGGGGCGCCTGAGCCTGTCAGGAGAGTAAGCCCCTGCAGCATGTGTAGTAGGGACTAGGCACACCTGTACAAGGGGCACCCGAGCCTGTTGGATGAAAGACCCTGTGAGCTCCAGGGAGGGGCAAGAAGAGGGGTGAGAGTTGGAAGGCCCGGTGCGTGCCTCCAGGAAGGAAGCTGGGTGCTTGGCCAATGGATTTCGGCTATGTGTGCGCCTCTAAATTAGGGGGCTGGGTGCTAAGCCCAAGAGTGGGGTAAGTATGTGATGGCCCTAGGGAAAATGGGCAGCATGGCCTAGGTAAACCTTAGGATGCCTGAGGCTGCAGGTGGACATAAGGCCAATTAGGGTGGCAGAGGGGGAGCCATGAGTGGAAAAGGGATAAATCACCAGACCTTGATTAGGAACAGCTTGAGTGTTCCTAATGTTACCCGACAAGAGACCAGGGGCAGAGTTGGCCCAGGTTTTTTGTGAATTGTCCAGCCCCATGCAGATGAGGGTCATGGGAGAGGCCCAAAAGGCCATGCCAGGGCTGGCCAAAGAGAAAAGAACTAAGCCTGATGCCCCTACAGAGTTGCTCAAGGGAGCAGGTCTGAATGAGTGTGACACAACAAATGGAATGAATGAATGGCATGAATGAAAGAGGCTTGGTGAGAGGGGGCGAACTGAGAGGGGCCCCTGTGAGAGTGGGACAGAATGTGTGAGGCCCAGAACAGGGCAATGTGTAAGAGGCCTAACTATGTAGAGTTGGGCCCAGCTTCATGCTGGGTCATTGCACAGCTATTGGAGATATCTGCGAGGCATGGGACACGTATAAGGAGTGTCCCAGCTTATACAGAGGTCAATGCAAGCAATATATACATGTGAGGAATCAATAGGGGTCAAAGCAAGTGTCATTAAAAGTCATGTAAATCTTATACTCTAATGGAATGCCACTTCACAAAATGTGAGGTGCAGAAACAACAGATACAAAAGCTAGGTCTCTAAAAGAACAGAAGAACAGCCCCAGAGCCTACAGATAAAGAGAGGGAAAAGAAAAGAATCTGAGAGCCCCCACGGGCCCCTGCAACCCAGTATGACTTGTTTCACTAGGGGAATCTCGCAATCTGAGGCCCTCCCCTTCAGGACTTCCCTTCCAGCTGCTAGGCACAGAATGATGGGTTCGGGTGGGGGGACCCTTCTCTCCTGTGGGAATCCCTTTCCCAGGTAACTCAGTTCTCCACAGCCCCACTCATTCCTTTGCTGCTCATGGCTCTCCTGGCCTGGGCCTCCTCTTGGCCCTGTGCACCATCCCATTCACCAATGCCTATATATGCAGCATGCCCAGCCCTGTACCAAATCAGAAACCCAAGCTGTCCGTGTAGGCTCAGGGCCTTGGTCCATTCTCTGAACCCTCTGTGCACTGACTGTGCACTGCTCACCAAGCCTAATGCCGGGATTGGGGACCCAAACCACCTCGTGCGGCTCCTAGGTCCTCAATCTGCTCCTGGAACCTCTGTTCACCATGGTCTTGGCCTCTTATCGGGGTTAGAGAGCCAAAATGCCTCTAGCAGCTCTGGGATCTCGGTCCACTTCCAGACCTTCTGTACACCAACCCATGCACCATATTTCCGGCCTTGGGCCAGGGTCTGGAGATCCAAGCCACCTCATGCAGCTCCCAGGGTCTCAGCCACTCCTGGACTCTGTGCACCATATTCCTGGCCTCGTCCCAGGGGTTGGAGACCCAAACTACCTCATGAAGGTCCCAGGGGCTTAGTCCCTCCCAGACCTTTCATGCACCAGCTATGCACCACTCACCTTGCTTCATGAAGTGGAGTAGGAGGCCCGAGCCGCCTCATGCAGTTCCCCATCCAGCGAGTCTCTTCTGGCTCTTCTGGGGCAACCACTCCACCCTGATGGCCAGCTCTTCCAGCTCTTCTTTGACCTCTTCTTTGCCCATTGTCACAGCCACCCATGTGCCAGGCGTGCTACCTTTTTATTCCCTCCAGAGGCTCTCCCCCCAGATTGCAAATAGACCAATAGGAGAGAAAAGGGGTTAGTCTCCTCTCAGGTCTGGCTCTTTACTTTGCCCCTCGGTATGTGCAGGGCACCTGATTTGTGGGAATGCCCCACCAATTGCTTGGAGCCCTTCTGAGCTGGGCTGCTGCTGGCAAGCCCACCACATTTACTAACAAGGCATGGCAGACAAGTCAGATGGATGGCTTGCCCAAAGACAGGTTGGTGGGCCAGCACTGTGACTAGGCCTGGGAGTTTGCCTCCTGTCACTCTACATACAAATCCAACAATATACTATATACAATACATTACATACGGAGCAATAAAATACACTGCCAATACGGCACCCACCAGGTGGTAATATGATGCAGCACAGAGGCCCGTCCCTGTGATCTGCTGACAACCAGTGGACAGCAGTCACTTTAATGAGGGTTTCTGACCCTTTCCCCTTCAGCGTACTAAACACTTCAGATCAGGGGAAGATAACACAGCCAGGACCTGCCAGACAGTCAAGGTGGAAGATGACAACTGCCTCCAATAAGCATGGTATCCCCAGCTCACGGGAGTACCTGAGTGCAAGTCCTCTCACACACACTCTTCCTTTCTTTTTCTCTCTAGACATACTGTAAACACACAATACCACTGCCACACTCTCAAGCTCTTGTTCACATGTAGTCATGCTTGCCTAGTCATGGTGAACCGCTCACATGGGCTCACACACCTCTACTTACATGCAGAGGTGAAGATGCATCCACCTATTATACCACTAGGATCATACCACCTGCCAATTATACCTCTCAAGCAATCACTTATTCAGGTGACCTGTCATTCATGTGTCCATCAATTTTTACCCAATCAAATATAATAATGCATCATAATCCTTCCTGCTGACCAGGTTACATAACCTGGTAGCTACTGCACATACTCATGACAACTTAATATATGCAACTGGGCCATGATATCATTAAAGCTCAAATGTTCAGCTCATCTTGAAGCTTCAGGCCTTCTGGTCATACCTGCATGCACATACTAGGGTCAAGGCTGGAGGACTGTGGTGTGAATACTTTCGTTGCTATTTATGAGCCATTTTGTAGAAATTTTTTTTTTTCCTTTTTTTTCTTTTTTTGAGTTCTACTAGTTATAATTAGATCTTAAACCCATTGTAAGCCTTTGCTTTTACCCTGGGAATTTCTACGGGAGAAAATTCAAAAGGAGATAATAGATTCATTCCCTGGGTGGTCCTGTCTTTGGCCTGTGCCATGGCTATGTGGAAATGGTATGTCTATCTAGTAATGAGGTGATTTGCACATAAACTATGTCCTAGAGGGAATCCCATATGTGAATGCTTTAACTTTAAATGTCAATCTGACTAGTAACAAGAGATATATGGATCCTTCATCTCTCCCAAGAAGCTTTTATGAGTGCATACAAGCATTCATGAACAATGGAGAAGAATTGGTCTAAGTAATGCATTTTAGTTTGAGAGACATAAAGTTAGATTTATAGAGCAGTGTGCAAGTGTTCACCACTGTGAAAAGAAGGCACTCAGGCAGCCTGCATTGGTTATGGCTTGTTGACAGGGGCACTTGTACATACACCCCAGGCTG
This sequence comes from Crocodylus porosus, assembly GCF_001723895.1. Classification (NCBI taxonomy): domain Eukaryota; kingdom Metazoa; phylum Chordata; order Crocodylia; family Crocodylidae; genus Crocodylus; species Crocodylus porosus. The sequence continues at coordinate 13,964,447 of NW_017728918.1, read as the reverse complement.
CCCTTTGACTGGCTGGCTGCCATGGGGAACCAAGTGCAATACCCCCAAGTTTAAACCATGCATAACATTTTGAGCTCAACTTAAGCAACATGAATGTTTTCATTCCTAGAGGTTTAGATTAAATTAAACTCCATTAGATTGATATAAATCTAACATTTGTACACATCTGATGAGGCTTTTACTAACCAGATATTAAAGCTGACATTCTTTTGTAATATCCCCTATGGCAGATCCCTTTCAGAGGAACCTCTGTTCTGGTCCATGGTCCCACAGGAGGCAGAGGTTACAACTGGCACTCAATAAATGAGATTTTTTTCCAGCTCAGGCTCAGTCCTGAAAATGACCTGGTTTTACCTTCTAAGTGTTGATGATTCAAAATGCTTTTCCATCCCAGTGAAAGTTAAAGTGGAATTGGCTTCAAAGGAGGGATATGTTGGTCTGTCACATGATCACAAACTTCACCAACTCTAGACTCATAATGCTATGTGTTGGGTAAGCACCTAGTAAACAGCCCATGCTCCTACAGTTTATAGTCTGAATAGAGGAGAGATGCAGAAGAAGAAAAAAAGGAAATATTTTGTACCCATCTGGCTGGTGAAAACTGAGGTTATGAGAAATTAAGGTGTAGACACACATAAGTGAAATGTTCTAACATATCACTGATTAGGAACAAGGTTTGAGTTCCCAGAGATTTTTGTTTTTGGCGGGGGGGAGACATGTTGTGGTGAGGGGATATGATTAAGTACAGAGTTAGAACAGAGCTGGTTTTTAGAAACATACTTTTTATTGAGCAAGCAATGCCAGTGACCTCTTTGATACCAAGTGCCAACAAAAGGGGGAAGCAAAGCATGGAGAGGGGAGCTTAGTTAATATATTATATGTGTATGTATGTATGTATATCTGTGTGTGTGTGTGTGTGTGTGTGTGTGTGTGTGTATGTGTGTGTGTATAGGCCTATGTGTGCCCTAGGGTGAAACACACACACACACACACACACACATGCATAAATAATATATACACATATATATAAACTGAGCTCCCTTCCCTGCCCTCCTCCCCATGCTTTGATTCCCCCTTTTGTTGGCACTTGGTATCAAAGAGGTCACTGGCATTGCTTACTCAATAAAAAGTATGTTTCTAAAGACCAGCTCTGTTCTAACTCTGTACTGAATCTTATCAAAAATATTATATATATAATATTTTCAACCTAGGGGGAGGATGGCAGTCTAGGCCTATATATATGGACTTAGACTAGGCCTATATATATAGGCCTAGACTGCCATCCTCCCCCTAGGGTGAAAAGGGCATAGAGTTATTCTGCTTATGAAACTATTTACAGAAAAAAATGGCAGCAAAACATGCATACACTGAGTTTTCCAGTGTTCGCTACCAGAACTGCTGACTAGGACTCAGCACACTGAGTCTTTTCCACCACAGACCTAACTTCCGCTTGGGCATTGAACTCAATTGACTTTAGACACCTTTGTGCGTTCTTGGATCTGGCCTTCAGTTGTCATTATCAGCAGACTTTCCATACAAGGATGGAATTAAGTACCTGCTCATAAAGGAAGGCAATAGCTGAGCTGAGAATGGAATCCAATGCTCCAGTGTCATAAGACACTCCTTCATCAAAATTACCCTGTCAAAGACCTCCACAAAGGATTACCAAATGTCCCTAGAAGAGTCTAAATCATTGTTACCTGACTTCCCTCTCTCTCTACTCTACTGTATAAAAAACCCCGTGTGATTTCTTTTATAAAGGTCATTTGGAAAGAGAACCATTTTCAGCCATTCATTGAGATTAATCAGGTTAATTAGCACCAGATTAAATTGGATCCTGATGTCAACACAGTTTTATTTTATCAGTGAATTTTCTAAATATTGCAATTATCATGCACCTATTCGCAATATAAGGGTTAAAGCCATTTCATTCCCTCAGAGTTAGTCAGACTCTCTCATTAAGATGCAGAGTAAGGATGACCTCTGGTTTAAGGCTAAAAATCTGTTTTACCGTCTGATTGGGTTTTATATAAAGTTCCACATAATTCCAGTTAAACCGCAATTTGTAATGCTATGGCAAATTATCATTCAATTAGACCTAACTCCCTCTGAAATAACCGTACATAAGAGATATTGAAGATTCATGAAGGAGGCTGCACAGGGTATGGATTATATTCTCTTTATAAACATAGATGGACATTTCATTACAGATCAATAGTATATTACAGATGCCTGCAACAATTATTTTAATGCAGTTAATTCTCTAGAGCATGAGCTATAAGAACGCATTTGTCATTGGTCCAGATCCTGTCACCTTCATTTATGTTTAATACTGCCCCATTCCCTGGTCCAAATAAGTACTTAGGTAACTGCTTAAACTTAAATGCACAAGTACACCTACTTGGCTAATAACACTACTCAGCTATTTAAAGATAAGCATTTTATTAAGAACCTCAGGTTCTGATCTAGAGCCCATGGAAGTCAAACTCTTAACTGCAATATTGTTAGCATGTGCATGACAATGTCTATCATAAAAAAAAATACTAGCAAAATAAAAATCACAATGTTAACATCAACACCTAATTTAATTTCACGTTAATTTCATGCTAATGAACCTCGTTCAGCTCCAATTTAGTTTAGTCTTTTTATTTGGTTATAAATCTGGTTCCTCTTTGGAATTCACCAGTTTTATTAATTTTTCTTGATTTATTTTGTGTGCGTGTGTGTGTGTGTGCATGCGCGCAATGCTTATGGACTTTAACTTCAGGATGTTAGAAATAAAGAATGAGTTTAATACTACTATTGCTTGGAAATACAGTTTTTCAGCTTTAGTTGAACTAGCTGTATTAAGTATATAACAAAGTTACTTTACTTTTGTGATACACTAACTTTTAAGTCCATCGTTGGGAAATATTATCTACTTCAAGTCGATTTCCTTCATCAATGCAAGTTTTAGAACACGAGTATGATTATATTTGGGGAAAAAAAGCAAAAGGGGTATATTTGGGGCATCTTATCTGTCTGATGTGCTAGTGGCTTGGCTGATATTCCCTATGGGTTGCATAAAATAAGTCAGTTGGTGTGGAAATTGGGTCACATTCTGTATTTTGATGTGCCTTCTGTGAACACACGGCATTTCCATCCTCTAGCTGTAATTATTGTTTGTTAAGGAAAATAAATGTCATTTTACATTGCAAGGGACATTATTTTAAAATAAAAATTTCTGAAAAATGTAGCTTCAGAAAGAAAGGTTGTCTCTATTACACAGAAGGAATAGAAGTGAGTTCTAGTCTCAGGCCTGGCATAGATTTCCTCTGCAACCTTGTGAATGTCACTTAGGGCCAGACAGTCTATTGCATGTACTAGGCCTGCAAGTAGACTTCATCACTTCTTGACTTCACTACTGTAGCCTGCTCTAGACCCTGAAAAACAGTTCATGAAACGGGTGTGGAAGGGAGTCCTCCACCGCACTTTTTTTGTTGTTGTTCTTTTTTTTTTCTTTATTTTCCTGAGACATATCATCTTACAATCAAAATTGAATTGCAGAAGTATCACATTAATGGATTTTTCAGGATTTGATTGGGGTGGAATAGACTTTCATGTAGGTGTCTAAACAAAATTAAACCACAATAATCTGCCCTATGGCTCATTCATCCAGAAATTTTTTTTTTCACTTACTGAAGAACAGAAGCAGGCAGAGGAAAGGGTTGCATCAGATCAGCTGACAAGCTCAGAAGCAATATCACCCCTCTCGAAAACAGCGTAATTGTACGTCTGTTAGTACCTTTAGATTTGACCCCATCTGAGTAACACCAGAGTTAAAAGTTGCATGTGATGTGATAGAGGGCCAGTGTGAATTGTTGTTTTGTTTCAGTGACAGCTATTAGAAAATCGGGTGCTCTGCTGAATGATGTGGAAGAAATGCTGTTTCCAAATCATAAGAAACTTCTTGTTTCCTCCAACTACAGCCAAAACGAACAATTTCAAGACTACTGGTATATAACAAGATGCCTGTAACAGGCTTGGGGTGTTCAATCCCTCTGGTGTCTAAAGCCCGGGGCAGTCATATTTGTGTGCCAGAGCTCTCTAGCCTCCTCTACCACCTGTCTCTCGCCAGCCATTACTTGATCTCAAAGGGAGGCTGGCTTTTAGGACTAAGCTAGCCTCTTCTTTGGTGTCTTCTCCTCTTGGTCTAATCCTAGGGTATATTCTCCCTTACCCCAGTCCTTGGGGGTACTCTGGCCCACACTCCATGGTGTGTACTTCCCCTTTAAGATGGCCCTAGTCATGCCTTAGGGGCTATCCAGATGCCCCCTAAACCTATCCTCCCTCAGCTTGTGGCCATTGTTCCTGGTGACTCCAAGGGGGGGCCCTGTAAACAGGCTTTCCCCGAGTCCCTGTTGGTGGCCCCTGATAAGGTTGTAGGCAGCCACAAGATCCCCCCTCAGTCTCC
>NW_017728918.1:13915160-13959776 GCF_001723895.1 Crocodylus porosus | reverse complement strand
CTGTTAGTGATGCCCCTGTTGATGTATGACAGGGTGCGGTTGGCTCTGCCTATTGCTTTGTCACATTGGCGACTCATATTCAGCCTGGAGTCAATCCTGACTCCAAGATCCCTCTTTGCCTCTGTGTTGCTGAGCGGGTCAGCCCCTAACCTATACCCATGCCTTGCAGATGACTTTCAGTTGCCACTTGGAGAAGATGTCAACACTGGGCCCCTCAAACCCACCAAATCCTTGTCTGGACTTCAGCCTTCCCAGCTTCAGCTCTTTGTATCTAGCTGGGCCCCCACAGCCCAGGTCCACTGCCTCAGACCCGGGCTTCCTGGGCAGCAGATTCGCATGTCCTGACCAAAGCTGGTTTCAAAACACAGAGTACACCTGTAGTACTTTGCTCGATGGCTTCCTGACCTCCTCTACAGCCATAACCTGGTCCTCCAGCAGTAGACTTCAACACAGAGAAGAAACCCAGACCACAAAGAGTTAACCCTCAGGTTACAAATCATTCAGAAACCCCTCAGGGCCATAAGTTGTTACATTTATAAGGAGTCATCTTGATTCCCCAAGCACTGGGGTACCTCCTTTCCTCTGGCAACCAGCTCTGCCCCCTGCTACTTCCCCTGCAGCTTGCAGGCACGGACTGCTGACCCCAGCACTAAGACTGGACTTACATGTAGCCAACCCCTGCCCCTTCTCATCAACTGACCACTGCCAGCTGTTGAGGTTTGGGTTCCTGCCGGTGTTGGTACCTGCCCCTGTGGCCACAAAAGTCTTTCTCCCCTGGTGACCCCACTCTTTCCTCCAGCTCCCCTTCCCCCTGTAGCTATAGGATTGGGTTTCCTTTTCAAAATCCCTGATATAATGACAGTGATTTTTGTAGGAAGTAGACAATCACTTACTCATAATTCAATTGAAACATCTTAAGTTTCAACGTTAATTGTCACTGACATGAGCAAGATTCAAGATAGAAACACCTTAGGTCAAATTCTTTCTTTACTAATTTCCCCATAGTATTTGACCCTTGTTTATTGGGTGTACTGTCCCATAGAGCCAGCAGGGTAAAGCCATGCCAATCCCCTCCAGCCAAGACCACACAAGGGAGTGATGTGGCTATCATCATAAACAGTTCCCTTTGGCTCATCAGGGTCAGTAACGAGGCACCCATGTATAACTGCATTTCCTGGGGGCAGTCTTAGCATAAACCTGGAACAGAGCTTGAACCCCAATGTACTAAGATACTTTACCCACTCTACCACCACCCTCTTTTGTCTCTCTGTACACTATTATTAATTCTCTTTCCTGTTGCAGTCACAATTCTTTATAGTAGGCAGGTAATTTTAGTTATTCTTTTAAGGTGGTACCTTTTTTGTTGCTAATGAAAAAATCTATTTGCATAAATATATACTAAACATTGATAAGCAAGACAAGGAACTCGGGAGAAGCCAGTCCTACATGAAGCCTGCTCCTCTCCCTTCCTTGGGAAACAAAAAAGAAGATATAAGAGAAAGCAGGAACTGGTGATGATCAGTTGTCAGAACAAAGATGTGATTTTTTTTCTTTTTGAGCAACAACATGTGGAATTTCAAGTGAGCAACTACAATTGGGCTTCTACATAACAAAGAAAAAGTACAACCCCACTCCCTATCTTTAAAAAATAAATCACAAATGATGCAGGTTTTGGTATTTTCCCCCTGTTTACAATTCACTGCTACTTCATACAACATTGTAGAAAGAAAATGGCACTTGCTTAAATCCATATTGCCCACTACCTTCCTCTAAATGCAAAAGGCTGTTTTGCAAAGGGGAAAACTATTAAGTTGTCCTTTTTTGGTTAATTCTCTAAGTGTCTTATTATTATTATTATTATTAGAGTTTTATTTCCTGACAACTACATTTTCTTTAATCATTGTTTTAAAAGAGGCAAGTTTTCAAAAAGAGGTTCAGTCTGTTTTAAATGTTCACATTTGGATGCACATGTCACACAAGTATATGCTGCGCTGATGTGCATGACACTTTCAGCACAAACATATTGTGTTTGTCAAAGAACTACCCAAATTAGCAGTAATCCAAGCAGCCATGTACCTAACTTCCTCTAGGGCAGAGACTCTGGATAATTATCCACACCCTACAGTGTGCAAATGAGACTTCTGCAGACTGGCAAGATTTTGTGCATTACCTGCAAATGATGTTTAAGGAGGCTTGAGAGAAGGAGGGTGGCAGAAGCAAAAATGAATTTGTTGTTCTGGTCATAGATACTATGAAGCAACCGAAGCTGCTTTTCTACCATAGCAAGATAATGCACGTTTGGAAATAATCCTTTACCTGCCAAAATATGACATACTCCAACAGACACTGTCAACAGTTCTTCTTGTCAGACTTCAAAAGCTGTGATGTGGTTGTGATATCCTGGGATTGTTCTCCCTTCAGATTCCTCTCTCGGAGACATATTCCACCCCCTGCCCTTAGACAGACTGGTTTATGCAGAGGATTGTTTCAGAGTAGTCCAGAATTTGAAATGTGCAATGATAGTTTAAAGTATTTTTGACTCCTTCTCCTTAAAGTGCAAGATAAAATAGGACTTTGGGAGTAACCAAAGAAAATGTTGCTCCCAGGAAATGCTGCTTAGCATTTAGCCAGGATAGAACTCTGGGAGCTCGATGAGCGCTGGATGAACTTTTATAGAGAAAAGATGTGCCAAATAAGGCTAGTAATTCGGCATCTCACTGGTAGACTTCAGAGCCTGGAAACACAACACTTTGGCCAAGTAGAGACATTATTGTTCTGTCATCTGCCACCACTGAGAACAGTCCAGCTCCAGCCTCTTTAGATCCACACTGCAGGTAGTTGAAGGCTGTTATTAAATCCCCCCTCAGTCTTCTCTTCTTCAGACTAAATAAGACCAGTTCCCTCAGCCTCTCCTCAAAGTCATGTGCATGAGCCCCTTCACCATTTTCATTGCCCTCTGCTGGACTCTCTCCAATTTGTCTACATCCTTTCTATAGTAGGGGGTCCAAAACTGAACACAGTACTCCAGATGTGGCCTCACCAGTGCTGAATAGAGGGGAATTATTACTTCCCTTGACTTACTGGCAACACGCCTACCAATACAGCCCAGTATGCTGTTAGCCTTCTTGGCAACAAGGGCACACTGCTGGTTCATATTCAGCATATTGTTCACTGTAACCCCCAGATCCTTTTCTGTAGAGCTGCTGCCCAGCCAGTCAGCCCCCAGCCTGTACTACTCATGCATGAGATTGTTCCATGCTAAGTGCAGGACTTTGCACTTGTCCTTGTTGAACCTCATGAGATTTCTTTTGGCCCAATCCTCCGATTTGTCTGGGTCACTCTGAATACTAGCGTCTAGCATATCTACTATTCCCCCCAGCTTGGTGTCATTTGCAAACTTCCTGAGGGTGTACACTATGCCATCTTTGAAGACGTTGATGAACATGTTGACCAAACCATCCCCAGGACCAACCCCTGGGGCACTCCACTTGATATTGCCTGCCAATGAGACATCAAGCCATTTATTACTTCTCTTTGAGCTTGATGTTCCAGCCAGTTTTCTATCCACCTTACAGTCCATTCATCCAACCTGTACTTCCTTAGCTTGCCTGCAAGAATGTTATGGGAGACTGTATAAAAAACCTTGCTAAAATCAAGGTACACCATATCCACTTTTCTCCCCACATCCACAGAGCCAGTCATCTCATCACAGAAGGCAATCATGTTGATCAGGCATGACTTGCCCTTGGTGAATCCATGCTGACTGTTCCTAATCACCTTCTTCTCCTCCAAGTGCTTAGAAATGGATTCCTTGAGGTTCTGCTCCATGATTTTTCCAGGGACTGAGGCGAGATTGACTGGTCTGTAGATCCATGGATCCCCATTTTTCCCTTTCTTCAATATGGGCACTGTACTTTCCCTGTTTCAGTCATCTGGGACCTCTCCTGATAGCCATAAGTTTTCAAAGATGATGACCAGTGGCTCAGCAATCAAATCAGCCAACACCCTCATTACCCTTGAGTGCATCCCATCCAGCCCTATGGACTTGTACATATCCAGCTTTTCTAAATAGACCTTAACATGTTCTTTCACCACTCTTGGAAGCTACCCAAACTGCACTTCCAGGTGCAGTAGTCTGGGAGTTGACCATGCCTGTACAAACTGAGGTGAAAAAGGCATTGAACACTTCAGCCTTTTCTTCATCCTCTATCACTAGTTTGCCTCCCCCATTCAGTAAGGGATGCACACTTTCCCTGATCTTCCTTTTGTGGCTGACATACTTGTAGAAACCCTTCTTGAACCCTTCACATCCCTTGCTAGCTGCAACTCCAATTGTGCTTTGGCTTTCCTGACTTCATCTCTGCATGCCCCACCAATACTCTTATACTCCTCCCTAGTTGTTTGTCCAAGTTTGTACTTCTTATCAGTTTCCTTTTTGTGATTTAGTTTACTGAAGTGTTTCTTGATAAAAAATCACAAATTCCCTGATGTGTTATTTAAAAAGCCCCCCACAGACGCCCAGAGCCCTGCTGGTGCCCCTTGCCCCCCACTCACAGCCCCTACCCCCAAGCCCTGCTGGAAGGGGTCCCCATCTGCCAGGGCTATGGGGCCAGGGACTCAGGTCTGCATATCCCTGCCCCTAACAGAAGGCAGCAGCTGCTGCAGCAGGAGCATGGAGCTGGCTCCCCCACCCTAGTGCTGCCTGCTGTGGGCTTGGGCAGGGCTGGGACCAACTCCCAGTAGCACCATGGACTCCCTGGGGACAGGGGCGACCTGTGCTCTCCAGATATGTGTAGGAGGTGGGGGCAGGGAAGCTGTGCACCATGTGTGGCTTCCCTGAAGGACTGATAGCATGCAGCTTTGGGTCCATGTGCCTCCGGGTGCACCAGCACTCTTGCAGGAAGCCAGCTGGGAGCTGAGGGAGTGGAGAAAGCCCCACATGCAGTGCCCACATGTCCAGCGGTGCATGGGCCTGGAGTGGCATCCTATCATCAGGCTGGGCTTGTCTGGGTGCCAGGGAGGAGCTGGCTCCCAGTGGCAGCACACAGTCCTAAGGTATAGGGGAAATATGTACCCCCCAGATCTGTGCATGGTGTCCCTGCATGTGGTACTGGGACCCCAGGTGACAGCAAGGGCATCCCAGTTCTGCCTGAGGATGCGCAAGAGTCGGCCAAGCCCACGCCCTGCCAGGAGCAGGCATGATCACCCTGAACAGCTGCTCAGAAACTGCTGAGGACAAGTAGCCCTGAGCTGCTCACCAGGGCAGATTTTTATACTGCTGGGGCTAGCACAGGTGCTGGGTCCTGCCTCTAGCTCCCCTGGCTGAAGATTAGGGAGAAGCTGGGCAGGATCAATTTGCCCCGAGTGGCACAATTTGCCCCACACTAAAGTGTACCTTCAGGTACGTGTGCTGAGGAAGAAATCTCTGGCATAAATTTGTGCCACTGCTTTTTGAGCTTCTGTAAGCACACGTGCCTGCATGTGTGGATATGACCTTAGCGGAGTAATTGTTATATGGAATAGTTTCTTCCTAATTCCTATGAGGTATCAGTTGGAGGCTGGGGTAGTGCAAGTGCTAAGGTATGAAGTTAACAGGCCAGAGGTAGCAAATTCAAGGCCATAGAAAAAAGTGCTCATGGGGTGGTGCTGTCAGTCTTCCAACAAATCTGTGAATTTTTCTAAATGCCTTGTCACAAGGAAGGAAGTAACCACTTAGTTTATATGTATTCTGTTGTTCTAAAGCTCTTATCACCTAGATTATTTAAATATAACGAATATATCAGAGCTTGTTTTCATTATCCATATCAAAGTTTTTGTCCATAGTGATACTCTGTGACAATGATTATCAAAGACTAACTATGGGCTGCATAAAAATATATTACCTTTTATTGGTTTTAATTGTGTTGCCTTTCAATTTAATTGTGCTTATATTACGAGTAGACAGGAAAGAAGATTTACCCTCTTCCATACTATTCCTTATTTCCTTCATCTCACTCTCTCTAGCTACGATGACAACTCTTAATCAGCTTCATTATAAATTAAAGCCCTGGTCTTCACAATATCTCTTTTTATTCAGGACTAATCAGGCATCTAATCTCTTTCTCTTGACCTCTTTCATTTCAGCTACATCTTTATTTTCTGATGAGGTGACATAGGTAAGTTTATCCTGGCTCTGACCCCTTATCTGAAGATATGTGGTGAGGTTGCACTGCTGCTGCTTTCTCTCTCTGTCTCTCTCTCTGTCTCTCGCTGTAGGAGAGCTGCCCCTGGACATACTTTACCACTGCTGTTTGGGTTTGTAGTGGGTGGAGTGAGTGAGCAGGGCATATTTTTCAGAAGCAGTCTCAAGAGCAGCACAGAGACAGCTATTCAATTCCACACACTGACACGTAGGTTTTTTACTGTGCCTGGGGTTCTACGTATAGTTCTCAACTGGTGTGTCTACATGAGATGCTTTACTGCATATTAGACTAATCTAATGTACAGTATATTACCAATATCCACATGTATGCAGCAACTGCTGCACAGTAAATTTGTCTAATTTACCATTTCCTAGTACCTGTAAATACAGGTACTAGAAATTGGCACATTAAAGAATGCACCAACCCGCACACACAGACATGTAGCCTAGGTAGCAGGGGGCCTCAGGGGGTGCAAAAAGCTGTCTTAGCTCAGCAGGATGCTTTCTGCCAGCCTCATGAACATTGGGACGTGTCCTGATCTCCACATGGTTGGGAGAGATGTTCTGGCTGATAGGCAGCTGCCTCCCAGCCATGTGGAGATTGGGATGGGTACTGATCTCCACAGGGCTGGCAGGCAGTGTCCTACCAAGCCAGGACAGCTCTCCTTGCCCCTTATGGTCCCCTGACAACCCAGGAGCTCCCCCTGACTGCTGCACGGGGGCAGAGTATGTCAGAAAGAGCCCTAGACTGAATTACTCCTATCAGAAGCAAATTTGCTCCCAGAGGGCTTGGGTTCAGATGCATGCAGGAGTGCAGTTTAATGCCCCTGGATTTTCTGCACAGAGAAGTCAGGTACATTAATGTCACATGTAGATGCACCCAATGGATAGGACTTTAGGGCTCAATTTGGCCTAGATTTCAGGTGTCAGGGAAGGAGTTATGATTTTAGTTATCAAGGATGTGAAACTCAATGATTTTCCATATTGCATCTCACTTTATGACAAATGAAAATGCAAATTAATTCATATCATCATCAAGAGGGAGTAGAAAATAATTAAAGTATTCTGCATGACATAGTATAGTGTAACCTTTCATGAGGTGACTTGGAAGTTAACTGGTAGAAACCTTCAGTTTTGTGAGGCAGATTCTCCATAAATTAAAATTGCGTTGCTGTAGAGAAGGGCCATGTTGTTTCATTCCTTTAAAAGTAAATGTTTTCAAGGCAGACTATTCCCTATTCCAACCTGACATACATTGATTTAATGGTAAGAATCCACAACAGTGACAGATGATTTTTTGAGGGCATTATATAGATAATGATTCCCAGGGTGAAGCATCATCATGCTAAGCTCTTTAAAGATATTGTGATGAAGTGGTTATAATATCCTGTATAGGCAGTGACCTTATCTCTCTTCAGTTTTCTGCTAAAAAAAAAAAAGATATATATTTTAATGTCATGTTTTTAATTTGCTTTCTAAACATTTGCTTTCTCTATTCCACAGAGCCAAGGAACTGTCTCCTTTTTCAAAACATCCCAGGATAGCCTCAAAAAGAAGAAAAGGGACCTGAACTCCAGAATTTAGACTTTGGTTCAGATTTCAGATGCCTCATGTTACATCTATTTGGATCAATTATCTTTCTTCATCTATCTTCAGTTCATGATGAAGAAAGAATGAGGTTAAAACTTAGCTTACAGGGTTTGTGGGTTGGTTTGAGGTATAGGTGCGTTGAGTTGAGGTTGGGTTAAAGTAAGGCAAAATATGAAGAAACAGGTCCCCTTTCCTCTGTTCAGAACAGAGACAAAATTTCTCCTTATACTCACCATCTCTATTAAATGTCACCCCATTCAACTACCCTTCCAGAAGAATTGGAGAACTGGCAGAACCACACTCTTATCAGAAAATGGATTCAACTTACAAATATTTGCGTCAGTTCTGTTGCATTTTATTTTTTTAAAGAAAACCAGATAAAGAGTTTTGACAATGCCCAAAGGCCCTGCTGTTAAACAAAATGCTTCCATATGTCATTCTGAAACTACCTGTTTAAACATTGTATTATTTTATATAAAAATAAATGTACTGCAGTGACAGGTACACAGTGAATACTCTGTAAATACACAAATTTACAGTGATGTGAGATGAGGAGACAGGAGGAATTGATGGGATAAAAGTCAAAGGTTACAAAAAGCTGGTGATGACTTATTGAAGGGGTGGGGTATGGCAAATGGAAAAGTTATACAGTGGTTTTAGGTCATACAAACAGTAAATACATGCTTGGGCAAAGAATGGGAGAAGTCCCTCTGAAACTTTGAACTGCCTCCATCTGAATTGCTATAATAGCTGGTGAAACTGTTTAAAAATAAAACTAGGGCAACTAGATTTTCCGAGAAACACAAGGACGCTTGTCCTGAGGACAAGTAGTCCTAGGGAATGCAGTCACAGGGAAACAACGAGGCATGGAAAGTAAGAAGGGCAACAAGACGAAAGAAGTTACTACAGGTTTCCCTCACTTTATTCTGTATGTGCAAATTCGCTCTTATACAATGCCCCTTTTTATACCAAATATTCATTATATGCAAGGTAAATTCACACTTACGTGATCAGTGTGATGGAAACCTGCAGTCAGCTGCTTTGTGCAGTGCATTGTGGGAGTGACGTGCACCTAAATGTAGTCTCCTGTGTGGACCTGTGCTCCTCGCTCATTGTCTGCAACATGTGTTTCGGTACTTGCCTCCCCCATTATGGCGTCTAAGCATCTCTAGCCTAGATATGGACCCTAGCCTGGACTGGAGCCTGCAAGTTCAGGTGTGGCTTGAACTCTCTCTTTGGTCGCTACAAGGAGGTGGATGCCCAGACGGATTGGCAAGGCAGTGCACCATGTTCCAGTTCTTCAAGCCTCACTCAACTATCACCAGCTCCACCCCACCGGTGCTGGAGGGTGATGAGAGTCTGTGCTTGTTGCTTCTCCTGTAGATGTTCCCCTGCCTGTACCTCCTACCAGTGATGTGGACTCTGACACTGAAGACCCTTCACCGCCCCCTCTTCATACCAACTAAACATTCACCACCACCCTGTGCTTGTGTGTACTGTCTGCTGTTTGTATCAAAATTGTCTTGTAAGAATGGTAGAAATGGGTCTGGGGGGTCAGTATAGTCGAGGTCTTGGAACGTATCCCTATTTGTTACATTGTAAAGTGGGTTCCCTTTATGCGAATTCAAGTTATGCGCTGTTTTCCAGGAACCCGTGTACTGCATAAAGCGCGGGAAACCTGTATTCAGCGTCTTTGCATATTTGATATGTTTTAGGCTATCTTTATGCTTTCCCGCAGCTCTCTTCTCCTAGCCAGCTTCTGCCCTGGCTCTTCCTTTCTAGCATATTCTCCCATAGCAAAGTAGCTAAAAAAACTAAAACAACCTCCTTGTTGTTTTAAAAAAATAACATCCAGTTTTTATATAGGATGTTATGGGCATAATTTGGGTAGAGTAATAGGAGGATTTAGGACACCTGTAGCCTTCTAGGATTCTGCCAGCCAAAAAAAATCACCTAGGTGACTTGAGATGTCAGACTTCAGGAGTACATCACTGTTCGGCTGTAAAGCTCTCCCACAGGTGCCCACAGCTGTGCCCAGAGCTCTGCTCTGCTTTTGAGTTGCCAGAAGCACCACAGTCTTGATAGGGCTGAGAGGTTTGAAGGCTGATCTAATGTGTAACCCTATCTGGGACACAGACTCTAGGCAGATTTCTGCCTCTGTCCCCACAAGGGCCTCAATCCATTAGGTAACCTCAGAGGACACACCGGCAGTCACTGGACCACAAACTTGGTTTGCCCAACAGCACTGATCCAGGTGGTCTGCTTCCTGATCCAGAAACAGTGCAAATTAAGTTGTCCTTATGCTAATTAGCCCAGCTGTCAAGTCACACTGTTTATGGTTCCAGTGACACCCCATGCAGAGGTGCACAGCATGTGTAAAGGCACGAGCACAGTAGGTGTGCAGTCTAGACATGGCTTTAAAAGAATAAAGTCTACAGTGGCAGCCTGCACTTTTTTCTAAAACTAGCTGGATGAGGAGTCCTCATATTTTACACAACAACATAATGGGCAGAGTCCAGAGAGTGGGAAATCAAGTGTCAGCTTCTTTGTCTGCCTAAATATTCAGATCCACAGTTCCCACCTCCCTGCCAAGTGCCCTAACCAGCAGGCTATTGGTTATTCTGGGTTGGGAGTATTCTTCTCCTGGTGAAGTTATTCCACTGTATGGACAACAATTCCAGAGCTACTGAGTAGGGTAGTGTTCAAGCAAGCAAATGTAAGTCTACAATTTAGAAATCATAGAAAATGAGGGTTGGAAGGGACCTCAGGAGGTCTTTGAGTCCAACCCCCTGCTTAAAGCAGGACCATCCCCAGCTAGATCATCCCAGCCAAGGCTTTGTTGAGCCGGGTCTTAAAAACCTCCAAGGACGGAGAGTCCACCACCTTTCTGGGTAACCTGTTCCAGTGTTTAACTACCCTCCTAGTGAGGCAATTCTTCCAGATATCGACCCTAAACTTCCCTTGCTGCAACTTGAGACCGTTGCTCCTTGTTCTCTGCTATCACTGAGAAAACAATCTAACTCCATCCTCTTTCGAACCCCCCATAGGCTGCTATTAAATCCCCTCTCAGTCTTCTCTTCTCTAGACTAAATAAGCCTCATGGAGAAACACTTAGTCAGGAGTTGGGGAGGCAGAGGGGAGGCAGGACCTGCTCCAATGTCTCTATCTGTTTTCACTAATGAATTTCCAGTGCAGAATACCGAAACAGTCCTTGAAGCAGGGATTGGAAACCAGATTCACCCTGTTGTCAGTGAGCATCCTAGCCAGAGTCGTACTCTTATTTCCTCTTTTCTAGCCTAGGGAACATGAATTGACTTCCATACAGCTGCAACAGGAAGGGTGCAGGATGGTGGTCTTGGCAGCAATACTGAGTGCCTTACATGCTCCAGGCAATCTGATACAGTACTCTCCCTGTCAACCTCACTTTTTACATTTTCTGTGGCTATTAGCAACACTGGAGAGTCTTATGGGGCAACATCTTGCCTGTAAGATATATGATGTGGGCTAGTAGTATAGAGCAGAGCAATGCATAATTTTGCAGTTAGGCCTCCTTGTGAAGTGAGAAAGGTGCATTTTAATCCTATCAAAGAAGGAGAGATTTAAACCTCTGCCTTGAACACGCTGCATGGGTCTCCTGACTATAAGGCTATTGTATAAAAGTAGCATGGCTCTGGGCTATATTTTAAAGGAAAGAAATAACTCCTAGAGCAAATTGGATGCTTATCTTGCTGGGATCCTGTGACCCCAGCTGACTTCCTGCCCTTTGGGCAGGGGGCTGGACTCGATGATCTCCCGAGGCCCCTTCCAGCCCTGATGTCTATGAAATCCTACTTGTTTTGTGAAAGAACGGTTGTAGGTGCCTGTCTTTTAGGAAACGGTTCTTGGCTGTGTATTCCAAGTAGTCCCTGTAGCCTGAGTAAGGCACCTAAGCCCTTCAGTATCTATATCCTATTATCTAGCTATAGGTTTTCCCCACTCTTAGCATGCAGGTTGTTTTGGTGCCTAGTCCTAAACATCCTGAGGTTTGTTTCAGTGTGTCTCAGAGGCTTTAGATTCTACTCCAGGGGCTGGTACCTAACAATTAGGTATTGCAATGCCTTAGGCATGGAAATGCCTAAGTCCTCTTTTGGATCTAGCCCTAACTTGACAGGAGAGGTACTCTCAAAAACATTTTTCCTTAGAGACGCTTTGTCCAGAGTTGTCTCCAAAGTGTTGGTATGCCGAAGGAACTCCATCCTTGGGGTTTTTTAAGGCTCAGCTCTACAAAGCCCTGGCTAAGATGGTACAGTTGGGGATGGTTCTGGTTTGAGCAGGGGTTTGGAGTAGATAACCTCATGAAATCCCTTCCAACCCTCATTTTCTATGATTCTGTGATTCTAAAACTTCCAGGTTGGTTTCTGGAAGATGGAACAAGTGCAGTCTAACTGACAGCTAATTGCCTGGACCTGAGGAGGGCACACAACTTCTTTGGTAACAAAGCCAGCAAGCTAAGACTGAAATTAAAAAAGAAACTTTTATTAAAAAAATATTAACCAAAACCCAAGGGCCAAATCAAATAAGTAAAATTTTGAAAAGTTAAATCCAAGGGCTTATTATTATTTCCACAAGTGAATATAAATCCAGAGTGTTTCAGAACTGATGATTGCTTATGTTTCCTTCGACATTTTTTCCTTGGGTCTCTCATGTATGATATAATTCTAATTTCAGGGAAAAAAAAAAACCCTTAAGATTTTAATCACCCACAGCTCAGACAGAATAATTATTGAAGTTTCATAAAAGAAACCTGGTCCTTAGGGAAAGGAGTTCAGAAGCTAACTTATAACAAAGAAGGGCTGGCTTTTCCATAGTGCTTGAATAAAAACAGGGAAAGAAAAAGTCATGAATTCATTGCAAAGGCAGTGGGATTTAGTACATAGGCCACTGGTATAGAAAGTCCTCCATCACAAGTTCTGACAGAAGTACTTCTCTGTTCCCCTGTCATCTGTTGCCTGTTGAGATTATAAAGACTTTCAGGCAGGGACCAGCTCTCACCATAAATTTGAACAGTGGCTGCACAGGAGGTCTCCAGGTGCTACTATAATGCAAAACAATGAATTATTAAACATTCTTGTTATTACTGTATGTTCATGGTTTTTCTGTTACATGCTCAAACCAAAGGAAGTTCATGGACTAGATGAGGTTTTTATCTATTAGTTATTTCCATTTTTAAAAAGCCCATGTTTGAACTCTACAAACTTACTAAGAATTGCTAATACTCATTTGGATTTTCTTTCCACCACCTACTTTAGGTTTTTTTTCTTTTTCTTTTTTTTTTAAATCAGAATATGAATGTCATTAACACAAGCAGAGACTAAGAAGAGTGCTAACAGTAGGGGGGATAGTGTTCCTTCTGTTCTTATGCACGACTTCCATTAGCATTAATAGGTGTTATGCATGTGAATTGAGAGAGTACACACCACTTTATTAGGAAGAAATGACATGTAAAGTTACTTATGGAATAAAAGCAAAGAGCTGGAGTATGTTTTATTATGGATTATATCTCTGATTGGTGTCATATAAATATAACTAGATATTTAAAGAGGGCCTCATTTTATACAAACCCAAATGACTTATAATACAGCCTGTAAGAGTCTGGAGCTAACATGCTGATTCTGAATATTGGGACTTGAATATTTTTCTCAGCATTGACGTACTTACAATTGCTTTATTTTATTTCTACTAATAAAAAGAAATTCTGAAACCCTGCCTTTAATATTATTCCCTAAGCAAATACAGAAAACAATAAAAAAAAAAAAGTGAAGTAAGGATTTTTTAAAGCTTGGTCCCTTCTCAAGAATATGTGAGTTTGCTTTTTTTTGTCTACTGAGCAAAATAAGGTATTACAGGTCAACTTGTTTCCAACTTGCATGTTATATGGCAATTGCTTAAATAAAATGAGAAACTCTTTTTTAGCCAGGACACTGAGCTCAAGTAGAAGTTGTCAGATTTGATAAAGCAGAATGGTCGTAGGGAGGAAATTTTCTGTTTCTATTTCCAGTGGTGCATCTGTTTGCTAGCATGTGCTTTCTCCGGTGAATGCCAGTTTGCAATGAACTTTAATTGTGTGGTTTAGTAGCAAGTCCTAATTTTGATCTGACTCTCTTCAGGTAGTAGTGAGTCGACTCAGATAATCACACCTCCCAGCAGTGGATAAAAATAACCACCTTGATTCCAGCCCTCTGTCTTATTTGTTAGCAAATGGTTGTATTTTTATAACCTTGTTCTCATAGAGAACAGAGATCTATAAGCCTCAGAACCCAAGATGGTCCTATAATAACAGCTATTTCTAAGCCGTTACAGTAATTAATCACAGAAGGAGCTACTGGGAAAAAATCCTATAATTTTGAACGTATAATTGAATTTTTATTGCTTTTAAACTGAAGCAGTTAGACCTTGAGAAAATCTGCTCAGCAAGGAAGCCCCCTCCTCTACCCCTCTCCGCCCTTTTGTGTTTGAGACAAACCTTGGCAGAGCTCAGAAGCCTATTTAATGTCTCCCTATCTAAATCTCTTAATGAAGAAGAAAAGGTCACTTCAAAATGACTCCTTCAGCACAATACGCTGCCTCAGAGCAGAGTGGGTTGTAGCACAGGGTGTAGAAGCTAACACCTTATCCTGACAGAGGCTGCACCCACTGCAGAGGCCCTGGGGGAGTAATGAATACTTTGCTCTGCAGTGCCGTGGCCATTCAGGAAGCTTTTTGGTCTTCAAAACAGTGTTGAAGGAGCAATAGGGGCACTAGCATGTTCAAGTCTTTGAAGTGAGGAAGAGGGTGGAAGGAGTCATTCACTCAAACAAAAAAATTGGGCAGGGAGAGAATCCTTTAAGGTTGACTGAAATGTTTCATTTTGTTTTTAGGGCTTTTAGCTCTTAAAAAATGGCACTTTTTCCCTCCAAAAAATCTCTTTCAAAGTATGTGTGTAAATGTGCAATCTACCACATTTTAGTGGTTCATGGACTCATAGAGAAGTAGGGCTGGAAGGGACCTCCAGAGGCCAACTATTTCAACCCTGTTCCAGGGAGCTACAGACTAGCCAGCCACACCTCCTGGGAAAAACCATGGAGCAGGTCCTCAACGAATCCATTTCTAAGCACTTGGAGAAGAAGAAAGTGATCAGCAACAGGCAGCATGGATTCGCCAAGGGCAAGTCATGCCCGACCAACCTGATTTGGTATTTGGGCCAACCCTGAGTGGAGAGACAACACCTTCTAACCAGGAGCCTCTGGCTTTGGTCCCAGCAGAAGCACTGGCACACCCTAGTCAAAGTCCCCAGCCTTGGCTGTAGCAAACACCCAATGCCTCTGAGGAAAGCTTAAAAACACCCTGATGTCGCAGAAAAATATAGCAGAAAAGTGGGGAAAATGGAGCGGGGGGAGGAGGCAGTGGCAAGGGCAAGCCTAGAAGGGTGAGAAATACCCATAGTAGAACAAAGCAATAGCTGCACTGAAATCATCCCCCTACTGCCTGTCCAGCCTCTTCTTGGACACCTCCAATGTGCACTACTTCCCTAGGCAGTCTATTCCAGTGCCTCCCTATTCCAACAGTGGAGAAGATATCCAATCTAAATTTACTTTGCTGAAGCATCAAGCCATTGGACTATGTCTTCCTCTCTGGGTCAAGAAAGAAAAACTGTTTACCACTTCTTTATGGCAGCTCTTCAAGTCTTTGGAAGACTGCTATCATGCCCCACCTTAAGTGCATTTTCTACAAGCTGAACATGCTTATCTACTTCAGCCTCTCCACATAGGACTTGTTTTGCAAGCCCTTTATCATCTTTTCTGCCAGCCTCTCTAACTTCTCCGTGTCCTTTTTAAAATGTGGAGCCCAGAACTGCACACAGTACTCCAGATGAGGTGTAACTGGTGTCAAGTAGAGAAGCACAATCAACTCCTGTGTCTTGCACCTAATGCTTCTGTAGATGCAGCCCCAAATCACATTCATCTTTTGTGTGGTTGCATCATACTGCAGATTAATAATGAGTCTCTAGTCTATCAAGGCTCCCAAGCCCTTTTCCATACCACTGCCATCCAGCCAGTACCATCCCAGCTGGTACCATCCCATAGCAAACTTGCTGAAGAAACTTTCTACGCCAGCATCCAAATAATTAATAAACACATTAAACATTCACCAGCTTAGGACAGATCTCTGTGTGACTCCACTCAAAATCTCCTGCCATTCTGACATGGACCTGTTTGTATATACCCTTTGCTTGTGGTTACCAAGGCAATTATCTTCAATCCACTTTGTAGTAGTTTTACTGAACCCACCTTTCTCCAATTTGTTTTTGAAAAAGTTGTGCGGGATCTTGTCTTGTCCCTCGGTTCCCTGTTCTCCTCTCGGACCCTGTCCTTGGGACTTTGCACTTCCTACCCTCTAAACTGTCCCCTCCTCTGCCTCACACCTGCAGATGTTCTCTCCTTTGCCTTTTCCTCAGCAGTTGTATCACAGACTGTTTGAAAGCAGTTGCTGACTTCTGTCTGCAGCACTTCAATTCAAGGTGCCCTACTTCTTTGGGTAGCCACTCCTCCCTATTGCCCTTTGATCTCTCCAGTACCAGCCTCTTGTAAGTCTTGTCCAAGTAATCTTCCTGGTCTGTGATGCAATGCAACATGGATACCCATGCTTCCAGTCTTTGACTCTTCTCTTCCAAAGAAGACACCAGCTTATGGTCGGCGCAAATGAAGTGCTTCTGACCCTCTTGGAGGAACACAGACATGGCACATCCCACATAGATCAAAACAGCTGACCCAGACTCCATTTGTGCCTCCTTTGCTCCATGTAAAACACCTATGCTGTAAAGAGGGGAAAAAAAGCAAGGGACAGAGAAAAGACACACCACAAGAACCTGCATATTAAATACCCACACCAGTGCCCTTGCATACACTCACATGCACACACACGTGCACACCCACATACACATGCACATGTAGAGTCTCTTACTCCCTGGCTTCCTCCTACTACAAACTCCCTAAGCAAAGTCCCTCTCTTTTTGCTGCCCTCTGTTCACTGCTCATGGGATTCACTGGGGGCTGCTTTTAAAAAAGGCTGCCTATCCTAGCTTCACCCCTCAGTTACCTAAACCAGCCACACCCAAATCAAGCCCAGTCACTCAGTTACTCCAGAGGGGAGAATAAAAGAAAATTAGAGAGAGAGGTGGGGAAGGGGAGGAAAGTGGGGTGGAGAAGAAAACATGCAACACAGGAGAAAAAGATAAAGAAGATCCACTAAGCACTAGGCAAACACTCTAGCACCAGTCAGCCACACTAAGCCACTAGCACAGAGAAAAGCCTCTTCAAGGCATTCCCACTGTTTATCCCAGAGCAGCAGCTCTTTGCTTACTGCTCAGCTTGCTTGTTCTCACTCTTTTTTCATAGTGACCCACTTCCAGGCTTGCAACCACACTTCTGGTCTGCTTGTGATCCTATTTCTGGTCCAAGTATCACTGAATTTCTGTTGGTCCCGCAGTCACGTTTTTAAAATGCTGTATCCACATTTAGGGTTTGAACTCTTAGTTTAAAAAGTGCTGTTCTAAACGGTAACTTCCATGAGGTTCCTATTGATATTATTCAGCTTTGTGTAAAGGAGCTAAGACTAAATGAGGTAGGTGGGGGAGACTCAGGAGAGGAGAGAGAAAAAGGCAAGAGAATTAATGGCGTGTCTACTTCCACTTTGGGGGAAGCTCATATTGCCTGTTTCTCTAGGTGATGTGTTGTAATAGCTAGCTTCATCTCAGTGGATGGTACTAAGAAAAATGAGAGCAAAGGCAGCATCAGTCCCAAGTACATAGCCATTCAGCTGTATCTACTCATTTCCTCCTTAAATGATGACATGAATTCAGCAAGGTCATGGTCAGAAGGAAAGGAACTCTTAAAGATATTTGTACCCCGCTTGACCTCATCCTTCCTCATCATGATATGGATGAAAAACAATGAGGCCTGGCTACCCTACCACACTTACCTGTCATGAGTCAGTTGGGCTCAGAGTCTGGCTGTATAAAACCTGATTCTTCCTCCTCATGCTCTCCTACCTACCTAGGGAACAGGAATATGTTCTTCACTAGATGGATAGGGGAATAAGCATCACAGCATAATAGTACAGGGTGTTTTACCCATGACTTCAATGGTATAGCCAGGGAGGCAATGATTGCAGGACATTGGTATAGGTAAATATATATTTCACTGTCAGCAGTAGCCAGGAAAGTATGTAGGCCACTACATTTGTTGGGTAAATTAGCCTATAAGAAGTTCATAATGCCTAGTGCTTAGTGGATCTTCTTTATCTTTTTCTCCTGTAGTCACTACTCCTTTTTTATAGGGGCAGACCTTTTATGAACCTCTTATAGGAAATAATAAGTACAAAAATTACTCTGCTCATAGATACAGCAGCAGAAGAGTACTAAATTTTAGTCACGGCCGACTAACAGAACAGCTAAAAAAGAACAAAGTATAATCAAAGAACAAAAACATTACTTTTGTAGAGTTTTGGTCAGGCCTATATGAAGTTATGCAGCTCCTCATAGCCCAGTCAACTATGTAAAAATGCAGACATTGGTTTAAACCCTATTTCAACTTGATATACTTAAATGGCATTTATGGAGCTATGAACTGCAATTTTTGGCACTTAAGCATAGTTCAGATTTTATCTCCATCTGTAGTTTCATAGGATCAGCCAGGTACTAGTACTACAGACAAGAGTAAAACCAATGAGGAGAACCTTTTTAGGCCAATAGCCTAGTGGCTAGGGTGGTTGCCCAAGGAGAAGGCCCTAGGCTTCTCCTACCCAGAGGTGGTATTAACTTAGGCTTCTTGCTCTCAAGAAAGAGTTTTAATAACTAGGCCATGTGTTAGGCTTTACTAGATCCCAATCCAGCCTGCCTCTAGAAACTGGTCTATTAGGCAGTCAGAAAAAGATATATGGCTCCAAAAAGCTTTGCGTCTCCTTCCATCTGATCTCTAATTTCTCCTCCTCTGATGTTAAACATCAGCTAGCTTTGTTTTTTCTTGCAAATATGATTTCAGGACTTATTTAGCTGAGGTGCAGCCAAAAGGAAAATCCAAAGTCCAAATCTTTGGACCAACAGTCCATAGAGAATCCTCCTGAGCATACTGTGCAGGAGAGCAGTGGGCAAGTTTGGCTATACAAGTTCAGTTAGAATCCAATTATTTACACAGCAACAAGAGAAGGCTGAGGGGGGATCTAGTAACCTGTTACAAACTAGTCAGAGGCACTGGGGAAGTCCCTGTTCCCCCGAGCACTACCAGGAGTGACCAGGAATAATGGTCACAAGCCGGCAGAGGGTAGATTTAGGCTAGATATCAGGAGGCGCTAGTTCACGGTCAGGGCGGCTATGACCTGGAACCAACTTCCAAGAGAAGTGGTGCTGGCTCCTACCCTGGGGGTCTTTAAGAGGAGGCTGGATGAACACCTTGCTGGGGTCGTTTGACCCCCGTACTCTTTCCTGCCATGCCAGGGGGTCGGACTCAATTATCCGCTCAGGTCCCTTCCGACCCTAGAAACTATGAAACTATAAGGATGACATAGGCACAAAATGTCAAAATAGGATGTGGCACATTTTCCCTATTAAATTATGTTTCCCTCCATTCCTTTGAATTTCCCACTCAGTATCCTTTGATGTTTAAATATAAATATTATTTTATCAAACTGAAGTGATATAATGGACAATGAAACCAAAATCCTTTCTAACAATTGTTTTTTGTGGGTCCGTTTTCATAGAAGGGAAGGTATTTTAAGGGTTACCTAGTCCAACCATTTTCACAGCTACAGGATAAACTGTTCCTGAACAATCCAGATAGATGTTTAACCAGTTTCTTCTTTCAGGAGAAAACTATCCATATTTGCTACCAGAAAAGTTATAGCAAAACCCACAGTTTTTCTTGTTTTTTCTTTTGAAATGCATTCCCTCCATTTCCCAACTATTTCTGACTTTTTCTCTCCCTCTCTATTCCCTATAGATAAGTATGAGTAAGTTAAAACCTAGGATAAGCTTTAGCAGTTGTGTAGCAAGTTTTTTTTTTCTCTCTTCTTTGATCCACTGTTTTATATTGTATAATTATTATGTTTATACTGTTTTAATGATCTTTACTGTTTTTTTTTCTATTGATACTGTATGATTTAGGCCTACATGTGTAAGTTAGCATAGGTAATGTCAAGTTATGTCAAGTTTCAGTTTTGTATGTCAAGCCTCCATCTTGTGTCCTCTGCCTAGCTGTAACCTATGACTCATGTCTAACCAGTCTCATATAAATTGGTTCCTGAATGAATGAGGGTGCTTGAGATACAATGGTAGCAGGGCTCTACTGAATAATCAACTCAACAACTGAACCATCAGCTCAATGACTGGACTATTGCCTTCTACTGACTCACCCAGGAACCATGGACCCAGCATTTGAAAGACAAAGACCCTACAGAGATCAACCAACCCACTATTGCATCACGGACACCTGGAACTGCATGTCCTTGCCGGGAGGGCAAATGCTGAGTACACGAGGGCTGACCCTTTCCTGGGCAAGCCCCTGCCTCTAGGTTCATAAAAGGTCTGCCCCTATAAAAAAGGAGTAGTGAAGACAGACCCAATGAAATGTCTTCTCCATCTGGACCAGCAACACACCATCTATCCACCCAGAGGCCCTGCCGGCGAGCCCCTCTGGACAACAGCTTGCTGAAAAAGACCCCGACTGGCCATCAAGGATCAATTCACAGCCCAGGACAGGTAGCTATCACCCACCTTCCTTCTCCAAGCGAAGGACCTGGACTCTGTCCCTACACACCTTGACTTCAACCCCTCCACCAAGCCTTTTTTTCTCCTGCTGCCATTGTGTGGGTGTGTATGTGAGTGTTTATGTGTGTGTAGGAACCACTAGCTTTGTGGGGCTGTGTAGTGTGTTGTCTGTTTAATAAACCTATTATTTTGAAACCCCGAGTTAGGTTTTTGTCTTATTGACTTCCCAACCCTCCTCCTTGATTTCCCGGCTATCTCCCAGCTTTCTGCCTACCTGTTTCCTGGCTGTATCCTCCTTGCCACCAGGCTTTTTCCCTTGCTTCCACCCCAGCACCAGGTGACCCTGAGTAACCCCAGAGCACATTAACCCTAAGTCACCCCAAGCCCCAGTGACCTCGAGTAACCCCAGGACCACTTGACCTTAAGTAACCCCAGTTCCCCTCCAGTCTGGCGATTTTAATCCCAGCCCTGGCAACTTCCACTCTTGGCACTTTCACTCTCTTATTTTTCCCTCTCTCATCTTAACCCCCATCCATCTCCCTCCTTCTGGAAATCTTTGACCCTTGATTCCCCCCACCCATAGTCAACAGGTACCCTAGGTACCCCAAGTATGAGATACACACACACACACACACACACACACACACATATATATACACACACACACACACACACACACACCATTGTATATATATACACACCATTGTGTGTGTGATTTATGAATTAGTAATCCATGTATGTGTATTGAGTGTGCAGGTGCTGACAATTGATTTTTGTCTAACTTTTGGTGTGTGTAGCGTGTAGGTACTTGAATTGGTGATAGGTGTGCATGTGCTTAGACTGGTCATCTTGGTTGTGTATGTGCCCAAGTTGGTAGTGTGTATGTATATGCCTAGTGTGTGTGCATGCACCTAGTGATTTCTGTGTGCGTATATGTGCACTGGTGTCACACCCTCCCATCTAACAGTGCAATTTTGAGATCCTAAGAGCTGGCTTGACCCCACAGGACAACAAAGGAATAATGAAGTAAACACTAAATATAACCATCTGAGAACAAGAAACTCTAATTCATGAAAGTATTGATAATTTTCCACAATCTGAAGATGCTTCCTAATTTCTGCATTACAGCTTCCTGCAGATTGCAGCCACTTTACTTTCAAAACTAGTTCTTTCTATTTCTATCTATGGCAATTTATCTATCAATGAATGGCTGAGCTAGATTCTTTTTAGGTTTGCATTTGAAGAACTATTGGAAAGTCCAGTAAATGCAGAGAGCATCTCTTCACTTTACAGTGCTTCATATTTAGTACCTGCTATATATTTGCTTCCAGCATCATGCTAAATTCCAGTTCATTTTAAGTTTCTGACTTCCAAGATAATCTCAACACCGGTGATAATTTGGAAAGTCTCAAGAAGGGCATGCATGCATTGTATGAAGAATCTCTAGGCTTATCTAGAAAAAAACATCAGGACTGGGTCAATGCCAGAAAACTGAGAAGCATCAAAACTTGGCAGAATGACATCAACTCCAAATAGAACAGAGACATGTATTGCCACATTAAATCCAATACTCACAAAAATTTGGGAGTGAAAAAACAAGTGATGGGAGGACAAAGAAAAAGGGATTCAAAGTTTTCTGACCAATCAAAGCTGTCTATGGCACACAATGAGCCATCCCTGAAGGATGGAACAACACTCCCTAAAAACAACTCCATTGTTATCACAGATTAGAAGCACTTTGAAGAGTTCCTGAACCAAGATTGTAATGTTGAAGTCAGTATTGTCAAAGCCATTCCACAATGCCCCACAATATACCTGGCAGTTCCAGGAACTTATCAAGGGGCACTGAAAGCCATCTTCAGTTGAAGAACAACAAAACAGGTGGTCATGATGGAATACCGGCTGAAATTTATAAGCAAGGTTGGAAGAAGCTCTCTCACCAATTACGCAACATTATTATGAAAATCTGGAAACATGAACAATGGGTTCATAGCAAGTAGATCCTGCCTGACTAACCTTGTTTATGTTTATGCCGAGGTCACAAAATGCTTAGATGCAGGAGACAAAATGCTTAAATGCAGGAGACAAGATAGATGTCATCTCCTTGGATTTTAAGACGGCCTTCAATACAGTATCTCATCCTATTCTCATAAACTAACTGAACGGCTGTGACATACATGATTACACAGGTAGGTGGGTGGCAAATTAGCTTAAGGGTCATACCCAAAGAGTGGTGGTGGACATGTTGGTATTGATCTGGAAAGATGTGGGCAGTGGGGTTCCCCAAGACTTGGTTACTTCTTCAGTAACCATCCTAAGCAATGGCTCAGAAACAATCCCCTTCACTATTAGACTTGGAGTTAAGCAAGAATGTGTGACTGCACCAACACTCTTTACCATGGTATACACCCTTTTATATTCATATTATTGTTTCAAACCTCTTGACTGAATCATGACTGAACATTTTGATGCCTCAGGTAGTGGAAGCTAGGCAATATTGACAGCTTCATGAAGTTTCAGGCCAGAAGGAAAGCACTTAAAATCTACAATCCAGTCAAAGTAGGACTGGAAGGGACCTTAAGAGGTCACCTAGTCCATCCTTATACCCCAGAGGTAGAAACATTTATGCCTAAACCATACTGGCCTTTTTTTAACACAGATAAATGTTTTTCTAAATGTTTGTCTAAACATTTTCAGTGATGGAGATCCCATAACCTCTCTAGGTAAACTAGTCCTTTGGTTGCCCACCTTTAAAATTAGTGTGAAGAAATATGTTATACTTAGGACACTTAGAATGTGAATGTCCACATGTCAAAGCTTGTTAACTCATGCTAAGGGTTCACTGAGTGTTTCAAAGTTATGCCACCTAGAAAAGGGTTAATTCTGGGCCATGTTACCTAGCTTGTGCAGTACTTCAGTCTGCTCAAGGGAGATCAAACAAGAAATTTGCAGTACTCCAGCTGCCCAGGATGCACTGTTCCCAGCCACCCACAATAAGGACAGAGAACAAATGTTCTTGACTCCTACCATACCCCTGTTAACCAGTCCCTTACTGGCAAGTCAGAGCTATGCAGGCAAGAAACACTATGAACAGCATGTTCTAACTTGAACACTGCTTGTAATTCCACTGATTTAATATGGTCTAAGTATAGTGTATAATTTCACTCTTAGAAGGTTCTTCCTAATATTTACATTAAATCTGCCTGGTTATAATTTAAGCTCATCACTTCTTGCTCTGTTCTTCAGTGGACAAAGAGCACAGTGATCACCACCCTCTTTATATCAACTCTCCTGTATTTGAAATATTTTATCAAATCCTCCCTTTATCTATAACCCTAAAATGCCTTTCAGAGTCATTGCTTTCTTGTCCCCCATTCCATAGCCTAGCATGTATTCCTTGTTCCTAGAAGTTAGACTTTATACAGTATATTGCAGGTATTCTGCATCTCTTTTTCAACAGACTTCCTTCGAGAGTTAGCATCCAGTATCACATGGTGGGAATCTCTTTAACATCAACCAGTTACGTTTCAAATCCAAGGAACCCAACACCTCCATTACTGATCTTCAATACACTAATGATTATGTCATGTGAGCCCACTCAGTTGAAGAATTTCAGGTAACTCTTAATTGCTTATGTCATAGAGTTCATATATTTTTAGAGTCAAAAGGGACCTCAGTAGATCATCAAGTCTGACCCCCTGCCTGAGAAGGAAAGAGTGCTGGGCTCAGATGACCCCAGCTAGGTGCTTGCCCAGTCTCCTCTTAAAGACCTCCAAGACAGGGGAAGGCACCACCTCCTTTGGAAGCCTATTTCAGATTCTGGCAACCCTTACCATGAATAAATTTTTCCTAATGTCTAATCCAAATCTACTCTCCGTCAGTTTATGGCCATTGTTCCTAGTAACCCCAAGAGGCACCATGGTAGACAGAGTATCCCCTATTCCTTGTTGCCCCTCCTCCTTCCAATGGATTTGTAGATGGCCACAAGATCCCCTCTCAGCCTTCTTTTGAGGAGGCTGAAGAGATGCAAGTTCCCCCATCTATCTTCATAGGATCTTACCTGCAGGCCCTTAACCATACGGATAACCCTCCTCTGGATCCTCTCAAGGTTATCCATGTCCCTCTTGAAGTGCAGTGCCCAGAACTGGACACAGTACTCCAGTTGCAGTTTTACCAATACCGCATAAAAGGGAAGTATCACCTCCTTAGACCTGCCCATGATGCACCTTCTAATGCATGAAAGAGTGCGGTTGGATTTGTTTATGACTGTGTCACATTGATGACTCATGTTCATTTTGGAGTCAGTTATGACTCCAAGATCCCTTTCTGCTTCTGTGCTGCTCAGAAAGTCACCTTCTAGTCGGTAAGCATATTGGTGATTCTTTTTCCCTAGATGCAGCGCTTTGCACTTATCTTTGTTAAACTGCATCCTATTCTGTTCTGTCCACATTCCCAACCTGTCCAAAACTTCCTGAATCTTCTCCTTGCCCTCCAGTGTGTTTGCTTTGATCCATAATTTGGTATTGTCTACAAATTTGAGCACAAAGTGCTTTCCATGCCCTCATCCAAGTCATTGATGAAGATTTTGAACAGCACTGGTCCAAGGACCAAACCCTGGAGAACTCTGCTGCACACATTTTTCCAGGTCAAAAACGACCTGTCCACCCCTCCCTCTGAGTGCGTCCCATAAGCAAATTCTCCACCCCCTGACTGTATAATAATCTATGTCACAACTGCATAATTTATTTCTAAGAATGGGATGCAACACTGTATCAAAGGCCTTTTAAAAATCCAAGTAGATGACAACTAACTCAACTCCTGCATCTGATCATATTGTGACCTGGTCGTAAAAAGAACAAGGTTAGTCATGCAGGATCTACTTGCTATGAAGCCATGCTGGTTGCCCTTCAGCATTATTTCTTTCTACTGGGATCCCACAAATGTGATCCTTAATCATTTTTTTAAAGGTTTTCTCAAGGACAGAGGTGAGGCTAACCAGCCTATAGTTACCCGGATCATCCTTTCTCCCCTTCATGAAAATAGGGACCACATTGGCCCTTTTCTAGTCCTCTGCAACCCATCCTGAGTGCCATGAGTGCTCAAAAACCACACCAGTAGTTCTGCTATGACACTAGCCAATTCATTTAGCACCCTTGGAGGAAGATCATCCAGACCTGCTGAATTAAACACGTCCAGCCCCTCCGATTGCACCTTCACTAAGTCAGCGCTAACTGTTGGTGGGCTACAGTCCCTCTTGTGCCTGTCTATAGCCCTTTTGGGAGATATGCCTTTATCTATGTTCAGGAATACAGATGCAAATAACTTGTTTAGGAGCTCAGCTTTGTTTCTCCTATCTGTTACCAATTGCCCTAATCTGTCATGTAGGGGTCCTATGTTGCCATGCTCCTTTTTGCTATGTACCTAAAAAACAACTTTTTGTTGTCTTTATTTTTTGTTGCCAGCCTGAGTTCCATTTCTGCTTTGGCCTTCCTGATTCCCTGCAAATGTGAGCCAAGCAGGTAGACTCTTTCTTAGTGGCTACCGCCTGCTTCCACAGCCTGTTTTTCTCTCTTTCCCCCTCTAAGCTCTCTTGGACTTCCTGGTTCAGCCAAAAGGGTTTCTTGGCTCTTTTGCCTCCCTTTGTGTGCACAGGGATGGTTCCCTTTTGTGCCTGAAGTATCATTCTCTTGAGGAATTCCCAGCCTTCCTTGACTCCCATTCCACCAATGCTTTTGCCCTTCAGTGCCTAGCTTACTAATTTCCTGAGCTCTTTGAAGTTAGCCTCTCTGAAGTTTAGCACTTCTGTCCTACTAATTATCTATCCCACCTTTTACAGATAGTGAATTCTCACAATTAGTGGTCACTATCCCCTAGGTTACCCTGTATCTGCAGATCACCCACCAGGTCATCCTCTGTAGCAAGCACTATGTCCAATAAGGCATTTCCCCTAGTGAGACTATATACCTCCTGCATTAGGTGAAAGTCCTGTATACTGGTTAGGAACCTGTGTGAATGAGAATCTAGCTGATTGCTCTTCCATGCAGATGTCAGGGTAGTTTAGGTCACCCATGTCAACCATACCCCTTGAGTGTACCACCTCTGAAAGCTGCCTCAAGAATTCCAGATCTAACTGATCCTCCTGGTGTGGTGGTCTGTAACAACCCCCCACTACCAAGTCCCTTTCACCCCAACCTTGCTCTATCCTGACCCACAGTACCTCAATTTGCCCTTCTTCTGATCCCATTTTGATTATTGAAGATGTTTATTGCTCCTTAACAAGAAAAGCAATGCCCCCCACCACTTTTCCCCACTGTATCTCATCTGTAAAGCCTATAGCCCTCAATGCCTAATGCTCAGTCATGGGTAGTGTCCCATCAGGTTTCTCTTAACCCAACCTGTGGCAGGCCAGTAGGGGGCGCTCCTGCGTTGAGCCGCCCACCTCCCTGCACCCAACCACCTTCCAGACTCCGAATGCCTCCCTGGGGCGCCTTATGCTTGGCCGACCCCTCTCCCGGAGCACACTCGCTAGTCTGGGGGTAACATGGCCGCCACCACCCCGAGAAGGGACTGTCTCTGCCCTGTGTCCTCGGGGAAACACAGGCCTAATAGTCCGACGGGTACTTGACCTGGTACAGGCACTTGGGGCACTTCCCCAAGTCAAGGGGCAAGAAGTAAAGTCTCCCTTAGTCCACAAATCTAAGGGGTCTCTTAGGCATAATTTAGACCCACCCCTCAACAAGTCTCCCACACCAGTCAAAAAGGAGAACTTTATTGATTACAAGGGGTAGGGTAAACTAGGGTACAGGATTGAGCAATATCTTAGAAATCCTAAAGAGCAAACAGTGTGGCTGAGGTAGCCTTTTGATCACGCATCTGTGTTACTGCCTGCTAAATATCTAATCCGATTGAGTAGCTTATTCACAAGCATCTTCTAGAGTTCTTCCGTTTCCCCTCTGGAGTCTTGGGGTGAGAGAGAGAACTAGGTTCAGACGGTAAGGCTTCTCTGTCTCCCCTGCTTTGCTGCTGCTTCACATCATGGCCGAAGAGAGGGAGCCTCCTCCCCCCCCAACCTATATACCCCCTGTGACCTCATTCACCTGGGCCAGTGGAAGTCAGCCCCAGTTGGCTGTCAGCCAACCAATTTGAAATACATCACCTGTTACCAGGCAGATTCCAGCTCCCCAGGTAGAAACCCCTCACCCAGGTGGCTGATGCCAGTCACATAGGCCCAGGGAGCAGGTTTCCTCCCCCTCAGGAATGCAGCCAGCTCAAGTTACCTAAATAGACAGGCTGAGGGTGCAGTCCCCTGTGTGCTGGGCCCACCCTAATCAAATGGTTGCAGCTCAGAGATTTTAGTCACAGTGTCACAGGGCAGAGTTTTTGGGGAGAAACAAGGTGGCTTTCTGCCACACAACCAAGTCAAAATCTTTGTTTGCAAGCAGGAATCTGAGTTCCTTCTGCTTGTTCCCCATGCTCCTAACATTATTATAGAGATACCTAAGCCCTCAATGGGTGCCCTTGGTACCCCCCTGTCCTGATGCCTAATGTCACCTTAGTACTTACATGGAATGTT
The DNA here is from genome assembly GCF_001723895.1 of Crocodylus porosus. NCBI lineage: Eukaryota > Metazoa > Chordata > Crocodylia > Crocodylidae > Crocodylus > Crocodylus porosus. The sequence continues at coordinate 13,931,654 of NW_017728918.1, read as the reverse complement.
CCAGAGCGTGGCTCATGCTTCGTTGATCCTAGGTTCACCCCGCCTTCAGCATCCCCATTCCCTAATGAACCTAGTTTAAAGCCCTGCATAGAGATCAGCCAATTTGCAAGAAAACAGATGCATATCTTTTGAAAAGAGATATAGACCATCACATCCCAGCATGCCCCTTCATGGAAGTGCAGATTGTGGTCAAAGAAGCCAAAACCCACACGATGAGACTGATATTCAGTGACCTCATAAGTGAAAAAAGAAATATTAAATGTCTTTATCACAATAACTATATACCAGAACTAAGGTAATCTGCGTACCTTAATTGTGCATTCCCATAGATTGACATGATGTTCTGTTAAGTGTAACCTTAATTCTAAGTCACCTAGATTTGATATTTTTGGTTTGGGGATAATTGTTTGGGACCTGAGCAACAAGAACATTGTGCAATCCTGTAGTATACTCTGCTGCTATGCAAAACCTATGAGGTGCTTCAAAGTATACGATACCATCCAATGGTTAAGAGAGAGCTATGTTGAACACATTGTAGGCCACCAACAAAACAAAGTCTCCTGAGACAACCATCCACAAACCCAGGATTGAAATCACCCCACATCACATGCCATCAACCAACAAAGCTTTTGATCCCTTTAATTTTTCTCCAGCCCAGCAATCGTACATAACATGCTAAACCATTGTCTAAGAATGTCTTGCCATTTCACAACTCTGTACATAACTCTGTACATGTGGGGGCTTGAATGGAATAGTGTGGTGGCAAATTACTTGCCTCTAACACTTTTACAGAGACAAGTTGGTCTCTTAATTTTAGGAACATTTTGATCCTAGACAAATTAATACTTCACAAGTACATTAGCTTTGCCACTAGCAGTCATAGCAGTTTTATGAGACAATTATTTTGAAAGGTGTATCAGATTTAGAAAATTAAACCCACACAAGAAATGCAAAAAATTATTTTAGAAGTCTTCAAAGAGGAGTAAGAAAAAGAAAAAGGTAGAAGTTAATCATTTCAAGACAAAGTCAGATAGTAACAGAATAGAACCTCTTTTGGGGCATGTATGGTCTGATGACCCTTGAGGACCCTTCCATCCCATTTATTCAATGAAAAGCCATTTCCTTCCATCCTGTCCTTAGCTAGAATTTTCAAAATTTGATCTTCATCAATTCCTCTACCTCCTTGCTAGGAGTAGGGACTAAAGTTATTCCCAAGTCAGTCCACACACACAGTGTTACCACACAGTAAGGTGTCTACATATATGTTACTGCACAGTAACTAATCGACCATAAATTTGATACCTGCATGGTGCAGGTATCAAATTTATACTCAGTTTGTATACCCGTACTGCATTTACTGCGCAGTATGGCCATTCATGTGTAGACAGGCACCCGTACTATTCAGTAATTTCAGTTACTGCACAGTAAATGTGCACATATAGACACACCCCCTTTGAATTCCTTTCCTGTAATTTTGAATCATAATGGTACAATATTTAGCTGTATTTTCAGCGCACTGTTCAAGAGAGAAAGAAACTGGACCACTGACTTGTACTTAAGTGGGAAAGCTTTTAAGTCTGGGAGCTAGATTCTGTTTCATTTATTAGGTGCCAAATTTATGATACCGTTCCACCTGCTTGAGTCCCAGAAAATCCATTAATCTGTCTACTTTTATAACACACTGTCATTTTAGCTTTAAGATTAACTCATAAAAAGTAGTGAGGAGGAGGACCCACCCACCTTTTGCAGTGACAGTTTTTCAGGGTCCCAAGCATCATGAATAGCATCATACTTAGGTGTCTAACAGGTGGAAAAATATTTTTCCCTCAGCTTTCTCAAATTACATTACAACTTGCCTAATTACCCATCTTGTTCAAGCAAATAACAGTTTCCATCTGAAAATGTGGCTTCTGCACATGTAAATGCACACATCAGCAGTTTTGTATGCACACAAAATGAAGACATTGAAAATGTAAGTCTTTCAGTTGAATCATCCACATGCTGAAACTGTCTTCCAGTAGGTTGATATGTAAGAGTGTTAAGTACACATTTGGTAAGAAACACATTTTTATCTTGAAACTTAAGGCAGAGAGTGCTCACCTAGTTTGAACTTAATCATGAATAATGATAGCAAATCACAGAATTTGATAAATATTACCATGTTTCAGTTACAACCTATTAAATTTACAAAATCAATCTGTTTTCCATACTCAAGGGGGTATCTTGCCCTCTGTAGGTGGACAGGAGGAACCACATCCCATTAAGTTGCATTTCTGGATACAGATAGAGTTCTCAAGATGGCTCCAGAAAAAATAATACAGTTGAGTCAGTCATCACAAAACAGCTAGATTTTATTTATACATGGATATTTTTCTACGTTAACAACATGTCTTACAAATATAAGCGTTCACCATATGAAACTTCAATTAGCCATGATTTTTGAGATGTAAAAGGTGTCCATTACAATAGCGTAGTGAAAATGTGTGGTAACTGATGTATGTTCGGTTAAGGTGCTGTTGATTCAATTGCTTTATCTGATCCAAAGTCACTTAGATTATATTAAATTAGCCATCTGTTTGGCTCTCACCTTGGAATGTCTGCCAGATGCTGAGTTTGTTTATACACAAATCATTTGCAAATGAAGCCTTACCAACAAACTTGCTTGTTGTGAAGGATCCCTGAGTGAGGCCTTTCCCTTAAAAAAAAAGATCATGTGCATTCTAAGAAAAAGCATTAATATGCAAAAGTAAAATTTTATTGAGGACTTTATACCCAATGTATTTCTACACTGAATATGTTCTGATAATAATTCTGGTAAGCTCTTTGTGATGAAGAGGCTTAAGTTAATGCCACAAAGCAGTATTATTCCATATAGTGCCCATTTATACATTTTATGGTTTTCTTTTTAATTAAGGTGTAGCACTAAAATTAATATGGCATTTTGTTATCTACTGGGCATGAAAGCTTTTTACTAAGTCTCTAGGTAGCCTTTAAAATGCTATTAAAATGTTGTAAGTCATCCCTGTGTTGGTACATGAGGGGAAATATTATTATAAGGTGGTCAGTTTTATTTAGCCCCAGATAATAGTGTTGATTGTTCTTCAACACCAGCATGGAAATACTCTTGTTAGAAAAGATGCCTGAGTTGGACAGGATATAAATAGGGTACCCTGAGTGGAGTTATTCATTAACCCTTAATGAGTAGAGTTATTCATTAACCCTTAATGAGTAATCCTTCTATGGCACAGCATATATAGGTTGCTGGTTCAAATACAAGTTAAGACAGTAATTCACTGAGCAAAAGTCAGCATTGGGTGATGTTTACTTGATGAAATAATTTAGTTATCTCAATCCAGTCTTTAGGGGACAGTTGTATACATCAAACATGCAAACCACTGCCATAATTGGTGCTGACTGCTAATTTCAGCAGGAAGAACAAAAAAATAAGAGGGATACAAACAAGGAATTGGACATTTCTTTGGACGATAATAACCACGCACAGGAGTAGCTGCAATATAAAGAAGTGTTAAAAGAACTATACAATTTCATATTTTGAAGTGAAGCTGATCTCCGGCTATTAGGGTTTAGGAGATTACCCTTTTTGGAAAACCATCCCATTCCTGCTTACTGCAGTATTCTTCACCTTCTTCTGAAGCACCTGCTACTGGTGACTATCAGAGACAGGACGTTGAATGTGAATAACCCTGGGTTGGATACAACATGGCAAATCCTATATTCTTGTAGCTAAACAGACATGAATATTTTGCTTCCTCTTGCCACGTGACATGGGTCCATACTAGAACAGTCTGATTCACTTTATCAGGACAGAATAGGGAATGTTGCGCTAATGCATCGACAAAGGACTCAAGTTACCTGGGCTTTTGATTTGATGCTGCTTATGAGCACTAATTTAATACACAAACAAAAAGTATTACCTTCCATACATCTTTTCTGAGGTGTCATATTTACATGCCTCTCAGGCTCATCAAAAATGTACCTGATCTTTTTAAAGGGATAGTTTCAGACATAATCTAAATGATAAAGAAAATAGTTACCACTTCTATAGATTATCCTACTCCATCTTAATGTGTACTGCTCATTCTACCACGGATATATATGGGGTTTTTGTTTTATTTTGTTGATGATTTAAGTGAATTCAAGATATTGTGACAGTTTTTCAAAGAACTTAAGTACTTATTTTTTCTGTAGATTCTTCTATTGATTCTCCAGCTGGTGATCCACAATACACATAACCCAATTGCACTGGATCTTGTAGACTATAGTAGGCCTTAAATTACTTGCTGATAGTTATAGAGATAATATCAAGTTATTTGCATTTTCTTAACTATAGTTTGGCTACGAGAAAAAGAGGCAAAGGAAATGATCAGGCCAGAGGCTCTCACAAGTTGTGAACCATTTTAGACCATTTGAGAAGGATGGGATGGAAAAGAAATAGGCCAAAAGTCATGCTAAGGATCACTCAAAGTAGATTTAGCCATTAAACTAGGCTAATTTTAGACAAGCTGTAGTGTAGATATAAAATAAGAGTCATCATACACATACTAATTACAGTAATACCTGTTAGGAATGATTTTATATATATGTTTTTACCTTATTTAGTAAGCTTCTTGATATTTTAGCCAAGCAATAGAGTATAAAAAAACTAGGTATACCTTGGAATGTCTGCCCTTCAGCCTTGAACTATGGTTCTTGCTGAATTGCCCTCTTGCAAATGTACCTAGTATAGTGCTTTTCAACAAGGTAGTTTTTAAAATCTGTGTCAGGTCCTATCCCTTACAGCCTGGCCACCTGTTAGAGGCTTTTTAAGGCTTTAGAACTTAGATGCTTTAAGATCATTTTACTTTCAAATAGCTGTAAGACTGTTATGTATTTAGAGAAATGTGCACTTTCTAAATAGCAGTTGTGTGCTTGATATGCCTCATATGTACTGTTTATTTCTTTATTTTTTTTTTGTATTTCACGACCAAATTTGCTATTAACAATTTAGATAGTCTTATGTTTGTGAGCATTCAACTTTGTTTTTTGTCTTAAGTTTGTGAGCATTCAACTTTGTGAGCATTCGACTGGTTTTTTGAACCTCTTTTGGTTCTTCGAATGTATCTGAGAGTCAACAATATCTATAGTTCCCATGGCTGACTGCAACAAGCAGCACTGACCTACGGATTCAAAGGGAGATAGCTGTTATAGCCTTAAAGTTGAGGTTCTTACAAAGACTGCTGGTTAAGAACTGCCGTCCTCCTAATTCCTGCCAGACTGCAGCACTGCAAGAACAGAAGTTGTTTTTGATGCACTGGAGATGTAAGAGTCAATGGGGTGACTTGAAGGAGGAATGAGATGAATGACCGCTGGGAGGATAATTCTGGCATCAGTACTCCAAAAGGAGACAAATAAGGAAAGATGCAGTAGTTAAGATGGCAGAGCAGGAAGTTGCAGTAGTCAAGATGTGAGAAGATAAAGGCTTGAGCAAGAGGTTTGGCAGTCATGCCAAGAAAAAAAAAAAGTTGGATGCTAAAGATATTATAAAGAAACAAAGTGGCATAATTTAGACATAGGTAGGTTGTGAGGGCCCAGACAGGGCCTCGAAAATTATGCTGAGAATGTAAACATCAGTGCTTATGAGGACTAATATATTTTTTAAATTTTCCCAATGGAATATGTGGCTTCCAGAAAATCAACATATGCTTGCTCATTTTTCAGGTAAATGAATGAAAACAGCATATCTTAGGTACATATTTCAACATAAAACAGCATTTTTCCATTGCTATATGCCATTTCAAAATGAAAAAAAATATATATCCCTGTGACTTGTCAGATTATTGTTGTTGTTTCCAGTTTCTTTTTTTCATTTCAATTTAATTGACTCTTTGGGGTTTTTTATTATTTAATTTAATATTTTAAGCATTTTGATTATTTTTTTGTTCCACTGATAAAAAAAAACAATTTATTTTGAAATACTAAAACTGTCTAGATGATGAGGGCATGGAACGAAGATTTCACTTCACTATGAGGTTTAATGAGGATTATATTGTTTGCAGCCATGATGGATCATGAGGAAAAATAGTAAGGTTTGGGAAGTAGGTTAGTATCTCAATTTTATTTGCCAAAAAGACAATCAAGTAACTATTAGGGGAGGTGGGGGGGTGGTTTTGTGTTTTGATTTGATCATAACTGAATTTTCCAGGGAAGTTTGTAAAAATTAGAAGCAGAGAGATAAGTTTAGTTTATAACCAGTGAGATGAAACACCCACATTCAGGTCCTCATTTTTGAATCACGCAAAGCAGGGATGTGAGTGTTAGTTTCCATGTATTTTGTGAGAACCCTAACTGCTGAAAGCAAGAGGCACTTGCTCTCTTAAAAGGCATTAACATGTCTTCTTGTAAGTGTTTTCCGAGGATCCTCCCCGTTCCACTCAAGGCAAGGTCATCCCTACCTAAACCAACCCCCATGGAGATCCCACAGTTTCTCTAGGTTGCCTGTTCCTGTTCTTGATCTTCACCAGCTTCATAGTTAGAAAGTTCCTCCTTACCTCCAAATTAAATTTCCCCTGCTGAAGCTTGAGGCTATTTCTTCTAGTCCTGTCCCCTTTGGCCTGTTCTGTTTGTAATACAGAAAAACATCAAACATTTAAAAATGAATTTTTCTCCCAACTGGAATTGTTCTTCTTGGAGGAACAGAGAAGGAGGGGAGAAGATCCACCTCAGTGGCCTATGCATCTTGTGTAATCCAAATATCATCAAAGTTAACAGAGAATATTTACAGACAGAGGTCCAAATAAAAAATAGAGTAAGTCTCACCTCTGTCTGAAATGTCCAAGGGCACTTGGTCTAGGTAGCTTCTGGACACCCAGATTTTGACCATGCTTGTAATTCAGAGCATTAGTCTATCATTGGCTAATTGTGATTGGTATTGCTGTTTTATTTGAACTTAACATTATGTTTTAACAAAGGAAGATATAACAGTTGGTCCTGATGTCACTGAGTACTGACATACAACATAAGTATTAACCTTTAAAACTCTGACACAGATCAGGTGATCTCTTTCTTCTTCCAGCTCATTCCTTTAAACCCTCTTATGTAGCCTTCCAGTACTGATCTCCTCTCCCACTAGATCTGTAAGCCTTGGAACTATTATCTAGTCTGTGCCTGTGACTATGCATGTAAAAGTGATAAAGTGCAATTATCATTTTTTTTTTGCGTCTGTGTGTTCATAGACCTTGTCCTTTTTGAGTTCGTAAAGCACATTGTACACATATGGAGCTCTATAAATGCATTAATTTAGTTTAAATTAAATTAAATCACAATTTGATAGTATAGGTCCATGTGTTGACTTCTGTTATCATAAATGCAGATGTGTTTTTAGGGAACCACCAAGAAGATAACTTTTTCCTGTGATGAATTTCCATGGAAGCCAGCTGGCAGGAAAAATGAGCAGAGGAAAATGAAAAAAAATAAAATAAAATAAGCAGAGAAAGGGATAGAGAAACAGAAAGAAATAAGTGAATAGAATACTGGTCAGGGAACATGATGTAAAAGGTCAGAGAGGAAAGGATTATAGGGAGCAATGGATGAAGGAAAAATAATTGAGAAATTGAGGAGAGAGACATAAATGAAAAACATAGAATTAAGCAGTGATTTCAAAAGAGAAAACATGGAATTAAGCCACTGGAACAGGAAGGAACAACATTAAATTATATGGACACTACACCACTAAATTCTTCCAGCTTAGCTATGTCAACTTGGAAGGTAGGGCACTTGTACACATGACAGGGTTTTAGTCCATTGGGTTCTATCCCGCCTAAATTGAAAAGGTGAGTTTTTAATTGAAAAGGGTAGGTTTTATTTTTCTGTCACTGTATATTTGTTATTATCCTGGAGGCAGCAGGCACCTACTGAAGGCAGAAATGGCATGGAGCTCGATCCCTTGTTTTTTTTCAGAGGAGCCAGCCCATCTCTCCCGTGGCTGGAAGGCCATTAGTCTGTGCCTTTAGTCTGTCATCTTGCCCCCTGGCTATGGGATGTAGTTTAGTTTATAACAATGCAAACTCATTTAAAACCCCCAAACGCATTTAAAATCCCCCAAACTTGCATATGTGTAATGGATGATGCCATTAAGCTATACAAAGGGAATTTTTCATCACATGTACATTGTGGCATTGTCACATGTACAAGCGCCACTTAAGATTATAAACTAACTGATATGGGCAAAAATAATCTGTTTTTCAGCCTATGCAGTATATCCACTAAGGGGTGGTAGTGGCATTCCAGGCAAACAGCTACAGCGGTAGAATAACAATAAAAGTGTAATAAAACCACCCTGACTTTTAACACTACCTCATCCAGGGTTAAAGTTGGAGCAGTTTTGCTACTTTTGTATTGCTTCCAACTTGTCCACACATAACCATCAGATTACAACAGCTGCTGGGCACTCCCTATCAGTAGCTTCCCTTTTAAAAAGGCTCCATATATATGTGTATCCACAGTTTCTGTAGTAGAGCCATGCTTATATTTGTGTAAAGCTTCAAAGAAGGATAAAGAAATACTCTATACCTGAAAGAACTGTATGTTGTAGCCATGTTGGTATAAGGACATAGGAAAACAAGGTTCTTTGGGTGAATATGATATCTTTTATTCAACCAACTCATAAAAGATATCAGATTTACCCAAAGAGCCTTGTCTGCCTATACCTGAAAAGCCCTTGAGAATGGTTGGGAAGCTGCTCTGTTGTGCTTGCTGCTAAATTCATTAATACAAATATTTCAAGCAGTTAGGCCAAGTATTCCCTTTTCTGTGTATTATTGCCTAGTATAAAGGGGTTATAGTCCCTAAGTAGAGCCCCTGGTTACCATAGTAACAACAACAAGAAGCCATTTGTCACCATCTCAGCTTTCCCCAGATGTATCTGCATGTCATTCCTTGCTTCATATTTAGACTGTGGTCTTACTAAAACTTGCACATGTCCCTAATGTCATACACTATGGGTGCATCTACAGGAAATGCCTTATTGTGAAGCAGAAAAGTGTAATATGCAGTAAGCTGCGCTGCCTATGAGTAAATTTGCTACCCACAGATGCAAGTAGCATGTTTACTTTTGAGTAGTTACTGCACAGTAGTGTGGGTGTAGATGCTTACCGGGAGCAAATTTGCTCCCAATCAGCCCTGACACTAGGAGGCCAGCCTCACCACAGCCCCAGTGCCCCAGGGCTGGGGCCCTCTCCTGGCCCAGGGCTGGGCTGGTTTTATGGCACCATGCAGTCATCATGAAGCCTGGGGGCACATGCAGATAGCCTGTGGCTCCACCATGCCACTACATCCCCCTGCACAGGCCACAGACCAGCTCAGCCAGCTTACCTGCACCCCGGTTCTTCTCTCTGGCACTGCAATGCTGTGCAGGTGCCAGGGCTATGCTGTCCAGATCTGCAAGCACATGGCAGGTACCTGCCAGGCCTGCAAACACCCTGGCCTAGCTGCAGCCAGCTCCTGGCAACAGGGGCCAGCTCCATCTAACCACAGATGACCCCCAGAAGCCTGCCTGAACCCTGCAGGTGCTGCCTGGCACCGCCTCACTGCACGGCTGCCAGTCTTGTAGCATGTCCCTATTTCAGGCAGCTGCCCATACCCATGAGCACTGGGACAGTCACGTGGAGGCCTAAAGAGCCATCATGGGAGCCATGCTAGCATCTTCCTCCATGCCAAATGCCACCTCCAGGGGTTCCAACTGGTCCCAGGAGGAGACTGGGGACCTTATGGTGCTGTAGGGTGAGGCTGAGGTAGTGAAGCAGTTCACGCAGGGTGGGTGCTTCAGTATGCACATTTACAAATGTTTGTAATTTGGCAAGGGGCCGCACCAAGAGAGTGGTGGTGGATGGATCATATTCAGCCTGGAGGGATGTGGGCAGTGGCATCCCTGAGGGAGCGGTCCTTGGACCCACACTGTTCAATTTCTTTATTAGTGATTTGGATGAGGGGGTGAAAAGCACCCTGCTCAAATTTGCTGACAACACCGAGTTTTGGGGCAAGGTGGGCACACTAGAAGGGAGGGATAGGATACAACTGGACCTGGACAGGTTATAGGGGTGGGCAAATGAGAATAGGATAGGATCCAATACTGACAAGTTCAGGGTTCTGCAGTTGGGCAGTAAGAACCAGCAGCATACCTATAGACTGGGGAACTCCCTTCTCATAAACACAGTGACAGAAAGGATCTTGGAGCCATTATAAATTCCAAAATGAACCTGGGCTGCCAATGTGAGGATGCGGTCAGGACAGCTAACTGCACCTTGTCATGCATCCACAGATGCATCATGAGCAGGGCCAAGGAGATGATCCTCCCCCTCTATGCCACACTGGTCAGGCCACAGTTGGAGTACTGCGTCCAGTTCTGGGTGCCACACTTCAGAAGGGATGTGGCCATTATCAAGAGGGTCTAGAGGAGGGCCACTTGCATGATCCAGGGACAGCAGGACAGACCCTATGTGTAGAGGCTACGGGACCTGAACCTGTTCAGCCTTCACAAGAGAAAGCTGAGAGGGGACCTGGTGGCTGCCTATTAACTTACCGGGGGGGACCAGCAAGGAATGGGAGAGACCCTGTTCCTCTGAGCACCTCCTGGAGTAACAAGGAATAACGGCCATAAGTTGTTTGAGAGTAGATTCAGGCTGGACATTAGAAGGCACTACTTCACAGTTAGGACGGCTAGGATCTGGAACCAACTTCCAAGGGAAGTGGTGCTGGCTTCTATCTTGGGGGTCTTTAAGAGAAGGCTTGATAATTACCTAGCTGGGGTCATATGAGCTCAAACCTACCAGGGGTCATATGAGCCCAGTATTCATTCCTGCCCATGGCACGGGGTCAGACTTGATGATCTACTTAGGTCCCTTCCAACTCTACATCTATGAAACTATGAAACAGGGAGCTGTCAGGCCATATGCGGAAGTATGGGTATGACCGGTCAGCATGCTAGTGCTGCATAATGGTTAAGGCCTTGCAGGCACAGTGGGTCACTGTGACTAACCACAACCATTGGTCTGGGACAGGCCTCAAGTTCATGCCTTTTATGTAGCAGCTGGATGCCATCCTTGCACCTGGAGATCCAGGCTACAACCATGCTGTGTACTCCAGCATGTTCATCCTGCCCAAACCTCTGCTACAGCTTGGCACCTATGGTGATGTGTTACTGGGGGAGGGCCCCTTGGGCTGCCAGAAGCCCATCGCACTGAGATCCTCACCTCCAACATTGCCCAGCAGCTCTCAGAACCCGAGCCAGCATCTGTTCCACCAGTTCCATAGCCTCAGCCCCATGCCACTGCTGGCCATCATCATCAGCACCAGCTCCTCTCCAGGAAGTCCCTGGCTGGGTAGTCACATACCATGCCCTGCTGCCTGATGAGTCTGCCAGAAGTCATACGCCATCACTGCCAGCCAGGCCAAACCTGAGCCACCAGACATGCCAGTTCCACTCACATGGTAAACCATGTGCTGGGGGGAGGGTCCTCCCCACTCTGGTCCCTAACCCTGCCCCCAGCTCTAGCCCCTGCCCTTCCCCCCCAACTGCCTGAGAGAGAGTGCAAAACTTTATTTAGCAGCCTGGCTTGAGAAGGGGGTGGAGGAGGCAGGCTGCCTACATCCAGCACCCAGCATCCTGCCAGCCCCTCGGGAGTCAGCAGGGCTGGAGGGCTCAGCCAAAGGCCACCTGGGTCCAGGCCTGCCTGGCCTGGTCTGTGGCACCCATGCATGTACAACCCCTGAGCTGAGGCCCCCTGGAACTGAGCATCTTATCTCAGAAATGTTGTGAACTCTCACAAACAGCTTTTTTCTCATGACTCTGCAGGTCATGTAGCTGCATGTGGGCTGGTGGCTCAGGATCACCGTCACCCTTGGTCAGGGAATTGGCAGATGCATCAGTTCCATTGGAGAGGGACCCAGGACCAAACCCTCCTCCTGGACCAGCTGGTGATGGTGTTGGAGGACCAGCTGGCAGAGGTGCAGGTATGGCATGGGAAGGATGTCACCCAGCAGAATGCAAAGTGGGTGGAGGATGTCACCCATAAAGATGTGTGGGACAGCATTAGGAGACACAGGACTGGGCAGACTGGGAGTTAAGGCTGTCCTTCCTGGCCCTGGAGCAGTGGCACATTGATGGCCTGGAGTAGCAGGCCAGAGCAGTGGAGGTGATGGAGGAAGACCACTGGATGCTGGACACCATCAAGGCCCTGACAGTTGCCTTGGTGCCATCCACTGCCTGCCCCTGACAACAGTCCTGTCTGTCCCCTGGCAGCCATCTGCCACCCAGGAGCAGGCCTACCCATGCACCTGGGTGGAGGTCCAGAGCTGCATCCACTGGCCAGGAGCCCCGGCCCCAGGCCCCCAACCACCCAGCCTCCCAGGTTGGGCACAACTCTGTCACGTACCTCAGCTCCACATAGCTGTGGAGCAGGACCTGCCTCCTTCACTGCTGGGTGAGCCCCCTACCACCTGGGCTCACCATAGCATGCACACTCACAGGGGCACAGCCAGAGGCTGAGATTCTGGCTGCCTGTCTGTGGGCTTCACCATGCTAGGCTCCCCCAAACCATCCCCACCCCCAACCGTGGAAGGGCACTCACACAGGCACAACAATCTACACAGTTTGCTTAGGGAGGAAGGTGTTTTATTGGTGGTGGGTGGGGTGGATTGTGTAGGGGTTCTGGTGTTGGGGAGGGAGGGAGGAGGGGGGTTTGTTGCTTGAGAGGGATGGGGGGTCTTTTGGGGAGGAAGAGAGGATGAGGGTCTGTTGTTGGGGAGGGAGAGGGGTCTGTTTCTGTGAGAAGGAAAAAATGTTTTTCAGAGAGCTGTTTTCAATCAGCATGGTGCTGGAGTTGGGCAGTGGTGCAGGGGTCCACAGCAGCTGATGTTCCCACTGCCAGGAGGCCTCCATCTGCTGTACCTCGTCTGTGTGAGCCTTATGAAAGAGCTCCCCCCAGGCCTCAAAGATGTTATGCACCACACAGCCTGTGATGATGACCTGGAGGATGCTGGCCTCAGAGAACTCAAGGCAGGTGGTGAGGGTGAACCAGTGTCCCTTCAACTGCTGAAGGCACACTCCATGAGGGCACAGGTCCCACCCAGGCATGTGTTGATATGGGAATGGTGGGGGACCAGCTGGTTGGCATAGGGCTGCATGAGCCAGGGGAGGCTTCATTAGTATGGGCAGAGTCCTCTATGAGGACGGGCGGAACCACCACTGCACCCAGATGGAGGTCTGGTACCCATGGCGCAAAGTGCATGCTCTATACCAGGAATGGCAGGGTGAAGTTCTGGAAGATCTGGGCATTGTGTGCACTGCTCACCCAGCCAGTACTCACATTTGTGAAGGTGCTGCAGTAGTGCATGCCTGGAGCATGACAGAATGGAAGCCCCAGTGGCTGTAGGAGGGGTGGTCACCATGGGGCAGGCAGCTGATGAGGAAGTGGGTCCCAGCCATGGCCCCAGTGCACTGGGAGAAGCCCAGAGCATGGAACCCCACCACTGCCACCACAGGGTCATGCATGTGGAGCACCCTCAAGCACGTCCTGGAGGGTGATGGACATTTACAGGATGACGTCCCTGATGGTGGCCTTGCCCATGCTGAAGAGGTGGTCAGTGTAGCAGAGAATGGTGGGTATAGCCAGCTTCAGCAGGGCAATGGCCAGCCAGGTGTCTGGTGGGGGGGTGCTGTATGATGGTGTCCTGCCACTCCAGGTGCTGGCAGAGGTACTTTGGGAGGTCCAGAAAGGTGGCCAGGGTCACGCAGAATGCCTCCAGCCACTGCTCATCATCCCAGGTGGCCTCGACAATGTGCAGCCATCAATTCTTGCTTGCCAGATGGGCCTTCAGAGGCAGCAGAGCTGGAGGCCCAGGAGGGTGTGGATGGCCCAAGAAGTGGGATCTAGGAGCACATCTTTGCTTCCCCTGCTGGGGTCAGGTCAGCAGCACAGGGTTTAGGTGGCAGCTGCATGGTGGCGGGGAGCGTGGGACAGCACAGTGAGGCTGGACAGGGGTGGGCAAGATGACAGATCCAGCTAGCAGCCGGACTCCAATTCCCAGCAGCCTCCTCCTGCATAGCTAGAGCCAGTCTTCATGGAGACCCCAGCTGTAACTGTGATGTGATAGCAGGAGGCTGAAGTTTTCATAGATACCGGCCCCAGACATCCCTGCCCAGAACATGAAGGCTCTACCCTGGCCTTGGACCAAGCTGCCCACAAGATCCCAGCAGCTCCAGAGCAGCCCCCTGCCCTGCCATGTACGTTGCCAATGCCAGCCTCCATAGCAACCCTGGATTTGCACTATCACAGCACAGCTGCAACTGGGGACTGCATGAAGACCAGACCCAACCATGGGGGCAGGGGCGGGTGGGAAATGGAGTCCAGGCCTGGACAGATCTGGACCATGGGCCAGACTTTTCCCACCCCGGCACTAAGAGAAAAAGGCTGAACATCTGCACACTCATGGTTTCCCCTGGGATGCTCCTAAGAGAAAATGAATGTTTTTTCAGGCCTTAGACACCCTAATGGAATAAAATCTAGCTATGAGTGATTATATCCACAACTTGAGTCCTAAGTCATTTCGATTAAATACAATATTATTTAATGTTGTAGATGGCTATGTGCTGCTAGACCTAAAGATAGCTAGACTTCAGAGCGTAGGAGTGCTAATCCTATTAGTATGTGAATAGATCTCATAGAAATATGTCAAGCTCTTTGTCTTTTTCCAGGTGCTAGACAACAGAGGTTTGCTTTTACCATAAACAACAGAGACCCAAATTGACAGATAATGGGTGTGTTGACTTTTGAAGATGACTTGAAATGAAGCAAGTAGCACAGAGTCAATGGAGGTCTCTGAAACCTGTGCACACAATGTATGCAGCATGGGCTGAAGTTGAACATGAAATGAATCTTCTAAAGCATTTTGGGAACCATTTTGACATATAATACTAGCAAATTGATGGTGTTAATATTTTTAAAAGGAAGCTGTTATACGTTTAATTGTTTATTCTGTTTCATAAACAGTTAGCATTATGCTGAAGGACAGAGGTTGAGTACAAGCGAAGAGTAAGAGCTAGATTCAGTAAAGATCCTAGAAACACCTAGGACTAGGGTGGACACCAAAGGGCATGTCCACACATGCGAGCACATGTGCTTGCAGAAGCTCAAATAGAAGTGTTGAAATTTGAACCAGGGCTTTTTGCCTCAGAGCACATGCCCAGACATGCGATGTGAAGCAAATTGTGCCACTTGGGGCAAAATAACCCTGACTGGCTTCTCCTGGATCTGCAGCCAGGGGCAGCTAAAGGCCAGGGCCAGAACCTGTGCTGTCCCCAGCAGTATAAAAAGCTACCCTGTCCTGGTCCCAGCAGTACAAAAAACTGCCTTGTCAAGTAGCTCAGGACCTCTTGCTCACAGGAGCTTCTGGGGCCCAGCCAACTGGTACCTGGGGACACTACCCCTTGAGCCAGCTGGACTGCTGAAGCAGCCCTGAGAGTTCCCTGCACCTCTACCCTGCAGCAGTCTGGCAGTGGGGCTGCTGCCTGGCTGTGACCTGCTGCCACCTGCCAGACCGGGATGAGGCATCTGCCCCTCTGGGCCAGCCGCCAGTGGGCTGTGGCTGCAGGGTTGGCCTCCATGCAGCACTACTGCCACATGTGCCCCCTGCCCAGCCATCTGTGCAGCTATCACCCAGAAGATGTTCCCAGTGTGGTGGCCTGCTTTGAATTGTCAAAACGTGTCTTCTTGGCCACCTTGGACTCAGATGAAGATGGGTTACCTCCTGGCCACTTGGGGCCAGGAGGTAATCCATCTTCAGCTAAGTCCAAGGTGCTAGCTCTTAGCAGGGTCATCTGCCTGGGTCCTGCCACTGGCCTCCCTAGCAGGAATTCTGGTGTTCCCTATTTCAAAACTAAAAAATACCTGATAAAAACATCCCAAAGTCACTCTGTAAAATACCCTGAAATCCATGTTCCTCCACAATTAAAACAAAAGACTACTAGAGAGAGAGAGAGAGATACAGAGAGACAGCAATCAGTTGGGCAATGTTTTATTGATATATCAACAGTGTTAAGGCAATTAGGAGCTGCCCCTGTAACCACAGCTCCTGCCAGCAGGTCTCATCCTGTCTGGCAGCTGGGCATGCAGGTTGTGTGCTGGGGGAATGTGGGGTTTGCAGGAGGGATGTGGGAGCCAGGGGGTTTGTGGGTAGGTATGGGTGGATTGTGGAGGGACTGTGAGGAGGGGACGCTCAGGATGGGTGGGCCCCCTGCTCCCCGCTGGGTGCAACCCCCCTGCACAGCTCATGGACTGTCCCCCAAAGAGGCTACAGCCCCCCCACAATGGCTACAGCCCCCCAACAGGGGCCACATGGCTACCAACCCCCCCGCAGGGCCCACATGCCCCATGCCCGCTTGCTCCCCCAGCCCCTCAGATTACTGTCCCAACTGGGCCTATCGCCTGCTGGCTACTGCAG
>NW_017728918.1:13885410-13915060 GCF_001723895.1 Crocodylus porosus | reverse complement strand
GGCTGCCCTGCCTTGAAGGGAAAAATAGAGGACATAAATGTGTTGCGTTTCATATCAATAAAGGACAGAGGACAGAGTAGTAGAAAACCAGAGTGTCCTTTGTGATGGCCAACCTACCTAGGACATGGGCAGAATTGAGGCATTTAAGTCCCAAACTATGACCCAAACTTACCCTCCCCATAGATACTCTTTTCTTCAGTTTAACTCTGGTGTGCCTAAACTTATCGGGGACTTCACTTGTTTAACCGTAAAATTTTAAAACCCTCTAAGTTTGCTTTTAGCCATTACAAGAACTATCTGTCTGAGAAAGTGTCCTGTCTAAACCCAACTGGGATTGGGAAACTAGACAGTCCCTGTCTGTCTTCCCTGAGAGCATTTGTATACTGCAGAGGCAATGCGTCCCAGATTAACTAACCCAAACATGCTGGCAACCTGGAAATACGTTGATAAAGCAGCTTCAGGGGCTTCCCTCTGCACTGGCTCTAAAAACCCACCTCTCACTCAAGCTGTGCTCACCTCCCACTATTTAGGCAACTTCATGGGAAGTGACAATTGTAGACTTAGATCACCAGGTGTGGAGGTCATTGAAAATGGATCTTCCATTTTCTGTTCAAGTTCTCTAACTACCTAGCTGTGGTATAGCAGATAGGCAGCAGCACCTCTGTATTTCAAAAGAAAGCTGTGTGGCCTGTTCTCATGTCTTTCAAAGGACTATCCTCAGGGGGGAAATTACAAACTCTTCATCTCAAGTGAATGGAAACACCTCCCTGTAGCTCTGATATAAGCACCTAAGCATTAGAGAGCAGTGAGACTCTAGCTAAAACCCTGTGCTTGGCCTTTCTTATTGGCTAGTAGCGAGTTGCTCTCTGCCTAGCATGCAGAATTCCTGTATTTCCTTTCCAAGGCATGTAATTCTTCCTGCAACATCTATAGTGAGCCTAGGGGCTTAATTGTGGGTTTGAGACTCCACTCTGGGGGACAGCCATCTCTAAGGCAGGGACTTCAATGTTTAATCTGTAGGAATGCAAGACCTTCGGTGGATCTGCCCTATTAAGTGCCTTTCCTGAGGTAAAGTGCTCTTCTCTAACAGGGAAAAAATAAATTAAATACTTTATAAATGCAGGAGCCTCAAACCTGCAAGATGAAGAGTGCCTGAGTCTCCTCTTGAAGCCAGTGGGGGAGACCAGGTAAGCACCCAGTGGAACTGAACTAAAGGAGTGTATTTTAGTTGAGAAAACTGTAATCCGCTGTGACAAAATAGAAAACGAGGTGGCCTTATTGCTGTCTTTTTAAATGGTATCTGAGAAATAAGGCAATTTCTCAATGACTTAAGAGCCATACCTGAAACAATTTCTTTAGAAATGCATACTGAATAAAAGTTGATGTTGACTAAAATGCATTACCATCTGCTTCTTTGTTGCATTCCATTTGAGATTAATTGAGTTGAACTGAGTTATCAGATCCTCTCAATGAAATTACAAAGTGGGTTGATAAGGGTTTTAATTTAGCTACTGATTAACTTGTTAGAATGCCCAGGTGAGGGGATAATTGTTTTAGAAATCCAAAAACAAAGTTTTAAAACCAAGTTACAGCTTACAGTTGAAGGTAACACTGACTTAAGCAGAAGAAATTACTTTCTTAATTTGTCGCATTGGCAAAAAAACTTTAAACAATAAACTTCAGTGTGTAAATTCCATAAACTTTGCTGACTTTTGTGTCTCGGATTGTCTTTAAGAACATACCTTAAATGTTCTTTTTAGGTAGTTAGGCAGCTCAAGCTGTAGGTGTCTAGTAAAATGTTTAAATATACCTAGGCACTTGCTTGCTTTTTAAGGTTCCCAAAAAACATTAAAAAATCTGACCTTAACCCTTTTTTAAAAATAAGCCTTAAGTTCTAACATGGCTTTATGTATTGTTGAAAATTGTATTCTATATATAGCATGGATTTGAACTAGCAGGTGTTATGAAACAACTTATATCATCAATTAATATGTCTCAATGAGAAATAGAAGGCGAGTTATTATATAGCATGTGTGAGCTCAAAAGCCCTGATCCTTCAATATGATCGGTATGGGCAGAGCTCTTGCTCTGCATGACACATGTCAGTGCCAATTGACAGAAATATGTTAATAGCAATAACGCCAACACAATTGACTTCATTAGGACTTCCTGTGGATAAAAGGCTACACCTGTGCAGGTCCATTTGCAGGCTTGGAGCTAATAATAGAGTCATACTTGATGTAAAATGTATCCTGTTTTATACCCAATTAAAACACCCTTTCAGAAAATTGGGTAATTACACAGCATTTTGTGGAAGTATAAGTCATTCTGAGTCATTTATGTTTGGCACATCTCATCATGTGAGTGATATGCATTTCAGGCATGAAAACAATCTTGAGTTCTGAAGCATGACCAAGAAAAAGTCACCCACTGTTTCAAATATTATTTTATTGAACTCACAGTAATTCTGTTTCACAAGTTTATGTTCCACATAATACAGTTATTTATACCTGAGCCTCGACATCTGAGTTTCATAACTATTTTTACATCTCCAGAGGAAAGCTTCTGCAAATTTACAAACAGTTCCTGCAACATCAATCCTGATGAAACCCATCTACTTCCATGATGGGACAAAATTGTTTTCCATAATAAGAGTGCCTGATTATTCTATTTAACAAAATCAGCAGTTATGCTAAAAAAAAATTAAATAAGAAATGTGCCTCACTTTAAGGAGCTATTTTATTAATTTTTTATCCTCAACACTTCTAGTCAAGCTGTGAGGAAAATCTCTAATGCCATCTATGCAATTTTATCTTAATCCAACGGGGAAAATGACCAGTAAGTGGAAAATAATCCAAAAGTTTAAGTGGCACAAAATATTTAGGCAAAATGTAGCCTTCACAAAATTCAATGTGCACTGAAACCTGAAGGAATGTCCTCTCTCTCTGGTAATGAAGATGAGGATAAAGTTGATCAATTGAAGGGATCTTTTTTTGGTTGTTTTTTGTTTGGTTGTTTTTTGTACTGAAATTATTTGCTAAATGAAGAAAATGTTCATTTATGCAGAAAAATACCAGCTTAAGAAAATATTAAGAGTTGGAGCTTGGTGTGCATTTACTGCTAAAATAGTTATAAATTAAATCTACATGAGAAATATGATCCCAGATCTGAAATATGATGTACAGCAGCAGATGCCAGATGTGAGGTCCCATCAATTTCAAATTTTTGTATTGGTCTCTGGCTTTTAGCACATTGCTAATGTGATCTATTGGGCACTAGAATTTGAGATTTTTGATTAATGACAAGGATTTAAGTCTAAACTTCTATTTCTGTGAGAACTAGTACTAGTAATTAGGTTACAAGATGCGGTTTCCAAAAAAAAATCCCAATAGGTCTCTTGGCAAAGGTATCTTTGAGGAACCCGAGCAATATGTTTTGTTATCCCACAACTTGGCAAAAATAGTCTTTGTATGCACAAAATAAGGGAACTGAAAAATAACCTTCATATCGGGCACATCTACACAAGATATTTACTGTGGAACTGCCTAATTAGCTCCGCAGTAAACATCTCAGTGTCTACATGTGCAGTGTTATTACGATAGAGTAAGCTAATTAACTCTGCTGTAGCTTAGTATTTGTAAATACAAGTACTATCCTGAGGCAGAGTTTTTTACTCTGCAGCAACTCATGTGTAGACACTGATGGGGCTGGCTGGCACGTGAGGGTGCTTCAGTACAGGGTCTCCCTGCCTACTGGCCCCACACTGAAACAACCTCATGCCCCAGCCCCAGCCAGCCCCTCCACAGCACATTGAGTCAGGGGGAGCAGTCCTGGGCTGGCAGATTGACCCCCCCAGACCACTTGCCAGACAGCGCTGCTCTGACCCAGCTCAACATGCTATGGTCCCAAGCACATGTTCAGGTACAGCACTTGGGAGCACTAACCTCCAGATCACTAAGCACCAGAGTTTACTGCTGCACCTTAACAACACATGTAAATGTGCCCATTGTTCTAACTGCAAAAGGGAAAAGGAAGGTGGAAATGAGTGTTTCTGTTTGCTGTCTTTTATGCCATGATATGGGATGGGAGAACATGATTGGGCTTTTCAGTATTTATTTTCTGTTTTCCTTCCTTCCTCCTATAAAATATGGAAAAGAGATCACAGACATATAATTGTTTTCTGAGAATGGTAAGCTTGAAGTGAAGCTAAACTAAAGATCAGGCTAGACCATGAGGAAAACAATGCTCTTGAAAACTACCCCAGGCATAAAGCACCTTGATTCTAAGAAGGGGACGCTGAAAATTATTTTAATTCGATCAAGTTATTGATAAATCAAGTCCTGATTCAAAGGTAGATAGACAGCAAGGATGCAAACACTTTCATTGTATGACAGGTGCAGACACCTTCTCTCCAAGCATGTTTCCATCTGTCAAAGTTGTATATGCAGCATAGGTCTATGACCAAATAGTAGTTGTAGGCAGTGTCTGCATCTGGGAGCTGGAACTTGCATCCAATTTCCAGCAAATTTGGCACACTCTCATCATTTTCCATAAATGTGTGCTTATTACAGAAAGGTCAATGTGGGATTTTAATATTTTATGCTGCATTGGTTTCTCAGACCAAGCCCTGAACCAAGACCCAAACCATCATTTTTTTACTTTACTATTAGTAAGCAATTTGAAAACAGCCAGGGCAGAGTGATAAAGCAATTCTGTTCCACAATAGCAGTAGGAATAGCAACAAGTAGAAGTGGTTCTGGCTTCTACCCTGGGGGTCTTTAAGAGGAGGCTAGATGAACACCTTGCTGGGGTCGTCTGACCCCAGTACTCTTTCCTGCCATGGCAGGGGGTCGGACTCGATGATCTGCTCAGGTCCCTTCCGACCCTAGAAACTATGGAACTATGAAGTACAGCCATTCCCTGAGGCATTGAGACCAGTCTGCAATGGAAAGCAGTTTGAAGTGGAACCACAGGTCCAAACATCCACACAAAACGTTGGTGTGTCCAGCTCAGTTCCATTCAGGTCGGAGAGGGGATTACATTCAGGTAGAGATGGCTGTAAAATCTCCTGCCAAACAAACCTTGGTCAAAAAATTCCAATTAATTGAACTGGCATGTTTCATCCCAAATAATTTGGGTGTGATAATTTTTCAGGAATCAACGGACAGGTTCATAGTAGGCTGCTGAGGACCTTAGTGCTCCCAGAGTCCATAGTTTCAGGGAAATAATCCCTGCTAAAGCTTCCAGAAAATGATATCAAGAGTCTGAAAATCCTGGAAATCCTAGAGAAAGAATGCTAGAAACTCTTCGGTTTGGGCTTTAACTGGTGTTCCTGGGACAGACTTCCAGGCCTAGAGCTCTGCAGCAGCCCCACCACACAGACTGTCCCAGGACTACCAACCAGGAATCCAGTGTTTTTTGGGTCTGTGGCTTTGGGACATCCAACCTACAAAGACTTCTAGAATTCCTGCCTTGCAGCTGGGAGACTGATAGCTCTTGCAAGTTCTGGAAACTCCAACCCTAACTGGGGCTCTTAGTCTCTGGATGTCCTGCCAGAGAGAGGAACAGAAAAAATGTGGGTTCTAAAGTTTCTAAGTGAAACTGATACATTTGGACAGAGATAAACCTGCCTCAGGCTGGGGGTTGAACTAAGTAATCTGTGGACGTCTCTTCCAGCCCTACTTCTCTATGATTTCTATGATGCTCTAATCAGTTTCACCAGGAAAATTACCAGCAGTGTGTTGCCCTGTGGGATCAGGCTAACTCTCAGGATCTCAATATTATGCTGTTACACAGGAGGGTGTGACACAATTGCACCTATACAAACACACAAATGAATTAGGTGCATGCACACAGACACGCTACCAACTCAGGCACATACACATCAAAACCAGCGTAGGCACATGCATACCTATCACCAATCCAAGCACATATACTATACACCCCAAAGGTTAGACACAGATCACTAATTTGTATATCATGCATACAATGACATATATACACACACACTCTCCAGTTCACACACATACAACCCATCTACACATACACACAGGTTAAGTCCTAACTTGGATGGTACAGTGTGTATGCATGTGCTTGGTGTACCTGGGATACTTGGAAGGTTCAGGTGAGCAAGAGAGAGTTAAAGTGCAGGGAGCGCACCAGAATTAGAAATGGTGGACTACAGAGAAGCTGGCTGAGGAACTGAGGCTTGGGTTTACTTAAGGTAGACTGGGACTGGAAACTGAGGCAGACAGCTGAGATATTGGGGAGGCAGATAAGTGGTGGCAAGGAGGAGACAGCCAGGAAAGAGAGAGAGAGGAAGAAATCTAGGAGCTTTGGGCTGGAAACAGGCTGGCAGCTTAGAGATTGTGAGAGGGCAGATAAGTGGTGGTTATCTGCCCACTTATCAGAGGACATAGCCAGGAAAGAAACTGAGGCAGAAACCTGGTTGCTCAGGGGAAATGGAAAAGGCAGTGGGGATAAGACAGTGGCAAACAAACAGGGGGTTTGGAGGCAGAGAGGAGCTCAGGAGAGGTGTTGGAGGTGGCAGAGAGCCAGAAGCAGGAGAGGAAGAAATGAGACAGAAGTTAGAGGGGCGAGGAGCAGAGATTGGAGCAGGGCCAAACCATAGTAAAGCAAAACCCAACTCAGGGGTCCAAATAACAGTTTTATTAAACAGACACACTACACAGCCCCATGAAGTTATTGGTTCACACACACACAAGCACTCACAATGGCAGCAGGAGAAAGAGACTCAGTGGAAGGGTTGGAGTCCACGTAGAGAAGAGAAGCAGGGTCCAAGTCCTTAGTTGAAGAGGGGGTGGGGGTGATAGCTACCTATCCAGGCTGGAAAGGGGTCCTTGTCCAGCAGCTGTTGTCCAGAAGGCGGTCACTGGCAGGGCCTCTGGGTGGATAGGTGGTGTGGCATGGTGCTTGTCCAGGTGGAGAGGACATCCCAAGGAGTCAGTCTTCACTACCCCTTTTTATGGGGCAGACTACCTCTGATCTCCTATGGGGAGGGCCTGTCCAGGCAAGGTCAGTCCTGTCCCAGAGGGCTCCAGGTGTTCTTACTGAGCATGTGCATCCTTGGCACAATGGTGGGTTGCCTCATCTTTTGTTTCTTGAATGCTGGGGGTGGTTCCAAGGGCTGGGTCATTGGTCCAGGTATTGGTGTTGATGGTTCAGTCATTCAGAGGAAGCTATTTTTAGACCTACTGCCATTGTCTCTCAAGTACCCTTATTCATCCCCATTCATTCAGGAACCAAGTTACATAGGTGGGGTAGGTATGAGCCATGGGTTACACAACCAGGCCTGGGGACAGGATGGAGATTTGACAAATAAAATGGAAACTTGACATGACTTATGCTAACTTCCATATGTAGGCCTAATCCATATGTAGGCCTAAATCATATAGTACCATTAAAACAGTAATACAGAACAGTAAAAATCAATACAAACCTAATAATTACACAATATAAAGAAGGAGAAAAAACAAAACAAATACAACTCGCCACCAAAATAAAATGCTGAAGCTTATCCTATGTCTTAGCTCACTTATACTTATCTGTAGGGAACAGAGAGGGAAAGAAAAAGTCAGAAGTGGTTGAGGAAGGGGAGGGAATGCATTTTAAAAGAAAAGAAAAAAGAAAAACTGGGAGTTTTGCTACAAGTGAAACTGACAAGAGTATCAGTTTCGCAGAGCGGGGTCCTGACCAGCATATTCCATTCTGAACCTACATGCCTCAATGTTTCCTGATTAGTTTTTGTTTTGATATTCTAGTTTATAGGAAATATTTAAAAACTCAATTTGGCCCCAGTGCAGATCAGAAAAAATCTCACAAACCATAAATCCTGCATTATTTCCAAACCTATTACTTGGAAACAACCAACATCTAACTGGAGCAGAATCATACCTTCCCAGAAACAGAAGCCTCTGATAACTTATATCATTATCACAAGATTCCAGTACAGATCTATACATCACCAGTGAAGCTATAGCATCTTACCTTTCTTACTGCGTCTTGCATAAAGCAAAATTGCCACTTAATTTACTAACTATACTACATGTCAATATATATTGCCATATGGGCAAGTCTACATGTCACCCTACCTTGCCATAGTGATGCGCTTCATTGTCGTATGCCATGTTATTGCAATGTAGCAATCACATGAATCTACATGTGCCCAGCAGCTAGTTTGCCATAGCAGTGCACTCCCCTGTTTTAGCGGGTTGCTACAGCAAAGTAGTGGCTAAAACTAACCTGAAACTAAACTAATACTTCCAAAAGGAAGTATTAAAGCACAGCGCAGTAACAATGTTGCCATAGGCTGACGTGTAGACAGGCCCTATACGTGCTTTCCACCTTCCCTTCTTCAGTCTCACAATAATTAATTCTGTTCACTTCCCCATACCCTTCAGCCTGCACATTCTTCTGTCAGATTTTGGATCTGCTTCTATATTGCTCTGGTTCCTTTGCTTGCATGTATAACAACTCCTTGTAAGCGGTGCTCGCTAAATCTCTTGGCTCCCTAAGCACAACCTTGCCAGATAAAACACATTTGTTTCTTGATTTTGATGCAAGTGAAAACAACCAAATCAACCAAGCATCATGTCATTCCCCTCGCATTTTTATACAAGAGTATTTTTTTAGTATAATCCTTCCTGCATATTATTCTTTAATTTTTTTCTAGGGTCACATTCCACAATATTAAGTATGTGTACCTATTCACTAAATAAGTGGGTACTATTTGCTTTCTCCATAATTGTCTTTTGGCATCACCTATCCACAGTTCTCTTTTTTCCATCTTCCCATGCTTCTCAAAGTGAAGCCTAACCAAATCCTCCTCTAAGCCTTCTGGTAGATTGCAAACTAAGGTTGAAGTTTCATGTTACACTTAGAGTGTACTAAATCTGTGAAATGTTAGGTAGTGTTAAAGTTAGCACATGCTGTGAGCAGTTGAATGGTAAAGAGTTAATACCATTTTTTGCCTGCATAGCTCCAACTTGCCACTAAGGGGATGGTGAGTAGGGGTTTGGCTGGGAGCCAGGACATCTAGGCTTTATTTCTGGTCTGAGGGGGTGGAATGGGGAGGGCTAGAGTAGTGCATCCTGGGATGCTAGAGGACTGCAAATTGCCTATATTATCTCAGTGGAGAAGAATGAAGTTGCCCTAATATAAGCTAGGTAATATGGCCCAGAATTAACCCTTGCTTGAAGTGGCATAACTTTAAGATGTTTAGAGGGCACTTAACATGAATTAAGGAGATTTAACTGGAGGATGCTTGCATTTTAAGTGCCCTTATTATGGTCTAAATGTAACATGCAACTTCAGCCTAAGGCTCACAATCACTGAACTGTTTTATTAGAATAAAGAAAACAGTATTATTCGTAGAACAATTCTCTCTTTTCCTCTGCTTTACTTTAGAGCTTCTACCTAAAGAACTTCTACCTATTCCCCAGCCCCCTCTTGTCTAGATTCTTGATTCTTATTAAAAGAAATAGTTCTATTCTGTTGCATTCTATATTATATATTATTATTATGACTGGCCATAATTGCATACACTTAGCAAAATAAAATGAAGCTTTCTTCTGAATCTGTTCCAAGTTTGAAGTTAAATCAATGTTTCCTGGTGATACAAGAAATTTATGAAAGGCTTATTAGAAGAAACTTGTTACTAGCATTGTTTTCCAAAATTGGTTTTAAAAAAGATTTAGGGAAGAGGGACTCAGAATAGGGGAAGAGGGGGAGGAAGGAGCAGCATTGTTTTTGGCAGTTTGGGAGTGATATTGTAGTTGAGATGGTTCAGGAAATGTGTAAGAGGCAAGGATTTTTGTGATGGATATATTTTGGTAGACTACTGGCATGGTTGGAATAATAGGTATTAGGCTTTTAAAATGATGAGGGACTACTTAGAAGAGAGAGGCAAATTTCTTGGGAATAACTGAAAACAAACTGGAGAAATTGCCAGAACCAAGTCAAATATTTCCAAAATATGAACACATTGTTTCCTTAATTTCCTTTATATTTTCTGGTTCTGCCCTTACTATGGGTCTTTTTACACAGTACTGTTGGGCAGATGCTGGAGCTCTTAACACCTCGATTTTCTGCATATTAACACCTGAAACTAATTTTAAGCACTCGTTATACAGCTCAAAATTATGCCACTCCAGGGTAGTATTATCTATGATCCGTGTTACTCAGCTGGTGTTACACTGAGGTGTACTCAATCTGACTTTAATGCAAACACCCCCACCATGCAGGCCTTGATCAGGCCAACTGCCCCTCCACCCCAATTGCTCCTAACACTCCAGATCCTTACTCAAATCTCCCTACTTCCCATCACCTACTTACTTGTGGCTGCATGTGCTGTCTGTCCCAGGGAGCAGGCAGGGAAGGGTTAATCCAGGCAGGGTAGGGCTCAGCAGGCAGGGAAGGGCTCAGCCCAGAGAAGAGCAGCGCCCCAGAAGCACCGGCATCAGGGGCTGGACAGGCAGCCACAAGTAAGCAGGGTTGTGAGGGTCAGGGGGAGCCCTGGAGACAGGGTGAGGGCAAGGGAAACCTAGGGGTATGGGGGGTGCGTTAAGGGGAAACCAAGGGAGCCCCAGGGGGGGCAGGGGGAGGGAGCCCAAAATGGGAGGGGAGGAGGAACTCTTACCTTTCCAACCTTCAGGCCCCTGCTGGCCTGAATGTGTAACTGCTCCAAACTCAAGCTAACACTAGCACTGATCAACATTTGCACAGCTTGCAGTGTAAAGTTTAAAAAGGCCCTGTGTCTCACCAAATTTAGAAGCAAAGCAAATTATTTTTAAAAGTTTATAGTTTCTGGAGTATTTACAATCTGGTCAAGACACTGGCTGAGAAGGAACAAACAACTGCATTTTGTGGGAGAAAAAAGGGTTTCCAATGATAAAGAAAAACAAAACTCTTTAAAAATACTTGTTAAAAAACACAAAGGAGACAGCATTAGCTCACCTGCATTTAAGAGAGACCTAGCTGAAAGCTCCAATCTATCGTCACTAAGCTCTTTGGATCAAGTAAGATGTAATTATTTACACATTATGGAACAGATTTGGTGGTATTATAAAAAAGTGAATGTAGGAAAGGAAGAATCAAATAAACATTTCAATTTTCCTTGCATTTACACCAGTATAGATAGTACTAGTGTCATTAGAATTCAAATTACTTCTCGTGTACTGGCTTATGAAAATGAGGATTGCATTGCAATATTCAGCAAAATTAAAGGAAAACATCATCAGCCCTAAGGACTGATAATGAGTCCATCTATTAGCTTCCTCAAGACCTTTCAGAAGAAGGGGAGACCTTGTGTTTAGGACACTAGCGTGCAATACCTGTGGGCTCTGTTATGCCAGTTTCCAATTGGAGTAGCTGGGATTTTAGTACAGGTAGTGGCATAACTAGAGCACAGTGACTGGGGCAGCTGCCCTTGGCACCTACTTGGAGGGCTGAGGTGGTTAAAACAGCTGTCACGGCAGAAATACCATCACACCAATGGTGCAGGGACACTTCCACTGTACCTCTGGGTACACGTCCTTCTTCTCTGGTTTGACCTCAGTGACACAGTTTGTATACACAGTGCCTGCCACAATAGCATCTTTGCCTCAGTAGACATTACTGAAATAAAAATAACAAAATATACAGTATATATTCACATACAGGATTCTTATTATTCTTTTTTTACCTGTATAGCTTTTGGGCACATGCAAACTTCCACTTTAAGAGTATTTCCTAACAAGGCACCAAGCTACTCATTTTAAAAGGACTCTTCAGATCAGGAATACTTGTTTCCATTGTCTCCAAACCCCTGCTATTTTCACCTTCTTAATGTTTTCCTCCTACCTTACCCACCTTCAGAGCCCACAAGTAATCCCCTGGAAATTGTGGATGCTATACCTTTGAGGTCTGTGTGACTAGTTCCAAGTTTTAACATGCTTACATTGTGCTGCTGCAAGCACTCTGGGCTAGACAAGAAAAACTAGGCTCTGTTAGATGAATGCTCTTGTGCTATATTTGAGTGAGACATCTGTGAAGGAATTACAGGCTTTTTGATGCTGAATTTTTAAGCTCTTGTTTCCAGGGCTTTAAAAAATGTGTTTCAGCACCTGGATGTGAGATATCTTTTGAAATCCATGAAGGATCTTATTACCTGTTATGCTTAATTTGAGAATCCAGGGACATCATTAAAGGAAAATCTGTTTTCTTCCTCATGTATGCATCAGGTTGCACTAATCTTCATCAAAAACAGCAGCAGTTTTCATGAGGGCTCATTTCCCAGCTTCCCCTAACATTTCTGATCTTTGGCCCCTGCTGTAAGAGGATTGTGTATGTGCCTATTTAACACATGAAAAATCTTTCTGGTTTTTCTTTCTTTTTTAAAGGCTTAGTTGATTCTTCGAGTCACAGATTGGGCAGTAATGAGGCAGATGAAAATCAGGTCACGCCAGATCATGATGTTTTCTCCTGGACCTAAAGTGTAGCCAGAGGAAAAATTCATTTATGCCATGGCCCCATGTTCATTGGTGATACACTCACTCTAGCTTAAATGTTTTAAAAACAGTTCATCTTAAAAGACTATCCGGCCAATATTAAGAGGGCATAGCTCTTTGAAAATAATGTTAAATAATGTTAAAAAAATATTGATAAACAAGTAAGGACTTAGAAGCAGCAAGAGAAACATCACACCAGTGAGAAACACAGCAAAGCAAGGCTTTATACCTTCATTCACATGGATAATATAAAGTTACACTGAAATGTGGCAGTTATGAAGGCTTCTCAGTTGTAAAAATGTAGGGCAAACACTTGGGACAAAATTTGGATGATGGAATCCTAGACTTAATCCCTGGAGCCCCACAGAAGCATCATCTGGGTGGCATTTCAAAGCAGAACCACCTTCTAAAGCACCTTATCGGGAATCTCTTTTAAACCCAGCTTTCAAAAATATTTTAATAGCAGAATATAGGCTTGGATTTTTGAAGTAGCCTAGATGAGCACCTTCCATTTAAACCAATAGAAATCAGGCACCAAGCTCCCTTAGGCTTCTTTGAAAATGCCAAATTATGGTCATCATGGGAGCATAATGGGACGCACAGCAGCAGAATGCATTAATTGAACTGAGCAGGTACTCAAGTGCCCTCCTGAATCAGGCCTGTATGCAATTACTGGTTTGCAAAGCTGACTGCATGTGGTGTGCATTCTTGTAAATATATATATGGTAGAAAATTTCTCAATAATGGAAAAAAACCAATGAAAAATGCAGCTCACAAAGCCAATATACCACTCAAGGTGATTCATTGATGAGTAATGAATTACTCAAGAGCAGTAGACAATGCAAGGTAACACCAGAATATAAATATTGCTTTTAAGCACTGTATTGAAATTTGAAAAGAAAAACTGTTATACTAGTGGAACATAAGGTTAATGTAGCCTCCTTCTGTCTCTGACAAAAGAATTGAGAATATCAGTCATTCTGGAAATGTAAGACATGATTTATAAAATGCACAGAATAGTTGTAGATGCTAGAATTACTAAAAAACAAGAAACAAAACAAACCACCCCCATATGATACTTTCCATAAATGTTGGAAGGAGAAATACTATATTATTAGACTAGGTTAGGTTAGTCTACAACTATGTGCTGTAACAGTGCGTGCATGTGGTTAGAACTTACCAAGCTCAAAAGACAGCTTTTAAAGTAACAAACCTCCAATCTAGATAGGGCTGGACTAGGAGTAAGAAAAAGTGTTTTCTAGACCCACTTTGCAACTACCATGCCTTGTGATCTTGGGCAACTCACTTCATATCACCTATTTCTCCATCTTTAAAATGGGTCTAGTAGTCCTTAACTTCATTTGTATACCACCTTTGAGATCTCCGGCTGAAAAAAAGAACTATACGGTGGCTATGGTCTATTCATTATGCTTTCTGGGTGATTCTACATGAGATGCTACATTGCTGCAGCAACGAGTTACAGTGGCGTAACTTTGGTGGGCACAAACCATAACGCCAAAGCTATTGCTCAGTAGCAATGCGCTCATTGCTACTGTGCAGTAGGGTCAAAAATGACTCATACACCACCGGGACTGCACAGTAACAACTGTGCAGTCGGGGGGCAAGTGTGAACATGCCCACTGATTTCTGAATTAAAAGATAGTTATCACTAACCCAGACTGAACATATGAGGGCCAGATTTTATCCCCCCTGTGTATGTGGGCTTAGGTACCTATGTGCCATTGTATTCTGCTTTGTTCAAATCCTGCAAATCCACTAAGCTCTTTTTGTAACACTCCCATCTTATACTTAAATTTGAGTTGCAAAGAAGCAGGGTGAAATAACACTGCATGTAGGTGCCTAATCGATGGAGTATAATCTGGACTCTGATGTCAGTAATGGATTATGTTATTTGTATGCACACCAGCCAGTATTTTATATTGTTATAAAAGCCAAGCCCTTTGTTCATCAATAGTCTGGCTTATAAATGATAAGTACTGTTGACACGAACAGGACTGTGAATCTGTCTACATCGCAAAATGCAGCATAATGTAGAGACTTGAGCAAGCTTTAAATGACCTTAATCAAATACAAACATTTCCATGGGAACTTGGAACTCAGTATGGGTTAATTTATCCTGCCAAGAAGAGTAGCCCACAGAGTACTTCATACTGTTGCAGCTAAATTCCTTCCAGAATTTCAGCTCCTCTGATATACCCACACTATACTGTGGAATCAGCAATATAGACAAACACTGCAACTAAACACTTGATCCCAGTCTCTTGCACAATATTACCGTCAGGTTTCTTCTCATTGCTAGAGACTATAGTTCATTACAAGAGACTGCAGAATGCAAGCACTCAGAAGTACCCAAGTGGCTTCATACTCTACACCCCTAACTCAGAGGTTAGCACTCTGCTAAATTGGAAATAATCTTCTGTTGCCTCTTTTCCTCTTTAAAAAAAACAGGTTTACATGAAGAAACTGTATGGATACAAGTGAAACAAAAGTCTTGTTCAGTGAACATACACAACACACAAGGCCTGTCTACACCTTTATGCTTGTTCTCTGGCTGGTTTCCGGTGGCTTGTAAAACACAAAAGACACTGAGGGCCAAAAAAGGCTCACAGGGTATGTCTACATGAGACATTTACTGTGGAGTAGACTAATTAGCTCCACAATAAATGTTACACTATCTACACATGCGTCCCTACTAGGATAGAGTAAACTAATTAACTCAAGAGCAGGATAGCAGGAACTAGTCCTCCTGCTTTCCACTGGGCACTATGATCTAGTATGGATCATGGAGACTTAGCGGGGCTTCTCTCACTACTGGAGCATAGCCATAAAGGGCTACGTTCTTCACAGAAGGGATCAGGTAGAAAAGAGAAGTGGGGCACTGCCCTCTATGTGCAGAAGCAGTACACCTCCCAACAGGCCGATGTTGGCCCTAAAGAAGAACAGCTTGAAACACTCTGGGTCAAGCTCCAGGGGAGTTGCAGCAAAAGAGACCTGACTGTAGGTGTATACTACAGACCGTCTAACCAAGGGGAGGAATTTGATCTAGCGTTCACCTATGAACTAACGGAGGCCATGCATGCACGGGACATGGTTACCACGGTGACTTCAACTACTTAGACATCTCCTGGGAGAAATGGTCAGCCAGCTCAGATCAATCACAATCATTGCTGACCAGCACTGAAGAGTGTTTTTTGACTCAGAAGGTGCACAGGCCAACTAGAGGCAATGCACTTCTTGACCTGGTCCTGGGCAAAAAGGATGACCTAGTGACCAACTTAACCATTGAGAGTAGCCTAGGCAATAATGACCATGAAATCATTTCATTCACAGTCCGTTGCAAGGCTGACAAAACAGATACCAAACTTGAAGTCTTAGACTTCAAAATCACAAATTTTAATAAGCTCAGAACACTAGTACAGAATGCCCTGAGAGACCAAGGACCACAGGTAAAGGGAGAATGAGAAGAATAGTCATTCTTTAAGGACACAATCCTTAAGGCTCAGAGAAAATCCATTCTCTTACTAAGAAAAAATAGAAGAGTCAAAAAACCCTCTTGGCTAAGCAGGGAAGTTGCAGCCCTCCTACAAAAAAGAAAGAGGCATACAAACAATGGAAGCTTGGGACAGCCTCTAAAGCAGATTACTTGACAACGGCCTGCACTTGTAGAAACCAGATTACGCACGCTAGGACAGAAACCAAACTAAAACTAGCTACAAGAATCAAGGACAACAAGAAGTCCTTCTTAGCTACATAGGGAGTAAAAGGAAAACCAATGGGAGTGTGAGGCTGCTACGCAATGCCTCAGGATACATGGTCACTACCACTCAGGAAAAAAATGGAACTCCTAAATTACTACTATGCCTCGGTCTTTCACAAGACCAAGGGGAACAACACACCAGGTAGGGCACAAAATGAGCAGAACAGGATTGACACCATTCCCACCTTTGCCATAGAACTGATGTACAATCAATTAAAGAAATTAGATATATATAAATCAGCAGAACTGGATGAACTCCACCCAAGAGTTCTGCAAGAGTTGGCCAAAGTAATTGCAGAGCCCCTGGCAAAGGTCTTTCAAAAGTCATGGGCCTCTGGAGAAATCCCAGAGGACTGGAAAAGAGCCAATGTTGTGCCCATCTTCAAGAAGGGGAAGCATAAGGACCCAGAAAACTACAGGCCAATTAGCTTAACTTCTATTTCAGGGAAAATCCTAGAAACATTCATCAAAGAGGCTATATGTGACAAACCTGCAGAAGGCATAATACTGAATGACAGCCAGCATGGCTTCATCATGGGCAGATCTTGTCTGACCAACCTCATTTCTTTCTATGATCAGGTGTCTCATCACCTGGATGAGAGAAAAGTGTTTGAAATCATATAACTTGACTTCCAGAAAGTCTTTGACCTGGTATCTCACGAGTTACTGATCAGAAAACTGGAAGATATAGGGCTCAATTGCAGGACCGTCAAGTGGGTGTGAAACTGGTTGCCGGGTAGGATGCAGAGAGTCCAAATGAATGGATCTGTGTCATCCTGGTGAGATGTGGGCAGCAGCATAGCCCAGGGGTCAGTACTTGGCCCAGTGCTGTTCAACATCTTCATCAATGACATGGATGAGGGTGTGAAAAGCCCATTGGCCAAGTTTGTGGACGACACCAAGATATGAGGTTGTGTGGACACACCCACAGATAGGCTGCAGATACCAACAGACCTAGACAGGCTGGTGTGTTGGGCAGAACGGAACCAGATGAGGTTCAATGTAGAGAAGTGCAAAGTGCTGCGTCTGGGAAGGAAGAACCCCCAGCACACCTACAGGGTGGGTACCGTTAACCTGACCAGCCCTACAAATGAAAGGGATCTGGGGGTAACAATAGACCCCAGCATGAATATGAGCCAGCAATGTGACACAATAACCAGCAGTAACACAGTAACTCTGCCATGCATCAATTAATGCATGTCCAGTAAAACCAAAGAACTGTTTCTCCCACTTTACTCAACATTGGTGCAGCCGCAGCTGGAGTATTGCATCCAGTTCTGGGTGCCACACGTCAACAAGGATGTGCTAAAGCTCAAAAGGGTCCAGAAAAGGGCCACCTGTGTGATCAGAGACTTGCATGGCAAACCATATGAGGAGAGGCTGAGGGATCTGGGACCCTTCAGCCTGAAGAAAAGAAAGCTGAGAGGGGGCCTGATTGCAGCTTACCACACATCAGGGGCTTGGTGAACAACTGTTCACCAGGGTACCCTGGGGGAAAACTAGAAACAATGGCCACAAACTTCTGGAAGATAGTTTCAGGTTGAAAATTAGGAAAAAACGTCTTCACAACTAGGGTGCCCAGACTATGGAACAACCTTCCCCCAGAAGTGGTGCAAACACCTACCCTAGAGGTCTTCAAGAGAAGACTAGACCATCACCTGGCTGGGGTCACCTGACCCCAGATGTCTTTCCTGCTCATGCAGGGAGCTGGACCTTATGATCCTTCGGGGTTCCCTCCAGCCCTATAATTCTTTGATAGTACTTATAAATACAAATAGTATCCTTCTGTGGAGTTTTTAAAAAATGCATCAGTGCATGTGTAGATGCTGGCCCCACACTAGAACACCCTCGTGCCCCAGCCAGCCCCTCCACAGCACATTGAGCCAGGAGGAGCAGCCCTGGGCTGGCAGGCTGATCCCCGAAACCCCCTGCCAGCTGGGGCTGCTCTGACCCAGTTCAATGAGCTGTGGTCCCAGGTGCATGTTCTCATAGTGCCTAGGAGCAATAAAATCTGGAGTTCATTACTTTACATTGATTTCATGTGTAGATGCTCCCAAAGACATTTTAAAGAAATACTACCTTCTTTTTTGTACAGTTAATCTTCGATAGGAATAAGTGGATACAATCATCCAGAAGCTTTTAATCATTTCTCATATATAGATCTAGCTCTAAATCAAAGCATTGTAAATGTTTGATAGAACCATAGAAATATAGGGCTGGAACAGACTTCAGGAGGCTCATGGCAAGACCACGCCTGTCCAAACCATCCCACGCAAGTGCTTGTCTAACATATTCCTAAAACTATAAAACAACCTTGTAGCACAAGAAATCAATGAAAACACCACAAAACACATTAACCCGCCAAAGGCAAAGCAAGGGGACAAGAGCACTGTTAATGTCCCATTGCTGCAAGGGTTGTTAAAATACAGTCAAGAAATCAAAGGGAGAGGACCATACTTTCTGCTACAGAAGGTGGCAAAAAGCCCCACAGTCCATGCCAACTTGGCCATAGGATAAAATTCCTTCCTGATCTCAAATGTAGTAACTGGTTTTGCATAAGTGGAGGGGAAAGACCCTCTAACCACCAGTTTCAATTGCAGCCGGTAACGAATGCTTCATAGGAAGGCAAAGAAAAAATAAATACACTCTGATACCTGTACCAACAGGAGGGGAGAAAAAATCCCGGCTCCCATGTGGCAAACAGCAGAGCCCAGAAGTGTGGGGAAAACCAAATGATCTCCACTTTGCTTTTCAACTTCAGGACAGCAAACAGTTCCAGACATCACGTTACCTAACTAGAGAGCCACATCACACCTTTCTGTCATCCCATCCTCTCTATAAACCTATTGGGTGCTGTATGTGTGATGCCATTAACATGTACACATGATGAAAATGTCACTTTCTGTGGCTCAATGGCATCAAACGGTTTATGTTCAAGAGTTTGGGGGGGTTTCATGGACTTTGCATTGTTGCAAACTAAACTACATCCCGATGTAGTTAAGTTTGCAATGATGCACTGCAGCTGTCAGCTCATTCCCCACCCCCATGGGAGAGCCAGGCAAGCTCCACAAAAAAAAAGGATAAGACCCCTTGCCACTTCTGCCTTCACCATGCACCTACTGAAGGCAGAAGTGGCAAGGGGTCTTATCCTTTTTTTTTCTGGTGGAGCCTGTCAGCCTCTCCTGGGGCAGCCAAGCAGTCCCTGAGCTGTGGGAGAGCCCTGGTGTTTCCCTCCATGGTAGGCACCCTCTGGGGCCATCCAGGAGAGCTGCTAGCAGGCTGGGTGCTGCCCCAGCTGGGAGGCAGCACCCAGCCCAATCAAACTCTTCCCTGACCCCAAGCTGCCTGGGCACCACCTGGCCTGCCACCAGCCGGTCCAGGCAGAGCCGGGGGGTTCCACTACCACGGAGGGAAGGACCAGGGCATCCCACAGGTCAGGGAGCACTCACCCCACCAGCAGCATGACCCCCTCAGCTGCGGGCAGGGTCCGCTGGAAAAAAAAAAGGATTGAGCCCCGCACCATAATGTGATGGAAAAAATGAAACTATGTGTTTGAGTTAAAACCCACCTGTTCAATTTAGGGGGCCTAGAATGCAACCTTGGGGATTAAACCCCCATCACATGTACAAGCACCCATCCTAGTCTATTTAATCTTCTTCATAATTAAGCCAGTTATAAAGCTCTGCTTCATTTTCCTGCTCCTGAGCACTGTCCTATCCCATCCACCTGCTCCAGGTTGCTGAGCTCTTTTTATGATCTTCCAAAAATCCAGGTATAGGGAGGCTCCTGGGTTTCTAATTGTTACTCTCAAGTGTACTCCAGGCACAACCATTCCTAAACCATCCCTAGCCAATGCCTGTCCAGTCTCTTCTTGAACATCTCCAGTGATAGAGAATCCACAATATCCTTAGACAGCCTATTCCACTGCCCCGCTGTTCTAACAGTGAAGAAGTATTTCCTGGTATCCAATCAAACCTTACTTTGCTGTGATTTCAAGCCATTGCCGTGTCCAGTTCTCTGCAGCGATGGACAAAAGGTATTTTCCCTTTTCCTTATGACAGCCCTTCAGATATCTGAAGACTGCTATTATGTCATTTCTTAACTGTCTTTACTGCAAGCTGAACTCACCTTCCAAGCCCTTTGTCACCTGCCTCTGGATTGTCTCTCTAACTTCCTTATGGTCCTTTTTTACGTGTGGAGACAAAAATTGCAGACAATATTCTAGATGAGGCCTAACCAGTGCCAAGTAACGAGATGTTATTCTGGGTGCCAGCCCTGAAGTTCAGGTCTAGTTGTAGAAGTTGGAACTCAGTCTCTCTGAATTGTAAAGTCACTGTGGTACTCTCTGGTTTCGATTCTGCTTGTCTGTATATTATTTGTGACAGATGAAGAGATCACTTGTGTCTTCTTTTTATGCTGTTTCCATTCAATAATTCCATCTTCTGACATTAAAAAATGTATTGGGTCATGATGAAGATGTGTATAGTCACTCCAATAATGTAGCTGAACAAAATATGATTGACTCCCAAATCAAAATGGTATTTGATCACAATGAAGATATATATGTTCGCAAAATACACTGGATAGTTGCTGGTGCAGATGATAGAATAACTAATAAAAAACCTTAGTTCTTTCCATTACATGAACACTAGTGTACCTCTGTGTGAGTGTGTGTGTATACACATACATACCTACATACAAACATATATATACATATATTAGTGTGCATATATACATTATTGGTGCACACACACACACACACACATATATATACATATACACACACATTATTGGTGTGCATGCACACACACTCATAACTGCAACTGAAGAAAATGCGATTGATTCAGAGATTAAGAGTTATCTGAACCTATTGCTTTGTAACTCCTGGTTATTACTGCTGAATCCCATGACTACCTCTGGTCCATCTTGCCTCATTGCATATATATCGAATGAACTCACAGAACCGTGTTGAGCATTCTGGTGGCAATTGCTAGTCACCAGATTGACAGACATAGTTACTGAGGAATTGTGAGTCTCTGATGGAATTTACAAGATGTTAGCATTTCTAATATTTTAATTTGCATACATAAAGTAAATTACTGGAGACAATGTGCAAGTGCAAGGAAATATGAGATAGCGTTCATAAAACTAAACCAAAGTATTAATTAAAAATGTTCCAAGCGTACACAGGTTTCAGAACATGGGTGAAATTTGGGGGGGTACTTTGAGCTTGCCAACTAATGTGAACAAACTGGGGGGGCTTTATGAAGTTGGTATGGTTAAGATTAATTTATCAACATATTTATCATTCTAAATGACACCAGAGTGTCAAAAGTGAATACAACTCATGGCTGTGCATGTTAGGACACTGGCCATTATGTTATGATCTTTTACTTTATTTTCCAACCAGGTAAGCTGCTTGCTGTGTTGCCTTGGCATGCTGAATAAGCATGAACCTTAAACAATAATGGATGGCAAAGGTCGAACCAGTAGGGTTGTAGTGATGCAGTTGCACCTCCCTTTGATTCCTGGTCCATCCAAAGTTTAAAACAAACTGCCTAGAAGTGGCAGCAGTGTTTCTAGTCAGGCAGCAGTGAGGGAGTCGTGTGACTTCACAGTTTGTTGTAAAATACCTGATTCCTTCTAAACTCTGCATTCCACAGATGTTAATGACCATCTCCTTTTTAATAGTCTTACTATTCCACTAATCAAGCTATTCTTTTTTTTTGCAATTCTGCCATTTGCTAGCTCCTCCCAGTAATGTAGCTCCTATTTCACAGCCTTGCAAATTGTTTTTAATTCTAGCTAAAAACATTACCTCAGGTGTGGAAACATTTAACCCAGGAGAGGTAAACATTAATACAGGTATAGAAATAATTTTCAATAAAACATCCATTGGATGCACTATTAAGAAGTTCAAGAAGGCTTGGTTTTGTTTTATGAATCTGAAAGGCATGTACATATAATTCTAATGACTATAGGACTAAGAAATCATTGCTTAACTATTTTGCCTAGTTTGTTGTGTGTTCAATGCATAATGTCTGATATAGTGAAATAATGCACTTTCCAATAAAGTTATATTTGCTTTTTCTTCAGTCTTAAACTGAATGTTATAGCCTTAGACCCCTAACACATTAGGACAACTTCTAGTATCTTTTTATCTGGACAAAACTATGTGTTGTATTATATGCTATTATGCACTACACCATTTCCACCTTCCTTTTCAAAATCCTAGCTCTATCCATAGAGTGGCTACACATTTTTTGATAACTGCTCCTTAGCTGCTAATATACCAGTCCACTGAATGTGCCCAATCTTTAAATATAGAGAATGCAAAAATGTTTTCCCTTTGGGTATCATGAGCCAACCACAAGAACAGTCTCTGAGACCTTTAGATCATAAGTCTCCCCCTTCAAACAACTGCTACTCCAGAGAGATGTGAGTCATTGAAACATCTTCTCAAGAACATCTGTACCATTCACACATGACCAAGATGATGTAGCAGGCATCTTCTTTCAAGCACCCATGAGCTCGGGAGGAATATGGTCTCAATGTATCAGTGTAACTCTCTATTGTCCTCCAGGTTGATACAGTATCTATAATATACAATCTCATTCTCAAGAAGAGAGCTAATGTAAGAGAGAAGAGTATGAGTCAGATGCATAAATATTATATATTACCTAACAATAGACAAAACCACATTGCTTCTTTTGCAGTGTTAATAGTACCTCAAATCTTTCTTCTTTATGCCAGCTGCCAGTGAGTGAAATGAGACTAATGGTGAGGGCTGAGATCCAGAGAGGAACTTAAGGTGCCTAGAATGGCACTGAGTTGTTTAGCATCTAAATCCAAAAAAAGCAATCCAGAAAAACCTGCACCCTTGATTCCCAATCCCATTTGGTAAATCTAAATTTACCTATATTTAGCACTGTAAACTCCCGTAGTGCTTAAACTCAGACTCTGCACATAGTTTCATAGTTTCTAGGGTCGGAAGAGACCTGAGTAGATCATCAAGTCTGACCCCCTGCCATGGCAGGAAGGAGTATTGGGGTCAAACAACCCCAGCAAGGTATACATCTAACCATGCATTGAACTACACTGGTCTGAGCATCCAGGCATACAGGGTGCTTGTACACATGACAATGTCATGATGTATACATGATGAAAATTTCCCTTTGTGTGGCTTAATGGTGTCACACATAGCATGTACCTGAGTTTTGCAGGTTTTAAATGTGTTTGCATTGTTGCAAACTAAACTACATCCTGATGCAATTTGGAATGATGCAGCCATTAGTCAGTTCACCCCCAGCTGTGGGAGAGGTGGGCAGGCTCCATGGAGAAAAAGGATTGGGCTTCTCACCGCTTCTGCCTTCAGCAGGCTCCTGTGGCTGGTAGAAAACTGGGGGGCTGCCTGGGAACAGACTGGCTTGCCTCTGGGGCAGCACAGGAAGGTGGCAGGAGAGTGGCTGGGTTTTCTGGTGGCTGGAGAAGGCAGTGGGCACGGTGCATGGGGAGCTGGAAGCCAAGATGGGCTGTGAGATGGCTGGGTGCTGCTAGGGAAAAGGTGGACACACCGCCTGGTGGCTTTGTTTTGTGCAGAGCCTGATCTGTGAGGCATGCTGTGAGAACACATATTCAACTGGGCTCTAGAGGGGTGAGACAGATGGACGAAGTCCAGTCTGTGCACCACAAAAGATTTTTGGTGAGAGGTGCTGAACTGCCAATCCTTATTAATTTGGGTTGTTTCTGGGCATGTCCAGTAGCACAATGTTAGGTGCCTGAGCAACTTTAATATTAGAAACATAGGCATCTAGTTGCAGATCCAGAGTCTTGGTACTTAATAGCTAAATGTGGTAGTACTCAGTACTGAAATGTCCAAGTTCTGTGGGTCTGGGCCCTTAATTCCCCCTAAGGGCTATTCTAGGACATTTTATAGATCTAGCTCCGGTCACATAAAGTAGCAGTTAGGCTTCTAAGGGCTTGTTCACACCATGCTATCAGTATATCCCAGCTGGGGAGGCCGGGAGCCTCACTCACCAACTTAGAAGCTCTCCAAACCAGCAAATTGGCTGGGCAGGGTGTTCAAGGTCACCCTTAAACCCCAGGAGCCTATGTGCTGGGTAGCAGCTGCTACAGATGAGCCACCTCTGAATTTGGGGCATGGCTACAGCTGCCTGTGGGCAGGACCTGGGTGCAGCATGCTTGGGTCCATCCAGGCTGGGATGTGCAGTCTTAAAGCCTTTGGTGAATCTCCTCCTAAGTCTGAGGCAGGACTAGCAACAAAACAAAAGAGGATATTTGCCCTTGTTTCTAATATTTGGCTACATCACATTCTGTAAACAACAATGAAACTTTCCCTGCCACTTGAAGCTTATCTATTAATTCTACAACATAAAGCATTATTAGTGTAAGCACAGGGATATTTCCCAAATGAGAAGGTTTTACGTTCAGTGCCTTTCTACTTCTCTGTAAATTACAGTGCATGAAATTCAGTAGTCAGCAAGATGTGCTGAGGATGTGTCTAGAAGATGATTAGGGCACCAAAAGCAAAAAAAGTGTTGATGACTATCAAAAAATGAGAGAGAAATCAGTATCAATATTCAGGGAACATGAATGATAACTAAACTCTTTATGCAGAGTGGAGTGCTCTAGTTATGTCAGCCCTTGGCAGGTCTAAACTGTGACCAGCATTTACACAAGGCAGATGTTAAGCTGTGTCATTTATATAATACTAGCAGCATAGCTGAAGAAATTCTTCTGCAGAATGGTTCTCCTCCTGCATAAATTCTGCCCCAATTTTTTTTTCGGAAGGCCTTTAAGTATAACCATATCTTCCTGATTCCCTGGGTGTGACTGTCTTCATTTTTCTTTCTAATCCTCTACATTATTGTTCTCAACTCAGCAGGATGCTACAGGTGGGCTACAAGGACAGAAACAAAGATGCTTTGGAGGGTGTCAACTAAGCAACCCCAATAATCCAATGAGAAGAGGCAGGGTAATGCTGACCCCACACTAGTCTATGGGCACTTCCTCAAAAACAGGGAACAGTAGGGTAAGCACAGTGCACACAGTCGGGGGGAGTTTTCAAACCAACAAGAGGAAGTTCTGTTTTATGCATTGCATAGTTAACTAGTGGAACTCATTGCCACAGGAAGTTGTAATGGCAGATGTTATAACTAGGTTTTTAAAGATGGGATTAAACAAATCCGTAGAGGATTTATCCATTGGGAGCTATTGAATAGAATAGCCAAGAATGTACCTCCTACCATTTCTAAACTGGGGAGGGTATGAGAAAGGCATGTAGACATGACCTGTTAACATATTCTCCCTCTTATGCACCTAGAACTGTAACTGCTGAAGTCATTATATAGGGATAGATGAATGACTGGTCTTACCCAGGATAGCACTTCTTATGCTCTTACAATGGGTATGCTAATCAGATCTGCAGAAAGGTATTGCTAATCAGCATGAACATAGCACCAAAGTAATACAGCTTTATTGTTGCCAGCTCAGAGTTAGCTTAGGTAACCATTAGGGTTATGTGAAGCTTCAGGCCCTGATTTGATTCAGCAGAGATTTGGCCCAATTCAGTGGCCAAATCTCCAAATCTGAATTGAGTCAGAGGACCCTTTAATCTCTGTGAATCAAATCAGAACCCCCCAAATTGATTCAGAGAAATTTCAGAAGATTTGATGATTCAGACATAGACACAGCTTTAAAAGTTTTTTCTACATACCTCAAGGTACCAGGTGGCTCGTGAATGCTGACATGCTGGAGCAGATGGAGTATCCCACAGGAGCGCGGGGGGGGAGGGGGTGCACTCAGCAGCAGATCCAAAAGTGGACCGGACCACTTCCAGTCCACTTCTGAGTCTGCTGGAGAGTGTGCAGGGGGCCTCCCCTGAGCCCCCCCCCCCAGCTTGGCAACTGGTGCCTCCTGGGTCTGGGGGGGCACTTAGGGTACCCCTGCAGCCAATTGCTGAGCTGGGGAAGCATGCCCCCCCCACATGTTTGGTGGCAGGCCCAGAAGTGGACTGGAAGTACTTCTGGTCCACTTCCAGGTTCGCCGCTGAGCAACCAGGGCCCCCCCTCCGCTGCTGTGGGGTGCTCCATCTGTTCCAGCATCACAGCATTTATGAGCCGCACCTGGTACCTTGAGGTATGTAGAAAAAACATTTAAAGCTGTGTCTATAGCCCAATCGCTGATTCCCTGAATCAGCATCAAATTGTCAAGTTCAGATTCGGCCAAATTGAATCGAGGACAGCGATCCAAATCAAGTAATCGAATCACTGTCCCCAGTTTGGGCCAAATCCAAATCAAATACAGCCCGTTTGGCACACCCCTAGTATCCATGCATAGTGCTGCTTTGTGCCAACGTAACACTACACTTTACTACAATCCCGCCAGTTATATCTAGACTACTATTGGTTGCACCTATATTCCTTTTGGTTCTGGAGATCATGTGGATCACTTTGAAGGTGCTTACAAGGTCAAAAGCACTAGTCTAGGGGACACAGACTAATACTGAGATGAGTTTGAATATCTTCTTAGGACCTGTTTGCTTTTCACAGATTTCATAAACATTAGGGGTGGAAGGGACCTCACGGGATCATCAGGTCCAACCCCTGCTGAAAGGGCAGGAAGTCAGCTGGGGTCAGATGATCCCAGAAAAGTGGGCATCCACAGACTTCTGCGATGTGTCTAGAGTAAGTGCTTGCACCACTTCTGGGGGGAATCTATTCCACGCTCTGGAGACTTGGACGGTAAAGAAGTTTTTCCTTATGTCCAGTCTAAAATAGTCTTCCAGCAGTTTGTGACTGTTAGACCTTGCCTTCCCTTGGGGTGCCCTGGTGAACGGATATTCTCCTAGTTCCTGATGCACACCCATAATATACTTACAGGCTGCCACCAAGTCACCCCTGAGCATTGTCTTCTCTGGGCTGAAGAGTCCCATGTCTGTCAGCCTCTCCTCATAAGGCCTGTTCTCTTGACCTCGAATCATGCACATGGGTCTCCTCTGGACTCTCTCCAGCTTCTCCACATCCTTTCTAAAGTATGGAGCCAAGAACTGGATGTAGTACTCCAGCTGCAGCCTCACCAAAGCTAAGTAAAGCAGGAGCATGACTTTTTGGGTCTTGCTTGAGATGCATTAGTAGATGCAAGCCAGAGTTTTATCTGCTTTGCTGACCATGGCATCACATTGGTGGCTCGTGTTCATCTTGTGGTCGATCATGACCCCCAAGTCTCTTTCAGTTGTGGTGCTACCGAGTGTAGCACTGCTTAGCCTATAAGTAAGATGTGGATTCTTTTTCCCAGAGGTGGAGCACCTTGCACTTCTTTGTGTTGAATGTCATCGTGTTTTGATCTGCCTACCTTGCGAGCCTTTCCGTGTGAGTAAGCTACCTGTGTAATTTAGTTAAGCAAAATTTAGATCTGTAGTCTGTGCAAAACTTTAGAAAGTATGTTCCTAAAATAAAGCAATAGAGATGGTTAACAATATAAGAATTAGTAAAGTCATTAATATAGTTAATGAACCTTAATTACATAATGGAATGCCTGTTATATGATTCTTTTATTCTGTCAGTATTTCCATGCATTATTGATAGCTAATTAGGCACACATGAAAGAGCTGGGAAACTATTTGCAGCAAACAATTTCTTTGACAAATCTTACCTCTCTTTCTGTTTGCGAATTACTTATTAGCCAACTTTGATTTTTACAAATTTCATTGTTTCTCCCGAATTATTCAGTAAATCTTTTATGTGAACATCTTTCAGCCTACACTCTGGTCTTGAACAACTTGCCGTGACTACCGCTTTCTGTGTACGTATTATTTTTAACTATTGCAGTGTGATGAATTAGGTGTCACGTTCCGTTCTCTGTCTGGATGAACAAATCTAGGGAACAATTTGGCTCCCCTTTGTGTACCTAAACGTCCCTTTTCTAGTGGCACAAGGGACTTTCCGACTCTTAGGCATAGGCTGCAATTTAATTTCTCCAGCAATG
Source organism: Crocodylus porosus (assembly GCF_001723895.1). Lineage (NCBI taxonomy): Eukaryota > Metazoa > Chordata > Crocodylia > Crocodylidae > Crocodylus > Crocodylus porosus. Next base: position 13,886,770 of record NW_017728918.1, on the reverse strand, counting down.
TGGCTACTTATGCATATGTGCAAAGATGGAACATGCACAGTAGTTTTCATGCTGGTTGGGCATGCGCACAGCCTGGGTTCACCCATTCTGGGCAGGCAAGGGCTTCCAAGTCATGAAAATGTAGCAACCTAGAATGCTATGACAGAAGAGAATAACAGATGAGAATGACAGCCCTCCAACGGGTTAGACCTGGTAATTGAGTGGTTAGGACACTCACCCAAGAAGTAGCAGACTCTGGGTCTAAGCAACCCAGTGTAAGTCTGACTCTCCAACAGAGTGCTTTAACTACCGTATCACGTCAGGTATTACCCCAGTTCAGGGCTCTTTTTGCAGGTGGTCCATGAGGAGCCAAGACAGAGAGATTTGTGGAGCCAGAAGGAAGCAGACCGGCTAGAGCAGCATTTCTCAACCCAGGGGTCGCACCCCAAAAGAAAGTCAGAAGAATATATGAAAGGGTTACAAACAAATTTTAAACATGGATCAACAAACTTTAAAAATGGATTCTCCCTTAAAGGAGAAAAATTTGGGAAACTACAGTTTTTCCATTGCTGGCTGCAGGTTGTCACTGGAGGCTGGGACCTGAGGGTAGGGGGTCGGGAGTGAGGTTCGCTGGGCTTCATAGTTTCATAGTTTCTAGGGTCGGAAGGGACCTGAGCAGATCATCTACTCCAACCCCTCTGCCATGGCAGGAAAGAGTACTGGGGTCAAATGACTAGAAAACTGATGGGATTTTGCTGTTCTCAGCATCGATGTTTTTCCTGGCACTTCCTGGCTTGCCCTTGAAAGGAGCTGCTTGGGGCTGAGGGGAGTAGGGTGGGTGACTGGAGGCAGGGGACAACATGTGTATGTGCACACACATGAGTACACAGCCAGCATGTAGCCAGGCAGGGTGGTAGGAAGAGCCCCAGTAGCTGGATGCAGGTGAGTCTATGGGGGGTGGGGAGGGAGATTGGAGGGCCAAAGCTTGGAGACTCTCCATTGTGTGTGCAGGGGATGGGTGTGTGTAGGGGGGGCAGGTGCCTGCTGGAGCTGGGGGAAGCTGTCCAGGTACAGGGGAAAGCTATCCAAGAACTGGGGTTGCAGCAAGGCAGGTGAGATGGGGTGGAGGTGCCTGTACCTCCAGCAGTGGAGAGGGTTGGGGGGGCATCAGGGGCAGTGGGGAGATATGGGGCTGGGCCGGCAGTACTCCGACAAATGCCCTTGTTCACAGGCGTGGGGCAGGGCAGCTTGGAGATGCTTCAGGGCTGAAGGGAGCAGGAGGCTGCAGGTCAGGAGTGAGGGGCACCAGGGGGCAGGGGGGCTGTGAGTCAGGAGTGCAGGACCCTAGTATAGCCAGGGTGCTGCAGGTCAGGAGTGAGGG
>NW_017728918.1:13882963-13885310 GCF_001723895.1 Crocodylus porosus | reverse complement strand
GCTGTGGCCTGAAAGGGGAAGGGCTGGGGGCAGGTACAGATTGAGGCCCCTGTGGTAAGGGAGGGTGTTGGGTACAGGCAGGAGCAGGGGCTCAGGTGAATGAGACCCTGGCTGGGGTAGGTGGTGGGATGGATCATCCAGGGGTATGGGGGGGGCTCCCACTGCTGTGTGCACCCCATGGGCATGTGCCCCCCCTGACCTGTGCCTGGTGCTGAGGTGGCTGCTGCTGCACGCTGCACCCAAATGAAGCTGCAGCTGCTCCTGGAGAGGTGCAACATTGCCTGCCTGCCACCACTGGGCTGCACTGCACATATGCCCACCCAGCAGTTGGACGCACATGGTATTGTGCAGGTCCAGAGGCAGCAGGGCACAAAGTGCAGCTGCAGCCATCTCTGCCATGCACACAGATTGAGGGGGGCACATGACCCCCGGGCCTCCACCAGGGTGAACACAGCATGGGAGCTCCCCTGCACCCGTGGACTAACTGTCCAGGCTCTAATCATCCCATCACCCACTCACCCCAGCCCCTGCCCCTTGCTGTGCCCCACTCCCTCTCTTACCATGGAGGACTCGTTCTGCCTCACCTGCCCTCTAAGACTTACCTGTTGAGGGGGGCAGAGTGTGCACCTATGCATACGTGTGCTCTGCCCCCCAAATAATTTTTTCTCCCTCCTCCTATGATGGGTGTACACTGTTGTGTGCCCACTACTGCTGTGAGTTGCACTCTGGGGTAGCTATCTGTTCAATGTACACTGGCTGTCACCACTGGCATGTGTCCAGACACAGTAAGGCTGGTGTTACTGCTATAATAGAAGATATCGGATTTACCCAAAGAACCTTGTCTGCCTACGTCCTTACACCAACACAGCTACAAGCTACACCCCTGAAACATGCTCAACTTAACACTTACTAAGTGCAGTTAAAATGTGAGAAAATCCACATTCAAGCAGTTTAGTTCATCTTAAATGCCATTGTGGCATTGCAAAATTGCAAGAATTATCTAACATACTAACTTTAATACATACTAACTCAACAGGGTCCCAGTGATTTGCAGCTGTTGCAAGTGACCCTGTGACTACACTCTACCAGGGTCTACCTCAGGAAGCTAGCTTGGGACACCTGGCCATATGTCTACTTCTAACTGCAGAGTAAATTTTCTGCAGAGTAAAATTGAAACTAGTCTGACATTACCATGAATATCCACATCCCGTTTGTGAGTTAAGTAGTTCACATATGAATATATGACTTCCTATAAGCTCATGAATAAAATATGTTATTTATATGCAAGGGGAAATGATTTCTGTGGGTGATATCTTTTATTGGACTAATTCCATAGTTTTGATAGGCATAGACAAGCTTTTGAATACAATGTTTTCTTCTTTAGGTCTGAAAGAAAAGCAGGCCCTGGGAAAGATTAAAAACAGTTTGTAGGGTTGTGGAATTGGAGAAGAGACAATCTCAAAGGCAACAGATAAGCAGGCCATTCACTTCATCCCCACCCACAACAGCTTCACTTCCAACAACCAACACTTCCTCCAAACCGTGAGCACAAGTATGGGAACAAAAATAGTCCCTCAAAGATGACCGCTCTTCATAAGCCACCTGAGGAAGAATTTTTAGAAAACTGTACAGCCACTCCACCTGCATTACTGTGATGATATTTTCATCATCTAGAGTGAAAACCTGGACTTACTTATTTACTTCTGCCACAAAGTAATCATCCCTAAATCAAATTCTCTGTGGAAAACTCTTACACTAACATCAACTTTCTAGATACCAGGACCCACATCTGGGTTGGCATTCTATAAACCACTATATTCAGAAAATCCCACAGACCACCTTGCTTATGTCTACAAAACCAGCAATCCTCCCAAGGACACCAAAAAAGTTTTACTCTACACTCCTGACCTGCAGTTCCCTGCTCCCCCTGCTGGAGGGAGCCCCAGCTACCGTAATCCCAACCAGGCCCGTGACTGGCTGCTCCAATTCATGCAGGTGGTGGCTGAGCGAATCTGGCCCCAGCGTGGGCCAGAAGGAAGAGGAGGGGAGTCCTGTGGCACCCCTGACCCTGGACTGGGGCTCCATTGCTGAATCAGGTGGCCTGGCCATGGTTCCCTCCCCCTGGGCAGCATCTCCTGGATGCTCCACCCCTGTGAACATGGGCACAAGATCCTGTGCTGCTGGCCCCGCTGGCATCAAAGGGCTTCTCTGCGCACTTCCCCAGGCAGAAGGGTAGGCAGCTCCCCACCCTCCTGGCTCCCCCTGCCCTGCTGCAGCCACCACCTGCCAGCACCACCAGGGTCACTCCTAGCCTTACACCAAACCCCCCACATACCACTGCCACCCA
>NW_017728918.1:13872749-13882863 GCF_001723895.1 Crocodylus porosus | reverse complement strand
ACCCATACACACACACAGAGTCCCCAAGCCCCGGGCCTCCAACCCAGATGACCTTCACCTAAGAGTGCTGAAAGAGCTGGCTGAATGCATAGCAGTTTCTCTGGCAAGGCTGTTCAAGGAATTGTTGAACTCAGGAGTTGTCCCTAATGACTGGATGAAGGTGAACGTGGTACCCATCTTTAAGAAGGGATAGAGGGATAAGCCTGCCGATTATAGACTGGTCAGTCTGACTTTGGTCCTGGGGAAGATCTTTGAAAAAAATTGTCCAGGAGGAAATCACCCACAAGCATAGGTGATGCATGCCTCCTGAAGCTGGTGGGTCACATTGACTGTTCACAGGTGGCAGTGGCGGTGGCAGTGGTGGGGGCGTGGTGGCAGTAAGCAGGGACCACCTGCAGGTGCCCACACTGATAGCGGTGGTGAGGGTGGGCCGAATAGGGACTGCCCACTGGCAGCTGCAGAGGTGTCAGTGGTGAAGGAGTCCCCCCACAGACAGACGCCAAGCCCAGAAGTGGCAGTGGCACTTCTTGGGGGAAGTGGGGGGCACCAGCACTCTGCCTGCCTGCCCCCCACCCATCACCTAAGCCAATAGCACTCATTCTTGGGGGAGCACCAGTGCTCTCAGGTGGTGCACATGCACGTCCATGCACCCCCTATGCATCGCCTATGCCCACAAGTTTGCATCTGGTGGGGTACTGAGAAACAACGAGCATGTCTTTGTAGAGGGGAGGTCATGCCTAACAAGCCTGGCATCCTTTTATAACCAGGTAATTAATCACCTAGACATGGGACAGGAAGTGGACGTCATTTACCTAGATTTCAGCCAGGCCTTTGATCCTGTTTTCCATGAAATCCTCTCAGTTAAGTTCAAGAGTTCTGGCCTAGACCAGGTTACAGTGAGGTGGGTTGGAAACTAGCTCAGTGACCGATCCCAGTGAGTCTTGATTGATGGGGTGGCCTCATTCTGGAAGGCCATCTCCAGTGATGTACCCCAGGGATCTGTGCTTGGGCCTGTGCTTTTTAATATCTTTATTAATGACTTGGACAAGGGAGTGAAAAGTGCAATGATTAAGTTTTTGGATGATACCAAACTGTGGGGACAAGCAGGCACATCAGAGGACAGGTCAAGGATTCAGGATGACCTCAATAGTCCTATGGGATGAACAAAAACAGATGAGTTTCAACATGGACAAATGCCGGGTCCTTCATCTAGGTAGGAAGTACCCTCACCATATCTATATGATGGGTGGTGGTCCACTGGCCGGCACTGCATCCAAAAAGACCTTGGAGTTACAATTGGCCAGCAGATGAATATGAGCCACCAGTGTGACCAAGTCCCCCTAAAGAGAAAATAGAGCTCTGGTGTGCATCAGCAGATATGTCACCAACAGATCCAGAGAGGTGCTTCTCCCCCTCTATTTGCCATTGGTGAGGCCACAGCTTGAGTACTGCATCCAGTTCTCGGCACCACAGTTCAAAAAGGATGTGGACAAGCTTAGAAGCGTGCAGAGAAGGGCCACCTGCATGATCAAGGGCCTGGGAGACAGGCCCTACGAGAAGAGACTTTGGGATCTGGGAATATTCAGCCTAAGCAAAAGAAGGCTGAGACACAACTTGATAGTCCCCTCCACAACCCCTGCCAATCCCCCAGGAAGACGCAGACCGATGGACATAAGCTAGCTGAGGAAAAGATTCAGCTGGACATAAGGAAAAGCTTCTTTTCTGTATAGGTAACTAGAATCGAGAACACACTTCCAACAGAGGTAGTGGAGTCACCATCTCTGGTGGTCTTTAAGAGGAGGCTAGACAGATATCTCATTGAGCTCATTTGAGCCCGACTACCTCCTGCCCATGGCAGGGGACTTGATGATCTTATAGGTCCCTTTCAGTCCTCCTTCCTATGATTCTATAATTAAGCTTCCCCTTCCCCCGCCCTAGACTTACCTGTATCCAGCTGCTGAGACTTGTCCCACCCCCCTGCCTGGTTGAATGCCAGCCACCTGCATGTAAAGAAGACGTGTGGGAAAACTCGGGTGTATGGTAATCCTAGACAATGCTGACATAGATTGCAGATGCTTGGTCCTAGCACAGCTCTCCACTAGCCTGAAACTGTGGCCATACTGCAGCCAGGGAGCTAAGAACTGGGGGAAGGGATTGAAGTATGGGCACAGCCCCAGTGTGGGCATGGGGAAAACTCTCCTGCTATCAAAGCTACCCAGGCCATGTTGGACTGATGCTAAGTTTTTTTGGTCTGCAACTTGAAACGTCTGGCCACGGCATAGTCCTCCAGTATTTGAGGGTGCTTTGATCTCCCCCTTGCCCAGGGAGGCAGTGTGTTGCTTGGACTGGACTCAACCACTCCAGCTGAGCCAGAAGCAGAACTCTTCCCTTTCAAAGTCCTAACAGGGATACCCAGGATGACTCTGAGCAGTCTGGGTCAGCCAGTCACATGGCTGCCTGTGCATTGCTGCCATCTCACTCAAGGCCAAATGAGGGAGAGTGCAGCGCATGTTGAGATCTGTGCATAGAGGCCCCCTGACTGTGCAATATCAGCACTATTTCCTCCTCAGGACTCAGCATTCAAATTTCTGCCCAGGCATGTCCAGTTAAGGTTTTCTATCAGAAAAACAAACCCGAGAGAATTCTCCCAGGTCACTTGAACATGAATATACGGCCACTGACTCCAAATCCTTGCCAAGCAGCATGAGTAACACACTGAATGAAGAATTGAGACACCTGGCTTTTGTGTCTGGTTCTGCCACTGAGCAATTGCTTGGCCTTGGGCAATCACTTTAATTCTGCTTCCCTTATTATCCCTTGTCCATGCTGCCCATGTGTATGAAACATCAGGACTTCAGTTTTGGTTAGATTTTCTGAGTGCTAACTTACATTTTTCATTTGAAGGAAAATCAGGATAGCAGATAACATTTCCAGTAACACCCGAGCTTCAAAGGTACAAACTAGTGGTTAGTTTGCAAACAAAGCTTACCAGAGTGTAAAAGTCACTTAGATGTCAGCAAGTCTTCTGAGCTTTTCAACTAAATATTAAGGGATCATTTAAGAAAGGTGATGTCCTTGACATACATTTTTTCAAGAGGTGTTTGTGTGTGCAAACAATTCCTTCTTTATTCAGTTCTCTTTTATACATTACAGGGTGATGTCATATTAAAAGGACCAACAGAAACACATCTCTACTCTTCAACTATAGTTACATTCGTATTCAGTCCTCATTGCCTGATGAGCTGCAATTTGCCTGGTTGATTGATTGTTCACACTGTGTAGGTGGTCTCAGTGGATTCATACAGGCAGGTTATGCTTTGGAGATCATAAGTGGGGTAGATGTTAGATTCTTCAGGGGTCCGTCGTTCCAACAGCTTAGCAGAATCAATCCAATATTGCTGCCTTTAAGACAATCTCAATGAGTTTGGTCTGAAAAGGTGATTTTGGGACTAATGTACATCTCATTCCCAATTCTGGTAAGTATGACTGGCTGAAACCAGAAGGAAATTTGAAAATGAATCAGTCTTAAAAAAAAAGAGGTATTTTCAGTTTTGCTCTGAAGTTATGTCATTGCTACTCACTAAAAGAATGTGCTCTATAGTTACAGCTAATGAATTAGCATAAGAATCATTTTTATTTCCTCAACCCCCCCTCTCCCCCTCCCCCCAAAAAACTTTTACTTGGAACTTATTTAATAAAATAGATAAAGTTTTAGCAAGTTCTATGAATATTATCTAAAAAATATCCATTTCATCATCTGTGGAGAAGGATGAACAAAGAGGAATTAAAACAGCGAGATCTCAGGTGTATGTATTCAAATTTGTCCTTTGAATATTCTAAAGAACAGAGCAACTGGTAAGTGATCTCTGCAATATCCAACAAGTATATTGTAGCAAATGATCTTATTTCTCCTTGCATATGAACCAAGTTAATTGCTGCAGGCAAAAAAGTAGTGTTAATCATAAGTTTATGTAATAGAAAATCATCTACCTTCCTACCTATCTTCAGGATATCCTAAAATTACTGTAGGCTTTAAATTATAAGTGACAAGTGATTTTGCAGTACATCATTGTTAGGGTCAAACTCAATACATCTTAAAGACCTCAAGTGAACTCCTGGTTCCACTGAAGTCCAGGGCAAAATTGCCAGTGACTTCACTAAAACTAGGGTTTCCCCCTGTGGTACTCAGTGCAATCATTGCTTCCATTTCATTCTGTTGTGTCTAGGAACCCCATGATCAGACTGAAAATATGTTTGGGGTTGACAGTTCTAACTTTGCTTGTCCATTTTGATTTAGTTTTTCCAGAGTAGGCACAGCTCAGGTTGCCACCGCAAAACAGCTACATTGACAGTACAACATCTCTACACTGGACACTTCTAAAATAATCCCCTTCTGGCAAGGGATGGGGGAAGTCTTTCCTTGAAAACCCCTGAATCAGAATTTTGGACACTTTCTCAAATGTTTCACCTTTGTTTTCTTTGCAGGGGGATGACTTAATGTTTTTAAAAGTTATCTGTTTTACATCATGAAATGTTGGTTTAATTACGGTCGGGAAGATTTTTTTTTATCAGATGGGGCTCAGATGCCACGCTGAAGCCAGATTCATCTAAGAATCTATCTATCTATCTATCTATCTATCTATCTATCGTCTCACAAACCTTGATTACATGTGCATTTGAGCACCTGCACCCATTCAATGGCCAGCTAAGTGAGGCCAAGAGGATTTAGCAATGCTGCCAATCCCTAAGTTATGAATATGGAAATCCAGGTAGTGATCTGTCCTTCTCTCTAATATAACAATGAGAAAAGTGAACCTAGACACAATGATTAGGGTGCAGACCATCTGTGACGTATGTCACATCAGCACAACTGCTTTTAGCTGTCATCTCTTATTCTGTGCACATTGTGTTGATTGACAGGGGCCCAACATGTTGATTCATGCTATTTAATTACTAAGTCAATGGCTAAAAAGGTTAGGGCCATCCATGATTTGATCACAGATGAGGTTCCTGACTTTGCATACATTACTAACGTCTGCCTGGCTGACACTGTAAAACCATTATTGGCCCAGATGTCTCCTCTGAATCTCGGCTCATGTGGGGACTGAAAAATGGAAGACACACAACACGGCTTCTTAATAGAGCAGACAAAGGCATGAAAGCAACTTAGTAGCAGGAAGTGGAAGTAGGGGAAGTTTGAAAGAGAAAAAAGAGACATATTTTTTAAAATGTGTGTAAACTGACCATTGGAGCAACTCATCAAAAAATGTGGGGCATTTGTGTATGCACAGAAACTCTAGAACATATAATGTGCAACCCCAGCAAGTTGCATGATTGGAACAGCCAAAATCATGGCATGAAATTAGCACCACACATTCCAGCTACGGAAAATAACTAAGTTTATTAGAATCAAAGTTGTTTTTCCATTTTTTAAAAAAAGTCTGAATAATTACTAATTCAAGAATAAATCTGAATAAAAGTAGTTCTAAAAATAATTCGTAACATATCAGTAGGAAGTCCAGCAGTCCATTCTTATTTTTAAAAAAGCATTTAATCAGTTTCCGCTTGTGTTTATGTCATTTCAGTGAGCCTTAAACACGTCCAATAAAAGACTTATGATACATCTATAAGGCATTACATAGCACCATGTGTAGTGATGAAGCCATGTCTCATTGAGCAAGGCAATTATATTGAAGCAATATAGCTAACTTAATGTGGTACTCTGCTTGAATTAATTTAACCGACAGAAAAAGGTAAATAAACCTGTTTCCAGGGTTACCTGGGTAGCCATTTTTCCCAAAAAGTAAATATAAACAATGATATTCCACACTGCTATCATCAGACATCTCCAAAATCATGTCTTCCATGTTCATGGCATTAGAACCCAAACCAAACTCCTCATTTACTAAGCTACTGACATCCCCACCCTGTTATATGGGTGTGAAACTTGGATGACATTTCAGAAACGAATGTAAGCTTTGAAACTTTACCATCAACAATATCTTCAGAAAATCCTCCATGTTAATCAGGAAGACAGAAGAATGAACACCAGTCTTCTGGTTCAAGCAAACACTACTGTCATTGAAGCCATCTTTATAAGTAGCAGCTCCATTGGACAGGACATGTCATAAAGATGCCTGACAACCAGCTCCCAAAACAGGTTCTATACACTCGCTGATGGGCACCACTCTAGAGGTGAGCAAAAGAAAAGATTCAAGGACACCTTTAAGGCCAATCTAAAGAAAAGTGACATTATCATCAGAACCTGGGGGATTTGAGCACTGAACCATCCCCAGTAGTGCCATGCTCTATGATAAGGCATTCATCATTTTGAGCAAAGGCACCTCACTATGAAGGCAGATAGATGAGTCAAACAAAGGAAAAGAGCTGTGACCTTTTCAGGATTTCCTCCTCCTTCCGGGAGCTACTTCCTATGTCTGCAATTAAACACATAGATCTCAGATTGGCCTCCTGAGTCATCTGTGACTTTACCAATGACTTCCTTATTTACTAAAAGACTTTCATCCTTGTATTAATGAGGTAGCACCATGAATAGAAAACCAAGTCATGTCTGAATGAGCTAGCTTGAGTGCTTGAGCAGTATAGCTGCATTATTGTGCCACTCTCTGGGTGCACCTACATGAACCATTTACTGTGCAGGAGACTAATTAACTGAGCTGTAAAAGTTGTATGTCCACACGTGCACCCCTATTAGGCTGGAGTATGCTAATTTACTCCACAGCAGGATTGTACTTATAAGTATTTACAAGTACTATCCTGCTGTGGAGCAAAAAACTCCACAGCAGCACATATGTAGACACTGTCCCCAACTGGATGGGGCATGAAGGTGCTTCAATGAAGGGGCTGCCTGCAAGTTAGCCTCATGCTGAAGCACCCTGATTCATAGATTCATAGACTTTAGGGCTGGAAGAGAGCTCAAAGATCATCAAGTTCAGCCCCCTGCCCCAGGGGCAGGAAGTCAGCTAGGGTCAAAGGACCATGGCAAGATAAGCATCCAAGCATTTTTTGACTAAGTCCAGAGTAGGTGCCAGCACCGCCTCTGGAGGGAGTCTATTCCAAGTCTTGGTGGTTCAGACAGGAAAGAATTTTTTTCTTATTTCCAGTCTAAAATGGTCTTGTAGGAGTTTATGACCACTTGTTCTTGTTTTCCCTTGGGGGGTTCTGGTGAACAGACGTTCTCCCAGATCCTGATGTACACCCCTTAGATACTTATAGGTAGCCACCAGGTCCCCCCTGAGCCTGTGCTTTTCCAGACCGAAGAGTCCCATGGCTCTCAGCTTCTCTTCATGAGGCCTGTTCTCTTGCCCTCTGATCATGCCCCAGACAGCCCCTCCACAGCACATTGAGCTAGGGGGAGCAGCCCCAGGCTGGCAGGCTGATTTCCTGTCCCCTCTGCCAGCTGAAGCTGCTCCAACCCAGGTCAACATGCTTCAGTCTCAAGCACACATGTAAAAGCACACCTGGGACAATAAACTACCATGCAATAAGCACTGGTGTTTATTTCAGTACATTAATATGCACATGAAGATGCACCCCCTCTGGGTTAATTCAACCTGATGACAAGGATAAATTAACCTGTTTCCAAGGTGAGGCAGAAGCTCAGCAGTTCCTCAATCAGCACCTCAACTCCACCAAAGTCTTGCTTTGGGTGTTCAAGTTCTCTGCCAGGTCTACTACAGGGGCCAGATTCTATTCCAGCTCTTAGGCACAAATGGACCTAGGCAACTATGTGTGATCCTATTCCACCTTCTTGAGTCTCTGAGAAATATTATTGTAAATGGTGGGTGGGTCCCTCTCTTCCTGGCTCCTTTTTTGTGACTTACTCTTAAAGGTAACAGGAGAGTGGGTGAGTCTACACAAGACACTACAGTGATGCAGCATTGGTAGGCATGAACTGTAATGCCAATGCTACAGTGCAGTAATAATGAGCTACTTCACAGTAGCTCACTGCTACTGCTCATGAGCATTGGAAACAACCTATGTGCCACCAGAACTGCAGAGTAATGTCAGTTACTGCAGTCATTTTGTACTTCCTAAAGCAAGTACTAAAAGACTGCATAGTAACAAGAGCACAGTTGGCCTCACGTGTAGACACATCCAGCGTGAATGGATTTTCAAGGACTAGGCCAGCATGGAATAGAATCACTCCTTTCAGGAGTCAGGACAGCAGGCAGGCTAAGTTGCTGGTGACCTAAGTAGGCCTGGCTGCTGAAGCCTAATTGCCTCCAATCTCAGCTTCATGTCTATGTCAGTCTGCAGGCTTTTTCAGTGTCCTAGAGCCTACTCATCAGAACAGATGCCTCTAGGTTTAGACTTGGACTTCCAACTCCTTTTTTATAGTCTTCCAGTTCCAGTACCTCGTTCCTATTGGTTCCTAGTTTCTTGTTCCTTGGTCCTATTCATTGGTTTCCTGGCTTCATTCTTCTTCTTGGCTTCTGCCCATTGGCCACTTCCTTTTCTCCAGCCTTGCCGGCTCCTAAATTTTCTCCTTGCTCCTGATTCCACTCTAACCCCCTGTCTTCTGACAACTAACTCATGGCTTGGTGATCACCCAGACTCTACTCCCTTACTGCCTGCATGCTCTGGACCCCCAGGCTAGTGACTCTAGTTTGGATTCCTTCTTCCTGCTCCTGGCCCTGCAGTTCCACCCCAGTGATTGCCAAATTCTTGGTCTGTTAGAGACGTTGACCTTACAACCCACCTACTCTTGATTCCTGCCAGCTCCTGATTCCATGAGTCATGACTCTACTATGGGTCTTGTCTGTCCCTGACTTTGACTGCTGCTGCTCCCATTGGTTGTGACTAGGTCAAGCTCCAAGTGCCCATGTCCTGGTTGTAGCCCTAACACATAGGCAGCTAAGTCCACCTGGGCATCTAACCAGTAGAATAAAATGTAGCCTCAGGTGCTTTGCTCCATATGAATAAATTTAATGAATCCAGTAATTCAATAATTGATCACTGATTATATTTTTTAGCTTTAACAACTCCAGTTACCACAGTGTTTTTTTAGTAAGCCCTATATGAAATAGAGAGAAGTCAAAAGGATATAGTATTAGATTGCTGTTGTTGTTCTTTTCCTTACCTTCTTTTTTTCCAGAAACCCAGAAAAATTAAAATAAAGAACTCTCTATGAAACAATGCACTGCTGCTTAATATCAGTTTGTTTCTAGTGCATTCTGGGCATGTTGACTGCCTTTGCTAACAGTTTTCCTCTGTTTGCTTGTGGTTACGTAATTGTTCAATTTAGCTTGTGAGTTTCAAGGTCAACCTGAAGTCAATTCAAGATTACCAAGATTTAGTTCCTATCAAACAGGAACAGAATTTCAAAATAGGGTAAGCAATTTTTTTTCGTGTGTGTCAGGGGGTGTTCAATTTTTTTTCTATTGTATTTTATAAGCGTGGAAGATAAACTAATTGTATGGACTAGGCAATCTGTCTAGAAACTGCCAAAATACCCATGTTTAATCAAGTTACTCAACCTTCCTGATACCTGAAAAAATATTGGCCAACTTATTTTTCAGTTAAATCCTTCAGGCAATACACTGCCCAGAGTTACATCAATTACAGTCTCATCAGAATTCAACCCCACTGCCAGTGTATATGGGAGAGAGCTGAGAACATAAAAAGTCAAGATAAACGGAGAGCAACGAAGAGGAAAAGATCCCTAAACTGTGCTGCTGACTTTATTTTCTTGACTTTAAACTTCCAGCCACTGGCTCCAAAGTACATAGTAGACAAATAGCACAGTGTACATGTAATTCAATATGTGTAGTATTTGTGAGTGTGAGGATGTGTGTGTGTGCATATACATACACATAAGTGTGAGTAAATTAGAACTAGTTAGAACTTTATTTTCTTGTAGGAAATTTAGAGGTTTGGGAAAACTATTAATCCAAAATATTATAGCTGAAAATTGACATAAGCATATTCCATCCTGAAACCTGAAATATTTTGATTGCAATATTCATGCACTATAGTTACTCCTTTTGGTGACCAAAAATAGTAATTACAGAGTAATCATGTTACTGTGGTGTATCAGACAATGTGGAAGTCAGTAGGGCTAATAGACCAATACAGGAAAATGGGAACAGGA
>NW_017728918.1:13868158-13872649 GCF_001723895.1 Crocodylus porosus | reverse complement strand
ACAATTAAGAATCCAAGTATAGTTTGCATATAAGCAAAAAGAAAAGAAAAAACAACCAGTTATTTCATTATGCAACCAAAAAAATTTCCCACATTTTAAAGAAAATCAGGTATAACATCTTCCTTTAACTAAACAGTCTACTTTGCATCACAAAAACAGTTTTGATAAAAAATTCTGACCAGTCCAAAAGAGACATATATGTACACATGCACCACAGTGCATGTATATCATAGAGCAGGAGGCTAGAAAGGACCTCAAGAGCCCAACCCCCTGCTCAAGACAGGATCATTGTGCCTAAACCATCACAATAAAACAATAATTTGCCTCTTCAAGTAGTATCACATTTTTAAGACTCACACAGGGCATCTACACATGAAATTAATGTGACACAATAAACTCTGGCACAAATTGTGCCAGAGTTTATTGCTCCTGGGTGTCATGTTTGTACGTGCACCCGTGACCACAGCATGTTGAGGCAAGTTGGAGTAGCCCTGGCTAGCAGGAGAGCCTGGGGCCAAGCCGGCCAGCCCAGGGCTGCTCCAACCTGGCTCAATGTGCTAAGGAGGGGCTGGTTGGGGCATGAGACTGCTCCAGTGTGGGGCACCCTTGTGCCTCAGCCAGCCCTGTCAGTGTCTATATGTACATTGCTGCACACTGTTGTAGGATAGTACTTGTGTTTACAAGTACTCCCCCACAGCAGAGTTAATTAATGTACTGCCATCTAATAGGGCTGCACATGTAAATGCCGAGGGCGCCTATACATGTTCAGCGAAGCTGATCTGATGTGCTGTAATTATAGTGTGTCAGAGCAGTCTCAATAGTCTTTCCTGACCAGAGCAGGGGGGCTGGACCCAATGATCTCATGAGGTCCCTTCCAGCCCTAAACTTATGGGAATCTGTGTGTGAATCTGTGAGTCTGCTGGAGCATGGTAATTGCAGCACTCCAGCAGACTGTAGTGTCATGTGTATCAGCATCCCTGCACTGGAAAATAGTGGTGGGGGCTCTTTAACTAAAGTTCATTCAATGATGCTGATACACATGATGCTTGGGGCACTTTTGTTAGGATGGCTCTCAGAGCTGTTCTAATTAAAGCACCCCCCAACTCCCAGAGCACATATATAAACAACCTGAGACTTTACTCCTGTGGAGCTTATTAGGCAGCTCTTTTTCAGTAATTGTCCTATGTAGATGCACCCACAGAGTTGCACACATAGGCTAGGGACAGAAATGATACATAAACTAGTACAAGTGATCAAAAACTGGTTCAAACACAACAAAAGTTCAGTGCCTATAAACTGCTTTCAAACTGGCCAAAACCAGTTTAAGATAAACTTGAATGAATGCAGCATCAGACTTACCTGATTTAGGTCAGATCAATTTATTGAATTTCTGTCCCAGACCACCCCCAGATTCATGTTAACTCATAGACCCCCAGCATCCCAGGATGCTTTGCATCTCCCTCCCAAGTCTTGGCCTAAGCTGTCTACTCCAACTGAGCAGGGAGGCATGCTCTAGTTCCCTGCTGCCCAGGTCCTATCCTGAGCCACTGCAGGCACATGTTTTCATTCTGGAATCAAAAGTGAATGTCTGTTCACTTTCTTATTAGTTCAATCTGTGCAGCTTTGAATAACCTGCAAAGATTGAATCGGTTCATTTTTGACTTTCTTTATTTAGCTCTAGTCAAAATGTATAGGACCACCATGCTGACATTTAGCTATGGGCCAAA
Source organism: Crocodylus porosus (assembly GCF_001723895.1). Taxonomy (NCBI): domain Eukaryota; kingdom Metazoa; phylum Chordata; order Crocodylia; family Crocodylidae; genus Crocodylus; species Crocodylus porosus. The sequence continues at coordinate 13,870,922 of NW_017728918.1, read as the reverse complement.
AAAAGGATTGCTTATATCAAATCACAAACTGGTTTTTATAACACAGTTTAAGAAAACATGTGGTCTTTGTATTAAAAAACTCAATGTTATTTAATATCAGAAAGTCTTGAAGAGATGTTTATCCCCCCTTTAAAACAGGTCTGTCAAATCAGTTTAAAATTTCCCTGAAGATGGATATGAATGAGACAAGAGTGGCAAAGACATTATCAATAACCCATGACACACAAGATGAGTATATTCTAGTAAAATGTTTCTGGCTCTATCTAATCTCTGCCAGAATTAACTACTATTTTATAAGCTTAGAAGTTCAGTGAGGAACCTAAATGCACTTATAAAACATCCTGTTATGTAAGCATACTGCATCCACTACACACATACATTCTGAGAGTCACATGAGTTTGCATTAAAAGCAATGCCATTACCCGCATATGCCACTACAAGAATGATCATATTTCTGTTGAATAACATCCTTCATTATGTTTCAAGGGCTGCAAAAACACAGCTGGCTGGAAATGCAAATAAAATATTCAGAAATATTCCTCTGAAATGTTAAATATATTCACTTCAACTATGTACATAACTCTGTGTTCACTTTCAGCAAATCTTCAAGTGATAACATTATAATAGCAAACTATTTGCAGAAAGCAAATTTCAAAGTTCCAGAGTTGAGTTATCAGAAAAAATTAATTTTGCAGTCATTTACAACTGTGGCACTTTTTTTTCAAATGCTGCTTTCTGACAGTGGTGTACCACATGATTGGAATGAGCCATCTCCTGGATCCTCTGACAAATGTCCAAAAAGCTTACCATTCCAATCCTACCTTTCAAAAATGATACCAAAAAGCCTGTCCTCTTGCCCAATTACAGAAGATAAACAAAGCCACATGGCTCTTCTAGCCTACTCTATACAGGCAATTCAGCTCAAATTTTCACCTATTTATGCTCATGCCAGATACTTGAAACTTGACCTAATCTTAAATGAATAATCTGAAATTATGAATACAATTAAATAAATGCCAATCTAATCCCAGACTTTTCAGACATAGCAAATGTTATATAATGTATCTTTGTGAGGAGTTTGTTTCTTTCTCCTGAGATGCACAGAGATGAATTTACAGAGTTAAAGCACAGTTAACTTAGGTAGCTTCTGTGTGAACTAAGCTGTAGTACCTGTTTGTGTCTCTGTACAAACCCAGAATTTTATTAACTTTCTCCTTGTCTATGCTCTCCATCAGCAATTCAAGAAATGGGGTATTTATCAAATTTTGTGACCATTTGACCTTCTTGAAGTTAACACAACGTCAGATTGCCCTATTGCTGAAGGCATCAAGAGATTGTTGACTCATTAGATGATGTCTAGATCAGGAATGGCCTAACAATTTGACCCTGAGATCACTGAGGAGCTACATCCCATTAACCTCAAAGAAAGGATAGATGGAGATGGAAAGAGAAATAGAGGACAGAAAAATGCAGAAGAATAACAGGAATAACAGCTAGAAAGGATAGGTGAAATGCAGCCTAATAACTGCAGACTGGTATTTTCAGCTACACCTGTATGCACTTTAGAGTGTAACTGGTAATAATAGATCACTAACATTTTGACCCCATGCATCCCAGTTCCAACATTTCACCTTGGTCTGAAAAGCTATCCAAGATCAACACTACATCGAGCAGTACAAAAGAGCCAAGATATCTAGGAAAAAATCTATGTCATTACTTTTGGCTTGCATATTTGTGCAGGAATAATCAAATATTATGTTCCAAGGCCTCAGCTGATAACCATCAGGAGCACCTCACTTTGGAATCCAATGCATTGAATAAATAGGTCCAGATCCTATTCAAACTAGCAGGCATCTAAGTGGACTTAGGCACTTTTAAAAGCACCTGGAGCTGCGGTGCATACATTTATATAAACAGTGAAATGCTGAGAAAATGGTGGCAGTGCACTTCTGAACTGAAACACGTTGAAGGTGTTTTAGTTCAAAAGCGCACCACCGCCATTTTCTCAGCACTGATGTGCATTTCACCATTTATACAAATGCATGGGATGTAGTGCTGGGTGCCTCAGCTTGCTTGTGGAGCAGACTCGATTAATCCAATGCACTGGAACTCCAGCACATCAGAAAAGACAAATGTATGTGTATAAATACCCAACGTGTGGTTATGTTCCACCCTACTCGAGTCCTGAAAATCTATGCATGCAACCTCTTTTGTAACACCCCATCCTTTTACCCTTAAGACTAAGTTTAAAAAAAACAATGAGGAGGAGAAGGGAGATCTATCTAGCTGCTGTGTTACTGTTTCTCAGAGACTTGAGTAAGGTGGAGCAGAATCCCACTAAAGTGCCCATGTCTGCTTACATGACTAATAGATGGAACAGAACCTGTGCCTAGTTTAGGAGAAATAGCGCAAAGCACTACTTTCAGTGGAGAGCTGGAACACAGCATGTGCACTCCAGGAGGTGAATTCTACTTCACCCTGCAAGGGGCACACAGATCTCCCATTCACATCAATGGGCAGCAGTTGGGTCCCTCCCCAGATGGATCATCAGGTGCACAGAAGGTGCATAGCTCTCCATTAATGCCCATGGGGAATTTTAAAGTGTGCTAAGATACGTTCAGATCAAGATTCCTTCTAAGCTGTGCATCTGCGCAGCCATGCACAATTAAATATCTTGCCACGCACCAACGTTTTACTGCTGTGCGCCCGCCCAGAGAGGAGCTGGGCATGGAGTGCAGCGAAGGTGCCAGGGCCGACGTGGGAC
>NW_017728918.1:13807755-13863561 GCF_001723895.1 Crocodylus porosus | reverse complement strand
TTTCTTCCAGCTCTCTAATGGGTTCCCCCAGCTCCACCCCAAGGGGCGTGAGCCCCAGGTGATGTGGGATGACAGCAATCTGCCGCTGCCAGCTGGAGATAGCGATGTCTCTGGGCTATTTACCCAGCTGGCAGCAGCAGCCTGCTGAAGTCCCACACGCTGAACAGGGGGCCACGTCCCCCACAACAAGCTGGGGGAAGCCATCAGAGAGCTGGAGAATGAACTGGGACTCCAGCTGACATGTGGAGCCACGTCAGCTCCAGGACAGTGTACAGTGCCCTGCTGAGCCACACTGCACCCACAAGATGGTGTAGCTGCCTTGGGTACCAGGTGAGGGGAAACCATCCCCACTGCCCCTTGCTGTGGCAGGGGGGTTCTGCCACAAGCCCTCAGAGGCCCCAATCACCACTGCTAAAGCCAGTGAGTGCAGAGCTTTTTTTTTTTAAGCCCCACACTTACTGGCCATAGAGCATGTGGACAACAGCATGCTGCTTCTGCTGGCTGGGGCCAGCGCCAGCACCTGAGTCTGCCTGGCACAGCCTGCACCGAGCACCAAGAAGAACCCAGTGCTGGCACTGGCCCTAGTTGGCAGCAACAACCTGCTGTCATCATACACACACACCCAGGGGTCTGTGCCCTTCTGGAGGGCTATGGGGCTGTGCCAGACTACTTGCCACTGGATCTGTGTGCAGGATGACAGCCCACTGCCAGCAAGTGATACTAGTTTTGCTTTGAACAGTTTGAGGGACATTTTCACAAAAACCCCCTGCACTTATCTCCTTGAAACTTGGCAAGCTTCATGCCCTCAGACAGGGCTATCATCCCTGCAATTTTGATCCAAATCAGGCAAGAAATGACAAAATTATAGGCACTTTCGTGATTCCCCATTATAGCCTATGGGTGAAATGTCAAAAAGCGTCAAAACAGCATCGAAACAGCAGTGCTTTGAAACAGCAAAACAAAACACCGTCCCTTTGAAACAACAAAATGGAAGTCAAAACAAAACAGTGCTACTTCACACAGCCCTAGTAATGAGCTACTGCGCAGTAGCATCTAAAAATAACTGTGTGGTGCAGTAGCCTCTAAAAATATCCATGCGGCAACAGGACTGTGCAGTAATGCTGGTTACTAAACAGTCATTTAGAACTTAGTTAAGCAAGTACTATTAAATGACTGCGTGGTAACAATTGCATGGTCCTCTGCATTCATAGACGCACCCAGAGGCTTTTCAATGAGAGCAGTCCAGACAACTATTCCAGCCCTGCAGGGAAGAAATTTCAGGCAGGCAGACTCTGTCCCCAGTGCTGTTCATACAGCTTTCTCAATGACTCTGAAATGAAAAAACCCCCCATGTAAACAAGATATTCACTTCCCTGTACTACCAGGTAAGGCTCATTCTGGCTTATCCTTTCATCCTCAGGATGCTTTCCCTTCTAGCTGCCCCCTGGGTAGCCTCAACAGAAAAATGTGTTTCCTGGCCTGTAGCCTGGGGATTGTTTTGTGAGGTGGAAGAGCAGTGTTCAAAGCCCCCTTTGGGGAAATAAGCCTAGCATCTCAATTCTGCAGGATGGGTAAGCTCTGCCACCACTAGGCTGCTGGGCAGAAACTACAACACCTGACTAACCAATAGTTGCTAGCTGTGATTTTGGCTGACTACAGTTTTGGGGGGGTTACTGAACTTCTGTGCATCGACTGTTCCACCTATCTCGAATCCCTCAAGAACTTTTCATACAAATTGAAAAAAACTGTTCCTCCTTTCTGCTTTTTTGAGACTTAGTTTGAAAGCTAACAGCATATTACAAAAATTGATGCACGGATGGGGTCTTAGAGATTTGTATAAGACAGAATGGATGGCACTCCAGGTGCCTAAATCCACAGAGACCCCCTTGGTCTGATGACTCGGGCACTTAACTTTTATTCTTTTCCATCTAGCTTGAGTCCCTGACAAACCATTAACTCACTGACATTTATAATGTATTATCATCTTAGCCATGCAACTAAATGTACAAATTTGCAACTAATTTACACATAGGCACCTAACAGGTGGGATACGATCTGGCCCATAGTTTTTAACATTTTGTATAAAGTCTGTCAGCAATATTCAGTAACTCTCTTTACTGGTTATTCAATAAATGTGATAGGAAAAAACATTATACTCAAATTTCACATTAGAAAGCTACAGCTGAATTAAAATAAAAATTTAGATAAAAAATACTAAAACTAAATTAATCAGGTTCTGTTGTGCTGCACACAATTGAACAAGAAAGAAAATATATGCCCTGCTCCAAAGAATGCATATTCCAATTAAAAATGTATAATCTTCAACCAAGTTATACCCTTTTTAAGCTCAAAAGGGTCACATAGGTGTTTCAGAGGATGGGGCTTGGATTAATTTTACATTTGGAATCTCTGTAACTCTTCCAGCTTCAGTGTCTTTTAATCAATATGCCAAATCCTGAAGCCCTCACTGCATTTTTACTTAGTCTTCAGGTTGGCAAATGGTCAATGAAAATGATCTTGCCTGAGTAAGATAAGGGAAAAACAAAGATCCAGGTTATACCTTTGCAGAAACACTATGTATGGCATGCTATAGGGCTGCAGCAGTCACCATTCTAGTTTATTCTGAATTCTATCAATATGGGTTTTTCCTCTTAGACTGGGAAGAAAGAAAACGAAAAAAAAGCAACCTATTTCTTCCCAGGATTTAGTATTCCAGCATTGATATCTACAGTAGGAATAGGGTATCTAGCAAGAGCGTGGGTGTCACTACATCAGCTTTCAAAACCATTGGGCTCTATCCTGGGTTTCATGAACACCCTGAGCACAGTATGTGTCACCTACTGGATGACCAAGGTGCAGCTGGGGACTCGCTTTCAGTTACACGATTGCTTACGGAGTCGCAACTCTATACCCCCTTTTGGGCCCCTAAGTGCCTCTATTATAGGAAAAGGATTGCACTCTGGAGACATACAGATCTTCCCTATTTCTACAAGGACACTTATATGCCTTGATGGAGTAACAGTCACTTTTACACAGCAGTTGGATAAGTGAGAGTTAATGTTAAGTTGCACTTTGGTTGTCTATTCACTAAAATAGAGTTCGGCCCCTGTCTTGCTTCTAGGGCTTCCCTTAAGGATTCCCCTGGAAACCTGATAGAAGTTGCTTCCATTGGTGACACTTACTTACTTCCTTACTCAAAAATACCTAGACCCTGAGGAGCTACCTCTGAAAGACCAGGAGCATGTCTGGTATAGTATTAAAGAAGTATCTGCTCTCTCTCTGGAGAATACACACACACACACACACACACACACACAGGAACTTCACTACTAGCCATATATAGATGATATATAGATAGTAGCCAAGGTTTTTTTTATATGTGTGTGTGTATATATAAACACAGACATATATATATATACACACACATAAACACATACACATATATGTGTGTGTGTGTGTGTATATATATATATATACACACATACATACACACACACACATATATATAGATATATATATGAATCTAAGTTTGAGTCCCAGATGTATTAATGACATTTTTGGTAGGTTGCTTCCTGTCTCTGTGGCTCAGTTTCCTTCTCTGTTAAATGGAGTCAGTTAGATCTCAAGGGGCGCTGAGATCTCTGGATGAAAAAGGCTGGCTGAAGGCTGAATGTGTTGCTCTGTCTACATGAGAAGTCCAGTTTACTGCTGCATTATGAGAAAAAGGCCACTGTTTCACTTCAGTTTTAATTTATTAGAGTCTGGGAGCAGTTCATATGTTTGTCATCTCTTGATTGAATTAGGAAAGAATGCCTGTAAATGAAAAGGTAATGCCTTAAAAGCAAATGTTCTGGTTCCCACATTATTCACTTCTCACAGCATTTTTATTCAATTATAGATTGAGAAATGCTGTAAGATTAGTGGTTACTGTATATGATAATAACAGTAGTTCCCATCATTGTATAATATGTTGGACTGGATATTATTATATCCTTTTTTAATGAGTAGTTATTTTACTCCCTGACAAAGACAATTCCACTACATACTTTTTTGGATATAAAACCTGTCCAAACTTCTGCAAAGATCAGAGTGTCTTATCTTAAGTTGGATTACTATTCTTGCAGACTGAGACCAGATAAACAAAACCCTTATATAACTCCAGGGCTGTTGTGATCAATTTGCCTGGTGCACTACTCTGGGGACCATGCTGTTTTACCATCTTGATTGCAATGATAAATCCATCATTATGTTCAGCGCGGTGGAAACAGCTCAGAGCCTTGCCATTTGTGGCAAATCTTTTCTATGGCAGGCTCGTAGTAAATCAGTCTAACCTGAGCTGACAATGATTGATTCTGAACAAAATGTCATGAACAATCAAATCCTCTGTTTTCTTCTTCTTTTAAAACTGAATAGATTTAACCCCGTAAACTGAACAAAATCCAAAATAGAACAAAATGGGGGTTTTATCAATAATTATTAAAGGATGCAAGGCTTGGTTTATTCTTCAGACTCCCAGAATGATGTGGCAAACACTATACACATTACTTACTATCATTAATCATTCAGGTAACATCCAAGATACACATTTTAGCCCACATAAGAGCATATACATGGAAGAGAGACAGCAAGATTTATCTGCTGTTCTGAGGCAGGGAGTATATCTTTCTAAGTGCTTGTTCAATGCCCCCCCGTAGTGGAGAGCACTATTCCTTATTAGATCCTTGGACAACTCAATTATATAGATATCAACAGTAGTGGAATATTACATTAGCATCACCCAACAAACCTCCCAGTACACCTCAGGCGGTACTCCCCAGTAGGCCCTAATTCAGTCCATTAAGGAGTACCTCTAAGCCACACAGAGCCCTCGGAGTACCCATAGCTCCTACTGGCAACCCTATTTGACTTTCATCTAACATTTGATTGTATCCAGTTGTTGACAGATCCTGTAATTCCTACTAGGATAACTACATAAAGAAAACATTGTTTAGCTTGCAAAGTCAAGCATTCAACAATTAGGAAGTGCCAGAAATAATATTATTAATTAATCTTGTCCCTTTGGGAGCATGCACTGTGTTATACCACTATAACTCTATCACCACGCATCTTTTTTTTTTTTTTTACCTCAATACAAAGACCACATTTCCTTAGAATTAGCTTAATTGGCAAAAGAGAAATGTCCACATATTACTCCTGTGCTGGTTTTGAAAAAAGCCGATGTTGAAGAAAAATACCTTTGGCTTTTCTGTGTTTGGAATTGAAAATGAAAATGATATAGCCCAAGAAATGATTACCCCGTTTATTTATCTAGAATATTGGATAAAAGAATGTAAAGGAATTGAAATTAAATGAATTATGAGCATCTTTCAAATCTATTCTTTTTCTAATATACAAAGATCAGACACTCTGAAGAGGCAATCAGCTTCTGTGTGAGGTAGAGCAAATAGAAGCATCTTCCAGCTGAGACAAAAAGCTCAGACGTTTGTGGGGAGATAAGAGAAGAATAAGCATAAATTGACTATCAGATATTTTTCTACCGCTTCCTGGTTTTTTTCCTTTCCTTTCAAATTTTGTATATGAATTAGATAGTTGTGAAACTGAAACACTAGCAGCAATTGCTATAGGCTGTATATTATTTCCATGGCTCTGGCAATTCATCTAGTTCTGCGCTACATTAAAATCATTACTCCCATTCACATATTTTCGAGAGCCGTGAGGAGGAGAAGGTGATTCCATTTTGCAGAGGATTTCATTGCATCATCACATTTCAATATCTCTGATTCAAAATGAAATCTCCAAGTGCCTAAAAGTGTTAAAAGGTAAAGCCTAGGGTTCCTAGTTCAGAGACAGCCCATATGACAGGCTGCCCCAGGTCCACAGACCCTAAAAAAACCTGCAGTCTTTGGGTACAGGCAGATGTTACACTTAGATCCACCTAACTCTAGTTAGGTTGATTTAAGCACTCATCTTTACAATGTTTGGGGAACTTAGATTGGTCAAAACATAGGCATCCTGATCTAATTTAGTTCACCTGTGGAACTGACCTAAATTAGATTGGGAAAAAGTTAGCCCAATCAAATGAGCATCTGTACATGTTCCCAGCACAGCCCTGGGGCTGGGAAAGCCCAGCCACCCACCCCAGCTCCAGGGCTGCACCCTTCCTACCCCCATTTCTCCAACCCTGACAGAGCTATTTTTATGCCACTGCCCCCCCACCCCGCAACCTCCAGATGGACAACCGCCCCACTTCTCCCCACAGACCCAGCAACTCCACCCTGGAAACTTGTCAGTCCCCCTGATCCCACCAAATCCTTCCCTGGACCTGCCAAACTGCCTACAGACCTACTATCCCACCTGGTCCTGCCCACCCTCATCTCATGCTGGCTTACTTAGGTCAGGTTCTCAGCATAGCCACTGGCACTGGTGAATGTTGGCACAAGTGGGACTCTGTCAATGGCCGTGTATAGACGAAGTGAGGGACATGTGTGCACGACATTTTAAAATGGGTTAAATCCTTTTGCACTGCTTTCATGGTGTTGGTGTTTGCATGTGTTGGCAGTGTATTGCGCAGTAATTACAGCCACAGTAGCAAATTCAGCAGCATAATGAGCCTTAAATAACTTGGGGTGCAGCAAACTAAAAACTTCTCTGAGGAGTTTTAGTTTGCTGCCCTATATCCACGGAGTGAAGCACCGGGCTCCGTGCAGCTCAGGGGCTCTGCTGGAAGCCCTGTAGGCAGCCTAGCAGCAGCCCGGGAAGGCAGGCTCCACCCAAATGAAAAAAAAAAAGCAGCAATCTTTTTTTTTTTTCTCTCCCTGGAGCCTGCCTGCCTGTGTGAGCTGTGCAAGGGCCCAATGCTTCCCTCTGCAGCTGCACTGGCCCCTGGGACTGCCCAAGACAGGACTGCAGGAGGGTGCTGCCTGGTGGGAGGGTGCCGCTGCAGCAGAGGGAAGCACCAGCCCCCTGTCCCCCTGCAGCCCAGGAACTGCTCTGCCCACCGGCAGCTCGCCGTCCCCTCCCCGCCACCAGAGAGGCAGGCAAGAGCACGGGTGTGTACATGACATGGAGGTTTGCTTAGTCTTAAATTGAAACAGTGTTTTTAAAAACCCACCGTTTCAATATAGGGCCCCGGTTTCATCTACACGTGCCCAATGACCACACAGCTTTAAGTAAGTTGTATCATTGTGGATAGCATCCCACAAATGTGTGCATGTACCCTTTGACTACATAGAGCTCACTTGGTTGGCTGCTCCTGGGCCAAAGACCCTTGATGCAATGTCGCCCAACAGATATAGAAGCAGATCTCTGTGGCTGGGCAGGAGTGGTGACAGAAAGTGAGACAGATTTCAGTACCTGGCAGAAACCCGGCTTCTTGAGGAGCTTCTTTGAAACAGAGTTGATGGATAGGACAATTGGGATGAAAAAAGGCTTCATATGAACTTTTCTAACTAGCTCTTTTAAGATTTTTACCTACCAAAAGTTCTCACCATCGTTTCAGTTGGATGTAGGTAATCTTCACTTCTTGAGACACATTACTGTGGTGCGCTGCTGTGGATGACTACTAAGCACAATTCAAAGTTTCAAAAAATTGTCATGCTATTTCAACAAATAACATCAAGGCCTTCTCTTCTTAGGGAAATCAGTATGCAATAAGCGCAGACTTTAATTGAATTACTTAAACTGTATTAAACTGCTGAGTGGACATTCTGGCCTCGATCCTATTTCACTTTACACGCTCAAATGGCATTTACATAGCCTGCTGGCAAAATACACTCACCCTGAACACCTGCATGTGCCCTCTTGGAAACAAAATGGAGGAGCCACCTGGGTTTTAACTCCCTGCCCTAGCACTTAAAGAGACCTACCTTGTACCTCATCTAGTTGGGGCTTCAACATGCATTTATTGCTTTCTAGCACAAACCTCTAACCAAAAAGGCCAAAGGAAAGGCATGATTCTCCCCATCCTCTCCAGCACTCCCACTGAAGCTGGCAGTGAAGAAAGGGAGGTATGTGGGGCCAAGAGGATGCTCTGAAGGTAGGTGGCTCAGTCTCCATCAGTGAGATGGATAGTTTTCTGGAATAATAAAGACTGCCTTAATTCCAGCCTGGATCCTTGTTCCCAATGGGGCAGACATGTCTTCAATGCTCGTCACCTTGTGCAAGGTATGGGGAGTGCCATGCTTTGTGCCGTGCACTGTGCTCCATCCTCCAGTCTGCAGTAAGGATGGATCTTGCTGTCACCTACGCAAAGGTAAGAGGGAGTGCAGTGGGTGGCCAAGGAGGGAGGGAGAAGTGGCACAGGGAGGAGACTGGATGCAATGGGGTGGGCTGAGGCTACAGAGGACAGGTATAGCAGGAGGTGCAGAGGTGGCAGGAGACAAGTAGCAGTTGTAGCTTCAGGGTTGGGGCTGGAGCTGGTGCTGCACCAGTTAGCTGACCCCTGCCACATCATACTCAATTGTAAGATGAGGAGCTCTTTTCCTCCAAGTTAAATGGGAAAAAAACATTATCTGTTAATAGAGTAAATACGGTAATTCCTGTCCCCCAAAGAAACAGACATACATCCAAGGGGCTTAGTGTGGCTTTCTGCTCAAATATCTGAAGAGTCCTAAAATATGAACAATTCTGTTCTTCAGTAAGACTTGTACACTTTTTTGAACAAACTTTTATTAGAAACATGGGGCTAGGAGTGACCTCAAGTCTAACTCTTTGCAAGGAGGCAGATCTTACTAAACTATACCTGACAGAGACCTGGAATGAAGTAGTGTTTAGAGTTTCCCTAGGAATTTTTCCCCCAATATCTATCTACCCTATAGAGTATTTCCACTATCTCTATAGAATATTTTTCAATATCAATCTTCCATAAGGAAAGACTTTTCTCAGTTTTAACCTAAATCTGCCTTGCCTGAACCTGACCTCCTGTACATCTTCTTCTTCTCATGTCTCTACACCACAGTTGACCATTTTGTTACACATGCTTGTGCTCATTTATTGTACTTTGTGAGGTCTTTCATTATACATGTGTCTTGAAGCAGCTGGGCATTGCAGCAAGTGTTGCGTATTCCAAGTCTCGGTGCCACAATGACAGGTGGTTGAACTAATGGCATGGTCCCACTTCTTCATTAGTTCCTTGAAGCGTCCAGCTCCGGTATGCGGGCGGTTGAGACATTGCCACCTTGGCCATGGTTTGTCAGCATCTGGTGGTAAGGACTCATTTTCTGGAGTATCCATTTTTTCACTCTCAGGTATTTCTTCAATCTTTCATTCCACACGTGTAGTCATATCTCCCTGGGTGTGGGACTCAGCGGTTGAGTGTTGGCGAGAAGGGTCCTGCGGGACTTCAGACATTTGGGTGTTGCGGCATAGTTGTACAGTGGCTGTCTCACATCTACAGTTTGTCTCAATCATTCTATCCTGCTGGCCATGATTTCCTGTACATTAAACTCATTGGATGACTATCTCTCCTCCTCTCTTAAGAAAATCCCTACCTAACACAGCTTTATCAAATGTATAGCAATCAGGATTATAAACTCAAGTATTAACATAACTTTACATATGTGAGCAGCCCCTCTGCCCCAATGCTGACATACATTGGTCTCAGTAGGGCTCCTCATGTGACTTAAAATATGCATATGCATAAGTGTTTTCAAGATCAAGACCATAATGATTTATTATGATCATCATTTGCAGTGCCGGTACTTACAGGATGAACTATGGCAAATGTGTAATAGTGCAGAACAGCAATACACAACAGTCTGCTGTGAGGCTGTAAGGGAAGAATACCAGAATACCATCCATTTGAATTTGGAGAGGGAGCTCATGTAGGCAGAATGTAATGAGCCAAATTTAAATTTGTCCAGAAATCCTATTCCTATTATGAAAAGCACTGCAGTATCCTAATTACTACTGCAAGTGTCCAAGTGCTTAATTGTATATCGCTCCTAAAAGAGGATACCCTCCAGCATCCTCCAGAAGCAATGTTTATATACTGACACAGAGAAGGCAAAGCCATTATAAAACTATTGAACAACTTTCTGAAGAATCTCGGGGCTTTATTATCCAGGGGCTGACCTAACTCAGTGTAGTAGGGCAGCTTCTGAAATCTGACAGGGCTACAGCACAGCATTGCACGCCTTCATGTTTAGAAGAAAACCATAATAAATGCTGTTCTCCCCATAAATCCATTTCTTTTTCTCACCAAATAATATGAATTAAAAAAAGAAAGAAAGAAAAAACCCTTCAGTTAATCATGGAAGAAAAAGCAGGAAAAAATCCTCCTGAGTCATCTTTTGCAATGCCTTACACACAGAAATATTTTCCTCTCTGTTAGCCCTCAAGCATTTTATCTTCACCTCCGAGGTCTTAACCTCCCTATACTGACCATTCCATTGTCTAGTTCTTATCTATATTGTTGAGAAAATCTTCCTTATGTGGAACCTGTGTAAATTTGTCTGCAAAAGATACCAGCTGGACTAGAATATCTATTAGGTATCCACTACGTGCATATATATATGTATTGCATTTTAGTGACCATAGGTTCCATTTTTCCTGCACAGTCCCACTATAAACCTGTTAGCTTGGTCAACCCAATACCGTTGTCCTACTTTCTGTCAGATGCCCAGGATGGGTGTTTCAGAAAGGGCTCTCCCACCAAAAATGGGATTGTTTCACTCCTGCTCCCACTTCCCTATGCTCTTTCATGCATTCTGCTGAGAATAGAGATGGCTGAACGTGCCAGAGAGCAGGGTGGCCTGTTCTGAAACTAGGGAAATAAGGTCACCCTGACTTTAGGGGTTTTCTCCTGAAGGAGTGAGAGGCATGTTTTAATTAGCTCCAACGAATGTAGCAGTGGCTGCAAAGCCAAGCATACAAAGGTCAGTAAATGTCATAATTAAAGTGACTTGTGCAATTCTGTCTCCTTGTCCATGTTCAATGTTATGACTTCTCTGCCATTAATACCTTTAAAAAAAAAAACCCTGTTTCTGGACAACACATCCACAACTAGTCTATTCCATGGACAATATAGTCAAGTGCTCAGATTTGGCAGATTTTTCCTATGAGAGAATGTGGCTATGACTGAGCACGGTATTAGACACTGAGGTCCTGGTTCCACTTTGTGTAACCTCTAATTGGGATACCAGGGCTTGCCCAACGATCACAACTGTGAAAGGCACTGAGTTCTGCTTGCCAGGTGATAGGAGCAATGAGACTTGTACTCAGATCCCCTGGATATCAGTCTAGTGCACCTTGCCCCTTGTCCAAAATGCATTTTGAAAGAGGCAGCTGGAGGGAGATCAATTTTGCCCGTTCCCATCTGGAGCTTCAGCTCTGTGTGGCATGCTTATATGACATGCTGGGATGGTGCATGTGCAGTGCTGCTAGAATGCTAATAGATTTCAGCAGTCAGCCTCCAGCAAGCTCTACTGAGGAAAGCACAGATGGGAAATGGTGTTTTTGGCAGCTTTTAACTGAGCCAAATCTGAAGGGAGGACAGAAAAGGCATCTTCCTGACCCCAGGACTGTACTCCTGACAGATTCCAAGCTCCTTCTGCAAGCCATGGAGGCATTAAAGAAAAATCAAAACCCAAATGCCAATAAACTAAAAAGAAAAAAACCTGAAAGAAGTATTAAAATGATATTTTAGACAGTCTAAATATATGGCTTGTTAGTGTTCCTCTTATACTGAAGTATGCAAAAGCTTATAATTTCAGTCATACACCCTATACCTTCATTAGTAATTCTCTGCAATCCCAGAAATAACAAACATTTCAAATATTAAACTTCATACAGAGGATCCAATCTATCCTGACAATAGCTCACAATTGAGTCCTTATGGAACTACTTTCACAGTGCAAGAGCAGTGATTGCCAGTGAAGAATCTGATGTATGAATGCAAGCCTAAACGGTCAGACAGAACAAATATAGCTGCATATCCTGATGAAATGAGTGCCCAGTTATTTTACAGGATTCTTCTAGGTGAATACAAATGAACGCAAAAAACAGGAACCTTCTGTAGATGTGCATCATTTGCTCCTTATCAGTAGTAGTATTTATCATAAGGGAACCCCAAAGTTAGGCTGGGGCAACTTTGCACTAGACATTGGATCAGGATTCTCAGCTCTAGAGTATTTAAACCCAGAGTCTATGAAGACTTTAGGTGTGGCAACACTACTTATCACCACACTTAATTGGGAGGGGCCTGGATCTGGGAGTGGCATTCTCCAAATTAATTTAGGAGCTCGTGCTCCCTTTACAGTGAATAACAATTGCTAAGATTTTCTAGCAAACCTCACATGTTCACCTCCAGGCATGGTACAAACCTGGAGGTATGCTGATGAAGTCCCTCCAGGATTGACTGTGATAGCAGGTAACAAGCGTGCTGGAAAACAACACCGTGGCAAGGAATATTGAGATGAGTGTTAGAGCAATGACACAGCCTTGCTTACCTCCCATTTTAACCTCAAAGGAATCTGTGATAGATCCATTACTGAGAACCACCACTCACCGACCACCATGGTGACAAATTTTGGTGGGCATGCATACTTCAGAAGGATCCTCCACAACACTTTTTGACTGACAGAATCAAAACCTTTGTGAAGTCAAAGAAGGCCATGTAGAGAGGCCTTGTGTTGTTCCCAACATTTCTCCTGCAGCTGGCGAGCTGGGAAGATCATGTCAGGTGTGCCTCTTTATGCCCTAAGCCCACACTGAGATGCCAGGAGGAGCTCTTCAGCAAGTGGAAGGAAGCAGTTCAGGAGGGATCTCACAATGATCTTTCCTGTGGTGGATAGCAAGGCAATCCCTCTGTAGTTTCCACAGTCGAATGTGTCCCTTTCTTGAAGATTGTCACAATCATGGCATCCCTGAGGTCATCCGTGGTTTCCTCATCATTCCAGAGCCTTGAAATGAGGGCATGAAGCTGTGATGTGAGTGCCTCTCCTCCCTGTTTTGAGATTTGAGAGGGGATTCAATCTGCTCCAGATATGTTGTTGTTCTTCACCTATCTGATGGCTTTCCTCACCTCATCAACGGTTGGAGGGATTCTGAGATCATCTCCGACCAGATGTTGTGGGATGGAGTTGAAAACAGTCTCATCAACAGCAGTCTCAAGTGAGAGGGTCTTCAAAAAGCTCCTTCTAACAGGCATTGATGACTTCTCTTTCCCTGATCTCCTCCATCCTTAGGTCTCAAGAGGGTTGGTCCCTGACTACTTGGACCAGAGATGGCTTTGGTGGCACTGATATAATATGGAATATTATAATATGGATATAATATGGAATAGTGAGGGAAAGCATTCCTTTTATGTCTATGCCAGTACTCAGCGAAAGGACTAGAGAGAAAAGATGGACCATTATTCTAGCAGCTTGTGAAGAGAAATGCTGATGGAGATTAAGTCCTGGATCCTCATCTAAACTTGAAATTCTGTTTATCCACTGCCTTTTTTAAAGCAAAGTTCATAAGGAGCCCTTGGAGCAGGACCAGATCTTAGATGTTCACCTGTTCAAGCTGCCCACACCATTGATTTACTGTTGTGCTTGGACTAATGCTCTTCCTTCTAGGACCATGAATCTTGTATCCTTTCCAGTGGCACAGCTTCAGTGGGAGGGGTCCCGACATAATCTATTTCCTCTTCATTAGGACACTTCCTTGGGAGATTTGAGATGTGGATTGAGGAGGCTGAGGAAAGCACTGAGCTGAGGTATCATACACCCTAAGGCACAAGATGCCCTTGGACGCTAAAACCTCCCCCCACGCCAGGCTGCTAAACAGAAGTACCAGTGGTTGCTGTACTTCTTGATGAACATAGCGCTGTCAGTGTGTACTAGGCCAGCTCAAGAACTGAACTCATGGTTTCGAATCCTATGTCAGTGTTTACACCCAGAGGACTTCCCTTCCTCTTCAGCTATTTGCTAATCCTATTATGAGGTGACAGAGCTATCGAGTTCCTCTAAGAACAAAATGAATCAAAGAAAATCTAATTTCATAATCACTACTATAACCAACACACCAGCCCCCAAACTCACTCACCCCCAGAAAACTCTCACTCGGAAAGCCATTCCAGTAAACTCTCACAGCTCAAAATTGTTTTGTCTACTATAATCCAGTAAGTGTTGAAATAGCAAAACTTGGAATCAGATTTCCTGAAAACTGTACAAACTAACAAGCTTAATGGATTTTTAATGGTCCCTAAACATACTTATGTAAGGGCAATGGGGGGTGGAAGTAGGAGGTTATGCTTGTACATAATATTAAAAATATTTTGAATGCTCCACAACTTTCTTAGTACCCAGTAGGGCTATATTCTCATTGAAACTTACATTAAAGAGTATCTAATTTAATACGGCAGGTACTGCACTGCTCTGCCATGGGTACAACTAATATAATATACCTCTGGACGACACAGTGCTCCTGTTGCTTTAAGCATCCCCATATGATTAGTAGATTAAAACATAAAACAATTGCAGGCAAGGCAAGTATGTCTAATCTGATAAAACTGTCTTTCTAAATCACATATTTGTATGCAAATATGAAAGTGAAGGCTGTTGTGAGGTTATCGAGCAACTATAGAATGAGAAGCTATGAGTTCAGAAAATTAGCAATGGCTATAAAAAGCAGGCAATGAAAGAATGGAATTGGCACCCGTTGCAGTCTGTTAACGAAGTGCTCTATTAATGGTGCTATGTTTGTCACAGAAATAGAAGTAAAACATGGGGGCATAGAATCCCTTAAGGGACCTTCATAGCGTAGGGTAGGGAAAACATTCACACACATTGTCTTTGATTCATTTATCTTCCCCTCATTTTCCACAATGTAGTAGGTGACGAAATGGGCTATGTTTTGCCCTTACTCAAGTTAATTTAATCTGGCATTCATATAATCAACTTAATTGCAGTCACACAGATAAACTGAGAACTGAGTGCAAAATCTCGGCCATAGGTATTGAAAAGGCATATGGGCTTCCCTATGAAGGAGCTCTTCACTGGCAGGTGAAAAACTTGGTGACTAAATCGCTCCTTTAATTTCTATGATTCTACAGAGGGATGAGTCTAAACCAAAGCCCTAGATCTAACTAACCTGAGACCTTGAAAAGACAAAAGTGCTCCTCATTCCATTTTTACATTCATAGAATAGTTTAAATAAAGGGTTCATCTAATTGAAAACCAAAAGTGAAGCAGTGCTGGTTCTAGTTTCCCAAAACGAAAAACAAAGCTTTACATCAGAAACTCCCACTTTCTCCCTGCAAACAGATGGATTTAAAAAAAAAACCCAAAAAACCACTCAAACATATTTATCCCAGATCTCCCTCAGCTTTGGGCAGGGTTCAGAGAAGTACGACTTGTGTTTGGATTTGGTTTTGCACAATTATTACTCTAAACCTGATTTTTCCCATTATCCAACCTAGCTTCAGCCTTGCTGATCTTCATTTCCTTTTAGTCCTTTCATATTATCTAGATGCATGGAACATTTTCAGCATATTAATCCATTTCTGCTCTGATTTACACCAAATGCAATCAGAACAGGATTGCATGGTCTACAAGTCAAACACAGGTTTGATTTATTGTGCGTGTCTCTTGATCCACGTGTTCTTGGAATTACCATACTGTGTATGTTGAGTAACGATGCATGTATTTGATTCTAAGACAAGGTGTTTTCCTGACTTAACATAGGGAAAACACACCTGTCTTAGAGTTGCATATAAAGGGGGATGGGCAGTGGGGCAAGCAGCTGCTGTGGCTCAGGCTCCAGGTCCTACCCAGGGTCAGGGTTATAGCTGCAGGTACTGCCTGCCCGCCACTGCCTCTGCACTCCCACATCTCCCCCCCACCCCCCATGTATCCTCTGCTCCCCTGCCTGCCCCTCTCCCTTCCTTTTTTATCCTTCCTCTGCACTGGCAGGCTCTATCTACTTTTTAGCTTCTATAGGAGCAATTCAAGATGTGCACCGCTCCTACAGGGCTAAGCTGGGTCCATGCTGAGGCTAGAACAGGGACTGATCCTGTTGCATGGAGTAAGGGTTAAAGGATGGGAAAA
This sequence comes from Crocodylus porosus, assembly GCF_001723895.1. Classification (NCBI taxonomy): domain Eukaryota; kingdom Metazoa; phylum Chordata; order Crocodylia; family Crocodylidae; genus Crocodylus; species Crocodylus porosus. Next base: position 13,847,530 of record NW_017728918.1, on the reverse strand, counting down.
CTGGAGGGAAGGGGAAAACAGGGAAACTGGAGAGGAGGGGCAGCAAGGGGAGCATAGGGAAAGTGGGGGGGCTTGAGGCTGGGGAGGATAGGCAAGGGGCAGAGGTGATGGGAGGTAGGCAGAAGCAGGGGGCAAGATGCTTGACCTCCTCACACCACCTGCCCCCCTGCAACAGCAGTAGGGGAGGGGGCAGTTAAACTGAAGATGACCCCCCCAATAATTAGATTCTATACATGAAAAAATTATAAATTTTGTATTATTGTCCATGTATACAATCTAGATATTGGAGGGTCATCTTAAATTCAGAGTCATCTTAGATTTGAGTAAGTATGGTACTATGGCTCAGCTGTGACATGGACTGCCTATTGTTCAATAATCACTTGGAATCAAAAAGCGTGAGAAAAATCTGCTTCTTTCAGTTTCTGAGTTTTAACTGATGACCGTGACTCTCTTCACAACATTAGAACTTGCTGTTACTGTTTCTTAAGGTAAAAGGCAGGTCAGGGTAGCACCTTCAAAACAAATCCATTCAGAAATGCCTAGGCTTTCATAGGTGACGGCCTCCTTCATCAGATGTAATAAATGGACTTGCAGAGAGTAGTGGTGCAAAATAGAAAAGAATAAAGTTATTTAAATGCAAAGGACAAGGAATGGATAGGAAGAGAAGACAAGCTCCCCCTCCGGCCTCCTGCATTACCAACACCATGACAAGGACAACAGAATCCCTCTGGCTTGCATCTGCAGCCACCAACTTGAACACTCTGGACACATCATTAATGATCCATAAGGAAAATGCCAAACATCGATCAAGGTAGAGTTGGGGAACAAGTCTCTCCTGGCTTCAGGCATTTGTGCCCTCCACCAACCTCAAATGATGTCTTTCCAGCAACAGATTATACAGAACTTATTCCTACCAAGGCAGCAGACCTTGATCCAGAGCCAAATGACAACTGTGCCCCCTCATCAACACAGACCACGTTATCACTGGACCAAACATCATAGATTAGAGGTTCATTCACCTGCTCTTCTACCGGGTCATATATATATATATATATATATATATATATATATATACACACACACACACACCATCACCTGCTTATTGCACCCCTCAGCAAGCCGAGTCTCAGTTGAATTATCTAGGCAACCCAACCCCTGAGGCTTCAGAGGAAAGCTCAGTGCTGTGCCCTTGGCCCAGGCAGTCCTATCTGGGCAAAAAGGGCAATCCCCTAAGACCACAGGAAACAGGCCTTTAAAAGCTAGCACCAGCCAGAAGTGCCCTGTTCAGGCAAAGACTCTGCCACTTGCTCCTGACCGCATTCTGCTTCCTCGACTCTCTTTGCAGAACTTCAGCTCTGACTCCTTCAAAAGCCTGGCTCACCCTGGCTTTGTTTTAGTGCTTACCTTACCTGTAACTCCACTCTCAACTCCTGATCCTAGCGTTGATTTTTGGCTCCTCGCAAACATAGTCCCTGGATTTTGCTTGATTATCAAGTGACCTTTCCCGACTGTCCAGAAATAGGCACAGCTTGAGCTAGGTAACATAAAATAATATCCTGTGAAAACAAATCTACAGATAAATAAAAACATCCTTCCTAAAGGAAAAGAGGAGGACTGTAAAATGAGCTAAGAGACATCTGAGTTAACTGAAAGACAGGGGAAATGCAGTAGAAGAGATAACCTGATAAGTGGAAGAACAAGACGACTGCAGGGAGGCAGAGGGTTCTGGAGTGCAGGGGGATTAGCATGTACATTAGAAAGAGTTTTAAAGCCAAGGTCTGTCGTGTCCCTAATTTTTGATGTCCAGTAGAGTTATGAAGTTTGGTTCCTGTATCTGCCTTTTGCAGTTGTTTTCTAAATTTCCCTTGAGCACATGCTGCATTTACTCTGAGGCCTGCAGTCTGTTCATCATGTTTTGAAGGATGCCCATCTCATGCCCGTTCCTCTTAGCTAGTGATGCTCTTATCATTTTCTTCCTCCAGGCTTTAAACACACTCTGGCCACTTGCAAACCATTGCCAAGTGATGTAATTTGTTGTAAATTTTTGCATCTTTTTTTTCAAATGCAAGACATTATCTCACACACAGTTTCCTGTGTTTTTTTGTAGATATTAACTGTTAGCTCTGTATGCCAAGAGAAGTTATGTACTGAGAGAGATTTTGGAACCTCTATCGTTGGAAATGTTTAAGAGCAGGATAGACAGACACCTGGCTGGGATGGTTTAGACAGGGGTGATCTTGTCCTATTTATCAATGGCCTTTCCACCTCAGGTTTCTTGTTGTATTTTACATTCTTTAATAGATGCAGAGCAGTACTGGAGCACTGCCCACCCTCCATACGCTTCTAGTTGCTTTGGCAAGGGCCAGTTCAGGATATTCCAATAGTTTCTTACTGACTCTTTTCTTCCAGATGTCAGTCCCCCTTCTACCGCATCACCCAAAGATACCAAAACCAGCTCTTCAGCCTTAGCCTTCTGTTTTTCCTTGTGTTTGTACTCTGTATAAAGATATCTATCAATATATATTTCATACATTTCATTTTTATGTGGAATTCAGTAAAGTAAGTTCCGTCTGCCTGCATGAACTGAAAGTATTAAAAACAAAGCGTTTCAGAATGACGTACTGTCAGAAAAATAAAACTATCTTGTCTCTGTTTTCCTCTTGCTGGCACCCACTGCATACAGATATCATCAGCTTTCTCATTTCAAAATGTAAGGTATCCTACAGTTACAAGGTAAAAGAAGGATCAAAATCAAAATAGAAATTAAAATAGAGCACTTACAATTATAGAAAGCATTCAGATTGCTCTAATTTGAATTGTCTCAATTTCTTTCCACATCTTTAGAAGGTTTCAGTTCTGGTTGGTCTTTAAACTGCTTCATGTTCTTAGGTTATTTTAATCTTGCCATCATGTGCTGTTCAGTAAACCTGCAGAGCAAAGGAGTCTGACAAAAGGTTTGTTTCATGGGATGTCTGAGGTCTATCTAATCAGCATTGCACAACATGTGAGCCTTTACACAACGCAATAGCGAATTCCCACTGGCTCTTTCAAGAACCTCTTAAGATACAGCTTCCCATAGACTGCCTCACCTAAATAAGAACTGACCTTCCACTACTGCACGAGCTACCTGGGTTGACACCTAGGAGCACCTGCCTCTGTGACAGGAGGGATGAGGAACTGGCAGAAATAAATGGGAGCTTGGTTCCCCAGGTCCCTATTGCTAGTCAGTGCAGCCAAGCTAATGGGAGAGGACTAATAATGTGTTACTTCTATAGCCTAGCAACAACTTATGCCACCTAACCCAAAGACAAGATGAAATAAAGGGGAGTATTGTAATTCAGAACAAAAAGTGTCTTCCAGAATGTTATGACTTGTGAAGAGCCATACGTGAAGTCAACTTGTAGCTCCGATTGTCACAGCAATTGTGACATTGCAACTGCAGGTAACATATACAAATATGATACCTGGAGTTGCAATGTCACAATTAATGTATGTACTCAAATTCAAGACAAAAGGGTTTTTTTCCCCACTCATTTAATGTGGAAAAATAGCCCCTTGTCTTGAATATGCATATGAGGCAGTGGGGGAGCAGGCAGCTACTATGGCTCTGGTCCTGGCCCCAACCTACCACTTACCCTTGCTCCAGTTCCAGCAGGCTCCCTCTCCACTCCAGTCCTGCATATGGAGCATAGCCCCAGCCCAGTCTGATAACCCAGTACCAGTTGTGCTGGGGCTGTGTTCTAGGGCTGTGTGAAATGGCACCGTTCTGTTTTGCCTTGAGTTTTGAGGTTTCGACAGAACAGTGTTTCTTATCACATTTCATTTTGATTCGAAACAGCTGTTCCATTTTGCTTCATTGAAACAGTAAGGCTGTTTTGACTCTTTTGATGTTTTGCTAGATTGGCCAGGATAGGGAGTGAGCCCAGCTGGGCTGACTTCCCATCCCACCACGCTAGATCAAGACATTCCAGCTGGGCTGACTTCCCATCCCCAGGCCCGATCAAGCACCAGGGATGGGAAGTCAGCCCAGCTGGACTGACTTCTCATCCCCAGCGCTATGGTTGAAACATTTCAACTTTTGAAACGTTTTGACTAGTCTCAATTTGTTTTGAGGCTGTTTTGATGTCCCTTGTTTCATTTAGATTTTGCTGTTTTGACCTTGAAATGAGTCAAAACTGTGTTAAAATGAAAAGGACAGCAAAATTTCGCAGAGCCCTACTGTGCTCTGTGCCCCAGGCTAGAGTGGGCTGGAGCAAGAGTAAACAGTGGGAAGTGGGGGTATTGGGAAAGATGGGGGCAGGAGCAGAGACTGTGAAGGGAAAGAGACAGGAGGAAGAAGGGAGAGGCCTAAGACTGCAGCGGGGTGGCAGAGGTGGTGGGGAGCAGGCAGCAGAGGGCAAGGTGTGGGGAGATAAGGGGCAGAGTTCAAGTACAACAAAACATTTCAAAATGATCAAAACAAAACTTTCAAGACTGCTCTGAATCTTTGTGATTGTTGCTGCTCCTTGAGATTCTGACCTCAGGACAGGGAAAAAACTTGGAAATGTCAAAAATTCTGATGAAAAGGGAAAAATGTTTCCTCAAGCAACATTAGCAGCTAGCTCTTTTGGGCAAAGTGCTCTCAGAGCCTTTAGAATGCAAATCAAAATAAGAGCTGAATGTGACGGACAGACAAGTAACTTTGCAGTAACTTCAGAGAACAGATCTGGGTGGAAGGATTATCCATTACAGCAACTATTTGTTCATCGTTAGCAAACAGAGTAATGAAAATGACTGGGCACGTAAACTCAAAGTTCTACTTTTTTTGAGCCCCACTTCTAGATCAAAGGAAACTGGAGGCTTTATAAATCTGTCCAAAAATGCTAGTTTGGTCCAGCTTCAGAGAAAAATTATATTTTTTTCAAATATCATTTTAGAAAATCATTCACAACTTGAGTTGGTAATGAAACAGAAGTCTGCTTTCCTGAGGGCATCCAAAGATGGTTTTTCAATGGGAACCTGAAGAATTAGAAATACATGATGATACGCACATAGCAATAGTAGTTGGTGTGATTTTAATCAGTGGAGTTACTTTCTTATCTGAGCTATACAGCACACATTAAGCTAAAATGTAGATATTGCTTTTATTGCACACACATTATCTAGGATAAGGAGATGGTTCAAAAACTGTTCACAAAGAAATGAAAAGACACTTTCTCACAGCTTTGTTCTGTAAGCATCCTTAGGCTTTTATGCTTCTTCATTTATTTTGCTACTCAAACTGATACATTACAGACACTGCTCATATAAGGTACAGGTGCTAGCTTAATGCACTAGTGACTATATGGCTGGAAACAGATGCTGCCTTTGTGCTGCCATAAAAATTGTTATGGTGGCACAAAGCCCAAGCAAATGACATCTATTCCCCTTGTCACACCACAAGTGCCCAAAATTGTAGCTGCAACAACAGGTGGTATAAATCTGTGCCACTTTTTTTGGTGGGCGTTTTTTTGCTTAATGGTAGGAGAGTGCAGGCAGCCCAGAGCCCCTGCAGGGGAACTGCCTAGGCATGTAGGACTGGATCCATGATCCCCTGGGACCAGTTGCCTGGGTTTCTCCACTTGCAAAGACATGCCAAGGGAATCCCTGACTTGGGGCATGCCTCTGCAAACAGGACAACCCTACAGAAATCCCACTGGGGTGCCCGCCCAGGGCTTTAAGGGCTTGATCCTGCCTGCCTTCAGGTGGATTCCCGGGTCATGTGTATCACATTGCTGTGCTCCAACTTGGGGCATAGCCTGCAAGCACAGAGTGAGGAGCCCTAATTGGAGCTCACCCCTCTGCACTTGGCAATGCACACTTTGGGAATATCCCTGCAGGGGGATTTCTAGGCCAGGCATTTCATGGGTCAGTTCTCCCATGGGGGTTTCCTCCACCACATGGTCTGAGTTGAGACATGGCAATGTGACATGTGAGCCCACATGGGAATCCCCTGCAATGAATTCCTGGGTGTTAAAGCTGTCATGCCCCTGACCAAGGCATAGTGCCAGGGGTAGTTGATTAACCTGGTTAGCTTCCTGAAGTGCCAGAAGTGGCAAAGGCCTGACCCTGAGGGACAATGGCAATATCTCTGTAACCCAGGTGGTATGCAGAAAGAACACCCTCTCCAATTGCAGGGATTCAGTGGGTGTGTGTATACTGAGAAGAGTGTGGCTGTCTAGCTCCAGGCCAGCTCACCTCCTTTCCCTACAGAGTGGAACAGAGATTCAGGACACCCTGTGATAATTAACTATGTACAGGTTTAATGATACAAAATCACATAAAACTTATAACCATAAACTTACACACATATATTCTAATATTATAAAAGCCTAAGTCTGTCTGTCAGTCTGTAACACTTTATTTGCACTCCGATTGGCTGACAAACAGCCAATCAGAGTGTGAACAAGTGTTTGAACAGGAGCTGGTAGCAGTGGAGCACCACCATGATGGTGGGAACACAGGGATGGTGGGGACATGCCCTGCCCTGCTCCCTGGAGATGGGGGCAATGAAGCAAATGGAATGGGTGGGCAAGGCCAGCAGTGCTGGCTTTCTCCCCCTGCCCTGCTCCTTGCAGATGGTGATGATGGAGCGGAGGGAGGGGGGCGAGGCCACTGGAGCTGGCCTTGCCCCCCCTTACTCCTTGCAGGGGATGGTGATGGTGGCATGGGGGGGATTTGGGGCAGGATGCCATGTGGGGTCCAGGCCACTTGCACTGGCCTCGGCCTGCCCCTCTCCCCTTCTGTCGTCACTGACTGCAGGACCTGATGCAGGACGATGCAATGGCAGTGGGGGGAATAGTCGGAATACCATGGTGGCAATGGCGGTGGGCGGGAGAGGGAGTGGGCCTGGGCCTAATGCGGGAGAAGGCCAGGCCTAAGGGTGGGCAGAAGCCAGACTGCCATGGCAGGGGGAGCAGCGGGCCAACCCGGCTCTAGTGGGGGGAAAGGAGGAGCAGGCTTGGGCCAATGCAGGGAGGGGGAGGAGGAGTGGGACCAGGCCTGGGGTGGGGGGAGAAGCCAGCCCACTGCAGTGGGGGGGACGACAGTGGGCCCAGTCCAATGTGGTAGCATCTGAGGGAGGGGAGGAGCAGACCTCCTCCCCCACTCGGTGCCAGTCCTAATCCTCCCCCACCCTCTCCCTCTCCCCTGCATTGGATCTGAGCCTGCTTTTCTCATCCCCCCTACCACTGCTACCGGGTTAGCCCGGGCCCGCTGCTCTCCCCACCACAGCAGCCCGGCTTCTTCACCACATCAGGCCTGGGCCCACTCCTCCCCTTCCCCCCCCCACCACCATGATGGAGGGGAGTGGGCCCAATGTGGGGTGAGGGGAACTGCAAGCTCAGCCTGATGTGGCCCAACACAGCAGTGGCTGGGGAAGGGAAGGAGCAGGCCTCCGCCCCAACATCAGCCGCCAGCCTGCTCCTCCTGTTCCCCACACTGCTGCCAGGTTGGCCAGGGCCCAATGATTCCCCCCACACCATGGCGCCCCAGCTTCTTCCCATCCTTGGGCCCAGGGATGAACCAAACCACAACAGTGGCACACAGAGATGACCCGAGCAGGGTGCAGGGCCTGGGGCAAATCAGCCTGTGTGAGGCCGCACCCCTGGACATGAGAAAGCTGGTGATGGATTTGGTGATGGAGGGGAGAAGTACCAAGCAGCCAGACCCGAAGCCAGTGGCAGCACAGAGTAGCAGCACCACTCCGAGGGGCCCCCTAAAGCATGGGGCCTGGGGCACTCACCCCAATTCACACCCCCATGGATGGCCTGATGACACAGCAGCTGTGCCAAAGAAGAAGTGACAACCCAGGGAAAGATCCCATTACCTTATAGAACATTATTACCCTCTCCCAGGTTGCCCAACTAGGAGGGGCCTGTGACCATGATGCCACTCTTAACAAACAGGGGTGCTAGACTCCCCTGTGTGCCCAGGGGTGAATCATCCCTACTCCTTAATTACTCACAGTGAGGAAGGCCCCTCCTCCCCTGCGGGAATCCCCTTTCCCTGGGTAACTCATGACTGCCAGCATCCTCTCTCACAGGGGTGGTCAACCTTCCAGTTGCTGCTTGTGGCAGGAAGGCCCGAGCTGCCTTGTGCAGCCACTAGGCCCTATCAGCCCTCTCTCAGCCCTGTATGCACCACCCTGTGCACCGGGACCCATGCTGCCTCGTGCAGCCATGATGACTCATCAGCTCCATGGTCCTGTGCACCGATTCATGCACCAAGGGCCTAGCTCCTGCCTCATGCAAGGCTTGGGACCCGCGCTATTTCGTGCAAACATTGGGGTCCCATCAACTCTCCACCAGGCCCATGCACTACTCTGTGTACCATGGAGGCTGGACTTCTGCCTCCTTCAGGGTTGGGGACCTGCGCTGCTTTGTGCAGCCACAGTGTTCCTTCAGCTGTCAGACCTCTGTGCACCAATCTGTGAACCATCACTCCTGCCTTGTGCGGGGTTGGATACCTGCCTCATGCAGCCACCGAGGTGCCATCCACTCCCAGACCCTCCGTGCACTGCTCTATGCACCATTGTCGCAGCTTCCTCCACAGCAGGGCTGGAGGGGCTGGCGGGGCTGGTGATACAGCTGCTTGCTGCTCTTTTCTAGGCAGCGGTGTCTTTTGGGAGCTTCTGGGGCAATTGCTCCATCCCACTGGTCAGCTCTACCAGATCTTCACAAGCCCTCGTCTTCGTCGTCCCTTGCTGACAGCTCCCCGTGTGATCAGCAGATGGCCTATTATTCCTTCTGGAGGCTCTGCCCCATGTTGGGAATGGACCAAAGAGGAAGCTCAAGGAGTTAGTTCCCCTCAGGTCCCCTTTTTCACCTTTCCCCTGGGTCAAGGTGGGTCTGCCTTCTTACTGCCTTCCCCTGATTGGTGAGGAAGGAACACCGTCTCTATCAATGGAACTTGAGTCATTCAGGCTCAAGCTAACAGTCTAAACCCTTCCCCAGTGGCTTTTCATCACTTTGGATAGCATTGGATACAAATGGATACAAAATAACGGGATGGTTTTTGCTCCAGTGGCTATTGTTGCCTAGGCATTTTTTCTCATTTAGTATATGCATATATGATTTCCTCTACTCTCCCTACCTATATCATTTTGCAGTTCAATCTTCCTGTTTTCAGACCATGTCTCTAATTTTTCAAAAACATTTTCAATTGTAAACCTAACCTGCAAAGTTTTAGCAATGCCTGCCAGTTTTTTCTCATCCACAAATTTTTATAAGGGTGTTGTTAAATGTGCAGCTTAATGCTTGCTAAGTGTGGTTAAAATGCAAGCCGATACACATTCAAGTAGTTTAGTATGTGTTACATGCTCTGGTGGCATTGTAGAGTTGTTTTCTTTTGGGTGAGGGTTATCATGTAAAATGCACTAGGTCTCATAAGTTCCTACATTCCAATAAGTTGCAACTGTTGCAAGTAACCATGTGACAAGGCCCTGAGAGTAGCCTTATTGCATCCTCAATGTCATTAATAAATATCTCTACAATAAATATCAAATACAAGAAAACTCAGGATAGAGCCCCCAAGAAATCCCACTTGAAATTCCCTTCTAGTGAGGGGAAGAGAGAGTGGGTAAAGCCATAGTTCTAAATTGATCAAAAGTTTCTTGAAAATTCTTTGAAAACACCGTGTTTTCATTCTCTGCCGAGACACCACCTAGCGACATAGGGCCCTGGGCCACAACTGAGACTGCTAAGAAAAAGCTACCACAATATAAACAGTAAATAAATATAAAAACCATAGAGCCTGGGAATTTATCTCAAGACTTGCAGGCTTGAGGCCTATTTGTACAACTATAAGCCTGAAAGCCCTTAAAGCCCCAGATTGAGCTGGGATTTTCAGGTCTTCTAGGCCTCAAAGGTAGAGCTGAGACAAAACCCTGGTGAGAATCGGACCTTCCAAGACGCTCAAAATCTTAGTTACACCTAAAGACGACCACACTAGAAGTCAAATAAAATAATTAATGGGTATTGTTTTAAAAGTCTCATGATTTTTGAGCCAATCTTTTCAGTTTTGAATGCTGGGGATCTGCCTCTACCCCTATAGTTGGCACCTCTGAAACATTCCTATGTGTCTGTAGAAGACACAATATGTTGTGATCCCAACTCTAAAGAGAGTCATTGGGCCATGTATTAGAGTAAATAATAATTAAATTCATTCAAAATGGTTACGGATTCTATATTTTTAAGTTGACTTACGGAAAAAAAATCGAGTAGGATGAAAATGTCACTGTTTCAATAAGGTCAAAATTAATGCATTGCTAATTAGTGAATCTAGAAACAAAGTGATGAACAAAGTGCTGAGAAAAGGGCATTTGTAGCATACAGAGCTTGAAACAAAAATAGAATATTCTGTTTTTCATACAATCTTCATATTATCTTGTAAGGCGCAGAAAAGAATGGGGTGAGCAGCATTTAAATCCTTAGCTGCAGACTGACTCGGATTCACGTCCCTAAAGTAGTAGTTTCCAGATCATAGTTTGAAAGGTGTTGTATAATGGAACATAACTGAGGTCAGAGCTATCCGGTTTCAGAACAGTGTGATTGACACCAACATTGTAAACTTTCTTTAATTACAAGATTGCAATCTCAGAGAACAAACCTTTATCCCCAGCAAAAGAGAAGTATGATTAGTTAATTCCAGAAGAGAAACTTGGCTTGAATGCAAGGAAGCATGAAGAAGGACTACAAAATTGGTTTAAAAAAACAGGCTGAAATGAGGAAGACCAAGATGTCATGTTGGCAAAATTGAGATGATTAATTATGGAACTTCCTACCCAGTGATAACCAATTAACTCTCTCCTTTTATTACGAAATATGACAGCCAAAATCTCCACCAGTGTGACCGCTTTGAGCTTGATGGACTTACTTCAGCTGAGAATATGGCCTTGAGTACATTAGGCTATAATAATTTACTTATATTGTCTGCCACAATTTAAAAAATAGGTGTAAGTTTTCAATAGGGCCTGAGCACAACCTGCACTTAACGTATGTAAAAAGGTATCACAGAATCATAGACTAACAGAAAATAGAATTGGAAGAGACCTCAAGAGGTCACATCTAGTCCAATCCCCTGCTCAAAGTAGCATCACCCCCAACTAGATCATTCCAGCCAGGGCTTTGTCAAGCCGGGCCTTAAAAATCTCCAAGGATGGAGCTTCCACCACCTCTCTAGGTAACCTGGTCCAGTGTTTTACTACCCTCCTCGTGAGAAAGTTTTTCCTAATATCCAACCTAAACATCCCTTGTTGCAACCTGAGAGCATTGCTCTGTGTTCAGTCATCTCCACCACTAAGAACAATCCAGCCCCATCCTCTTTGAAGCCACACTTCAGGTAGTTAAAGGCTGCTATTAAATCTCCCCTTGGCCTTCTCTTCTGCAAACTAAATAAGCTGAGTTCCCTCAGCTTCTCCTTATAAGTCATGTGTACCAGTCTTCTAGACATTTTCATTGCTCTCCATTGGACTCTCTCCAGCTTGTCCATGTCCTTTCTGTAGGGGCGAGGACACTTACAGCTACTGAAGGAGACTCCTTAACATTCTGACATGCCCACTCTTTTGTATATATCCAAATAAAGATGAAGGTGTTGGATGATCAGGATGCAAAATAAGCCCTGAATATATTGTAGGACAGAATTTTAATTTACAAAATCTATAAAAAAACCGGAAGACTTACAACCCTGAGAATGATAGAATTCATAGTGTCTCTTAGGGCTGTGGAGAAATCCTCCTCTCTCTGCCACTCACTTGGGACAAACTAGGTATTCTCTGTATTTCCTGAGTTTCTTCTTGGTACTGGCTGGTCAGGTGACCTAGGCAGGTATAATTCCTAGGGGAAGGGGAGTGCTGTCTCTTCCTCCGGTGGGCGTTTTGAAAAGCCACAAGCAATGTACCTCCAGGCAGATACAGCCGTGGCAGGGTATAGGGCCCCAGGGCAAATCAGCCTGTGCAGGGCCCAGATGTGGCAGAAGCGGCAGGGTAGATGGCAAGCAGCTGGATGCAAAGCCTGCCCAGCTCCACAGGGCCCCCCAAAGCACGGGGCCTGTGGCAGTCACCCCAATTCATGCCCACCCCCCTCCAGGGACGGCCCTGCTCCCAGGCTCTGTCTTGGATGATTCACTGTAAAAAATGACCTGGAAACAGCCAGAAGTCTAGAAATAACTATAGGCAGTTGCGTTTAATAGGATCTTTGAATCCAGTATCTGCAAAGGCTCAAATTATCTTTGTTTGCTGAAAGTGAATTTCTAACTTCCTTGTACTACCCCCCCATCCCCCGGCACCCTTCCCTGGTCAATAGAGGTATCAAGTTAAAGCATGCCTGGCTGTGGTACTGCGAGAAGGGAGAAGGAAGCCTTTTGCTTCGTTTGATTGGCTTTTAATTTTCCTCTGGTATCTGATGTTATCTTTGGATGTTTCAGACTGAAGGAATCTCCCTGAAATATTATTTTAGGCAAAGCACCCCCAAGGCTTGCAGGGTCTATGTGCCCCAGGCAGTACAGAGCTCTTAGAAAGACCCAGGCCCAGGTGGTGGTGGCAAGTGCCCCAGGCTTGCGGGTATGCTCCTAGAAGGGGGTCAGCCAGACGTAGGCACCCTAGTGGAGACACCCGAAGCGGGGTTATGGTTGGGCAAAGCGGGTGGCTAAGTGCAGTAGCACCCCCTACAGTCCAAACACAAGGGTTAGCTCTAGATATATTTCTGAAGTATACCCAGAGGTTGACAAATATATCTAAGGTCTCAACCAGCTTGAGCACTAACAATGTCTTCTGGCACCAACTAAAAGATTTCTCATGGGTTTGTTATTTAAAGGGATGTCAAAGAACTAGTTGCTAATTTCTTTCATGAGCCTGCCAGGTGTGAGTGAGCATGAAATCCCTGAAACAATCTATCTTTGCATTGATTTAATGGATTAAAATGTACAGAGCTCAAGGTGTTCCTTGTTGGAAAGGAGATTTTTCATGGATATAAGTGCCCTTGAAGGAGAAATTCACCTTTAAACGGGAAGTCAGGAGGAGGCCTCACCAAACAACTAAAGTCCCTCACTGGAGCTTCACAATGGGTTAGCTGATAGAGCATCTGCATAAAGCTATATGCACAATCTCTATATGCTGTGCAAAGCATATTACAGAAGTCAGTACAGATGGCCACAGTCAGCACAAGCTGGCCAGAGATACACATTTATATAGTTCCAGCAACCCCATTACTCTATACAGCTAATTCAGAAGATGTCTAGCTCCTATTCCGCACCATTTCTAAAGCTTAGGCCTGGTCTAAACTGTAAAGTTTTGTCAGAAGAACTATCACACCCCTTATCTGATATGGCTTTGTCTGCAAAACACCTTATGTGGATGCAGCTCTGCTGACTGAAGAGAGTTTTGTCTGCTTAGCTTATGTTGTTTAAGGTGATGATGTAGCTGTGTCAGCAGAAATACTCTGTCTGTCAGCGCACTAGAAATCTTCACTAGGGAGCTCTGCCTACATACCTATGCCAGCAGAGCTGTACTGGCAGACAAAATGGAGTATGACTATGGAGTAGACAAAAGTTTAAGTTGTGCACAAGTCTTGTTGCCTGATCCTCAGTGCAAGACAAAATTTATCTCAAAATGTTTTAAAATGCCTTGGACTGGTTAAAAAAAAAAAGGGCTGTAGAAATCATACCTTAAAACCCTGTATTTCTAAGACAGTATCAGAATTGCTTGAGTTGCACAAATTCTTTCCTTCTGGCATTTCTTGCCTTTTAAACAACTGATTTTACATATAACTATTGTTTAAATACAAGGGGAATCCATATTTTTATTTAAAATCTATGAGGTGTGTAAAGTAAAGGACTGATCATAATATTTCAGTTTTCAGAAGCAGATTTATACACATTTTCTCCCTCAAGCCTTCCAGGAAAGGCAAGGATAGGATTTAATATGTAGCTAGCTATATGTATTGATATCCCTGTTCCTACACTTTATACCATGCGAGTGGTCTCAATGATATTAACTGGACTATGCACATCCTTAAAACTAACTGCATGTGGAAGGGCTTCAGGAATGGAACATAAGACCTATTTTAGTCTTAGGTGTCTGAATACTGGTTAGTGTCTAAATGTCGTTTCTGCATTTTCCATTAGATAGTACTTGGACAGACAATACTGGGGAGAAGACTAGGGGCTAGAACACTGCACTTTCTCTTGCAGGGCTGTGCCCATTTCTCTGAGCTAAAGAGCAAGACTTCCTCTGGCTAACTGTCCTTCTGGTCTATTATACCCTTTCCTTTTGGCAGTCCTACGGGCCAATTTGAATCAGAGGTGTGAAAGATGCTTTCAGCCTGGTTCTTAGGACTCTTTGTTAGAAAGTGGGAGATGTAGGCAAAAGCCCTAGAAAGTAAGTCGTCGTCTTCTTGAATGAATACTCTTACCCGTAATTAATGGGGCTAAAGGGCATTTCTCTTTCTGCAAGCAGTTGCAAGTTTGGATTTTCCTTTATCTAAAGTTTGGGGGACTTATATGGACTTTCCTAAGCAGAACAAATATGGAAGTGTAAGTGGCCAATCCATATGTGGCAGATCTTGTCTAAGCATACTCAGAAAGATAAGCCTAGTAGCATAGGTAGAAGCAGGATCTTAAATCTGTGTGTCACTTGTGTGTGTCAGCCTATAGCTACTTAACCATGGAAGAAGATGGGCTTAAATGTATAGATAGCTATTTGTGTATCTCTAAGTAATTGTAGGTAGCAAGTTATGATGCCATAAATCAGGTTAATTACTATCTTTCTACATTAGTAATCTCACTGATTTCAGTTGGATTATTGGCAAAATGAGGCTCTTCTCAGCAGGTGGCAAACTGAGCCCGTAAGCAGATTTCAAAGAAGTAGGAGGGGAAATTTCTTTAGAAATATACTTCTTTTGATAATCCAAAACAGCCTGATGAGCTGGTATAAATACAGGTGAATGTGATCCATTACTAGAGACATCATAGAGACATTAGTTCCACCTGAGACACAATACATTAGCTGTAAACAAATGTGTCTATTGAAACTTGCCCATTAGTAATAATGAACACATTAGAAGATGTTAAAAAAGTAAACAAAAAGAGTATAGAAAAAGACTTTGTAACCCTTACAAAAAGGAAACAAAAACTAATTAAATAAATAAGAGAGTTATTTGAAAGCTAAATTCAGCATCTACATAGAATCAAGGGTGCAAACAGATGTCACCCTTGTGTCACCATATAAATGTCAACTGTCATGCTTCAAGGGCCCCCAAATGTTGTCACAGCCAAAGGTAGTCACAGTTTATGACACCATACATAGAGGCCAACTATTTGTTTATTGCATGCTATGGGAGATCCCCTGCGGGCAATTCCCACAGCATGAATATCATGCTGCCAAGTCCTCCCCCCCTCCCCCCAGTGCAGGGCATATGACTGAAAGCTAGGGAGCCCTCGGTGGGGTCCCCTGCTTGCACTTCCTAGCAAGCAGTGCAGCCTGGGCTAATTGTCTAGAGTGCCTCACCTGCCTTGGGTCTCTGCCTGACAAACTCTGCCCCAGATAGTTAACCGGCTGGCTTCTTGTCTGCTGGAAGCTCCGTGTTCTCATTTATTCCTACCATCCTCCAGCCAACAAGTCTGGCCCAGTCTGCTGCAGCAAGTCTCCTGGTTCCTGAACTCTCTGGCTTTCCTAACTCCTGACTGGTTTTGGCTTGTCTCTGGATTTTGGCCATGGATCCGTTTGCTGACTCCCCACTCTGGTTTGGCGCAGTTCTTGGACTTCACCCTGTGGATTGTCCCTCAGATACTAACCCTGGCCTGTGTTATGGACTCTGCCCCTGGATTTCCCTCCACATCTGGTAATTTGGCTCCTGAATTCTAACCCAGCCCCTGACCCCCAGCCATCCCTCAGTGGCTTAATCGATAGGCCAGACTACCTATGCCCCAGTCCCTTATACATACACTGTAAGTTAGGTCACAGCACCCAAGGGTCGGTCCTGCAGGAGTGAGCCCCTGAAGCCCTTGGAGTGGCAGAAGCGTGACCCTGCAGGATATGCATCCCAGTAGCATCATAGATGACACTGAACCAGATTAGCTGTGCTAGGACACATCCTGATACAACTGATCCCAGTCCAAAGATGATGTGTATTTAGAGCCTAAAGGCAGCAAGGCTGCTCCAACGTGCTGTAATTACAGTGTGTTGGAGCAGGCTTAATTAATCAAGTCTGTTGGAGACTAGTAATTACCGCGCTCCAGCAGACTCCAGTGTCTCATGTATCAGTGTCCCCATGCTTAAAAAGGGTGGAGGGGGTGCTCTCACAGAAAGCTCATAGAACAAGCTTTAGTTAAAGCGACACTGTTGCCATTCTTAAGAGTGGGGTGACTCTGATACATGAGATGCTCTGGGTATTTAATTGGAGCTGCTCTAATTAAAGCAGCACCCCCACACCCTGCATTCCCAGACCATGTGTGTAAGCTCCCACAAACTCAGAAATTAAGTCGACCTCGGGCCTTAGAAGCTATAACAATGATGCCCGACTGCTCCCCCTGCCAAATTTCCAGACCTGTGGGAAGCCCCATGGGCCACATGACATAGCTCTGTGGGCTGGATCTGTCCTGAAGGCTAGAGGTTAAGCACTACTGATCTATAATATTGAAGATTAAAGCAAGCTATTCCTGAAGTTCTTATGTAGATCTTTAGCCTTCTGGAAAGACCAGAATGGAGAGATGAATGATACCAATAGCAGCTGAAGCTATAAGCCTCTCACTTTGTACCTACTGAAAATTATGGCCATGATTTTATATGCATCAAACAACAAATACCAAGAATAGTCTGATTTTATCTGAGCCTCTAAGGGTCTCTACTTTGTATTCAACCAGTGTGAGAAAGGAGGCCACGGTTAAAAATTTGGCACAAAGGCCTTACCAATTAGCCACGCATATCTCATGAAATAATGCAACATGTTAAGGACTTAGGTGGTGGAGAACCTTGAAGAAAATGGAGGTGGCCTGCTTTTAAATGTATATATGCCATTATTTCCTGGAAGTGTAAATGAATGAAAGTTAGCACAAATATACCTTCTTACAAACAACACGCCCCTGAATATAATATGCACCTTGTTTTTGAAAGGCAGAATAAATATTTTTCCCCCCAAGAGTTATGGCTGCATAGAGCATGGGAAGAGCTTAGTCTTTGCCTGAGTCCCTTTCCCTTTCCTGCTTAACTAAAGCTCAAACCCTAGATGCTGCTAAAGACTGGTCTCCATGGGCAGACCTATGATTTTGAAAAGAGCTAAGAAGTACCCTAGGCTGTGAAATAGAAGGAGAAAAACAAGATCCAGCTACCAGACAGCAAAACTTCCCTAAGAAAAATTAGCTTGATTAGTGAAACATCAAGACCATGATAAAGAAATAGATATTAACACTGACTCCCTCAGCTGCCTGAATAGTAATGCAACAGCTGCTGCACTGTGGAACAAGAATCAAAGTATAATGCTTCTATTTTGGACAGAAACTTAGCTTCCCTGCTTACTACACATACCCCAGTCTGGAGGGAAGCAGATTTGTGGTGGGGAAGGAGCAGCTTGTATTCAAGAAAATAGGGTAATGCACATTTTTATGAGCTTGATTTAGGTGAGAAAAGATACGTGTTCAGATGGCTGCATCATCCTAATTTTTGTTCCACATATTAAAACCAGCAAGCTCAATGCCTTGCATAACACTATTACCAAAAGGAGTACACTTTTTCTTTGGCCGCGTCCAAGTGGAGCTTACCAAATTGGTGCAATATGTGCTTTGCCATTCTGCAATGTGAAAACAGACCAAACCTGCTACATTTAAATACTAAAGGAAAATTAAAAGATAACAGCATCCAGTTCATGAACTTGTAGGCTGACTTTGCTTAGCTCAAAATATATTAACATGGCTGAATTATGAGCCCCACAGATGGAATATGGCCTACAATGACATTCCTTTAAATAGACTTAGGCCGCCTGCTTGCATGTGCCACATAACATAGATTGCTTAAGCTCTCCAAGTACTTAAACACTGACATTAGGTGAAATTGGGTTTAGTTTGACAATCAGGTGGCTCAGCATTGCTTGCTTTCCAATTATATACATTGATTAGGCTTTGAACATAACAAGCTTTTGCCTGATGGGGCATGACAATGAAAATAATAAATTAAGGGCTCACAAGGGGTACAGGTGGCACTTAGGAGAAATTTCTCTGAAGGACAAATCTCAAACAGGTTGTTTAAATAAGTAATATACTATAGACACTGTACCTACAAAAGGCAGGCCTGGACATAATTCCTGGTTGCATATTAGTAATGTAAATGTTGTTTATACTCTACATGCTACTTAAACACCTAATCTTCACTCCTGCAAAAACAATCAGGGTAGTAAACAGTACCAAATGTATCTTGGGTTAATATGTATGAGGAGGAAATTAAACTACAATGCAGCATACATTACAATAAAAACTGGCGAAGTGTGTAATTACTGTTACTATGCTGTACGTTATGGTATATATCGCTCAGAGTAGCTGCAGTGATAATCATCTTAGTGTCACTTTTTAATTATAATCGTTTTATTGTTATTATAATTGTCTTTAAGCTCTTACTCAATTTAAAGCCTTGGTACAGCAACACACCTAGGCATGCGCTTAATTTTAAGCAGGTGGGTAGTCTTATTGAAATCAAAAGAATAGCCAATTAATTAAAAATCCATCATTTGAAGTTAGTGGGGCTACTCATATGGGTAAGCATGTGCACAAATGCAGTAACAGACCAGGAGCTGGATTCCTATTAACTAAAACAGACATATTGATTGTTATTCATTATGGTTTATTTAATATCCATTATGGTAGTCATAAAGAGTTACCAAAAGCTCTGACCCCAACATCCATTGACTTTCTGAAGCAGGATATGCATTTGGGAAGACGACTGCTGCTGGATTTGGGAGCCATAGGAACCCCATCTAAAGTTCATTAACAGTGGTAGGCATTGATTAGGATATCATCCTCCTGACAATTTCTGTTCAAAAGTAAGCAATGACTGCTACCTTTCTCTGTACGCTCAAACTCTCTGAAGCTCCAAGATTCTTCAGATAGCATCAAGGGGCTTTTCCCATGTCCAGGGACTGCAAGGGAACCAGCAAAAGGGCTGGATCCACAAAAGTATTTAGGTGCTTATGTCAAAATTAAGGACGTTGAAACCGCCACTGACTCACCATCTCAAAACACTCAAGAACCCCAGGTGCCTAAATTTTAGCCAGTGATGTCCCCAGGTTATTCTTTTGACAAGCCTTAAGTCATAAGGTGCTATGTACCAAATCTATACCGAAGCCCAGATGACATTCACAAAGTAGGTTTTTCTCCGCCTGTCTAACCTGTAGGGTCCTATGCGGCAGGTGTGCTCTGAGAACTTCTACTGGATTTGAGCCTGCACCAGTGGTGGTGGTCCCACTGATATTTTAGTGGTTAGCACACTCACCTGGGATATGAAAGACTCATCTCCCAGAGGAGTACCAAACTGTTACTATGCTAGTGTGTATTAAAGAGGTATATGTTCAGTTTCTCCTGGTGAGCCTGTTTCAAACATTATGGAATAATTAAATATATTTATAGCAGCAGGGAATTAAACCCATGTGTCCCCTCCCCTGGGTGAATGCCTCCATCACTAGCCTGTAGAGCATGGGTGTCAAACTTGCCCCACCCTGCAAGCCGAGTTCTGACTGCAGGCATCCTTGTGGACTGGATATGGATGTGGTAGTAGGGCAATGGCTGCCTTAACCCCTATGGCAGCTGCTACCTGCTCTCCACCACCAATGTGTCCTCAACAGGTCTCCATTTCCAAGAATTCAGCAGTGGGCTCCACGCCTTTATTTCCAACCCATCTGAGAGGCCTGTGAGTCAGATGGTATGATTCCACAGGTCAAATCCAGCC
Source organism: Crocodylus porosus (assembly GCF_001723895.1). NCBI lineage: Eukaryota > Metazoa > Chordata > Crocodylia > Crocodylidae > Crocodylus > Crocodylus porosus. The sequence goes on along the minus strand of NW_017728918.1, from coordinate 13,827,588 downwards.
TCCTGGCCTTATGCTTGATGCCCTTGCTACAGAGCACTGTTTACTCTGCCTCTCCATTGCAATGAATATTCAATTCTTCCATGAAAAGTGGAACAGCATCGACAACAAACAGGTTTGGTTGCCCAGGACCCCAAAATACCTGGGATATCCAGTGATTAGGGGAGTTAGGAGTAGGTGATGTTAGACAAATCCTTTCAAACATAGCAGAGAACTGGAACCAGGTCTTCCATGCCTAGGTTAGTGTTCTTACCAGTGAGCAGCTACATTAAAAGGGGACATATTATGTACTATCCAATCATTTTTCTAGTCACCTCATGAAGCTAAACCACATGCCTTCGAACTTTACAGTCATTGGATAAAATCAATTGAAAGGCAGCACCTTGGGATAGTTTATGCCCATTGGGACAGATGGAAAAGGAATCCCACACTTCTGGAGAAGCAGCCATCTTATTGAGCTGAGCTGCCCACCCTCTTCCCCCAGTATATCTCCCTCTCCCGGCTACTTGAGGATCCAGTTCCCAAAGAAGCACTAGAGATGGGTTTGCATAATTCCTAAATTGTAAGGTGATAGAGCACTGTGCTAGGATGCCAACCTGTTGCAGGTTCAAGCCCCTTTCCTGCAGAGGGACAAGTACCTTGGTCTCTGCTTCATGGGCTGATACGTAAGCCAAAACCATGGTACAGCTGTCACATCCTCTGGCAGCTAGCACCTGTTAGTTATAGGTTTTTGGAGGGCAGAATTATTCTGACTTCTGCACACCCAGCGTATGTGCTCGTGCAGTCATGTCCCTGCTTGGTCAGTGTGTGACCTTCTGGGTGTACTCAGCAGTTGGTGTGGTCACTCATGCACCCAAACTACATGGGTAATAGAATCACAAACCAAGAAAATCACTTAACAATGTGGAAAACTTCAACTTAGAGGCATAAAGTAAAATGGAAATCTGTTCTTAAACCTTAGGTATTGCCTTATTCATCTTTGCAATACCTCAGTCCCTTTGAGAATCTAGCCCACTAGTGGATCTAGCTTCCACTGTCCAGGCACTTGGAAAGCACTTGGAGAGATTTCCAACCCCATTTTTGCCCCCACCACAAAGCAAAAGATATTATGTCTATGTTATTACAAAGGGAGCCACGTACATTTCCAAAGTTAAAGTAGACAGTATTGACTTTTTAGATATGCAACATTGTGGTACATTGTGGGTTTTCTTGCCATTAGAATGACAGTAGGTGAGAATAATGTGAAACAAACTAAATTTTTGATAAACTGTAAGTAAGCATGGTATAATGTGGTCCACATGCAAATATTTTATTATAATTAGCGAGACCTATACCCTAGTACGGTAATGACTCCAAAACTACTGCTGCAAGGAGAATCTGCACACTGCTGTCAGTAATTTACTCTAGGAGCCTGCAGGGCTGACAATACTGCAGATGTGAAGTCCCAGGACAAATTAGGATCAGATTCAAATTTCATTTATCTTTCTACTATCTCCTTCGTTTCTGTCTTTTCCAATGGTTATCACTCTTCTGCTATCCTGTCACTATTCTTATCCTACAGCCAAAAGTTTGGCTTCCAACAGTGTTGATGGAAAAGAACCAAGTTCAGACCTAGACGGGAACTTCAGTGTTATACAAACATTGTGACAAATTCTGTGTCACTGTTAATGGGCAGATAGGAGATATTAGTTACTGAACTAAATAATACTGAACTAAAATAATACTCATGATGCTACAGTTTCAATGCCACCTCAACCACGGCCCTCACCATGGACAATTTGAAAGGATGATATATAGACAATGGATTCATTTCACTAGGGGCACTATTATAATGACATTACAGTCTTCCCAACACTATATTATGCTAACTTACCATCTGCATGCAATTAAACTAAAGTTATGTGTTATTGTTTAACTGTGCTTTCTTTCTGATGCTACTGTAATCGTAAAAAACAGGGGCTGACCTCATTCCAGCATTTGTTCTTCCAAATACAGTAAAGAAGTAAAGAGATATAGGAGAAGAGAGGGAAAAAAGATGAGTAGAAAAACAATGGTTTCTCACATTTTCTCAATAAAAAAATTTAGTCCAGAACTGAGCTGAGTGCTGAAGTCGATTCTAGTGTAATCTGAATTAGATATGATGAAACTTTTGGATGAAATAGCTGCCTTTCTGAATTCTGGTAGGGTTTTGATTTCATTTATTATTATACCTTGCCTTATTGAAACAAGTAAGACTCCTCAATGTGTCATTTCCTGCCTTTTCCTCCCCTGCAGGGTGTTTCTCGTTGTTTGCTTATTATTAGGCACTTTGTGGTTATGTTATATGGGAGATGTCAAATGTTCTTGTGGACATTTTTTTTGGACAAAGGTTTGGTGTGTGGATTCCTGAGATTACAGGGTACTGGATTTGACAGTCTGGGATGTCCTTTCCAGTGTCATGTTCCTCAGTAAAGATTGTCTTCATATGTTCCATTGTGACGCGCACTATGCTTCTTTACATGGAAAGTGAAGAGATTATACCTACCTGCATTTTTAGTCTGTATGTGAGTAAGTGTATCCTCTTCTCCCACCGTTATCAGAACAGATTAGAGAAGGCTAGAAAACAGAGAAAGCCTTGGATCCATCCCCACTGTTCATTGACTATTCAGGATTGGTATAATAAGAGTCCTCCCACATGAGTGTGTGTTGAAGAGGCTAATTTAATATCCAGCCACATTTGACTCCTTACCACAACTGATGAAGTCCCCAGTAACAAATTGACTGGCTGGGAGCAGGCGTTATAATATTACAATATAATATATGGCAAAGCAAAATATTACTCTCCCAGAGCAAGGGAGGGAACTGCTTCAGAGCAGTGTCTCTAAGTAAAACTGCCTCCTGACATTTTGCTTGATGTGGGCTAGCTTACATATTGCTTTTCTCAGGGGGGTGCCAAAAGCCAGAAGCTAGCCCACACAATACGAGAATATTATATTTGTTGTTATTTGTGCCCCCCCACCTTTTTCCTCTCATTCCCCATCACCATTATTTTGCTTTCTGATTACTTTTCTTTCATATAAATAGAACTATTAGGATTAATTACCTTTCTCATTTCTTTTTGTTAGAATGTGTATATTGCTAAACACAAATAACTAGGTAATAGCTGTATACCTGCTGACCTTGTCTAGTAAGTACCAAGTATATACTACATAACCACAAGGTAGAACACATTTGTTTTTATAGATGTAATGATATTGGGCACAATGTCTATATCAAAACTTGCCCTGTAGAGAACAAAAGCTGGAAACATCAATCACATTCTTTATAAATGTACAGCACAGCTCAGGAAGAGGAGGTGGATTATATAAACAGCGTAGGCAGCTACAGTATTTTATTTTCACAGTCACAGAGATATTTACTGTATGAATAATATATGATATTCGCAGAATGAAAGCAGAAACATCAAAAATTAGACTGACCAGCAAACTAGGTCTGCGTTATTAAGGAAATTATCTGATGATTTATCTCTAAATGGATACATATCCACACACATCCTCAGATCTGATAATAATGATAATGATTTTTGTAATGCCCCAAGGATGGGTCAACAGTCTTTTGTAAGAGGAAAAAAGAAATGAATTTTCTCTCTAAAAGAGACCAGGGAACAGAGAGTGTTGTGAAGGTTAAATGGCATATAGCTACAAGAAAGGAGCTACATTCTTATGATGCACCAAGCAGTGTAGGAAATAGAGTAGTTCACCTAAGGAGAGAATGAGTCTATTATACAGTGTCATTTAAAAATGTGAGTGGCAGTTCATTCCATAAGGACAAGGAACTGAAAGTTCACAGGAATAATAAGTGAATAAAAATCTGTTAGCTTTTGAGAAAAACAAAATGTCACCCTCCGTTAAGGATTCTCAAACACCTGGTGAATCAAAGAGGGAAAAGATTGTTTCAAGAAATACTCTGAGAGAAGCTAGAGGCCAGCCCTCCAGATGCAGGGTACTGAAGTCAGAGAGCACTGCAGTTAATTATCACCCTGAGAATAGCAACATTTTCATCTCATGGACAGATGTGGAAAGATCTATGCTTAGTTCAGAGGTGGATTTCTCACCCACAGAAATTGGGGGCTAGAGCCTCATCTCTTACAAATCAACAGAACTCCATCAGTTTCGGGCGACATCATCTAGGGATCTTGGGAGTCTATTTTACTGGATATAATGGTGGCTGCTCACCTTAGATTTAATTCACAAAAGTCTGACTTGTCAAAGGGACTTTAATGTCATGCCATCTAACATTTAAAGAACCTGCCACATGGTGGAATCCTCCACCCCCAGGTAGACACAGAGCCGCCACTTCCACCTTCCCCCGCTCCAGTACAATGCATGGGGAAAGGTAGGTACCTAACAATGTAGACAGATGAAATGTCCTTTAGCTAGTGTAACAGTCATAGAAAGATGATGCTCAGCTCTAAAACAATGTTAAGCCTTCCCAGTCCATGGGGAAACTACACCAGCATGAATTAGAGCTAAACTGGTATCTGTGTAAGGCTTAGTCCAGTGGTGGGCAAAATACAGTTAGTGGACTGGATCCAGCCCATGGAGGGATTTTGTCCAGCCCACAGTGAGTCCCTTGGTCCTTCCTGGCACAGTCCCAATTAGAGAAAAATCATTAGGTGCAGTGTGGCTGATGGCATGCCCCACCTCCCCCAGGCATGCAGCATGGCTGGGGCAGCTTGGCAGCCCAGCTCCATTTCCTGGTGCTGGTGGGTCCTTCTGGCTGCTGTTGCTGCTGAACCAGCCCTGCTGCCTGGGCACCTGGGCCCATCTGTCCTGCACCGACCACAGGAGGAGGGATTTACATGTGCAGGTCACTCATCCGGGCAGCTTTTACCTCAAGGAGGGACTGGAGCTGCTGCTTGATTTCATGCCACTGCCTGGCTTTGGCAGCGGCCACCTGGGCGTGGAGGCAGCAGCCAGGCAGAAGCTGCTGCTGGGTGCTGGGAAAAAGCAGGACCTGGGCACAGCCACCTCCCCTTTGCCACAGCCACAGTCACAGTGTGATGGGTCCTGGCAGTGGCAAGGGGGAAGTGGCCATGCCTTGCACCAGCACCCAGCAGCAGCTTCTACTCAGTCACCACCACTGTCGCTGTCTGAATGCCCAGACCACCCACCAATGCCAAAGCTGGGCAGTGGCACTAAGTGAGGCAGCAGGTCCAGCCACTCCTCTCAGGGTAGAAGGGTGTCTTGGAGGCAGTGGTGGTGACCCTAGCTGAGTTGCCCCTGCTGCAGCTGTCACCTGCTGCTGACCTGGAGCAGCTACTGTAGGTGCTCTAAAGTGCCAGCCTCATGCCCACTCCAGCTGTCCGCCTGCCCACAGCCCCAGCCCACATAGGGAGTTTTGGTGAGTTGTTGTGGGAAGCGGGGTGCTGACCTAGCCCATCACAGCTCCACAAAACTCCTTCTGTGGCCCATGGCCCCAAAAAATTGCCCACCCAATTGCTCCATTCACTTAGGCAATTGATTGACCACACACAAAACTATGGTGCTCTGAGGAGCATCTGAGTACTCTGTTCAAACCCTGACCTTGACTATTTTTGTCATGTCCCCAGTTCTTCCAAAGTGTTCTCTTCCATTATTTTACCATGCCCCCAGAATTTGTGAGATTGCCACAGGGATACTTCCTCTATCCTACAATGGCCCTACAACATTTACCTTACATAGCGCTCCCTAAAAGCAACCCATCCCTTCTACATGCTGTAAAGCATCTGGTACCTGCATCCTTCCCCTTCCTTTAGCCCTTACACTACAGATTAAAAACAGTTCTGTGTGAATGGCCTTCCACTGCCCACTCAGTTCACTAATGGCCCCTCTGCCATTACTTCTAATGGTACCACCATACCTTCCTCCTCTAAACTAGCCCACTTGTCTAGCAACACTAGTCCCCCACAACCTCCCATTATTTTCACGTCCAAGCAGAATGCTCTAATTAGGAGGCCATGGGCTAAATAAGGCCAAAAACATCTTCAGCCTGCCTTCCATTAAACCTATTCCATTGCAGAACCAAGAGGGGATGATGTATAGGAGCAGAAAGACAGCAAACCAAAAGGAGACTTTCTCTGTGACTGAGTGCGATGACTACTACCCTGAGGTCTGGCCCTTGCTCCTACCTCCAATAGTATTTTTGCATTAAAGAGTTATTGGATGATTTCAAACTCCCCGTGGATGAGGAGAGGCTCCCAGATAACATTGGTTAGGGCTCTCCTTTCAGATAAGGAAGACCAAGTTAGATCAGGCCTCTCTGTTCCTAGGAAATGGTGCTAACCACTGGACTACTGAGCATAACAGAATAATGACAGCTCTCGAAACAATCTCATCTCCGGTGTTTTTTTGTAAGCCTTGATCCAAGAGGCATGCTCTGAGATTGTTTAGTACATCAGGAGAGATCTCTGGATTGAGAATTCTCTTGGACTTCAGTTAAGGGGCTGAACAGGCTGGGAGTTTTGTATTTATGAATATTCCCAAAAGCAAAAACTCATTGGATTAGGCAGTAGTCAAGCAATAGTTTTGAAAATGTCAAGGCACCAAATTGAGTAACATGGAGCCAGATTTAGGAGTTAGATGCCTAAAAGCCTTGAGATCTTGGCTTAGGTGCTTGTCAGCCAGATCTAGGGCCTGCCTTTTTGCACAGGACATTTAGCACATCTTTTATTTAGGTTGTAGTCATATTTATTTAATATGGTGCTGTATCAAAAGTTAGAATGTGTTCTGAGCAGTCACATGGTAGTTACGCAACTCTAAGTGTAACATGCAACATGACGTGAGCCTGCACAGAGCCTGTCTGAGACCCCGGTGTGGTGCAGGGGCTGGGATTAACAGTCAGCTGAATATCAGCCACAGCATTGTCCTGGAGCTAGTTCAAAGACTGGAGTGCAGGGGCTGGGACTGACAACCAACAAGCTGTGCTGATATTAACTCTGGAGTGGTCAAATGATAACTGGGCACATATTGCTTAATACAATCTGAAGTTCCCCCTCCCCTGGAAAGCTCTAGCTTTCATATGATCACATTTAGTATATGCTTTACTGTAGGAATCCAGGGATGCTCATGTTTTAAGCATAGTTAGCATGTGCTAAGTGTAGTGTGTGACAAGGCCCCTTATTGCTTCTGTCTAAACAGTTTCAAGTCCTAAATTCCAAAAAGCAATCCAGGTTGGCCCTGCTCGGCAAGCCACAACATGCATTTGAAGCCTTTACTTTGCACTGCATGGGTATTTACACTTCAGCTTTTGAGCAGCAATCCAGGGCTGGTGCCTCGGTACTTGCCTTTCTTTGTGGATATCAAGCTCCACTGAGAATAAAATTGTTACTGGGCAGTATTTCATGCACGGAGCTCTGTGCAGTAATGAGGGGCTCCATTTTGACTGTAGGAACTTGGATCTTTATTTGAACTGCCACGTACTCAGCGCTGCTGCCTGCTACCATGAGATGCAGCATGTGCTCAGAGCTACTGTGAAATTCCCCAAGCACAGGGAGCTTCCTTGAGTCACCCTCCAAATCATCCCCACTATAACACTTGTTTCTATCTGCAGAGAACCTGCAAGCTGTTAAAGGTACATGCCCAGGTCTCCAAACAGTCCTCTGTAAAAGGGTTGCTAATGGTACTCACATGGTGAAAGCAGGATGAGAATAATCAGTGCTAGTAGTTAATGATCTGTCAGCAGTCAGGGCAGCATGCAGGCTCTGGCCCCAGCTACCCTGATTACTAGAGTGGCCCTGGCTACCAGTGGCCTAATTATCCCCAGCTGGCCCAGTTTCCCAGCATGGATGTGTCTTCCTGGATATAAGCAGCTGACCTCACAGTATTCCTGAGGCTATTTAATAGCACAGGTGCCTGCTATCTCCAACTCCTCCTCCTCCTCTCCCTCCCCAGGATAGCTCCTATGTACCTAGCCATGTTTCAGTCCAGGTCTGTTTACTTATCACTGCCTTCTTGCCCATGATTTGGGTCCTGACTTCATGTTTCCTATCGGCTCCTAATTCCTGGTTCCCACCCACCTGCTCCTAGTTCATGGCTCATGACCCCAGTCTGGATTCCAGTTTGACTCGAAATTGGATCCTTGCTTCCTGACCTTGCCTGCTCCTGACTCTCTATCTCATAATCCCCTGGTGTCAAGACCACTAGAGCTCACAGACATATATTAAAAGAAAACATGCCTAACTTATTTTTGCGTCTTGCGAACAGAAAAGCCCCAAAAGCAGACATTAAGGAGGAAATGTTTCAATACTGGACATCAGCTTAACAGCACCATTAATTTGAAATATCACTTAATATGATGGTGGGTTGGCAACTTCTGGATGCAAGCCAACAGTATGCCAAAACCAAGAACCGCAGGGCACAAAACTTCTGAGACACTCATGTCCTAGAGCCAATGATCTGTGCACAATACCCCAGAGCAAATAATAATTTGTCATTATTCCTTAGCCTTCTTAGGATAAAGGATAAGCAATAACCAACCAAAGAAAATCAAAAATAGAAATGAAAAAATAATGTTTTTACTTAAATACTTCTCTTCTTTTTACTGTGCCATGCCATGCCATGCCAAGCCATACCTATGCAACCCACTCCTTCAGAAGTACAGAATGGGTTACATTTTCCAAACATTACCTCTATCCGTGTATGCAGTGGCCTGCCTGCACTTTGAGCACCACTTAAGGCACTTTACCTGCCTAGCTCAGTTTCCTCTCCTGAAAAATGGGAACGGCAGCAATAATAAGGGCACACTTCACTTACAAATGCTCCTGCTCTATGAGTTTTAAGTAGCATTATTATTGCATATCATTTATCAGATTCCATCCCTCTCTTTGACACCAGTGGACATGTCTTCAACTTCAATAGTTTAATATATTTCCGAGGTACCAGGCTTTCCCATTCTTTTCCCATTCTATAGTTGTGAAGCTGCCACTCTGCAGTCCTGATAAAATTGTACTGGAAAAGCAAAAACATAGTTTGAGCTCTAGACACGTTTGGTTTTTTTTACTTTTTATTTTTCCCCCCAGCAAGCGCAGTCTGCTTGTCAGTTTATACTTTAAAGACACATTCCAGGCAAAGATCTTGGATTCAGTAACTGAAAGGTGAGCTATGAGAAACTTTTCAGATTCTAGTCAATGGCCATGTCTACATGAGACGCCGACTAAACAGTAGTCACTGTACAGTCATTTAGTACTTGCATACACAAGTACTAAATGACTGCACAGTAACTGGAGTTACTGTGCAGTAGCATTGCCAAGCGGCCTGTAGGTGACACTTTTAGTTAATGGCAGGAGCTCGTTACTACTGAGTAGTAGCAATGCATCATGCTTTGTGCCACGCAACCCTACTGCGCAGTACTAATGAACTATTGTGCAGTCAGCATCTTGTGTAGACATGGCTGATAGCTAATAGCCTTAAACTAGGTGGAATTTAGGCACCTAACTCACAAATAGCAATACTAATTCAGGACAGTCCATAGCTGCAGAGCCATGTAGGTACTTCCATTTTGGCCTGAAAGATCTCTGCCTAAAGAACCCGTCTGGATTTTTTCTTAAGTTGCTTCTATTCAACCCCCTTGAAAAACAGCATACATATGGAGCTCAAGCCTCGCTGAATTGTGATCCAGGAGGTAGGTGAACAATGTGGACAAAGCCCTGCCTGCCAAAACAATGGAAAGATGATGCTTTCAGAAATGGTAAGTTATGCAAAACACTCTCTTCAAAGGCTTTCCCATAACTATAATCAAAGACTGCATCTTATTTGTCTGCAATGTGTCTTCTGTTGTTTATCAGTTAGTCATTAATGTTAAGCATGTCAATGCATTGTCACTTTGCATTTGAGAGAGAAGAACAGATAAAAAGCATGGTTTTGATAGAATAAAAGAGCAGCTCACAACAAATAATTCCACTTTTGCACTACCTAAAGTAAATGTAGCAAACCTCAGGTGTAGAGTTAAGAGTCCTGATCCAGAGTGCACTGAGACCACTGGATGTCTTTCCAATGACTTCACTGGGCATTGGATCAGAGTGCCCAGGTGAAAATGAGAGAAAAGAAATTATGCAGAATTAGAAAGGCACAGCTTATGTACAGCCTGGGTATAAATGATGGATGAAGAGATATTGACCCCTAAACAACAAGGATTACAATTTGTCATGTGTTAAGTACACCTGAACTTCTTTAATACTTTGCCTCAAAGAAAAAGCAGCAGACCTGAGCAGGGGCCATTGATTATTCTTATTATTAGTCCCTTGTTCTCTACTTTAATAGTGATTTTTTTCCCTAGTTGACTGCAAATACATAGATTTGTTCTATGGTAAAATAATAGACCTAACTGGAAAGTTTAAATGAAAACAACATTTTTGATGGAGGATGTTGAATGTACTCTTGATTTTCTATTTACAAGATCTACATGACAATAATTGCAATGCTATGGTGAGTGAACACACAGAAAAGATTAGACTGACTAAGAAGATGAGTTATATAGATAAAGTTTAGATTGTAGTAACCTAAGTGGCCTGATTTTAACAGGTAGCAAATTCCTATAGCTATGGCTGAAGCTTGTAGTTGCTGCAGGTGCCTTGTATTTCTGCATATCAGACCACTTTTATTTAGTTGTCTAATGTTTAGGTACCAAGGAAGTAGTCAAAAATGATTTATCATCTGGTGCCTGTCTTAAGATAGCTTGAAGAATCTGGATTTTAGATGTCAGGTGCACAACATGTCATGAAAGTCAGGTCCCTCCCACGAGTGCCCCAGGTACCCTTTGAATCATTAAATGTTTTGCAATGATATTAATAGTAGCAGCAGAAGGACCTGAACATATTGGTTTATAATATCTTTCATGCCCCAAAGTGCTCAGGGCTTCTGCTTTTACATCTCTTCTGAAAAATGCAGCTGCGGCAGCAGAGGCAAATATACAGCAGATACACACCTTTAAAAGCAGCAAAATATGACAGCAGCCATGGCAATTTAAAGTGGAAGTGACAGCTGCTTTGTGTAATGCCAATTATCTTTTTTTCTGCTTGAGAGTTGTAAAATGTTCACCAGAGCATAAGGGGTAGTGCTTGAATCCTGCACTACAATAGACTGGTGAAAGGTATGTGATGAGAAATAATGTGTCACTGTTCCTATCTGTTTTCATTTGAAATATGTGTGTATGACCAGCAACTCTAACTTCCAAGTCACAGCCTGCGGCCAGTTTTTGTGGTCACATCTAGCTTTGGGAAAAACAGCGTATGATGTTTCTATCAGCCTCTGGTAAACAAAGCAGTAATCTAGGTTTGGTGATGTGAAACCTTTAACCTGTCCAAACCTTCTGCGGTCCTGTAACCTCTGGACCCAATCATGCCCTTTGTTTTTAAGCAGAGCTTCTCAACAAATGCAATGAGAAGTTGTTGTTTAAAATGTCAAAATATGATTCTTTTTCTTGCATAGGTGTCAATGAAGGCTACATTTTCAAAGCACCACCCGTGATGTTATTTTAGTTCTGCGCCATAGCCTACCACCTCTGTCATCAATAAGAGTCAGTGATAAAAGTAAATCCCTGCTCACCATTGAAAATGTAGCCCCGATTGCTTTCATAGCCAGTCCTCTCCTTTGCAACTCCCGTTCCGCCTCTGGTAAGGAAGCAAATTGTTGCATTTTTTCTTCATTTAATAAAAAGTTACAGAGCAGTTCAAAAGTGTCATTTTAATATATCCACCCACTCCCTGATCAGTTCGGCTGTTATGAAAAAAGAGAGAAGTGTTGTGCATTCTTAAATAGGCACTGGTGAGCAGATGGACTCTAGCTGAAACATTCTGGGTGAGAGAAATCCAAAGTGTTTTATTTCCATGTCTGCTGTGCTGGCAATGGGGATCTGATTCTGTTCACATTTGCAAATTCCAAGAGGTGTGGAGTGGGAGAAGGGAGATCGCAGCATTTTCAGTGAAGTTTTACTAAACACAGTGAAAAAAGCCCACAATGCACTGCAAAAATACAGAACCTATAGAAGACCAAGAGGAAGGAACAAAAAAACCATAAAGAGAAACACACTTTCCAATTACAAATCTGGGTTCACGTGCTAGCTGGTTTGCAATCACTTTCATATGGTCCCAACTTCCCAAGATCCACGTGTTACTGTAACCGAATGTATCTGAGGTTCAAGTTAGGACTTGGGTTCTCTTTTTTAAGCAGATCAGTCTCCTTTGCTTTTCTCAAGAGGTTTTTCAGGAGCCAGAAACTGCTAGCAATGTGGCAGCAGAGGATTTATTACCATATTTACTCAAATATAAGATGACCCTGACCATAAGATGGTCCCCCAATGATTAGATTCTATATATGAAAAAGTTATAACTTTGATACAATTCTCCAGTTACAGAATTTAATTATTGGAGGTTTGTCTTGAATTCCTCGACCTCCCACTGCTACAGCAGGGAAAATAAATCAGGGGTTAAATAGCCCCTTGGCCTCTACACCCCCGAATTCTTCCCCCTTCAGCCCTTTCCCCCCTCCTCACTGTCAGCCCCTGTTCTCCCTGATCATATAATAGTGAGGAATATATTTGAAAAAAACTACTTTGACATAAACATAGCTGTAGCAATTTGCATATAGTACCCGTAGACTGAACTCACTCAGAAATGATGTATTTTACCCTTATTTGAAACTGCTGCAAGTTTTAGCACAGGTATTCTATAAACACACTTTTAAGTAACACGTTAGTACCTACTTAGGGAGAGTACAAATGATTCATGATATTCGTCCAAAGTCAAAAGGCTCGTAAGTTATTATACAGTCCATTGGGGTAGGCCCCAGATGAGTCAAGAGCATTTCAAGCCACTGTGATCCCACAGCTCAGCACTGCCCAGTATGTGTGTGCACTCCAGATACTCCTTACAAAGGATTCACGTGCTAGTCAGTCCCCCACTCATGACTGGAGCCAGATATTCTTGACACGAGTCCTGGGATCCTCCAAAAATATATATGCAGATGGGACATAAGGCAACCTGGTCTGGCTTCACCGAATGGAGGGCAGGGCCATACTAATCATGCAGGGCAAGCTGAGAGAGGGGCTGACAGAGGGATTTGAGGTAAACTGTTTAAGGTCCCGCTTGGCAATGTTTTCCAAAATATTAAAGCTGGTGAAGAAACAGAAATAATTGGAAATGAGAAAGGTGCAGCTCAACTGTGGGAGTAAAGAGGAAGTTAACAAGTGTGAAATACAGTGGCTCACCAGAACTTGAAAATGAGTCGGTGCTGAGGGGGACTGACTAAATGGACACTAGCATATGTCTTATTCAGGTGGATTGTATTAGCCTATCTTTGTGGTAGATTCCTATTAACAGCATCATTTCTTGCTTGTTCCTGGGTTAAAATTAAGTATAGCAACTGGGTGGAGGCCTAGTTTTACTGCCAGGATGGGAGAGAGGGTGACTTTTTCGAACCTAGAACAGCGTTGGTGGTGGTTTTGGGGAGGAGAGTGGCAGTTATGGAAGGGAAAGCACCCAAAAAATAAGCAGCAAATTGAAGAATAGAAGTGAAGATCACGAGCCTCATGGAGAAGGGGACAAGGGGGAAAAGAAGGTAGGAATGAAACGTATGGTGGAATTAGTGATTTTGGGGGAGACTTTGCAGGAAGCAATGAGGAAAGAGTCCAGTAGTAGGCAGGAAGAACAGGAGAAGAAGAAATCAGGAGAGAGAAATGAGGAAGGAAACAGTGAGCGAAGAGAAGACAAAGACTAGTGGGAAGAATAAGGCAGACTTACAAAGAGCAAAGAGATGGGAGGAAGTGAGAGATGGAGGGGCAGGTAATCTATTCCTAAGAATAAGATCAGTAGTAACAGGGGAAGGAGAACAGAGAAGTCAGATGATGGACAGATATGAAGTTATAGAGAAATTATTTTTTGAAATTATAGATGTTAAAGGGCGAACATTTGAATAGTCTTGTCACCTTTCCTAACCAGAAGTCTTGGGAATGTTCTTATTGAAGCCAAGAAGCATATGAAGATTTTTAGAGGAAGTATACAGTAGTAGGTGAGAGAGAACTTAAGAGGATAAGATTTATTATGGGAAAAAAGACAAAAAAAAGGGCAATAATTATTTTATTGTACATTGATATACTTGAGATAGAAAAATGGTCGGAGAATTATGTAACAAATGTTATGCATGTTGAGACGATACACAATAAAAACACCGTGTGGATGGGATCATAGAGTTTGGGTGGTAATGAGGGCAGATAAGAAGTAGGATAATGAACTTACATCAGTAGTCCAGCTGTGGCCATCCTGAGGGTTTATGATGTATTTTGGCAAGTTAAACACTGCATCAAGTGTGGGTTGGAAGGACACCTGGCTGCATACTGCCAGTACACAGTATGCTGTAGATGTGAAGGGAAAGGGTACAGGGTGGTGGAGTACCAAGAAGTACTGAAGTCTGTGGGAAGAAGGACACTTACAGTGGTGATGACCATAGTCCTGCTCAAATAAAGCTAGACCTACAAAAGAAATTACACACTATGAAGCTTAGAAAGGAGGTGGGCAAAGAGAGAGGTGGTGGGGGAGATGGGTTGACAAAAAACTCATCGGAGCTAATGTGGTCTGGGATGAATGGTGAAGGGAAAGGGGAGGAGGGAAGCAGAAAAGTGGTGAAGAGGGGAAAGGGGAACTGATCTTAAATATCAAAGCAATAAAACAACTGGCAAAGACTACAGGGATGTGAAGAGGGGGAGGATTTGAGCTGACCGTGTCAAGCAGCAGCATAGAAGGCTTGTAAAAGTGATAGAGGTGTGTAATTTAAATGGACCCACAAGACTTTGTGCACTGCATCTATAAATTTCAGGAGTGTGGTATCAAGGAAGAGGTGAGATAAGATTATGCCAATATTGAGTGGAGTCAAAGAGAAGATATTGTGTTTACAAGAGTGTGGACTCCCGTGGGAGAGGGATTACAAGCATTTGTAAAGAGACGGGGATGAGGTCCATCATGCCGAGGGGGGTCAGATGAAAACAAAGCAGCTGGAGTCACAATTTTGTTTGAGACTGAGGAAGTGGAAGTGTGGCAAATGAAAGTGATTATGGAAAGGAGACTGCAATGGATGGAGGTGGAGTTTGAAAAGAAAGTGTTAGAGATTTTTAATGTACATGCACTAGCTGAAAAAGCAGGAACGATTGCCCTGCTTAAGAAATTAGAGGTGTATGCAGATGGAGGTAGGCAGCAAATTCTGGTGGGGGTTGTTTAATTACACTATCAAGAAGAGGGATAGGAGTGGGATGGAGAAGAGAGAGAGCTAGACAGCTTGTCAAAGATACCGATTAATATTAGAGAAGGAGGCTTAAAAGATGTAGGGGCCAGTGGTAAGGTGATTATGTGGTTGGAACCGAGTAGGAGACAAGTGGATTCATTTTGTATTAACATTAAATGGGCTAAGGATTGGAATGAAAGAGGTCATAGATATGACCTTCAGTGATCACCAGACGTTGAAAATATAAGTGAATTTAGATAAAAGCAAAGCTGGGGGGAAAGGGACGTGGAAGTTTAATGTTCAATTATTATAAGCTGAGAAGACCTGTCAACAATATGTGGAACTGAATAAAGAATGGAAGACACTGAAGAGACACCACAAAAGAATTTGGGAGTGGTGGACAATGAAAAAGAAGAACAAGAGAAAATTTTCAGAAATATTAGTTTCAGAGAAGCAAAGAAGAGGGTGGAAATGCTAAAAGAAATGCAAGCAAGAAAGCAGGACTCATTAAAGGAGGTGGTAAGAGGAGTACAAGTAAAAGAATACACAAAGTGATGGACTGAAGAATGGTTCAAAAGGAAAATGGATGAGAAAATCTTTCTCACTAGAGCACCTTGGGTGGACAAGGGGGAAGGACGGTGTAAGTATTTTTCAGCAAAATTGAGAAAAAGAAGGAAGGACCTAAAAGCAATGAGAACTAAAGACAGGATATGAATAGAAAAGAGTACAAAGGCATTTGACACAATGGTGGAGTTTTATAAAGAGCTGTATAAAAGAAGAAGAATGGATGGAGGAAAAATGAAGGTGTTCCTTGAGGGGAGAAAGGAAGGAATAGAGGGTGGGAAGAAACAAAAATAGGAAGAGAAGTTAAGTATGAGAGAGGTGGAGGACTGCTTAAAAGCTTGAAAGAGAGAGAATGTGCTGAGAAGATGGACTTCTGGTAGAGCTCTATGATGAATTTTGGCAATGGCTGTGGATAGATATAATAGAGGCATTCAGGGAAATAATGGAGGGTGGGAAGATAAGGATTTTGCAAAAGCTGTGGCAATTTTGATATTCGGAAAGGGAAAGGAAGATGTGTTAGTCAACTGGAAGCCAATGACTCTTTTAAATGTACACTACAAACTGATGGTTAAAGTACTGGCCAAAAGAATGTGTGAATGTTTAGCAGATGTGATACAAGAAAAACAAATGTGTGTCATTCCTGAAAGGAGGGTATATCAAACCATATGGTTAAGGAGAGATGTCATGTTGGATATGGAAGAGAGGAAAAGAAACACAGTAAGAATGAATTTAAACCTGGAAAAAGCTTACAATAGGATTGAACATGATTTCATGTCTGAAGTATTGCAGAGGATAGGATTTCCTGCAAAGATGATTGTACGGGTCAAAGTGTTACACAGTAAAGTGGGAAGTCAAGTATTGGTAAATGGTTACTTGAGTAAAGCATTCCCCAAACATCAGCAAGACAAAGATGCCCACTGTCCCCCTATCTTTTTGTATACATGATAGAGCCATTGGTGCATAAAATTCATCATTCAAGATAAACTGAAAAGCAGTGTAAAGATACCAGGAGGAGAAGTTAAACACACATTATATATGGATGATGTGTACATAGTGGCTCAGGACAAGGTATCATTCCAGAGAGTACTGAACCATACTCAGGGCTATGGTGATATGTCAGGCACAAAATTAAAGATGATGAAAAGTACTTTGATGGGAGTGAGGAATTTGGAGAATTTACAGACATTCAGGCTGTGGGTGGTAGAGGATGTAATCAAGATCTTTGGGATCCCAACTGATGATGAAGGGAAAGGAACAAAGGTGTGGGCAAAGTTAGAGGTAAGAGTGAGGCAACTTTTAGGGTTTGGGTGTGGTAGAACATTGTCTTTCAAGAGTAAAGTGGCTGCACTCTTACTGATTATCCTTTGCATGGGAGTGTCAAGTGCCAAGTCTCCAGGCCAGGCATGGGCAACCATATTCCCAACCCACTAACATGTCTCCCATGAACCCTCAGCCATTCCCAGCCCTAGGCATCCAGAAAAGCACCATCCATCATGAGTTGCATGTGCCTTCATGTCCTGGCCTGCCTGCACTGTGCCATGTTGTCATGCCACCTGCACCAATACAGGGAGCCCCAGGAGCTGTACTTGTCACCCTGTGTGACACTCACCTGAGGCTGCGGGACATCACACACACCCATCTAGACATGACATGGCAGCTAGTCACCATGGCATGTGGCTTCATGTCCCCAAGCCAGCAGCCAGTCATCCCACACAGGGCCAACCACTGCACTCTGTATCTGCCAAGCGTCTTGGCTTGGGCCACCCAGGACTCTGTGGGTGCTGGGATATTTTGGCACCAGCTACAGAGTGCCAGTTCTGAGTCTGCACCACCAGCACCAACTGATGGTAGTGGACCACCCTTGGTATCTGGGATGATGAACAGTGGGTCCAGACTCTCCTCAGGCACTAGGCCACCTTCATGGACATCATTGCTCAGCTCCCCACCCCACATCATGCTCCAGAACAGGGGTTTTCAGACTTTTTAAATAAGTGTACCCCCAGTGGTTCCCTTTTTAAGAAGTGTAGCCCCAGGGAGCGGGGTGGGGGGGGGAGCAAGTGGTCAGACACGGAGCAGAGGGGTGGCATCTGTGTGACCCTGCTCTCACCCCACCCTGGCCCTGCTCCTGTGAGGCAGAGACGTGGGGTGGCAGTGCTCTGTCCCTGCCTGCCCCTGTGTGTCCCTTGAGATCTTTCAAAGTATCTCCAGGGGTATGCATACCCCCAGTTAAAATCCCCTGCTCCAGAACATTGGCCTGTGGCCACCCTTCACTGTGGAGAAGCTGGTGGGATGGAAGAAGGAGCAGGAGACAGCTGCTGGGCTGGATGAGAAGGAGGCTGTGGGGCATGAGGCATTGCCATAGCAGGGGCTGTGGCTGCCTGCCTCTCCCTCATGTGATACTTATCCCTTCTGCTAGGAGGGGGGCTGCAGGGAATGGATGAGCTTGCTGTGGCGGGCCAGTAGAGGGCGTTTCTGCATTGAGCCACCCACCTCCCTGCTCCCGACCACGTTCCAGGCTCCGAATGCCTCCTTAGGGGCGCCTTATATCCGGCCGACCCCCTTCCCGGAGCACACTCGCTAGCTTGGGGGTAACATAGCTGCCACCACCCCAAGAATGGACTCACTCTCAGCCCTGCGTCCTTGGGGAAACACAGGCCAAATGTCCTACGAGTACTTGACCCAGTACAGGCACTTGGGGCACTTCCCCAAGTCTGGGGGCAAAACATATAGCCTTCCTTAGTCCGCAGACCTAAGGGGTCTCTTAGGCATAATTTAGACCCAACCCTCAAAAAGTCTCCCACACCGGTCACAAAGGAGGACTTTATTGATTACTGGGGTAGGGTGAAAATAGGGTACAAGACTAAGGAATATCTCAGAAATCCTAAAGAGCAAACAGTCTGGCTGAGGTAGCCGTTTGATCACGCATCTGAGTTACTGCCAGCTAGATATCTAATCAGATCTTGAGTATCTTACTCACAAGCATCTTCCAGAGGCTGGTGAAGTTTCCCCTCTGGAGGCAGGCAGTTTCCAGCTCGTGAGTTTTGGGGTGAAAGAGAGAGCCAGTTTCAGATGGTAAGGCTTTTCTGTGTCCCCTGCATGGCTGCTGCCCCCCACCTCCTGGGCAGTCCAAACGTCTATAGCCCCTGTGACCTCATTCACCTGGTCCAGTGGAGGTCAGCTCCGGTTGACTGTCTGCCAACCAATTTGAAATACATCACCAGTTACCGGGCAGATTCCAGCCTACCAGGTAGAAGCCCCTCACCCAGGTAGCTGATGCCAGTCACGTAGGCAGAGGGAGCAGGTTTCCTCCCTCTCTCAGGAATGCAGCCAGCTCAAGTTACCTAAAGAGAGAGATGGAGGTGTGAATCCTCTGTGATGGCCCATCTTGATCTCATTGTCACAGGGCAGAGATTTTGGGGAGAAACCAAGGTGGCTTTCTGCCACACTCCCCCCAGACCTCCCAGCTGGTGGGTGGTTGAGCTGGGGCCAATGGACTCTATAAGGAGATGCAGTCCCAGCAACAGCTTGGTCTGGCAGGCTGGTGGGCTGTGCTCTCTCCCCTGCTCCGAGGACTCCTACAATTCATTGAAACTGTGCTGGAGCCACTTGGGCCAGGGTGGCTATGGGCCGTCTATGGGAGGCAGCACTGCC
Organism: Crocodylus porosus; assembly: GCF_001723895.1. NCBI lineage: Eukaryota > Metazoa > Chordata > Crocodylia > Crocodylidae > Crocodylus > Crocodylus porosus. The sequence goes on along the minus strand of NW_017728918.1, from coordinate 13,808,149 downwards.
ACCAGTCAGAGGTGTCATAGGTGGACGCAAAATGGTCTAGAACCCTGTCCACAAATTCGCTCTCCAGGCACCGTAACTCTGCCAGCTCTGTAGAGGCATGGATTACGTCCTCAAAACAGTGGATAGCCATCATGACCCCCCTGTTCCTGCCCCTCAGCAGCCTAAGTGTAGGCATCCCCCAACCAGACCATTTTCTCCCTCATCTTGAGTCTGTCCTCATGCCAGTCTGGCAGCTCTTGGTGCCAGGAGTCAGCTGGGCATACCCGGAGCTCAAAGGTGGCAACAAAGGCCTGCAGCATCTCCTCCTTGGTTCTTTGATGCCTCCTACAGACATAGTTTCATAGTTTCATAGTAGCTAGAGTCGGAAGGGACCTAGGTAGATCATCTAGTCCGA